>NC_058080.1:83508096-84204405 GCF_014858855.1 Bufo gargarizans | reverse complement strand
CAGTCTTTTTTTAACAAATTAACTGAAAAGTCCTCATATTTGTAATAAATAGAATGTCTTAAAAAAAAGCATATAAAGGCTCATTTAATATCCAGAAATAGGCATATTTCTGGAGCAGATTGTGGTACAAAGGTTATTTGATGCCAGCTAAAGGGGCTATTAAGACCGGCATCTAAAATGGCGGTCTTAGTAAATGACCTCCATAGTCCAGAGATCCCCTATAAAGGGGTTCTCCAGGAATAAAAAAAATGAAAATACTTAACTATTATTTTATAATAAATATATTCACAAATACATTTCATTACTTAGAATGGCTTGTTTTGTCTAGGGAACAATCATTAGGAGAAATAAAATGGCCGCCGTCCTATTTATCCACACAAAACCTGTCCTAATCACACAGGAGGACAAGTTACTTCCCCACAATAAGCCACAAGAGACTCTCTGCTCTGCTTGTCAGGAATTATGATCCTGAATACAGGTGAATCTCTGTGGAAAGGGAGATGATGTGAAGACATGAGAAGAGGGTGAGGTGTGGCTAATGAGCAGCAGCAATTGTATGCAGTTTCCATTACCACAGTCTGTCCTGTCCGTCCTCTCTGTACTTCATGTCTCTTCATGAATTAAATTCCCCAGAGATACAGCTAAAGTTCTTATCATCTGTATTCAGGAGCATAATCCCTGACAAGTAAAGAGGAGGATGAGGCAGCTCTTTACCTCAGTGTTGTGAAGTAACTTGTCCTCCTGATTGATCAGGACAGGGTTTGTGTGAACTAATAGGACAGCGGCCATTTTGTTTTCCCTGATGATTACTCCCCAGACAAAACAAGCCATTATAAATAATGAAAGGTATTTGAGAATATATTTATAATAAAGTAATTTTCAATTTCATAATGCCCGGCGAACCCCTTTAAGTACATCCTACTATACAGTAGGTCATGAAGATAATAGAGATGAGTAATGTTCAAGAATACGCTGACAATAAATGTAGATGGGTCATCCAGGACAGGACACTTACTGCTCCCCCAAAAACACTTTCACTACTCCCTGTACTTATCTCCAAATACATTAAACAGTTGACAGCAAATATTCACGATATGCTGTATGAAATATATACCATTACATATGTTCAAGAGACAAAATCACATTAAGAAACAGAGAAGGTACAGGATCAATAGTAAAGTAATAGTAAAGTGCAAGTGTCAAGTAGCCATCTGATACTGCATACCACAAATCAATCACCAGACGATGAGATATAGATGGGGGAGCGCAGGAGACCACACCATCCCTCATACCCTTGACACAAGTACTCTCCATAGTTATTAATGATGAGGACTGACAATCCCATGTGTCCTGCTCTGATGACCAGTGTGTTAGACTGTAGTACACTGCATACATTTCTAGAAGGACAGGTACAGTATCTCATTGACACGAAGAAAGGATGATTACAATAGTTAGCATTATTAGCCATTTCAGGTTAAAGGAAACCCCAAATTATATTTAGCTAAATTGACCTATTAGGATCTTGTAGCACTCCATGGCTGTCATCACACTATGGATCCTTGGAACAATGGCTAACTACAGCTGCTCACTACTGGGAAAAACCGCTGAAGTTGCCAAAGGGTTGCTGACTTCCATGATGTAACTTCCTGTACCTCACACATTTCCTACTCTGCTGCTATTGGCTGAAGTTGTACCTCACACAATTCCTGCTCTGCTGCTATTGGCTGAAGTTGTACCTCACACAATTCCTGCTCTGATGCTATTGGCTGAAGTTGTACCTCACACACTTCCTGCTCTCTCCAGCTCATGAGTGCAGTCTCAACATAATGCTGGTAAGGGCTCATTCACGCGACTGTATGAATGTGTCCGCATCTGTTGTTCTGTTCCACGGCCCCGCAAAAAATATAGAACATGTCTGATTCTTGTCCGCGATCGAGGACAAGAATAGGCATTTTCTATATAGCGCCGGGACTGTGTGCTCCACAAAATGCGGCATGCACACGGCCAGTATCCATGCTTTGCAGATCCACAATTCCTCCTACATTTGGACCTAAAAGCAACATTAAAACTATGTGGTAATCCAAGATCAGGAGGCAATAGTCAGGGAAATTCATGGTGAAAAAAGTAAAAAAAAAAATCTCCTGTTCCAGGTCCAGTATGGTGCTCCTGTCTCTTTTGCTGTGAATCTTTTTTTTTTTTTTTTTTTTTACTTTTTTCACCTACATTTTTTCTTTTGCAGGCCAAGATTTAATACACATTTAATGTATTGTATAGTTAACACACAGTTCGGAACAGAAAAGGACTGAGAGAAGCCAATGCATAACACAGGGGTAGGATGGCTGGCACTTTTTCCTATAGCGTGCAAGCACCACCACCACTGCTGGATTGTAGGTTGGTCATAACCATGGAAAGGAGTAGTGTATAATGTGATGGAAAACTGAATCCAGACAGTTAAGGAGTCAATATGGACAATCATAATACATTAGTACGTGTCTTGTATTAACTTTCTCTACATGATAAATGCCTTTTGCTGAAGTTAGACAACCCCTTTATCTTTTGCACTTGGTATGGCTTCAGGTGAAGTGATTTCCGTACATGGCGACATGTTGTTCTGCTGGGATAATTTTTGCATCAATTTCCTCTTCCTCTTTCCTTATAATCTTCTCCTGGATGTCTCCAACAGCAGCAGGTTTCTCTACACAGGTTACCTATTGTTTTTGGTGTCGCCATGGATCCTGTGTTACGCTACGTCCACACCAAACCATGTGCACTACACTTCTTTTTGCAGGAACAGGAAGCAAAAGAGTCCTGAATCTCTGTGAATGCGCCTGGATGTATATAAGCGCAGACCTCCACTATTCCAATTTTGGTTGAATCAAATATGGCATGTTAGAAACTATTCACTTCACGTGTTTGTGCCATGTTTAACATATACATTGGGCAAAAATAGATGCAAATGCGTAATAACTTACACCACCCTTTTCTATCCTGCAGAGTCCAGCAATATAAGTTATGCTTTAACATATATGTTCTTTTTTACAAAGGAAACCTATAGTGATGGATGCTACTGTATGGTCTCTGTCTGAGGCATCATTTAAACATATGCTTTATGTGTATACATGAAATGTGTGACAAAAACATGATATGAACAATACTGCCCTCTACAAATAGTACCACTCGGCTGCCAGGCAAGGAGACCCTAGGCCTCATTCATCACTGCTGTGGTAAAATGAAAGCTGAGCTCTGACTGGTTGCTATGGGTGACAAGGACATTTTTACTATAAGTCTTACTGAATGAGGCCCGATAAGCCTTATCCTGTACAAACTACACAAGATAAACAGGAGTCTGGTTTTCATGATGCCCCCTGTACTGTATATTACAAGTAATATGAGCTTTGATCTGGAATCAAAGTGCAGTAAATCATCATCCATGGTAGCTCTGTGACGCTTACAGTCACACTTAAAAGGCTATGTACACCTTTGGGGGAAATCTTTTTATTATTGTGTTGTATTCATTTTGAGCTAAAAATCTTTTTTTCAGTTGGTCTTTATTAAACATTTTGTACCACTGTCTTTGTGCAGTCTTGGGTTTATCTAGTAGCAGGATCTGAATTTTCACTCTGTTCTGTCAGGCAAGTCACCTGAAGGGCTCGATATCTCTGACCTTACAAACACTCTTTATAGCTCAAGCATTGTCTTACTGATACCAATGTGGCTTAAATAAGTGTTTATGACCTTTTAGTAATTTAGAGATAAAGTTTATTAGATGACCTGCACAAAGTGAAAATAAAAAGTACAAATCACACAGCTTGAAAAACAGTTAACCCTTTGTGAAAGAACAGCTCAATATTTTTTAATAAAGACCAATTGGAAAAATGATTTTTAGCCCAAAATGAGAAAAAACAATTGCCCCAGAATGTGTTCATAGCCTTTAAAGGCGATTTGTCAGGTCTGCAACACCCTCCGAACTAGATTAAACAGTGTATAGTGTAAGTGATGCCGAAACCGGTTATATAATTTTAATCTTTCTATATATTTGCTTGCATTCTGATGCTGTGCTACCACAAACCAGCAGTAAAATGCATTGAGAGGATTCCTGAGCTCATACAGATAATGGAGAGGACTCAAGGAGGAGTCAGCGCAATGCATTTTACTGCTGGTTTGTGGGAGCACAGCGTCAGACTCAGGGCCGGCGCAACCATATAGGCGAACTAGGCATTCGCCTAGGGCGCCGGCCTACTGGGGACGCCCTGGTGGGCTCCCCCTGACTGGGGCTGCAGCCGTGGGCGACAGGGCGAGCGGCTCTTGAGCCCGCCCCCAGCGCCGATACAGGGCAGCCAGGAGGTGGAGGTCCTTCTTAAATATGGCAGAGCAGACATCTGCTTTCCCTGATGGTAGGTGCCTGCTCTGCCAGTAAATTACCGGAGGAGAGGAGGCGGGCGGCAAGGGCGGCTGTTCTAGCAGCTCCCCACTCCTCCCTCGCGCGCCCTCTGTGATGCCGGAAAATGACGTCATTCCGGCCCTGGTATACTAAACGGCGTGCTGGAGGACTGAGGAGCTGCACCACACTGGACCCCAGGGAGGTGAGTGTTTAAGTATTTGACTAAGGTGAGTGTCTGCCTGTGTATTTATGTGAGTGAGTGAGTGTATGTATGTTTGTCTTTCTGTCAGTAAATGTATGTGTGTCTGTCATTGAATGTCTGTGTGTGTATGTCAGTGAGTGAGTGTATGTCAGTGAGTGTAGATGTCTGTCGGTCAGTAAGTGTCTGTGTGTTTGTCAGTGAGTATGTGTATGTCTGTCAGTGAGTATATGTGTGTGTTTGTCTGCCAGTGAGTGAGTGTCTGTCAGTGAGTTTCTGTGTGTTTCAGTGGGTAGGTGTATGTCTGTCAGTGAGTGTCTGTCAGTGAGTGAGTGTGTGTCTGTCTGTCAGTAAGTGTATGTGTGTCTGTCAGTGAGTATGTCTGTCAGTGAGTTTCTGTGTACGTCATTCAGTGAGTGTCTGAGTGCGTGTCTGTCTGTCAGTGTGTGTCTGTCTGTCAGTGAGTGAGTGACATGACGGGGCGGCAAAATGGATCTTTGCCTAGGGCGGCAAAAATCCTTGCACCGGCCTTGGTCAGACTGCAAGTGAATATGAAGATAAGAATTACATAATCGGACTCAGCATCACTTATGCTATACACTGCTTACTGTAGTTTGGGGTGTGCTTTGAAGCTAACAGATTCCCTTTAAGACATGATGGTGGTCTGCTATACAGTATGTAATTATTTTACTGACATATATAGCATTGATATATTACACAGCACATTTTCATCACTTGCTATCTCCAGTGGAACTCATGATCTACAGTATGTTCCCTATCAGTATATCTTTGGAGTTAACCCAGAGAAAACCCACACAAACACGGGGAGAACTTACAAACTTCATGCACATGTCGCCCTTGGTCCGATTCAAACTTGGGACCCCAGCACTGCTAGCCACTGAGCCACCATGCTGCCCAACAGAACTATTGGTTACAAGCCACAGCATATAATGGCTGATGCCCTAAGCCTGTAATGACTAACCTCTGGCACTCCAGCTGTGCTAAAACTACAATCCCAAGATGCACACTTGCTTAGCTGTTTTCAGAACCCCATAGAAATTAATAGAGCATGCTGGGAATCGTAGTTTCACCACAGCTTAGAGTGCCGGAGGTTAGCCAACAATGCGAGCAGTCACTGTGGCAGGATTTCTGCTAACGTGTCCGCTAGTTTCATAGCACAGCTTGCATGGTACACTAGTACATGACGTTTAAACAATAATTTCTATCTTAAAGTACATGGGGCTGTATAATTCTAGGCTTTAAGCAAATGGCTTGTCACATTAAAGAGTCTGATGCAAATTGCTGCATGTCACATTTGTCGGTATAATGGCTTTAGTCGCCTTGAGGTTGTTTTAATATCTGTAAGTGGCAAATTCTGCAAAACAGTATTGTCTGAAAAGACCAAACTCATATAAAAAATAAAAGTGGCACAGACTACGTACATTGTATTATGCCTTTAGACTTATATAGATGCCATCTGTCACTATTCTCTTCTCTACACACGGGGATTTGCTTCCAATATATTTAGGTGGCCTATAGAAAGAATCTTCATCTTATTAGAAGCACAGAAGATTCAGTTCTAGGCCCTGCCTTGTACATGTCTTGGTGGAAACAAAACTTTACTTAACCCTTTTCATTTTAGTTTTTTACTCCCTGCCTTTCCAGCGCCATACCTTATTTATTTTTCTGTTTATATAGCCCTATGAGGGCTTGTTATTCACAGGACAATTTGTACTTTCAAATGGCACCATTTAATATTGCATACAATGTATTAGGGAGCTGGAAAAAATTCCAATGGGGTTAAAGTAGAAAAAAAATGCAATTTTGCCACAGTTTTATGCGTTTTTTTCACTCCCCGATGCCTTGTTTACATTTGAACACTGTATCTGAGGAGTTAAATGTATGCGATCAATGTTATCGTGGATCACATACATAAGCCCTGGGAGTCTGCTCTATAAAATCATTTAAAGACCAGACATATGACGTGCTATTACATCACGTCGGAAAGGGGTTATGCAGATATTGATGTACAATCAACATATAGTACATGACTATATCTTTCTAACACAGCTAGAACCAGCCTTGTACCTCATATGGATCCAGAGGTCTCCTCATTCTTTGCTTCAACTGCTCTGCTAGGTTTTCTTCAAGTTGGCAACTCAGGGTGTGTGCCCTTTCACAGGGTTGTGTCCTTTCTGCTGCATCTCCCTCTATGTAACTGTCACAGCTTCTAACAGTAAATATGGCTAGTGGCAGTTGAATGATGGAACTGAACATTTGTAGCCACCACAGTAGGTGGACGTGCACATTTCTATGCAGATTAAACATCAGGGATGCCATTATAATGAAGTAGAGAGAATATCTCTCAACCGTAGCATTTTTGTAACAGAAAGTAAATTACAAAAGTACAGTATTTTTCAAACTATAATATGCACCTTTCTCCCCCAAAAGTGAGGGAAAAGTGGCAGTGCGTCTTATAGTCTGAATGCTAATGACCACTCCATTATGGAAGGGGCGGGGAGTGGTGAGGGAAGTGCTGCTCAGGCTCTACTCCCCCTCTGAACTGTGTCCTGACAGCATACAGCAATGCGATGTCAGGTCACAGTGTAGCGTGGACTGGAAGAAGACCAGGGAGTGGTGAGGGAGTGGTGAGTAAGTGGCAGCAACGTCTAGAACAAGCAAGGTAAATTTATTTATTTTTTAATCGCTGATCTGAGGTCTGATGGGGGTCTGATCTAATAGTGGCACAGCCCCTTTAATGAAATCATGAAAATCTGAAATCAGGGAATAGTACTGCTCCAATTGAGTCCTGATTCCTATACTATATGTACATACTCTCCCCTGTTCTTCCACATTTCGCTGCAAAACGGTGCTGGATATATTTGCAGTGACCAGGAACGGGTATGCTGACGCCACTTATGCAGTGGGCCAGGATATGGGTGGATAATAGTCTATAGTCGTGCGCAGCGTACTATCACAGGGCCCTTCCAAGGTGTTATAACGCACGTCCCAGATTAGGAATGCCAGAGTGGTGTAATGGTCTATAATGTCTCTATAGGGTGGTGATAATTGTGTCAACGGTGTCTCCTTCCTGGGTACGGCTGGACTCCTGGCTCACTTGCAATAAATTTGAGTGTAGTGATAGTAGGAGTAATAGAGGAATTTTGCAGCAGAAATTATGTCCAGACCTTAAGATGAAGTTCAAACATTTCTTTACTGAAGATAACTTGTATCAAAGCAGTATACAGCTTTGGTCTCTGGTTCCAGCAGGTTTTAGCAATGGTTGGCAGGAATGAATGCTTCTGCACTTTAAATGTGAGCTTGCAGGATCATTTGTCTGCTTGGTAGCTCTGTAATTGTGTCAGGAACTAATTTTCTGTGCTTTTCTATAACTTTTGCTTTGTGGTGACAGACTAGCTGAGGAGGAATGGCTTCTCCTAGGTCTCTGGACTTATCTCTCAGATTATTTCTCAGGGAATGCTTCCTTCCTGGAACTCTGGAGGTTGTAGTTTCTTTTCATCCAGCTGAGGCTGCAGAATTCTCAGGCTGGGAATGTGATCAGGTCTCTGGTCCCAGCAGGTTTTGGCAATCATTGGCAGGAATAAATGCTTCTGCTTGATATGTGGGGAGCTTGCAGGATATGACGTCTGCTTGGTAGCTCTGTAACTGTGGCTGGAATTAATCTTCTGCACTTTTCTGTACCTTTTGCTTTGTGGGGACAGACTAGCTGAGGAGGAATGGCTTCTCCTAGGTCTCTGGACTTAATCACAGATAGATTCTCAGGGGATGCTTTCTTACTGGAACTCTGGAGGTTGTCTGCAGTTTTCTGCTTCTTCATCCAGCTGAGGCTGAAGGAGCTCAGCTGGGTATGTAATCAGGTCTCAGCCGAGACAAGATCCTTGCTGCCTTCCCTATGCAGGGGATCTCCTGAACGCTATTACACAGCCTTCCCCAACAGGGGTGGCTGGCACACTGACTCTAACTTCCTTCACCCATGCTGCAGGATGTAGGAACAGCCCACTCTCTCACAGAGGGGGGGCTAATCTGGAATAATCCATTCCAGCTTAGATGTACTAAAATAGGACTAGTACCTTGCCAATGGAGTTGCTGCCTCCTGCTGGTAAACCTGGAAAATTGCAGAACAATTGTGTTTAACATGGTGTTAGATGCATATTTGTGAAGACATAATATAAATTACATCAGATGACAATATACAGGCTCTTAGATGATAGTAGCGGGGTAGAGGCATGTAGTAACACAACTCTGGGGTGTTACATATTGTGAAGACTCCATTATGTACCTGCGAAAATATTTTTCATCAGACCTCAGATCAGACCTCCCCAATCTCCATCAGGCTCACATCAGACCTCCATTAGACCGCCCAGTCTCCCTCAGCCTCAGATCAGACCCCCATCAGACCTCAGGTCAGACTCCTTAGCTCCATCAGTCTCAGAGCAGGCCGTCATCAGACCCCCATATCCTCCATCAGCCTGAGACCCCCATCAGCCTGAGATCAGAGCCCCATCAGCCTGAGATCAGAGCCCCATCAGCCTGAGATCAGAGCCCCATTAGCCTGAAATAAGACCCCCATCAGACCTCAGATCAGACCCCCATCAGACCTCAGATCGGACTCCCATCAGACTTCAGATCAGACATAAAAAAATAAAATAAACTTACTTTGCTTGCTCTGGATGGAGCTGCCACCATGCAGATCTGGCACTCACCGCTCCCTACTCTTCTTCCAGCCCGCGCTGCACTGTGACCTGACGTCACACAGCGTCAGGTCATAGTGCACACCTATGTGCACTATGTCCTAATGCTGTATGCAGTCAGGACACAATGAAGAAGACCAGGGAGGGTGAGTATTACCGGCGCAGTGTTTCTGTCACCGCTTCCCGCACCGCCTGCATGCTAGCCTATTCTTTAATGGAAGCAGTCATTAGCATTTGGACTATAAGACATACTGCTATTCCCCCCTCTCTTTTGAGTGTGTCATAAAATCAGAAAAATACAGTATGTTCTTGTCAGGAGCATCTATGCCTTTTTTAATACATCCTATTATTTAATTTGCCCTGGCAGCAGCTTCCTGGCTATGTTTAATCTCCACCAATAGTCTCGTCTTTTTGCGGGGGCAGTTTTAACTGGTGTTTTGCTATTTAATACACACTGTAATTGTCACGACTATCATGCCATGAATAAATGGGCTGATAAGTGATCAGGTTTGGAGGATATATATGGCGTCTGGTATAGTGATGTAAATGAGACAGTACATCTATCTACACATCATATTAAACACTAAGGGGAACATTTATCAAATCAGATATATCAGTTTTTGGGATTTGAAAAAAGTCGCAAGTCATGGCAATTGCACAATTTTCTGCACCATTTAGTCAGTGTTTGTGACATTGAGTGTTTCTTGCTTTTGTTTAAGAGCTGAAAATTAGATTAGACCTGGTTTATGCCTCAATTACTATGTGCGACTTTTGCAAAAGTCACAAAAGGTTGCATCTCCATGCCATGCAACCCCCTGGTGTAATTGTACACATAAAGGTGTAAATCAGGTTACACTCACGCCAAATATATTATTAAGGTGCACCAGTTCATAAATTTGGAGCAGACACACAAAGCAAAGACAGACTTCAAACTAACACAAAAACAACCGCAAATGATAAATGTCCTTCTAAATTTCTATGTCATAAACAGAGCCTAGGGTCTTACATACTCATGGCTGAAGAGGTTAAAGGAATCATTGATTTTGTCTCTTTATCTGTGACATGAAACATGGTTGACTGACATTTCTTTTTCTAGGGCTCCGTAGAAATAGATGAAAAATGTCTCTGTGTCTTGGTTATCCACCCCTCCCCCAAACGACTGCAGCTACCAAAGAGCGGAGGTCACAGACAGTGACTGAAGATAAGGCTCTTGTTTAGATGCGTTGCCATACAGTATGTGTCTAGGTTTGGTTCTGCGTTTAGAAGATGAGTGACACCTAAAGATACTTAGGTCCATTACCAAGTCTCTCAAACCTGAAAGAAGTGGTGGGTCAAGTAAGTAACATGGCATCAAACTCGAAGGGGCAGAATTTCCTTCTACAAATTTACTTTCAGCAGTCACTGTCAACTCTACTGTCAAGAACTATGAGTCTACTGATCGGAATTAATTGTCACTTGACCATCCTAAAGGAAGTGACATCAGCAGCCACGTGTGTTTCTTGCACTTGAATTAGTATTTCTAAATGAGTGACTTAGGGGGACCTCTTACAAGGCTGGCTATACAAAAGTTGGTACTGTCCATAGAAAACTATCCATGAAAGCTATATTTGAAGCCATAAATGTAGCGATTCACCATATACAATGCTGTCTATACACTGCGAATACTGCAAAGAATCGGCCAAGTACAATAGCAAATTCTTACTACAGTATGTTAACCTTTTAACCCACCCTGACATACCCATGGGGATGTATGAAGCAATCTTACATGTTGAGCTCACTCCATACAAGGTGGAGTCACTCTTATCAATCATTCTCATCCCGGTCATTTACCCCTCAGATGTCGCAGTCAACAGTGACCACAGCAGAGTTAAACATAAGGAGGCCGCTCCCTCCGAACTCAGGATAAAATCATAGGGTTCCAGTCCGTTGCCATGACAGCCTGGGGCCTTGTGAAGGCTGATAGTCCCATAGACTGCAATAGTATTCTATTGCAGTCAATGGGACAAACATGCAGAAGTTTAAATGATTAATAAGGGGGACTGAAAAGTACAGTAAAAAACAATATCATAAATTTGAATTAACCCCTATTTCCCAATTTTAAATAAATAAACAAACAAAAAATAAACATAATAGGTATAGTCACATCCAAAAATGTCCAAATTATTAAAATATAACAACCTTTATCATGTGCAATGAAGGCCGTAGCAGGAAAAAATTAAATAGTCAATTTGCTGTTTTTTTTTTGTTATGTTGAACCCCCCGCCCAAATAAAAATTAAAGGGAGTCTGTCACAACGATTTGCCCTTATAGACCACTTACATAGCGCTGTAGCATAACTATAGATCAGTCACATGGTACCTTTGTATTTTTGTTTGGATGTTCACCAGGGGCAAAAACTGAGTTTTATTCATATGTAAATGAGGGCTCGCGAGTGCCCAGGGGTGGCGTTCGGGCTGTAAGTGCCCAGGGGCGGTGTTCCGGCTGTAAGTGCCCAGGGGCGGCGTTCCGGCTGTAAGTGCCCAGGGGGCGGCGTTCGAGCTGTAAGTGCCCAGGGGCGGCGTTCGGGCGGGGGAGGGGTTATGTGAGAAGAAGGCAGAGCTGCCTGGGCCATGAACATCCAAACAAAAAGACAAAGGTACCGTTTGACTGATCTATAGTTATGCTATTGTGCTATGTAAGTGGTCTATAAGGGCAAATTGTGGTGACAGACTTCCTTTAATAAAAAGTGATCAAAAAGTTGTAAGTACCCCAAAATGGTACCACATTACCAAAATGACTTGCTTACTCCACAAAATGAGCCCTCATACAGCTCTATAGGTGGAAAAATAAAAAAAGCTATTGCTGTCAGAATATGGTGATGCTAAGAAAAAAAATAGTATATAAATTTAGTATCGCTTTACTTGTATTGACTGTATTGATTGGTTGTATTAAGGATGTCATCTCATTTTTAGTGCACAGTAAACACAATTAACACAAGGAGGATTTTTCCTTTAGGAGCATATTGGTGAGCACTGTTATAGGGGCACAAAGGAGGCGTTATTTCTGTGTGGGGACATTATTCATTTATGTGGCACAAAAAGGGGGCACTGGTACTAGATGGGACACAGAGGCGGCACTATTACTGTGGGGAGGGCATTGGGAAGTTTTTTTTGGGAAGCAGCAGGATCAGGAGGATTTACAGAGATGAGTTGTGGCTGCATGAAGTGAATCACTAAAGTCAGAGAAGACGTCAGCTGTGAGTCACTGGGTGTAACTTAAAGGGTTTCTGTCACTAGAATTATTCCTATTAAACTGGCTGACATTAGCAATGTGCTAATGTCAGCAGACCCTAACTCTACTATTCTTATGCTTACTGATGCCCCCTTACTGCACAATTTTAACTTTGATTATATGCAAATTAGCCTCAAGAAGCAAGGGGGTATTTCTCCTGCTCCAAGAGGCTCCGTTCTCCCATCTCATGTCACGCCTTGCCATCCTTGATTGACAGGGTCAGGCAGCATTCGTCTCCTCCTCCCCCTGTGTGCTGGGTAAGCGGCACTGCGCAGGCGCGAGATTTATCCAGCACACAGGGCCAGTTGGAGCAGACAAACGCTGTCAGGCCCTGCCAATCAAGGACGGCAGGGCAAGACATGAGGTGGGAGAACGGAGCCTCTTGGAGAAAAAGCAACGCCCCCCCCCCCCCCCCCCCGCGCTACTAAAGGCTAATTTGCATATAACTAAAGTTAAAATAGTGCATCAATAAGTATAAGAATAGTAGAGTTAGGGTCTGCTGAAATTAGCACATCGCTAATGTCAGCCAGTTTAATAGGGTTAATTAAGGTGACAGAAACCCTTTAAAGGGGTTATCTAATTTCTGAAACCCTCGCCCCACATGTGTTGGGCCTCTCACCGGTAATATACTTACCCCGCTCCCGGCGCCACTCCTGGTCCCTTGCGCTGGCGGTGGATCCTCCAAAGTTTAGGCATCTAAATGTAAGCCAGCTTCCTTGGTCCGTTAGACGGCCTCTCCCCTTCTCTTCCTATGCCACGTCCCCTTTTTTAGACCTGGCGTGAGCGGGGAATAGTCGCAGATTGCGTCGAAAATAACCTTTGCGCTGCGATCTGCAACAGATATACGCCAGGAAACTGACGTAAATAACTTAGTAAATGACCCCCATTGTTCTTTCATACTGACTTATCTCATCATTATGAGATGGCTCAGTGGGGATTTGATGACAGCTCTATTGTACTGATGGAGATCTAGGTCAGGGATGATAATACCAGGACACAGATAAGGCTACTTTCACACTCGCTTTTGGTGCGGATCTGTCATGGATCTGCACAGACGGATCCGTTCAGATAGTACAAACGTCTGCATCCGTTCAGAACGGATCCGTTTGTATTATCTTTAACATAACCAAGACAGATCCGTCTTGAACACC
Organism: Bufo gargarizans; assembly: GCF_014858855.1. NCBI lineage: Eukaryota > Metazoa > Chordata > Amphibia > Anura > Bufonidae > Bufo > Bufo gargarizans. Next base: position 84,190,692 of record NC_058080.1, on the reverse strand, counting down.
ATTGAAAGTCGATGGAGGACGGATCCGTTTTCCGATTGTGTCATAGAAAACGGATCCGTCCCCATTGATTTACATTGTGTGTCAGAACGGATCCGTTTGGCTCAGTTTCGTTAGACGGACACCAAAACGCTGCAAACATGTTCATTGCAAGGACTTCATAGCTTAAAGGGACAAACTTAAGCCAGGCTGGCGTTTTGCTCAGAAGGAAGACTCAGGTACGTGCTACAGGACCAGTTATGGGAGGGGGAATGCTGTAGATCTGTGTAAGATCGTAAGCTGTTGTGCTGCACCACAGGCTAGCCTGTTCCGCACACACGTACAGTGATTCTTGTTCTCTTAATGTAATAACAGGTAAGGCGTGGAAGATTAGTTGTGCCCGCCAGTAGGTAAATTACAGCATTTTCCTGCTGCATCCATCGGAGGGCGCCATGTTGTGCAGCACAAGGGCCTCAGCCTTCGGGCTGCATGTATGTAAATTTATCTTATATTCCCAGAATTTGTGGTGGTGTTCATTACCACGTTTTAGTAAAATTCTGTTTTGACGAAAGCTGGTGTCAGAGTTGCTTTTTTTGTTCGTGACTCTGCTGTATCCTGGGAAGCCCACCCTGGTACGCGGCTTACAGGTGCAGGGAGAAGCAGCAGCGGTGGTGTGGGAACCAGGGGCGGCGCCGGGAGCGGGGTAAGTATATTACCGGTGAGGAGCCTGACACATGGGGGGGGGGGGGTTTTAAGAAATTGGATAACCCCTTTAAGTCTGTATTAGAAGAAATGATCTAGCAGATGATTGTCGGAAGGGAAGCGTTCCTTCCTGAAAATTGCCTGTTCGTTAGTGGAGGAGACTGCTGTCAGGCTTAGACTGGCCCATAGGGGAACAGGTTAATCCCCCGGTGGACCCCTGTGTAAGTTGGGCAGCTAGTTCCATAATACCCTGCTCAAGTGGCACACTATATTGACGTTAGAGATGGCCCTGCGGTCCACCTGGCAGTCGTTTTGAGGTGAACTTTGCGCGTTCTCGATTCTGCAAATATATGGCAATGTCCGCCAGCGCCATACTATTTTGCATTGCACTGAACTTTGAGCCATGACATATCTATCAGGTGGGACAGGACAGCCAATTGAGACATTTCAGCACATGGACACACCCTATAAAAGAACCCAATCTGGCCGCCATTTTACATTCTGTGTTTTGCTAGTGTAGGGAGAGGTTGCTTTGTGGAGCATGGACAGGCTGTTAGGAACACCAAACGTTAGCTGATAGGGCCACAAAAGTCCTTTTAGGACTGATATAGGTTTGCTATCGATAGGTGTGATATACTGAGGGGTGTACTATACTTACAATATACTTTCTAACATATAAAGTATATTATAGTGCATTTGTATTGTGCAGCAGTTGTGTGCGGTTCTGCTGCGATACCGCAGCTATATAGAGGGACAAACGCTATTGGAACAACTAATTGCAATGGGTGGGATATACCTGTTGCCCCCCAAAACACTGATTGAGGGGTGTGATATATCTATAATATACTTTCTAACATAGAAAGTATACAGTGCATTTGTATTGTGCAGCAGTTGTGTGCTGTTCTGCTGCGATATATAGCAATATTCGCAGCTATATAGAGGGACAAGCGCTATTGGAACAACTATTTGAAACGGGTGTGATATACCGGTTTCACAAAATACTGATTGAGGGCTGCAATAAACCTGTTGCCCCAGATAAACAGGGTGGTGTGATATAACTGTTGTGGCAAAAAATAATAATTGAGGGGTGTTATATACCTGCTTCCACAAAATACTGATTAAGAGATTTGATATACCTCTTACCACCAAATATTGATTGAGGCCTGCGATATACCTGCTTCCACAAAATACAGATTAAGGGGCTCGATATACCTGTTTCCACCAAATATTGATTGAGGGCTGCAGTATACCTGCTTCCACAAAATACTTCCACCCAGCAGTCTGTTGACAGTAACCAGATCAGCCCAAGGAGGGAGGTCCCCGCTGTTGCTGCCTACTCCGAGATCTCAAATGTCAGTGGTGGTGAAGGTGACGATGATGACGTGTCGATGGATGTCACGTGGGTGCCCACAAGAGAGGAAGAGGAGGGGAGTTCAGAGGGAGAAACGGAGCAGCAGAGAGGGAGAATAAGGAGGAGAAGCAGGCAGAGCTCGCAGGGCACAGGAGGCAAAAAGCAGACTGCAAATGAATCTGGAGCGAGCCATCCACCATGCACGGTCACTTCCGGTGCTCCCAGGATGCCGGCACATGGCTCCGCAGTGTAGGCTTTTTTTAACGTGTCAGCTGCTGACAACAGTGTTGCCATCTGCAGCCTGAGCTGTCAATGCATAAGTCGCGGTAAGCCCAACACTCACCTAGGGATGACCGCCTTAAGAAGGCACCTGGTCTCCCATCACCGAGCCCAGTGGGAGTAACGCCGTCAGAACCCACAAAGCCACACACCCGGCACTCCATGTCCTGCCACTTCTTCTTCTCCATCTCCTCTCTCCTCCCATTTTTCCTCCACTCCACCTTCCACCGTGCTATCGTTGCCTTCATCTGGCATAAGGCAGGCTTCCGTGGCCCAAATGTTCAAGCATAAAAAGGTGATGATGCCAGATAACCCTCTTGCCTAATGGCTGACTGCTGGCTTGTCGGAACTGCTAGCCCGCGAACTACTGCCATATAAACTGGTGGACTCGGAGGCCTTTAGAAAATGTGTGGCCATTGGCACACCGCAATGGAAGGTCCCTGCAAGGAAATATATCTCCCAGAAGGGCATCCCAGGACTATATGGCCACGTTCAGCGGCAAGTGAATATATCTCTGGCACATAGTGTCGGTGCCAAGATACATCTGACCACAGACACGTGGTCTAGCAAACACGGGCAGGGAAGGTACATAAGTTTTACTGCCCACTGGGTGAACCTTCTGAGGGCCATCAAGCATGTAACCATTGGCACCCGTGTGGATTTGGTGTTACTGCCAAGGATTGCATGCAGGCCTGCTTCTTCTTCTCCTCCTGCTACTCCATCCTCCTTCTCCTCCTCAGCTGACTCCTACTTTTCCACTGCTACTGCGTCTTCCGCTGCGCCCCCCCAAGCCTCCCAGAACCTATTCGATGTCCCAGGATGTTGCCATGCTGTGCTGCAGTTGTTGTGCCTGGAAGCCAAGAGCCACACTGGCCCTGCACTGCTTTCAGCTCTGCGGTCACAGGCCGATCAGAGGCTAACCCCACTTAATTTGACAGTTGGTAAAGTGGTGTGCGGCAACGGTGCCAATCTGCTGAGCATGCTGAAACAGGGCAAAATTACACACATGCAGTGCATGGCACACGTCCTGAACTTAGTCGTGCAGCGATTCGTTGCCAAATACCCCAGGGTCCAGGCCAGGAAAATCTTTGGCCATTTTAGAAGATCTTACATGGCTATGGCTTGCGTTGCTGACGTTCAGTGGCGATACCACTTGCCCGTCAGACGTCTGATTTGTGACAGCCCGACGAGCTGGAACTCCACCTTGTATATGCTTGATAGGCTGCTCCAGCAGCAACGTGCCGTTAACGACTACCTTTACGAACTCTGCAGCAGGATAGGTTCTGGGGAGCTTGGTTTCTTTTCACTGCGCCAGTGGCTGCTCATGCGTGATACATGCAGACTTCTGCGGCCATTTGATGAGATCACCAAACTGGTCAATTGCAGCCAGGGCACCATCATTGCCTTCTTTCTGGAGCGTGCATTGAGTCGTGTCATTGATCAAGCCGTCGAGGAGCAGGAGCTGGAAGATCAGGAAGTTGCAATGCTGAATGAATTCCCAGGAGGTCTACTCTATCGGAGACAAGTCAGCAGGAGTCTGAAAAGGAGTCAGAAGAGGATGGCTGGGCTGGGGGGAGGAGGAGGGGGAGCAAGAAGAGCAGGATTTTCAGGAGGGTCTTTAAACTTTTCGGGGATCCCTGGTGTTGTCTGTGGCTGGGGGAAGGAGACCGAGGACGACATTCTCCTGGGCGATGAGCAGTAGCCAGGGCGCTCCACCACTTCCAATTTAGTGCAAATGGGGGCCTTCATTCTCCAGTGTTTGAAGAGGGATCCCAGTATAAGAAGCATAAAGGGGCAAGGACTAGTACTGGGTGGCAACGTACTTAGACCCCCGGTGCCAACACAAAATGGTGGACATGTTACCAGCATCACAGAGGGCTGGCAGAATGTAGCATTTCCTGGCCTTGCTGCGAGAGATGCTTCATTCTGCTGTTGCGGGCGCTGGCAGAGAAATTTCCACCCACAGCGAAACAGGTGCAGGTACCAATCCTATCAAGCCTGAAAGAAGAGGGCGGTTTGAAGATGTGTTGGTCACTTCAGATATAAGATCATTCTTGCAGCCAACCGATCAACAGCCGCCTTCAAGATCCAGCCTCAGGGAACAACTAGACCGACAGGTGTCGACTACATTGGGTTAACTGCCACTGTGGACGCTCTGAGAAGCAAGGAACCCCTGGACTACTGGGTGTGCAGGCTTGACTTGTGACCAGAGCTGGCACAATTTGCCATGAAACTCTTGGCTTGCCCCTCGTCGAGTGTTCTGTCCGAAAGGACATTCAAAGCAGACCGATAAGCACACTCGCCTAGCTCACAACAGTGTGGACTACCTCACATTTTTAAAAATGAATGAATGAGGCATGGATCTTGCAGGAATTCAACACCTGTGACGACCACGTGTAATTGAATTTCCTTATGCTAGCCCACACATATCCGCCAGAACCCAGAACAAAGAATAGTCCTTGTCTTATGTATATACAGCGGCATAAAAGGCTTTTTCTGTCAGGTGGATGCCTAATTTTTGGGGCAGTAAAAATTTTATCCAGTGACCGCCTAATGTACCTCCAGCCACATAATCACAAGTTATTTTCTGTCAGGTTAATGCCTAATTTTTGGGGCCTGTACTGGTCTACAGTAAGATGTTTAGCCAATGACCTCCTAATGTACCTACAGCCACATAATCAGAAGTTATTTTCTGTCAGGTGAATGCCTAATTTTTGGGGCCTGTACTCCAGTGGCCTATAGTAAAATTTTGATCTAGTGACAGCCTAATGTACCTCCAGCCACATAATCACAAGTTCTTTTCTGTCAGGTGAATAAATAATTTTTGGGGCCTGTACTCCAGTGGTCCACAGTAAAATTTTGATCCAGTGACCGCCTAATGTACCACCAGCCACATCATAACAAGTTCATTTCAGTCAGGTGAATGCCTAATTTTTGGGGCCTGTACTGGCCTGCAGTAAAATTTTTAGCCAGTGACCGCCTAATATACCTCCAGCCACATAATCACAAGTTCTTTTCCGTCAGGTGAATACATAATTTTTGGGGCCTGTACTCCCGTGGCCTAAAATAAATTTTTCTAGACTCCAGCAGGGCACATTTTTGAGAGTTTCCCTTTAAGATGCATAAAAATGGCCTCTGATTAAAATACATATTTTTTGGTGGGAATTTTTGCCAATGATCCCCCTCTGGTATGTTACTATACATGTTGTGGGACTATTTGTGCACTTCTAGTAAGTATTTAGTGGCTTCAAATATGACCTGAAGGATTTTCAGTTTCGCCTGTTGTTAAAGTCAATGTGGCCCACCGCGAACGCGCGGTTCGCGAACATTTGATCGCGAATGCGCGTTCACAAAACTGTCCCGGCTCATGTTCGTCCATCACTAATCGACTTAAAGATTAAAAATAAAAAGATTAAAAAACGCAGCATACCACATCCTTGTATCCTACAGAGTTCAGTAAAAAAAAGTATCGAAAAACGTGATGTGAATCCAGCCTAAGGTTATTCAGATGCACTTTATAGGCAGTCACATTTTATTGTTTGCACCATTGGGATGGGCAGGTTGGAGCTATATTACGATCCATTAGGAATCGTTACTATATGATACATTGTTTATGTGGCATGATCATAGGTAGTTGTGCTCCACTGGGTACATTTAGTGCTATTTGTTTAGTGAGCGGGGAGACTCCGTCCTGGGTTTTATGTAAACTGAGTAGATTAGGTTAGGGTACCATATACCAATAATATTTACACCAGGGATAGATGCTTTGATTGCTTTAATATGGTTATTGAATTTATATGGCTATATATGTTTAAAAGGGTTATTTTACTACTGATGACCTGTCCTGTGGATAGGTCATCAGTATCTGATCGTTGGGGGATCCGACACACAGGGCCCCCACCAATCAGCTGTTTGATAAGGCACCGGCACACAGTAGTGCCCCCACCTTCTCCAGCTTTTCCTAGGCCAGTGACGACATGTTCATTGGTCACGTGGCCTAGGAGCAGTTCGGCCCCATAGAAGCAAATGGGGCTGAGCGCGATACCAAGCCCAGCCGCTATACAATGTACGGCACTGTGCTTGGAAAGCTGAAAGAAGGTCGCAGCACTCACAGGAGCGCCTCTACCTTCTCAATCAGCTAATCGGCAGGGATCCTAGGTGTTGGACCCCCACAAATCAGATACTGATGACCTATCCTGAGGACTAATAGCCTGCTAAAGGTGACTTATCTCCATTTTCATGTTGCATCTTGTAGTACTTTACAAGCATATGTATATTCTGGTTTTTAAATTGCTTATTAATAAAGAATTTATATGGGATGTTGAGCTATTTCTGGTACTGTATTGGTCATTATACAATACGGGGGATGGTTGATTTACATATATACAGCATTTTTCAGACTATAAGACTTACGATTTAGAGGAGGAAAATAAGAAAATGTCCATCAAACCTTAGAGCAGAACCCCAAACCAGACCCCCATTCTTCATCAGATCTCAGATCAGACCCTCCTCAGACCCCATAATCAGACCTCTATTCTTCATAAGACCTCAGATCAGACCCCAAAATGAGACCCCCAAGCTCCATCAGCCTTAGTCACACCCCTCAACCTCCATCAGCCTTATATCAGACCCCCCCAGCCTCCATTTGCCTCTTATCAGCCTCCTATCAGATCCCCCAGCCTCTATTAGCCTCAGGTCAGACCCCCCCCCAGCCTCCATTAGCCTTAAATCAGCTCCCCTTTAGCCCCCGCCCCCAAGCCCCCATCAGATCAGACCCCAATCAGCCTCAGGTCAGACCCTACAGCCCCATGAGCCTCAGATGAGCCCCCATCAGCTCCGCAGCCCCCATCAGACTCAGATCAGACCCCGAATGAAATCCTACAGCCTCTGATTGGACCCCCCAGCCGCACTCAGTCACAGATCGCACCCCCCAGACTTCAGATCAGACATTTAAAAATAAATAAACTTACCTCACTTGCTCTGAACAGTGCTGCATATCCAGGGCTCAGTGAACTGCTTCTTCCAGGTCCTGCCATTGTGTGCGGTCAGGACACCACAGCGGGACCTAGAAGACGAGGGGAGGTAAGTGCCTTCACCTCCCCGTGCCTCCTGCATGCTAATAACTGCTTAAGTAATGGAAGAGGTCATTAGCATTCAGACTATAAGAAGCACTGCCACTTTTCCCCCATTTTGGGGGGAAAAGAGTGCATCTTATAGTCTGAAAAATACGGTACATTAAGTAGAGGTAATTTTTTGAGACATGCCAGGTTAAACATATGCCCTAGAGCTTGTGTCTCTTATCTTTTAAGACCCTAGTACAACCTACAGATACAAACAGAAGCTATTGAAGGACCTGTGGTCACATATCCAGGTTGTGCAGCTCTTCAAGTCACAGGAGGAGAAGAGAGCTGTACTTTTTGTGGGGACCCTCATGCTTGTAGTGTGTAATGCAGTAGTCCATACATAGCAAGAGGGAGACTTCCGCCATAAGAGTTGCTTTGCAAAGAAAGACACAGTCTGCTATGAGAGATGCTTTGCGGTGAGACAGACAGCTTGTTACAGAAGCTGCATCAAAGAGGGAGAGCTAGCCTGATGCTGGAGGCCTTATGGAGATTGCAGTCAGTGTCAGTACCCAGAGAAAGTTGAGGCAGTAGCCTGATTTAGTCTACAGCAACCAGACAAAGAGAAAGAGTACCTAGTGTATGGAGCCACTAACAAACAGGGAAATATAGATATCAGCTATTATAGAATTTGTCTAAGAAACCTTTGTCATATAGTTAGGCTGCTGTATTAAGCCAGAAAAATAACCTCTGGGACTCACAACTATCTCAAGAACAGGGACACATCTCACATGTGCAGTGACTAGTGTTGAGCGAACTTGTGTTTTAAGTTCAGCGTCTAATGTTCGGGTTTGGGTTATCGAAGAATCGCGTTAGGGATTCTAAATTCCGTTATGGTCCGTGGTAGCGGAATCCATAACGCAATTCTTCGATAACCCAAACCCGAACTTTAGACGCCGAACTTATAACACAAGTTCGCTCAACACTAGCAGTGAACCTGTGAGAAGCCAGGGTTGAGGACAGGGGCATAGCTAATGGCTTATGGGCCCTGGTGCAAGAGTTTAGCTTTGGACCCCCCTTCCCTCAGTGCTTTGTGGCCAGGGAAGCACTTAGCATTCGTGCTGCCTGAAGCAAAAATTGAAACAGCACCCCCACCCCTGCCAAATTCTTGACCTAACCTCTTCCCTCCAGCCAGAGGTGTAACTTGACCAGCATGCACTTTCCATAATACCAGTGTCTTCTTATGTGGCACAAGGGTCTTTGGGCCCCCTCAGGCTCCTGGGCCCGGTAGCAACTGCTACCTCTGCACCCCCTATAACTACGCCCCTGGTTGAGGATAGGTGTGGTAGTGGCCCTGATGAAGTGTTGTGCCGCGGTGTGCTCCCTCAGGTCATTGCTCCCTGGGGATGAGTTCAGTGAAATTATAGTACCGATAAAAGAGGCGAAAGCTAAGAGCTTTTTACTAAGTGCAACATAGAATTGAAATACATACAGTAGCAGACGACTTTTAGTGCAATTCTTCTCTGGCACCAGCAAGGAATCTGGAGGCAGGTTGGATATCTACAATTCTGCACTTGGGTGATACTGGCCTAGTGGTTGTTTAGTGATGGATGGCTTGGCTGTAGTGTCTCACCTTACAACAGTGTCTGTAGATGGTGATGTAGCAGGTCACTCTGCTTTCTGGAATCTCAAGTATTTACTTAAGGACAATTTGAGTATTTCTCTCTGAAGAATCTGTATCAGAAGCAGGATCTCAGCAACTTGCTTCCTCTCCCCTATGTTTCGAGACAGGACCCCCTTCCTTTGGCAGGAGGTAACCTTGCCTCCTGCCAAACTTTGCCATCCTTTCCTTGCTGGTAGCTATGGCCCATAAAATACATCAGATAACAATAAACAATCTGCAGTACCCCCAGATCTGGGGTGCTACACATGCACAATTATCTCTATTCACTTCTATGGGAGTTCCAAAAATAGCTCAGCAAGCTGTGGATATGTCATAAATATGGGAATATCACTTGAAGCACCCATTTTTTAAGTTAAAAGGAATCTGTCACCACTTAACTCGCTATGAAACCATCTTACATGCCAGATTCAGACTTGTCAATACATTCTCATAGAGTTGGTCCTATTTCTATTGTTGACCCCATTGTAGAGAAATTAAGCTTTTTTTAATGCTAATTAGTCTCTGGATGCAACAAGAGTGGTGCCGTTGCAGCTTGCTGCACTCGAGATGCTTCCTCTTTTTCTTTTCCGGTTGTGCCCCCACCACTTTGACTGACAAGACAAGAAGTTAAAAGTACTCAAGCATGTGATTGCTCGTTCGCTTCACTGTTCGACGCAGGTGCAGTACAGCACATAAGCTCGCCAGCCGGATGGATCTGTATTGTACCTTTATAGTGAGCTACAGTAAATGGTGACAGATTCACTGTAACTGCAGTGGGATGCGAAAGTTTGGCCAACCTTGTTAATCATTATGATTTTCCTGTATAAATCGTTGGTTGTTACGATAGAAAATGTCAGTTAAATCTATCATATAGGAGACACACACAGTAATATTTGAGAAGTGAAATTAAGTTTATTGGATTTACAGAAAGTGTGCTATAATTGTTTAAACAAAATTAGGCTGGTGCATACATTTGGGCACTGTTGTCATTTTATTGATTCCAAAACCTTTAGAACTAATTACTGGAACCCAAATTGGCCTGGTAAGCTCAGTGACCCCTGACCTACATACACAGGTGAATCCAATTATGAGAAAGAGTATTTAAGGGGGTTAATTGTAATTTTCCCTCCTCTTTTAATTTTCTCTGAAGGTAGCAACATGGGGGTCTCAAAACAACTCTCAAATGACCTGAAGACAAAGATTGTTCACCATCATGGTTTAGGGGAAGGATACAGAAAGCTGTCTCAGAGATTTCAGCTGTCTGTTTCCACAGTTAGGAACACATTGAGGAAATGGAAGACCACAGGCTCAGTTCAAGTTAAGGCTCAAAGTGGCAGACCAAGAAAAATCTCGAATAGACAGAAGCGACGAATGGTGACAACAGTCAGAGTCAACCCACAGACCAGCACCAAAGACCTACAACATCATCTTGCTGCAGATGGAGTCACTGTGCATCGTTCAACCATTCTGCGCACTTTACACAAGGAGATGCTGTATGCGAGAGTGATGCTATAGGAAGCCTTTTCTCCACCCACAGCACAAAAAGTGCCGCTTGAGGTGGGCTAAAGCACATTTGTACAAGCCAGCTTCATTTTGGAATAGGGTGCTGTGGACTGATGAAACTAAAATTGAGTTATTTGGCCATAACAAGGGGCATTATGCATGGAGGAAAAAGAACACAGCATTCCAAGAAAAACACCTGCTACCTACAGTAAAATATGGTGGTGGTTCCATCATGCTGTGGGGCTGTGTGGCCAGTGCAGGGACTAGGAATCTTGTCAAAGTTGAGGGACGCATGGATTCCACTCAGTATCAGCAGATTCTGGAGACCAATGTCCAGGAATCAGTGACAAATCTAAAGCTGCGCCGGGGCTGGATCTTTCAACACGACAACGACCCTAAACACTGCTCAAAATCCACTAAGGCATTTATGCAGAGGAACAAGAACAATGTTCTGGAATGGCCATCTCAGTCCACAGACCTGAATATAATTGTAAATCTGTGGTGTGACTTAAAGAGAGCTGTCCATGCTCGGAAGCCATCAAACCTGAATGAACTAAAGATGTTTTATAAAGAGGAATGGTCCAAAATACCTTCAACCAGAATCCAGACTCTCATTGGAACCTACAGGAAGCGTTTAGAGGCTGTATAAAAGGAGGATATACTAAATATTGATTTCATTTCTTTTTTGTGGTGCCCAAATTTATGCACCCGCCTAATTTTGTTTAAACAATTATAGCACACTTTCTGTAAATCCAATAAACTTCATTTCACTTCTCAAATATCACTGTGTGTGTCTCCTATATGATATATTTAACTGACATTTTTTATCGTAACAACCAACGATTTATACAGAAAAATCATGATGATTAACAAGGTTGCCCAAACTTTCACATCCCACTGTATAGTTTATATGCATGCTAGTAGACAGTTCCAGATGTTCACTGCATTATTTCAAGTAAAGAATTTATTGCATCTAATGTTTACATCAATTTCTTGCTCTTGAACCTACACCTTACATTGGCAATGCCCCTTGTCTGCTAGTGCAACAAATATGGGTCACTTTAGATACCTAGATATGTAGCTCAGAGATACATTTGGGCTATGGCCAAGGAGAAGTAGTTGAGTGGGGGGTGGACAAAGCCCATGCTGAACTTTTACACCAGGTCCTATTACCTATGTTTGTGCTATTGAGTCTGAGAATGGTGCTCTAGGCTACAGAAGACAGTTGAAAACCACCATTATTTTTGGGAAAGACAATCAGAGAACAACATAATAGAAAGATATTGCTATTTCAGTCAGTCTCTTCAAATAAAGTGAGATTTAGCTCAAGAATCCAAAAGATGTTGAGTTTACAAATGCTCAAAATGTGTTGAATTTGTTGACCATGTGTTTCCATATAAATTTAGCTTTATGGGATATTTAGTGTCACACAGTCACAGCCCACTAGGGACAACTTTACTTAAAGCATTACTGTATGAGGATCAGGTATGGATAGCAAAATCGCACCCTTGGGATATACATTCTGCCGAACTAACACTGCCTCTTGTCTGAAGGTCACAGTACGTGAACTAGTCAGAGCCAATCTCGCATAGAAGACACCCTGATTCCAGGATCTCTAATGACTGCCACTTGGGTTTTACTTCAAAGGCTGTGCTCAACGTAGTGGAAAAACAACATTTTTTCACCACAAAAAAACTCATAGCAATAAAACATGGCTTACCTTAGTATGACAAAGGTTCTTTTATTAATGAAGGTTTTAAAATATGTATAAAAAAATGTTTAACAGTTTTTACAGTTTTTTGAATTGGTTCAAAATCTGGCAAAAGCAAAATATGTAGGTCGATCCAGCACTCAATAAAAAGAGGGTACTTTATTTACATATGAAAAAATATTAATATTTTATATTATAATAATATTTAATGTTAATATTTTTTCATATTGTATGTTCTGAACAAATAAAGTACCCTGTTTTTATTGAGTGTCACATCGACATATATTTTTTCCTTGTGCCTGTGTTGGGTTGCCACCCCTGATCCTTAGCACCGTCTCTGCATGGAGGTGAGCCAATCAAAATTTTTCTCTTTTTAATGGCATAATAGTTATCCTATGAAAACATGTATTATCCACAGGATAGTTAATTGCTGGGACCACCAACAATTACTAGAATTAGGGTCTCAAGCTGTGACATTGTGAAACAGCTCTTATTGCATGAACACTGTTATTTTGCTATTTGGCCACAAGAGGCTGCTGTTTCCCCACACAGCTAAACAGACTGCTCAGATTTAAATATTCATAGAAGGTGGAGCTGTGTGTCTAGAGGAAGGGAGCTGGGTCCATCTTAGTTGCAGAAGGGAAAAGTGTGTGAGAGAAGAAATCCATTAACATCCAAGTATGGAGTCACCTTTTTGCGACCAGGGCTACAGCCAAGGGAAGCTAATTGTGTCAAGGATCCGGATCCCATCCAGTAGAAGGAGTAAATCTGCCAGGATCGCTGATGAGAGCTGAAGAGCAAAAGCAACGGACCCTGCGGTAGTTTACAAGTGTTGGATCCGCCTTTGTTCACTACGCAGTCACCAGCTGAGGCAGAGCAGACCTGTGTTAGTAAGACAGAGCGTGCACGCACCTCAATATTAAATTGGCAACTAAATACTAGAGACTGAGATCAAACCTGCCGGTAGTTAGTTAGTGTTGCTGAGTGGCAGGCTACCAAGAATTGTTGCTTGTTTATCACAAGGACTTATCAGTTAATGTTTTGGTTCACTCCGGAGAACAGAGAGGACTTCACCATAGTCTCCAGTTACCCCAGCATGTTTATCAGGAGTGATATATTAGACATGTGCCACATTACAGTTTGGGAAAAGGGAGGGGGATAGTACTGTATAGTCTGGTAACATTGTAAGCTGCTGTGTCGCACCGTGGGCTAGCCTGTATCTCACACACATACAATTGTTCCTGTTCTTCAGGGTAATAACAGGTATGGCGAGGCAGAGTTAGCTCTGCTCGCACCTGGAAGACCTAGGTGCGGAGGCACGTCAAAAGAGGGCCTCTCTGTTGGGCTTGTCAACAGTACGGACATATGGCCAGAGAGTGCAGTGAATGGATAGAGTCCAAGCCGACATTAAAATTCCAACCTCCGCAATAGCTGGGCGTCCTGCAGCGGTATACCAGAAGCTAAACCCTAGGCATGAGAAACACGACCTGTATGCCAGCAGCCCCATTATGGAAGCCGACTTGGAAGGCCCAGTCGAGTACATTACGAGAGGTGTGGGAGTTTGTGGGACTGGACGGTTACTAAAAGAGGTTTATACCTAGATTTGCTCATTTGGTGGGCCCTTTAAACAAGCTATTGAGGGGCTGGCGGGAGGCCCGAAGAATCGTCCCATTGACTAGGGACCCCCTGCAACAAGATGTCTTTGAGGCAGTGAAGGAGGCACTGACCAGTGCCCCAATCCTGGCTTATGTGCAGTTCGACAACTCATTCCTGCTGTACTCTGACAGAAGTCTACATGGTCTGGGGGCCATGTTATCCCAAGTCCAGGATGGACGTGAGAGAGTCATTGCATATGGTAGCCGGTCTCTGAAAGAGTCAGAGCACAACCCTGACAACTATAGCTCCTTTAAATTGGAACTACTGGCACTGGTGTGAGCAATGACCAAAAGGTTTGCGGAGTACCTGACAGGTGCAGAGGTGACTGTGATGACAGACAAAAATCCATTAGCACATCTGGAGAATGCCAAGCTCAGTGAGCTTGAGCAGAGGTGGTTGACTCGTCTTTCTAAATTCCAATATCGCATTAAGTTCCAGTCAGGGAGGGAGAACGGCAACGCTGATGCACTCTCCCGAGTCCCTGTAAGAGCGCTGAATCATAGAGCCGAAGAAGAGCTAGAGGACACTGAAACTCCTGACCTTGGTCGATTACCCGTGTTCCAGGACGTGGCACATTTAAGTGGGGTGGCTCCCGGAATGTCTATGGTGTTGGGAAAGACGTTGGCTGATTGGGAGAGAGTCCAGAATAGCTGCCCGGACCCGTGGAAAGTGAGAGAATGGGTCCAGACCAAGACCTGGCCTTGGCTGGAAGAACGGGCCTATCTGACTCCAGAAGGCCAAAAGTTGTTGAGGCAGTGGGATAAGCTGACTGTTACCCAGGGCTTCCTGTCACCCTCCCTCCCACCTCTGCAGCTGAGAGAAGTTGATTTTTGCCTTCATTTTTTTCAATCCCTGATGGCTGATGAGTGGAGGGGGCATGGCCTAATCAGATTGGGTTGTGGCTTAGCACAACCTAGAAGTGATTTTTAACTTCATTTTTTCAATCTCAGTCGGCTGAGGAGTGGGAGGGGGCATGGCCTAACCGGATTGGGGACATGTCCTTTTGAACAGCTCACTCTAAGGATTCATTTACACGTCCGTAGAATGGGTCGGCATCCGTTCCTAAATTATGCAGAATAGGTGTGGACCCATTCATTCTCTATGGGGCCTGGAAGAGATGCGGACAGCACAGTGTGCTGTCCGCATCCGCATTTCCGGAGGGCGGCCCCAATCTTCCGCAACGCTGCTCCAGAAAAGAATAGAGCATGTCCTATTCTTGTTTGCAATTGCGGACAAGAATAGGCATTTCTATGGATGTGGCGGCCGGGTGTATTGCGGATCCGCAATGCACTACGGACATCTGAATGGAGCCTAAGACAGCAGCACTGTGCTGTCTGAGTGTAAGCTGCAGGGAGAAAGATTCCCTCCTTCCCACCCATGCAGCTGGCAAAGATGATTTTTACCTTAATTTTTTCTATAACTGTCAGCTCAGGAGTGGGAGGGGAGTGGCCTAACCAGATCAGGGCATGGCTTAGCAGTACCTGGGGGCGGGGTTTCAAGTCTTTAGCGGGTAGACACATTGTGGCAGGGGGTGTGTCTGGTGTCCCACCTTACTGGCTCATTTGCATACCAAATAAATTGGATTTTCATAGGATAAAAACATCTATTGCTGGAACAAAGGCACATCTTGAAATAAGGTACTAAGTGCTATTAGACCATGACTTTACTTCAATAGCGATTATCCTTGTGACAGATTTCCTTAAAGATCTCCTACAGCAGTGAAGATAAATGGCTGGGTTGTTATGGAAACCTGGAGTAAAACTGTGTATGTGGAGACTGGAGGATCTGCAAGCTTCTATTGGCTGATAAGGGTCATTTGTCCAAGCTTCTATTGGCTAATTAATTTTTTGGGAATATCTCAGGAACGGTAAATCCTAGAGAGCTTAGGCGTGGTCTAAAACATTCCCGGACACCTGATGTACCTGTGTGCCAAATTTCATGATTGTAAATGCGACGGTACGGATTCCTTTAGCGGACATACACACACACATACACTCTTTATATATTAGATAATACAGATAGTTAGTGGGAGATAGTCAGTGTAGGTGAGATCGTGATATAGTGTAGCTGATCCATGCATACATGCTACAGACATAGTGCTGTGATGTCACAAGTGCACCAATCAGTAATATGTAGTCAGACCTGCTAAAATGTGAAGTTGCACGTATTGCGCAAAAATATGCCCATCATTAATTGACGATTTGCGCAATCGTGAATATATTGGAGCACTCTATCTGCATATAAAGCTATTGTGACGTTCTTCAGTGTCAACCATTTTCTCCAGTCTCAAGAAACGTCTAGCAGCTTGAAAAATGTATCAACAGTGACCCACGCCTGTATTGTGCACGCAATACGCGCATATTACATTGCTGATTTTCGCAATAAAGAAAATAATTGCGAATTCTCAAATTCACGAATATATGATGAATATTCGCCCAAACACTCACGAAATATCGCAAATTCGAATATTGCCCCTACTGCTCATAATTACGACATACTAGAGACTGAGATCAAACCTGCCGGTAGTTAGTTAGTGTTAGGGAGTGGCAGGCTACCAAGAATTGTTGCTTGTTTATCACAAGGACTAATCAGTTAAAGTTTTGGTTCACTCTGGAGAACAGAGAGGACTTCACCATAATCTCCAGTTACCCCAGCATGTTTATCGGGAGTGATTGTTCCTGTTCTTCAGGGTAATAACAGGTATGGCAAGGCAGAGTTAGCTCTGCTCGCAGTAGGTAAATTGCGCAAGTGTTTTCTGGCTACCATCGTAGGGCGCCGTGCTGAGCGACACAGGGGTCTTAGCCTCCGGGCTGAGTGTATGTAATCTGATTTTATGTTCACTGCATTTGGGAGTGTGTTTGATATCCCATGACAGTAAAACAAAGTCTGTTCTACAAGAGCTTGTGTCAGAGTCGTTTTCCTTGTTCGTGACTTCGTTGTATCCTGGGGAGCCCACCCCGGTACACAGCTTACAAAGCTACTGCTCTGAATGATTTTGAATAAAAGGGGGTCATACACATGCACATTCTCTACATTCTTCATTCTACAGTATATTGATATGACTGATGAAGATAACCAAGCACTTTATTCGGTATTCTCTGTCTGTACCATAGACTTTAATTTGAAGCGGTAGCACACATGTATATGCAGTGAGCCCCTGAGGAGCCGATGCAGAGGATAGAAATGGTAGTGGCCCTGATGAGATGTTGTGTCACAGTGTTCTCCCTCAGGACGTTGCTCTCTGGGGATTGGTGCAGTAAAAAGGTTTGAAGAATCAGGCAAGAAGTAAATGTATAACAGTCTGTCTTTACTTAGTGCAAAATGGTGGTACATCCAGCAGAAGTAAGTACAGAGTGCAGTTTCTGCCACCAGATGATGAGTTATTGTGGCTGGATATGTGGCAATTGTGTCCACTGTGCGATACAGGCCTTAAGCTATTCTGGCCTGGATGTTGTTTAGGTGATGCATGTCCGAACTGTATTTCCTTTTGCAGTACGCAGCCCTGCAGGGTATTGCGATGGTGAGGTTACGGTTACTTAGGCAAACGAGGGTTGCTCTGGGTTACTCACAGTTTCTTAAAAGACCTTGGGCAGGCGTACAGCAGTGATGGAGAGGCTGGCACAGGAGACCTCTGGGGCACTCTCAGTGTATAGGGACCAGGCCTGATGGTAGATGAGGTGCCCAGGGTGTTGCAGGTGTTTAATGTGCCGGTGGCAAGATCCCTTTAAGATTTGTGACGCCAGTTCCGGTAACGATGGCAAACCGATTTATGATAGGAATAATTGAGGAACACGATGTTGTGGTGAACCAAAACTTCATTTTACTGGAAACAGTCAACTATTTGCAGTCTTTTGGTAAAGTTCCATATGTCAGTAGCAGTCACAAGCAGGCTTATACAAATGGCAGGTACAATGTTCTTGCAAGATACTCAGAGGGTTAAACACTTACAGACCAGGCTGCACTTCTCCTCAGAATCCTGTCTGTCTTTATCCCAAGGCCCGTATGCCCTAATGCTGGCTTTATCCTTGGTAGGGAAACTTCCTCAGGTATATATATATCCTTGCTTTCAGTAAAAATCCTTCTGTTCTTCAGCCCTCAGGTTGGCTGGAAACACTTTGGCTCTGCTCTGCTCTGGTTATGGGAACTTCAGGTTTCTCTCAGGAGGTAGCTTCTTCTCCTGGTGGTCATTCTGTTGACTACACACAAGCTTTTACGATGGAAGAAATGATGATTCTGTGAATCTCTCTGGAGTAGAGCTGTCACAGGAGAACTGGATCAGGTCCATTTAAAAAGGAGCTTAAGCATGTGCTTCTCTCTCTTGTCTGGATTCAAACTCCCCCTCCTGGCAGTAAGTAGGACCAGCCCATGCAACGTGCCAGACCATATGGGCAATATGTGAGTGTAATGGTGTGCCTATGTCACAACTGAGGATGGGGGAAACCCTCAGCCGTGCAATGTTACACGTATGAGGAAGCTGCTTGGCCAGGACAACAGAATTAGGGAGCAGGTCACCTCCTACACCGTCCCTAACTCTGACCCTGATTCCTAGCTGTATGAGCCAACCCAGATGGTAGGAGGGCTCATACTCAGGAACCTCGGGTCCCTAATAGCCCTCAGCAGATCCCTGAGCTAGGAGCTGGGTAAAACAACCTGTTCCTCCTAGACACGGAGGAACAGGAGTCTAAACTGGCCAAACTGCAAGGAAGGGGAAACATAAACAGCCTATGGATATGGCAGGTGAGTGAAACCACTTCCACACCTACTTGCCACAGACACACTGACTGGATCCCGTGCTCATATGCTGTTGTCCACACCAAACATAAAGGACACAGCACACACACACATAACACACAGGAACCCAGATCCAAAGCTGCAGTAATAATAAAACATCACAAGAACATAAAATAAACAACACGCATAACTTTTATGACCACAAGGGTGGCCCTCACTGGCAGATGGTAAAAGAGACCAGGAGGATGATGACAGCTTACCACAAGGCTGGAGTACCCCTCAGCTTCAGGTCTCTACTGAGGCTAAATAGCCCAAGTAGCCACACCCACACAGACACACACTGGAAAGGGAATTAAGCCTTCCAACACCAGACAGGGTAGTGAAGCCACTTAAAGGGAAAGTGCACACACAAATAAACCCCTTGCACACCAAACAGGGAAAGTGCACACATATAAAACAAGTTGCCATTGGCAACCGCATGCATAGACAGTGAGCAGCCCAGCAACAAGCTCAGGCTGCTACAGTGCCAACAACATCATGTTGCCAGCGGCAACCGCACGTGAGGCTAACAACTTACAGCCCTCAGCTGCGGTGAACAACCAACTGACCGCTGGCAACTGCATGCGAAGTCTAAGAGTCACGACCATCAGCATAGTCGTTATAGCCTAATGGGTGTAGTAGTTGTACTCACTTTGCCGTAGCTCCCTGGGCCAGCCTGCAGTGGAGGGGAAGACAGCATGAAATCCTCCGGGGCACTCTCTGTTGCAGTGAACACCAGATGGAAGTTGATGTGCCCTTGATGGTAGTGGGTATGCTTAGGGTGCTTTGGTGGCTGGGCCCCTGAGTTGTTCATGTGACACCAGCACTGTAAAGTGCGATTAGGAGATAGAGTAGAATGATGAGAGAGGCAGTAGTTTACTTGTAAATTTTAGTCTTGCAATAAGTATCATCCAATAGCAGCACTTTGTCATAAATACAGATGGTAAAGCTGTAAATCCCAATAACAGGCCCAGTGAGGTGGTGTATGTAGGTTCCAGCTCAACTGTGTAGGAGTGATGATCTTACATGTACTTGGTTCCTGATCTTGCTCTGGTTACTCAGCCTTTCAATAATAGTTTGGATCCCCTGTAAATTCTATTTTGCAATTCAGCTATATTCAGTGATTCAGTAATTCAGCAACCCAAGGGCGGTCTCCCTCTTGGTAGGCAAACTCTCTGGTCCATTCTTTGAAAAGGTCGCACAAGATACAGCAATAATTCTCTTAATTCCTGGAAGGGTCCCTGGAAGGGGTATCACAGTAAAAGATCAATAAGTCCTAGTCTTGTACTACAAAGGTTGCCGTAGTATGGTCCCGTGGGCTAGGCCCAGGAGAGCAGAGACAAGTCTGTCTCCTCTCCTCCTAACTCCTCACTCCTAATCTCTCTAACTTTCTTGTGGCTGACCTATATGAATGGTGTTACAGAGACCTCTAGTGTTTGATGTATGTAATGCATTCACCAGCCTGAAATAGGAATTTAGGAGTTGTGACAAAGGAAATGCATAAAATGGCATGAAATTACATATAGCAATTTGGAGGCTTCCCATCCAACTGGAGTGGGACACTACACCCACTCCTTCCAAAAGGAACCCTGTTCCTGCTAACCCTCTGCTGGAGTACGTGGCAGAACATTACACAGCATACACATATAACAATTTAGTACATAAAATAACAAGCAATTGTAGATACCCCCAGGTCTGGAGTACTGTATACATTTAGGGGGACAGTGCAGCAGGCCCTGCGTCTCTACATAACTTTGGTAGAACTACCGCCAGCGCAAAGGGTTATTAAGACCAATATCTAAAACGCCGGTCTTAATAAATGACCCCCTTAATGAGTAAAGACAGCTACATGTGTATGACCACTGCTCTACTAAAATTCTTCCAAAGTGGTGGCTTGGGACTCTGTTCAAGTGTTAGTTAGGAGTCCAATCCTGTGGATAGGTGATCAATTCTTTCAAAGCTGTGCAAACAGGACAATTATGATCAGAAAGGCTTAAGGCTGTATTACACAGCCCCATGTGGCAGATGATTGTCAGGGGAGTAGTGTTCCCTCCTGGCAATCGCCTGCTCGCTAGTGGAGGAGATCACTACTATTATATGTAGTGGTCTCTTCTGCAGCATGGGGAGAAGCAATCGCTATTCCATTGCTCGTCCCCATGCTGTTTAGTGGTTTGCTGGTAGCAGATTGTAATTAGAAACCATGATCTGCTGCCTGTAAACAATAATTTTTTAGCATGCCAAAAGATTTGGTTTGCCCAATGATCGAGCGTTTGCTCGTTCATCGGGCAATCGGCAGCAGTATTACACTGCAAGATGATCGCTAACGATTGTTCATGCGAATGTTCATTAGCGATTATCTGCCAAATAATCGGGCAGTGTAATACAGGCTTAATAATTACTCAATTAGATGAGAGGTCTTTTAACCAGGATAATTTAGTATAAACCAGATACAAAAGCCCTTAACAAAGAGTAGCTGCCATTCAGACAGACCCAATTATGTAATAAATGATAACTAGGAGAAGATGTGGCCACCTGATCAACCAGAAGCTGGACCCTTGTACATGGTACCTAGGAGAATATGTGGCCATCTGACCGACCAGATTTAGAGAAGCCAGATCCATGTACATGGTGAACGGGAAAAGATATGGCCATCTGATTAACCAGATTTCCAGGTGCCAGACCCATGACCATAAGTGGTCACCAGGCCAGCTCCATTTGAGAAATGGGGTTGTCGTAATGAGAAAACTCCTTCAATATATTTTTGCAAATGTAACCCCCCAGAGTGGTGTTACCACTACTTCACCCTGGTTACTGTCTTTAATGGGCTTATGACACAGTGTCATCTTATTTATGTATTTCCAGGTCCTCCACAATGTGCATTCATAACCTTGTTATGTAACTGTTTATTACATGTAATGTGCCTGGTTCACCAGCAGGTGGCAGCATAAATGGCAGAGCCATCCTTAGAGAGAATGGAACTTACCATTCCATTCTCCCCCCTTTGGGCAGAAGTGGACAGTCCTGCTTGCTAACAGAAGGAGGTGGGGCAGTTTCGGTTTGTTCTGGTTAAGACTCCATGTTGGAGCTGCCAGGATTCTAACCTATTCCTTGGCTGAAGATAAGGCCAACTAAAAAGTGAAGTGCAGCATAAAGAGGAAGCCAAGTTATCCAGTCAGCTTGTCAGTACAGCAGAGTGAGAGAAAGATATATCAGAGTGGAGTTTGCCTGCCAGTTTAATGCTAAAGCCTGCTAGAACCAAGATAAAGCCTGAAACTGTTTGGAGAAACATTTATTCAAGTAAAGCTGCCATTGAACTTCATCTCAAGGTATGGACTCGAGTTATTTCTTCAAATCCCTCTATTATTCCCCCTATTTATTGCTTCGGAGCAAAAGTCTGGGGTCCAGCCATATCCTGGCAGGAGCACCGTGACACACATAAAGAGACATTTTAGGCCGCAACATACCACTTGGCATTTCCTACACCTGGGTAGGGATATAGAGAGGGCCCTGGGGGGAGGCACCCGTTGCCCAAACAAGGATCAGCTAAACCAGGTAAACTAGGAACCAAAGCTAAATGCACCATAAAACATGATAAAAATGAAGAAATGTGTAAAAGTTTAAATTAAGATTTTAAACTAGTGTTCATTACTTGCAAATAACCCTACTTTGTATCAGTGCAGGGAACTGAACTTTTAAAGGGGTTTTCCAGGAATTTGATATTGATGACCTATCTCACCAATTTTTTTAATGGAATTTTTTTATTGGAATTTTTTTATCGGAATTTTTTTATAGGCGTTTGTCCCCAAATTGGGACCTGGAATGCTGCTTACCCCATTTTTTGGTCAATTTTTTTGTCTATCCACAGGATAGGTCATCAATATCAGATCTGTGGTGATCCGACCATCTGGCACCCACGCAGGTCAGCTGTTGGAAGATGCCCCAGTGCCCTGTGCGAGCTAAGGCCTCTTCTTAGAACAAGCGACAGCACCATACATTGGTCACATGGCCTAGCTGCAGTGCTGTCTCATTCAAGTGAATGGGGCTGAGCTTTAATACCAAGCACAGCCACTACGCAATATACAATACCAGGGGTGGGCCATTTATATGGATACACCTTAAAAAAAATGGGAATGGTTGGTGATATTAACTTCCTGTTTGTGGCACATTAGTATATGTGAGGGGGGAAACTTTTCAAGATGGGTGGTGACCATGGCGGCCATTTTGAAGTCGGCCATTTTGAATCCAACTTTAGTTTTTTCAATAGGAAGAGGGTCATGTGACACATCAAACTTATTGGGAATTTCACAAGAAAAACAATGCTGTGCTTGGTTTTAACGTAACTTTATTCTTTCATGAGTTATTTACAAGTTTCTGACCACTTATAAAATGTGTTCAATGTGCTGCCCATTGTGTAGGATTGTCAATGCAACCCTCTTCTCCCACTCTTCACACACTGATGATCTGTTTCCCTCTTTATGCACTGAAGCTGGCACGTTCCCTGAGTTTTTCCAGCAAGATGGTGCACCACCACATTATGGGTGTCAGGTCCGAGCATTCCTAGATGAACAGTTTCCTGGAAAGTGGATTGGTCATCGTGGGCCAGTTGAATGGCCCCCAAGGTCTCCCGATCTGACCCCCTTAGACTTTTATCTTTGGGGTCCTCTGAAGGCAATTGTCTATGCTGTGAAGATACGAGATGTGCAGCACCTGAAACTACGGATACTGGAAGCCTGTGCTAGCATTTCTCCTGCGGTGTTGCTATCAGTGTGTGAAGAGTGGGAGAAGAGGGTTGCATTGACAATCCAACACAATGGGCAGCACATTGAACACATTTTATAAGTGGTCAGAAACTTGTAAATAACTCATGAAAGAATAAAGTTATGTTAAAACCAAGCACAGCATTGTTTTTCTTGTGAAAATCCCAATAAGTTTGATGTGTCACATGACCCTCTTCCTATTGAAAAAACAAAAGTTGGATTCAAAATGGCCGACTTCAAAATGGCCGCCATGGTCACCACCCATCTTGAAAAGTTTCCCCCCTCACATATACTAATGTGCCACAAACAGGAAGCTAATATCACCAACCATTCCCATTTTATTAAGGTGTATCCATATAAATGGCCCACCCTGTAGAAGTGACTGGGCCCCACAGCAAATTTTTGTATGGGCCCCCTCCCCCCCAAGAAAACTACTGATTGTTACACAAAAACAAGCCCTCACATAGACCGAAATATAGAAAAGTAATTTTTTAAAGTAATTAAACCAAATAAAAACTATACAAGTTTTGTATCGTATTGAGCCGCAGAATAAAGACGTCATTTTTATTGAACGCCATGATGTCAAAACCTCAAAAACCTTGGCGGAATTGTGTGTGTGTGTTTTCTTTCCCCCCCATCATTTCACATTACTGCCCCTCATGATTCATATCCATTTCTTTCCACCCCATCATTTCACATTACTGCTCCTCATGATTCATATCCATTTCTTGCCCCCCCCCATCATTTCACATTTCTGCCCCTCATGATTCATATCCATTTCTTGCCCCCCCATCATTTCACATTTCTGCCGCTCATGATTGATGTCCATTTCTTGCCCCCCCATGTGCCAATATCATAGTGCCATCCTCTCCCTTTGCCCCCTAATGTGCCAGTATCAAGTGCCTCTCTCCTCCCCCCTCCATGTGCCAGTATCATGACACCAATAGCCCCACCTCCCCCGTGGCAGTAAAGTAACAGTCCGGTATTTAAAAAAAAATAAAAAAATTTATACTTACCTCCATGTCAGCGATGCTGTGTTCCCAGGAGCCTCTAGTGTTGAAGATTTGGTGCTCGTGTTCTTATTTAGCCTGTCTTTCAGAAAAGTTTATGATGGGATTCGAACCCATGACCTTCTGTATCAGAGGCAAAGCATTTACCCACACAGTAACTGGCTCTAATAGCTGTGTGGGTAAATGCCTTGCCATTGATGTGAAAGGTTGTGAGTTTGAATCCCAGGAGCAACTTTTCTGAAAGACATGCTAAATGAGATTTAAATACACCAGGGTCTCGTAGCTCAGAATGTGTGTTGCCTCCTCAGCCTGTCAGCTCTGCAGAGATAGACAGGCCTGGGTGCCGGGCCCCGGAGCTGCCGCTTCCCCGGTAGTTACGCAACTGTACAATACTGTGCTTAGTAAGCTGTGAGGAGGCCACAGCGCTAGCAGGAGCTCCGGTGAGAGCGCAGTGGCCTCTTCAAACAGTGGGGGTTCCAGGAGTTCTGAGGATAGGTCATCAATCGTTAATTTCTAACGATAATTTGTTTTCCCTTAGTCCTAACAGCAGCACAGATAGGGTTAACTGCCCCCCAAGGAGTGGTAGGACCGGCGGAATTTTAATGAGCCCAAAGAAGAACCAATGAACAAACTCCAGCTCCCCTAAAGGGAGGGGATCACCCCCCCAGCCCACCGTGTTTATAGCAAGAATGTACTTAGGGCGGGAAAATTTGTGTGCTGCTGTTAGGACTAAGGGAAAAGAAATTATCGTTAGAAATTAACGATTCCCTTACGTCCTACCAGCAGCACAGATGGGGAGATAGCAAGAAGAAGGCCCTAGGGAGGGTCCTCATGCCTGGCAGAAGTAAGAACTGTCTGCCCGAAGGCCGAAAAATCTGCTACCTTAGCATCTATTCTATAATGAGAGATAAAGGTTGATTCAGAGCTCCAGGAAGCCGCCTTACAGATCAACTCTAAGGGGAGAAGGCTTCTCTCCGCAACAGAGGTTGCCACGGCCCTAGTAGAATGGGCCCTCACATACTCCGGAGGATCTAAAGATTGGGACATAAAAGCCTCCCTGATGGCTTCCCTAACCAAGTGACTAATAGTAGCTTTAGACGCTTTACGGCCTTTAGACTTACCGGTAAACAGGAGGAAGAGCTTCTCATCCATCCTGAACTCTCTGGATCTATCCACATAGACCTGGAGGCATCTCGAGATGTCCAGTGGATGTCTAACCGGAGCATCAGAGGAGGAGGCGGAGAATAACACAGGTAGAGAGATTACCTGGCTAACATTTTGAAAAGTTGGAATCTTAGGCCTAAAATAAGGTAGAAATTTCAGAAGGACTCTGTCCTGTAAAGAAATGATATATGGATGCATTGCTGAAAAAGCTTGCAGCTCAGAGATTCTCTTGGCTGAAGTTAAAGCCAGAAGAAAGACCACTTTAAGAGTTAAGAATTAAAAATTTGCCTCCTCCAAAGGTTCAAAGGGGGGGAGATGCTAACCCCTTGAGAACCACTAATAGGTCCCATTGGGGAACGGATTTCAGGATTGTAGGCTTCAATCTTTCAGCCCCCTTAAGGAAGCGTTTGATGAGCGGGTCCCGAGAGTATGGTCTGTTGAGACAGGCGGAGATGGCAAAGACTTGAACCTTCAGGGTAGATGGGGAGAGACCTTTATCTAGTCCATCCTGAAGGAACTGTAATATCGCAGGAAGGGGCGGATCTGCAGACGCCACCTGGTTGAAACTACACCATGACGTGAAGATCCTCATAATCCGGGAGTAGGCCTTCTTTGTAGACTCTGCTCTGGAATGCGACAGGGTTCTCAGGACCGACTCAGATAGCCCTCCCACTCTGGGAAGGGACTGATCAACCTCCAGGCTGTCAGGTTGAATCTGTGCAGATCTGGGCAGAGATGAGTGTCCCACGACACCAGGGTCTGCTCCGGGGGGAGTCTCCAATATTGTCCCCGACTTATCTGAATGAGCTGGGTAAACTAGGATTTCCTGGGCCAAAATGGTATGATGGCTATTACCGAGGCCTGATCCTGACGGATTTTCATAAATACCCTCGGTATCATGGAAAAAGGAGGGAAGATGTAAGCCAGCCTGAACCTCCACGGTATCGTCAGAGCGTCTATCCCCAGAGGGAACAGAACCTCTGCACCTTGGTGTTGAACCTGGTTGCCATGAGATCCACCTCTGGCATGCCTTATCTGTGGACTAGCTGCCTGAAGATCTCCGGATGCAGTGACCACTCCATGGTCGGTAAGCCGCGACTTAGGCGATCCGCAATGATGTTGAGGGAGCCTCGGATGTGAGTGGCAGATAGATGGGATAAGTTCAGCTCTGCCCACCGCAGAATTACCCCGATCTCTGAAAGAAGGGGTAAGGATCTTGTGCCTCCCTGCTTGTTTATATAAAGCACATCAGTCATGTTGTCTGACTGGACTTTCACTGCCTTGCCCCGGATCTGAGGGGCGAAGTGGAGGAGGGCTAGCCGGATAGCACGCATCTCGCGGAGATTCAAAGAAAGATGCCGCTCCTGAGGAGACCAAGATCCCGAACTGGGGATCCGTCTAAATGGGCGCCCCAGTCTACAAGGGACGCGTCTGTTGTCAATATGAGCCAATCTGGTTGGATCATAGACTTTCCCGCTGGCAGATGGAACCACCATCTGAGGGAATTCCGGGTTTGGTTGGATAGGGAGCACAGGGAACGGCACAGGGCTGCCGTTCCATTTGTCTAAGACCTCCGATTGAAGAGGACGGAGGTGCCATAAAGCCCAAGGGACTGCATCCGCAGCCGCTGAAATGAGCCCCAGCATCTTCATGAGAGTCTGGATGGAGACTCGCCGTGGGACAGAAAGGATCCTCGCCAGGTCCTAATTCCGCGCTCCTCTTTCTGGCGTCAACTGGAGGGACATCTCCAGAGAGTCGACAACGAATCCTAAATAATGGATTGAAGTCGATGGGCTCACATTCGATTTCTGCCAGTTGATGATCCAGCCTAGGCGGAGCAGAAAGGAAATTGCGACATGAAGATGATGAGTAAGTATTGGGACTGAAGAGGCTAGAAGAAACCAATCGTCAAAGTAGGGAGCAATGGTCAGTCCCTGAAGTCTCAGAGCTGCCACCACCGACTCTACCACCTTGGTGAAGATAAGAGGGGCAGATGAGATTCCGAAATGGAGGGCGGCAAATTGAAAATGCCTGCGCACTCCTGAAATCTGGACCGCGATCCTGAGAAATTTCCGAGAGGAGGGGTGGATCGGGATGTGGAGGTAATCATCCATGAGGTCCAGAATAGCCATCACGTCTCCAGGGCTGAGGATGTGGCTGACTGACCTTATGGTTTCCATCCGGAACCTGGTTCTCCTTACGAATCGATTGAGAAATCTCAAATCTATAATCATCCGGAGATCTCCTGTTTTCTTGGGCACCAGGAATACTGGAGAATAGATCCCTAGACCCCCTCTCCCCTGCCGGTACCTCCTCTAGGGCTCCCTTGGAAATGTAGTCCTGAATATAGGACTGTAAGATCCTCTGTTTGGCCGGCAGAAAACTTTGAGTAGCGATGAATCTTTCTGGGGGGAGAGAAACGAGATCTATTAGATAACCGGCAGAAACTATGCTTTGAACCCAGGAGTCTGAAATTTCCTGGGCCCATACATGTTTGAAGTGGGAAAGACGACCCCCCACGGGAAGCTGGGGGAGGGGTACGGGAAAATCCAGAGGCGTAACGACAGGGGCAGCAGGGTTTAACCAAGAGCCTCTGAGAGGCCCATAGTCAGGAGGGTTTTGCCTACTTGGTGGGTTTGCGGGAGCGTTTCGAAAATCTTCGAGACTGCCCCCCCCCAATCTCTACGCCTGGCCTGCTGTTCGGATCTGCCTCCGCTATCTTGCCTGCCACGAGCCCAAAAGGGCTGTTGGGGGAGACTCTTCCCCTTTTTATCGGCGAGTCCCTCCATGTTATCTAATTTTGAACCGAACAAGCGGTCCAGCTCGAAGGGGAGCCTACACTAATTGTACTTAGAAGCGTTATCCGCATTCCAGGGTTTCAGCCATAGAGGTCTTCTGGCAGCCGACACTAGGGCCATTGTTTTGGCTGCCAACTTCAGTTGTAACTGGGACGTATCACATAAGAAGTCCATGGCCAAATTAACTGATTTAAATGCGGCCAGAATATCGTCCCGGGAGACACTCTGGTCGACATCTGTTTGAATCTGGTTCAACTTGGACCGCAAAAAGGAAGTGACCTCCGTGGCCGCAATAGACGTTGAGGCCGAGGCTGCGGCCGCCGAGTAGCTCCTTCTCAGGGTGAACTCTGCCCTCCTATCGAGAGGGTCCTGCAGACTAGACCCATCATCCGTAGGGACCAGAGTGCGCCTGGACAACTTGGCTATAGCCATGTCCACCTTGGGAATGGAACCCTATGATTCCACCAAGGGTTTGGCCATCGGGAACTTTCTGGTGAGGACAGGACCTTTTTCCGGTTTCCTCCATTCTGTGCGCATCACAGAAAGAAGGGTCTCATCCGCCTTAAAGACACGCTGCATCCGACCGGCGGGATCGGAGGACTCCTCTGTGTCAACATCATGGTCCCCCGACCTGATGGACTTTAATAACTTCTGCATCTTTTCGGGTGGGAAAAAGCACAAAGTTGATTCTTCCTCCTCAGAGGAAGATGACCCCACTGAGAGTGGCGTGGGTCTGTCAGTAGGGGGCGGCAACTTCCATCGGAGTCTGGGAGGGAACCGGTAGCCTCTCATTCAGTAACCTTACTACCCCCTTGATGGAGTCGTCTATATACGTCTTCGCCCACTGGTACATGTCTTGCATAGTGGATTCCGTGGTGGTGCCGGAATAACAACTGTCACACCTGGAGTAGGGGCAACTGTCGTCTAAAGCCATGTTGCAGATATAACAGGCCAGGTGTTTCCTCTTGGTCGACGACTTCCACTGCTGATCTGACTCTCTAGGAGAAGCCATCACTGTAACGAAAGGAAAGATTAAAACATCCCTAAAGCCCAACGACAGGGAGTTTATAAACCAAAAATGAACCTAATGGTATGCCCACCAACACTTGGAAACTAGTGGCTGAAGAAATGGACAGAGGACAGAGAAACTCTCAGTCAAGCACAAAGGGACTCTCGAGCTAGCTTGTTAAAGCAGCGCAACCAGAGACAGAATGATGGGATCAGGGAGCTTAAAAAGGAAAAGCTCCGCCCAGGGGAGGGATTTCCTGTTTGCAATCCATCCCCCTGAAGCGTCACTCCCACAGTTTATGTGAATCCAGACTTAACCTAATATAAACCTTATATTTGTAATAATAAAAGGAATACCTTCCCCCCCTGTGAAAAATGATCCGGCCGGCAGCAGGTTTAGAAAGCGCCGCCGGCCGGAACGGGGAAACCGGGAGTGACGTCGCTGCCGGCCGCGCGTCACTTCCGGGAAAGAGCGCGGCACCGCCAACCACAGGAGGGGCGCGCCGCACCAAGCAATGGTACCGCACTACCCCCAGGTAAACCGTAGGGCCAGAAGGTCCGATGGGGGGAAAAATAAAAAAGCGTAACAATAAGCGCAGCCGACACTAGACATTATAGAAAAAAGGAGACAAATGGGGGATTTAGAAAAGAAACCCCTATTAATAATACGGCCTCCTGTTCCCCCAAAGAGAGGGGAGAGCAACTCGCCAGTCCACCTGTCCAAAGGACAGAAAAAAACACGGTGGGCTGGGGGGTGATCCCATCCCTTTAGGGGAGCTGGAGTTTGTTCATTGGTTCTTCTTTGGGCTCATTAAAATTCCGCCGGTCCTACCAGTCCACGGGGGGGCAGTTAACCCCATCTGTGCTGCTGGTAGGATGTAAGGGAATATCAAATTCCTGAATAATCCGTTTAAATAATAAAAAACATAATGAAAATTGCTATTTTCAGCTTGGTCGGTTAAATTCTGGAAAGAGGAACAGCAGCACGATGCACCACATGGAGCAGCATCAAATTAGTTGTGAACCGCTGAGCTTCCTCCACATTTCTCTGAAGTGATCAATAATAATGTGCTACTTTCTCTATGGCATTATTTGGCTACCTTTCCCAAACTGGAGTCAGGAGCAAGATTAATATCCATAGTAGAAGAATAAATATCTATATACATATATATATATATATATATATATATATATATTTGTCATTTGACAGTTATGTCAATGTATTGTGATTGTCCATATTGCCTCCTTTGCTGGCTTGATTTATTTTTCCTTCACATTATACAATGCTTATATTCAGGGGTTACGACCACCCTGCAATCCAGCAGCATGGACTTACCTAAACACTATAGGAAAAAGCGTCAGCCTATGCAAACTCCTGCAGTCCAAATCACTAGAGCGGCCAGCACTCTTTCCTACAGTGTGCAAGCACGGCCACCACTGCTGGACTACAGGGTGGTCATAACCATGGAAACGCACCGTGTATAATGTGATGGGAAAATGAATCAAATCAGCAAAGGAGGCAATATGGACAATCACAATACATTAGTAAGTGCCTTGTATTAACCTTGTCTACATGATAAATGCCATTTGCTGAAGTGAGACAACCCCTATAAGGGAGGATTGATCAATAGGGTCTGCTTTCTCGTTCCAGAAACATCAGCACCCTGTCCATGCATTGCTTCTGGTTTTGCAGGTCAGCCTCATTCTAGTAATATACCTAGGCCACAACACTAGATAAAATAAATGGACAAGAGTGGCGCTGTTTCTGGAAACAAAAGCACACCTCTTTTTTTAATAATCCTGGACAATCCATTAACCATTTCAGGCAGTGGCGTACATAGAGAAGTAAGGGCCCCATAGCAAGGATCACACCAGAACCCCCACACAAGACAGAAGGGTTTCTGCCTAAACTCTTTTCAATGACCCTTGGGCCATTGTTTCTACTGCCTCATTTGCTAAAAGTTGTTCCTTTAGAGGGTAGAGTCCTGACCAAGTTTTCATCTCCAGTAGAAGAGGAGATGATCCCATCTGGGCCCCCTCTTGCCCTGGGCCCCATAGCAGTCTCATGGTCTGCCGCTATGGTAGTTACACCCCTGCTTTTAGGACAGTACAATTTACCATTTTTTTCATTTTCGTTTTTGACTCTGTGCCTTCCCAGACCCATAACTATTTTATTTTTTCTATTCACATAGCAGTATGACAGCTTGTTTTTTGTGGGACATGTTGAACTTTCTAATGGCACCATTTACAGTTGCAAACATGAAATACAATGTGACACAATATAGTGGGAAACAGGAAAAAATTCCAAATGAGGTGGAATTATAAAAAAAAAAAACAATTTCTCTACAGTTTTATGGGTTTTGTTCAGACAGTGTTTCCTATGTGGTAAAAATTACCTATTGCTTTCATTCTCCGGGTCAAAACGATTACAACGATTCCACATATGTATAGTTATTTTGGTGTTTTAGTACTGAAAAAATAAAAACTCTGGAAGAAACTAATTATCTCTTTGCACCACCATATTATGATCCCCATAAATTTGTTTTTATGTGTACAGAGACCAAAAAATTTCGAATTGGCAATTTTGACTTTTTTCCATTTTGCCATATGGAATAAATATTTTGCAGGCAGCAATGCCCATTATGTTAATTTTTTTTCATTGTTTATGTAGTTTTATTTTTATTTTAGGGAAATGGAGGTGATTAGAATTTTTTTTAATGTTTTTAAAAACGTTAAAAAAAAAATTTGGGAACTTGAACAAGCAATCAATAAATTGCTTCTCTCATAGACCCCAATGCATTAGCACTGGAGTCTATGTGAATTACAAAATAGTGTCATTTACTAACGAGAAATACACCAATATTAGGCATATTTCTGGTGCAGATTGCGGCATAAAAGTCCTTTGCGCCACAATCTGCGACTTTTCCTAGATTATGCCAGGTCTAAATATATGGGCGGGACGCGGGGGCGGGGAAGGGGACGGGCCAGCAGTCCCGTCTCATTTATCCTTTTTTATGCTTGCTTTAGATGTAGAAAATGGTCTAAATGTAAGATAGCAAGGAAGCACCGAAGTTAAGTAAATGACCCCCCTATGTTCCTATGGAGCCCTGCCACAGGCAGGCTCTCTGAAGGAACCTATGTACAGTAGCATAGGATCATTCATGAGGACCAAGGCTGCCACACACACCATCCAGCTCCCCCGATCCTCAATAGGGGGAACCGATGCATGGTCAGGAGAGCACGCTCCCAGTTTTTGACCTCCCAGATGCTGTGGTCACATGTAAATTTCCATGAGAAAAGCAGGAAGGATTTAAACTTAGGAACATTGAAGATCTAATATGCAGAGTTAGGCATACTATAAGTGCACAGGGTCCAGTAGGTGAGAGGGTACCCTGTCACTTTAAATAACCCTAGGCTTCTACCGTCTATTAGATTTAATGACTTCTAAGTTATAATGCTCTCAATTACTGGAGACATACCTTCAATGAAGGCAGAATATGCAGTCACTATGGGTTGCCACCACTAGGGGTAGCTCAGTGAAAACAGATAATTACAGTAACTGCATAAATTCCTAGTCACTGAGCTCCCCCTAGTGGTGGCTGCTGGCAGCCAGCTTTGTAGTTGAAGAAAAGCAAAAAGATTTATCAATGTATTTATGGACGTTGTCTGGCCTGAATGCATTGGGAAATATGGTGGTCAGAGTGGGCAGAATATTTATGAAGCACCTGTTCCACTGACTCAGGACTCAGATAATTAAAATGTATTCCCCTTAATAAAAAAAAAATCATACATTTATCAGAAATCTGGAGCGCTGCATTCTGCATTGCATAGGAGTAATTGACAAACACACATACTCAGAAACTGGATGCGGCAGGGGGGCCCATACTAAGTTTTGCTTTTGGGACCTATGAGATCTGTGTAAGCCCTGTCTGGAGGATTGTTATGCAGATATAATGGCATAATAGGAATTCATTATCGAGTACAATGAGAGCTGTAATAGCATATTATTATTGATATTGAGAACTTTTTGCAAATGAGGCAGTAGGAATATGAAGGATGTTTGTTTGCAGCCATAACTTGTCCATTTTGTCTTCTCCCCGTTTTCTCAGCACTGATTTTGATGTTGTCTTGTTTGATTCAGGAAATGCCTGAGAATAATTGATTTTACAGATCAAAAAATAAAACATCATTCAGAAGCGGAAACTAGATTGCCTCATGTCTCTCTCACAAGAATGAAAGAAAACAGATTTTTTTTCAACGTCTATACACCTGAAGTAGAATTTGTTTCTATTATTCTTCACTGAGTAACTGTTTATTCTTTTCTGACAAACTGCTTGCAAGATGTGGCTGTAAATCAACAATTTCTTGAATCATTGCGGAATAAAGGAATTCTTTCCCATGTCCTGCCTATACATAAGACATACTCACATTTTTACAAAGGATTCTAAATATTACGCATTTGCCACTGCCATAACTATAAGTGAAGTCTGGAGTACAGTATCATATGCGTAACCTGTGTAACGGGAGCTTTGTAAAAACGGTGGGCGGTGGGATAGGGCACTAATGACATAAAGGGGTTCTCTCGGAATTAAAAAAATGAAAATACTTAAAGGGGCACTGTCATCTGGATTTCACTTACTGAGCTATTAACATGACCACATCAGTCTCCACGGTTTAAATTAAAATATACTAGTATTACTGCCCTGTGTCTTGTAATTTGCCTACCAAATCGATTTAATTAATATGCTAATTACCTCTATAACGAGCCCAAGGGGCTGTCCCTCTGGCTGTTGGAGCCCAGCCCAACCCCAGCCACGCCCATTATCTTGGAGCCCAGCACCGCCCCACTGTTAATTTATTCACTGCTCATTGCCAACGTAATGAGTTTGTTGCGCCCAAAATCTTGTGTATGTGCCGTGGATACTCATGTCAGCGCCCGTATGGGGTCCTGGCATCGGCCTTACAGAACAAAGTGTGCATGCGCCAACTTCGCTTGACCCAGAAATCTGCGAGATTTTGGGCGCAACAAACACATTACATTGGCGATGAGCAGTGAATAAATTAACAGTGGGGCGGTGCTGGGTTCCAAGATAATGAGCACGGCCATAAGGACAGCCCCTTGGGCTCCTTATTGAGGTAATAAGCATATTAATAAAAGCAACTTTATAGACAAATTACAAAACACAGGGCAGTAATACTAGTATATTTTAATATAAATCGTTGAGACTGATGTGGTGGTGTTAATAGCTCAGTAAGTGAAATCCAGGTGACAGTGTCCCTTTAAATATTACTTTAGTATAAATATATTCCCAAATATATTTCATTAGCTATAATGGTTCATTTTGTCTAGGGAGCAATCATTAGGATAAATAAAATGGCCGCCGTCCTATTAGTACACACAAAACCTGTCCTAATCACACAGCAGGACAAGTTACTTTACAACACTGAGGTAAAGAGCTGCCTCAGCCTTCTCTCTGTTCTGCTTGTCAGGGGTTATGATCCTGAATACAGTTTAATATGATCTTCAGCTGAATCTCTGTAGGAATGGAGTTCATGAGGAGATATGAAGTACAGAGAGGACGGACAGGACAGGTAATGTGGGACTGTGGTAATGGAGACTGCATACAAGTGCTGCTGCTCATTATCTACACCCCCACTATCCTGTCTGTACTTTATGTCTCCTAATAAAACTCCATTCCTGCAGAGATTCATCTGAAGATCATATTAAACTGTGTTCAGGATCATAATCCCTGACAAGTGAGAGAGGAAGATGGTATAGCTCTTTAACTTGTCCTCCTGTGTAATTAGGACAGATTTTGTGTGGACTAGTAGGATGGCGGCCATTTTACTTCTCCTAATGATTGCTCCCCGGACAAAACAAACCATTATAACTAATGAAAGGTATTTGGTAATATATTTATAAAGCAGTAATATTTAAGTATTTTAATTTTCTTAATTCCTGGAGATCCCCTTTAACTGATTTTTTAAAATATTAGTGCCCCCTACTGTAAGATTTCATGTAAGGGATGATACTAATAATTTCAATATGCTATTCTCAATGACTGGTAGACTGATGCTCCAGTCATTCTGTCAGAATGCACATCAGTGCTGTAGCTGGTTCATCGGTTGGTCCACCTAGAAGGTAAAAAAAAAAAAAAAATGGCCGCAACACAATAAATTTATGAACATTAACTTTCTAATAACATTTGAACAGAACATTAACTTTTATAAACTTTATTTAACTTTTTGAACAGAACATTAACTTTTTTGCTTACCGGTGATTTTTTTTTTTGTTTTGCTTTTTTTACCTTTATAGGACAAACCTCTCCTTCCCCATGTGACAATGTGCAAAGCGCAAATCGCCCAGAGATGTGACGAAGTACATTATGCACTTTGTCCCAGGTGAAAGGAGAGGTTTGCAGCAGCTCTGTGTGATAGGGCCCTAAGAGCCCTGTGTGCCTGTCCTGTGTGATGCAATCCCTATGCTAATAGTGTACCTGTGTGTGGTACTTCCGGAAACACTCCCCTAAGCATAGGGCAGGGTGGTCAGGGCAGTCAGGACAGAAATAGCGGGTGTCACGCCTTATTCCACTCCTGCTACAGACACAACATCTTTTTCGGGGTGGCGCTTGGGTTGAGGTACCAGCAACGACATTGGGGAAATGTCGCTCGTGTAGACGGCTCACTAAACTGGTGGATGGGGCCACGGAACCTGGATACAGGAGGTTCTCGATGATCTCTTCCTTAAATTTGAGGAAGGATCCTGTTCTCCCAGCCTTACTGTAGAGAACAAAACTATTGTACATAGCCAATTGAATTAAATATACAGACACCTTCTTATACCAGCGTCTGGTGTGGCGGGACACTAAATAAGGAGCCAACATCTGGTCATTGAAGTCCACCC
Organism: Bufo gargarizans; assembly: GCF_014858855.1. Taxonomy (NCBI): domain Eukaryota; kingdom Metazoa; phylum Chordata; class Amphibia; order Anura; family Bufonidae; genus Bufo; species Bufo gargarizans. Next base: position 84,154,380 of record NC_058080.1, on the reverse strand, counting down.
CTCCCATGAGCAAATTATAGTCGTGGACCGAGAGGGGCTATTCAATGACACTGGTTGCTCATTCAATTTGTATTGTCGTGTCTGCGTGAATGGAGGAGAGCATGTAAACGTCACGCTTGTCTCTCCATTTCACTGCGAGCAGTTCTTCGTTACACAAGGCATTCCTCTCCCCCCTTGCAAGACGGGTGGTAATGAGCCGTTGGGGGAAGCCCCGGCGAGTAGGTCGCGCGGTGCCACAGCAGCCAATCTGGTCTAAAAACAAATGCCTGAAGAGGGGCACACTTGTGTAAAAATTGTCCACATAAAGATGGTACCCCTTGCCAAAAAAGGGTGACACCAAGTCCCAGACTGTCTTCCCACTGCTCCCCAGGTAGCAGGGCTTCAGGGTCTGATCTTTACCCTCATAGACACAAAATGTGTGCGCATAGCCTGTGGCCCTTTCACAGAGCTTATACAATTTGACCCCATACCAGGATGTATTGGGATGTATTGTTTGAAGCCAAGGTGCCCGGTAAAATGTATAAGGGACTCGTCTATGCAGATGTTTTGCTCAGGGGTATACAAATCTGCAAACTTGGTGTTAAGGTGGTCTATGAGGGCCCAAATTTGGTGGAGCCAGTCAAAAGCTGGATGGCCTCTGGGACGAGAGGTGCTGTTGTCACTAAAGTGCAGGAAACGCAGAATGGTCTCAAATCGTGTCCTGGACATGGCCGCAGAGAACATGGGCATGTGATGAATTGGGTTCGTGGACCAATATGACCACAATTCATGCTTTTTTGTCAGGCCCATGTTGAGGAGAAGGCCCAGAAAAGTTTTAAATTCGGAAACTTTGAAAGACTGGGCATAAAAGCTTCCCGGGTTGGCGGCTATAAATTGAGTGGCATACCGATTTATTTCTGCCACGACTAAGTCCAAGAGCTCCGCAGTCAAGAACAGCTCAAAAAAAACCAGTGCCGATCCGATCAGAGCTGTCTCAACCCGAACTCCAGACTGGGCGGTGAAAGGGGGAACTACCAGTGCGGCTGAAATTGCGGGCTGCCAATCAAGGTTTGCCAGCGCCTCAGGGACTCTAGGGGCTCTATGGGCCTGTCTGTGCTGTGGCTGCGATGGGGGAACTACTGCACGTGCCACCGTACCAGCTTCAACTGCCCTTCTGGTGCTCGCCACTTCTCCATGTTGTACAGCAGTGCTGGTACTAGGTCCAGGATGGGCTGCGCTGCTGGTGTATGCCTCACCAGGTAATCCGACAGCGCCAGCCCCACTCTGCTGCCCTTGAAGCGGATCCTGCGCAACCTGTGGTCTAGCAACACGGGGTCAGGTACGCCTGGTGGTATCAGGGACCTCAACCTCATCGTCCGAACTTTGGGTCAGACTGCCACTGCTTTCTACAGGTTTGTATTCTGACGTATTCTGCTGGATTCGTCAGATGAGGGTTCCCATTCCTCATCCGACTGGGTCAGAAGCCTGTAGGCCTCTTCAGAAGAATACCCCTTACTTGCCAACTAAATTTAGGGGGTATTCCCTGAGACTACCCAAGAAAAAAAGCAAGCCTGTCTTACAAATGGGAGGCTAGCGAAGTACCGGAAGCCGCTCCGATTGATAAAAAATATCAAAACAGATTTATTTTTTATCGCCGCAGCGCTTGTAAAGTGATTGTGCAGTGATTTTAGAATTAAATTAAAAATTTGTCACTGCGGCGGGGCGGGCGTGGGTGAACGCACGTGTGGGCGACCGATCAGGCCTGATCGGGCAAACACTGCGTTTTAGGTGGAGGGCGAGCTAAGGTGACACTAATACTATCATAGATCTGACTGTGATCAGTTCTGATCACTTACAGATACTATAAAAGTACCAATGCTGATTAGCGATACGCTAATCAGCGAATCAGTGACTGCGGTGGGTTGGGCGCTAACCGACGATAACTACCTAACAAAGGGGCCTAAATTATCCTATAACCTAACCGTCAATACTAGTGGAAAAAAAAAGTGACAGTTTACACTGATCACTTTTTTCCCTTTCACTAGTGATTGACAGGGGTGATCAAGGGGTTAATTGGGGTGATGGGGGGTGATCTGGGGCTAAGTGTGTGGTGTTTGTGCACTTACAGTGATCTGTGCTTCTTTGCTGGGACCAACCGTCGAAAAGGACCAGCAGAGGAGCACAGAAGCCATTTAACACCTTATATTTATAAATATAATGTGTTAACTGGCTTGTGATTCATTTTTTTTAAAGTCACCAGCCTGCCAGCGATGATCATTGGCTGGCAGGCTGGTGACGAACTCTTCTTTTAACTTTTGCCGGCCCGCAATGTGCATGCGCGGGCCGGCTATGCGAGTCATCTCGCCTCAGGACCGCGATCCTGCGTTAGGCGGTCCGGAGGCGGTTAAACCAAAAAAATAAAAAATGTAAACCAAAAACCAGTGTTGGCTACCTCCTCCTCCTCTACCTCCACTTCCACCTACACCGCCACATCCACCGCCTCCTCAACCTCCTACTCCATATGGACCTAGATCAAGATTATTATTTTTTATTTTTACGTATTTTATGTTATTTTAAGTCATTTCCCTATCCACATTTGTTTGCAAAGCACTTGCCATGCTCTTAACCACATTTTGCTGCCATTTGCAGCCCTCTAGCCCTTTTCCATGACTTTTTTAGAGCCATTTTAGTGCTCAAAAGTTTGGGTTCCCATTGACTTTAATGGGGTTCAGGGTCAAGTTTGGGTAAAGTTCGGCCGAACCCGTTGAACACAAACATCCAGGTGTCCGCTCAACTTTAGTTATACCCTTAGTGCCCACAGTGCTTAATAGTACCACCTTCACAGTAGAGTGGGCCATGTAGTGCCCCTTCACAGTTAGTGATCATTCAGACAGCCATATGCTGTCTGCAAAAATGAGGATCCGTTTTGTTTCGGATTTGATGCTGACCCATTCACTTCTATGGGGCCCTTTTCTTCCATTCCAAAACCGCAAAAAAAAAGAAACATATCCTATACTTGTCAGTGAACATCAGGACATGGCCTCATTGAAGTCTATGGGTCATCAAAAATACAGAATGCAATAATTTTTTTTGCAGACATGCTGAACTGTCCGCAAAAAAACGTATCCACATTTTTGCAGACATCATATGGCCATCTGAATGAGTCCTAAGAATGCCCCTGTAGCGCCCTCCATCCAGTAGATACCCTTCAGTGTCCACAATAGTCCATTGTGATCTCTGTTGGTATATTCCACTAATAGCTGCCGAAGCCTGCTTGAGGCTTCAGGCTATTAGTACAGTTTAACAGGGTTCTCTGATCTCAGCCGTACCTTCTGTTTTTTTTGAGGACCCATTGAAATGAATGGTTCCGTATATGGTCCGCAAAGAAAACCGGAACGGACACGGAATATTTTTCCGTTTACGTTCCGTTTTTATCGTTCCGTATATGGACCATAAACGGAACGATTCATTTCAATGGATCCCTTTGAAAATATCCAATGTTTCCCAGTGTTTAAAAAATGCTACTGTAGATAAATTATACTGATTTCCCACCTTTACTTGATGCTTCAGTGGTAAAAAAATATTCTGCAAACTTGTATAATAAATGGTACAATAGTAAAAGTGTTGTCAGGGGGGAAAGTGGCACCCCCATAGCGCCATGTGCCTGCGCTGCTGCCCTGGTGCCGGATAATGTGCACAGGTGATCACTAGGTATCTTATGTTACCGCTGCGAGTGACTGCATGATTGTGAAGGACTTATGAATGCAGAGTCTTTTCACATTTGGACTTTCTTCTACAAAACGACAGAGGTCTGCTACTATTATATTATGTATTATGCAAACTTGCTAATTTTGTTATACTGTTGGAGTATCAAAAAAGGTCAAACATGAATATGCACATTTTGCTTGGAGCACTTTTATACGCTGGGAAACATGAAGATATTTTGTGAGTGATGAAAAATGACCCCAAAAGGGTGTTTCTCTGAACTTTTTAACTTTGAGTGGTCTTTTTTGCATCTGCCGTTTTTGTATATTTTTTATCTTTTTGTAAAAATGCCAGCTCCAGATGTTAGCTGAAGGTCTATGGGAAATATGAAACACAGGATATACATGTTATTTTGTTACTGGCATTTTTTGTTATTTTGGTGATTTTTTCTTTTCTTTCTGGCTTTAAATTTGTAGCATGCTGTAGTTCTTTGTGTTTTTTTCAGGCATTTTCACATCACCTACTCTATAGTTAAAAAACACCAAGAAGAATAGGTTATTAGGCACACAGTGTGGAAAAAATGCCACAAAAGCACAGCAAAAAACACAGGTGGCCAAAAAATGCACGTGGTTATTCTGCAGCCCAGAAAAACACCAGTGCAAATTCATGTGTGTAGGGACCCCACATTTTTATTAAAATTGCTGAGTGTGTGTTTTAAGGGGGTGCACAGCCAGTAGATATTGATTACCTGTCCTCTGGATAAGTCATCAATAGCTGTAATTACAAGTGTTTGGTCCATTCTCTTGAATAGGACGAGTACTTGTAATTACACTGTGCATCTGCTGGAAGCGAGTTGATGCGCAGTGTAATCCCTAAGAGTAAGCAGAGCTTGTACCAACGCTGCCTCCTCTTCAAAACACTGATCAGCAGGGGTGCTGAGAGTTGGACCCCCACAAATCAGATATTGATGACCTATCCTGAGAATAGGTCATCAATATGTACTGACTGCACAACCCCTTTAATATATTTTGTGGTTAAAGTGATATTCCCATATTAATGTTTATGGCACATGCATGCTCAGCTACTTTAGAAACTCCCATATAAGCAAATGGAAAGAGGCTTGCGTGCCCAATCACCTTTCCATTCGCACTGGCTACAAGACAAGACCCATACCTCTTGGCCATTCAAATTAAAAGGGTTTTTAGGGTTCAGTGTGACGTATTAGCAGGGATGTACTGGCCATAGACCCTACAGGGAAATCTCCTGGTGGCCCGATGCCCAGGGGGCCACCCAAGTCCTCCTCTCTGCCACTATATAATGAGCTCTCAGCAGTAATTAACGCTGAGAGAATCAGGTTCTCATGTACCCAGCCATCAACCACTCTGGCTGGGTACCCTCCTGATTTCAACTGCTATGGCCCCCATCTCCCTTCATAAGCCCCTTGTTCCATATCTTAGAGACAACAGAAAACAGAACGCCCACATACTGCAGCGGGGCACGGGAGCACATAGTTTCCTGCTCGGCTGGCTATCACCGCCATAGGCTTCAGGCCTAGTAGACCTGGGGCCTATGTGGTAGTAAAAGCCCAGTGCAGGCATGTGCCATGACGTAACCGCGCGCTTGTTCCAGGGCACAGGAATTTGATGTACACGCGCCTACCTTACCATCATGGACATAGGTAAGTATTAGCCTTTATTTATTTTACTGCAGGGACAGAGGGAGCAAATTATTACATGGGGGCAAATTACTTAATGGGGGGCAGTGTGGGGGGCAAATTACCTAATGGGTGCAGTGTGAGGGCAAATTACTTAATGGGGGACAGTGTGGGGGCAAACTACTTCATTGGGGCAGTGTGGGGGTCAAATTACTCTGTGGGGGCAGACTACTTTATGGGGGGCAGTGTGGTGGAAATTACTTTATGGGGCAGTGTGGGAGAAATTACTATGTGGGGGAAATTACTATATGGGGCAGTGTGGGGGAAATTACTATATAGGGCCAGTGGGGGGGGGGATTACTATATGGGGCAGTGTGGGGGAAATTACTATATAGAGCAGTGTGGGGGAAATTACTATATGGGGCAGTGTGGGGGAAATTACTATGTGGGGGAAATTGCTATATGGGAGCAGTGTGGGGGAAATTACTATATAGGGGCAGTGGGGGGGGGGAAATTACTATATGGGGCAGTGTGGGGGAAATTACTATATGGAGCAGTGTGGGGGAAATTACTATATGGGGCAGTGTGGGGGAAATTACTATATGGGGGAAGTGTAAGTGAAATTACTATATGGGGGCAGTGTGAGTGAAATTACTATATGGGGGCAGTGTGGGGGAAATTACTATATGGGGCAGTGTGAAGGAATTTACTATATGGGGGAAATTACTATATGGGGCAGCGTGGGGGAAATTACTATATGGGGCAGCGTGGGGGAAATTACTATATGGGGCAGTGTGGAGGAAAATACTGTATGGGGCAGCGTGGAGGAATTTACTGTATGGGGCAGTGTGGGGGAATTTACTGTATTGGGCAGTGTGGGGGAATTTACTGTATTGGGCAGTGTGGGGGAATTTACTATATGGGGCAGTGTGGAGGAAATTACTGTATAGGGCAGTGTGGAGGAACTTACTGTATGGGGCAGTGTGGGGGAAATTACTATATGGGGCAGTGTGGGGGAAATTACTATATGGAGCAGTGTGGGGGAAATTACTATATGGGGCAGTGTGGGGGAAATTACTATGTGGGGGAAATTACTATATGGGGCAGTGTGGGGGAAATTACTATATGGGGGCAGTGTGAGTGAAATTACTATATGGGGGCAGTGTGGAGGAAATTACTGTATGGGGCAGCGTGGGGGAATTTACTGTATGGGGCAGTGTGGGGGAATTTACTATATGGGGCAGTGTGGGGGAAATTACTATATGGGGCATTGTGGAGGAAATTACTGTATAGGGCAGTGTGGAGGAAATTACTGTATGGGGCAGTGTGGGGGAAATTACTATATGGGGCAGTGTGGGGGAAATTACTATACGGGGCAGTGTGGGGGAAATTTCTATATGGGGCAGTGTGGGGGAATTTACTATATAGGGCAGTGTGAGGGAAATTACTGAATGGGGCAGTGTGGGGGATGTTGCTATTGGGGAGGCACTGTAGAGGCATTTCTATTACAGGACATATTAGGGGGCACTATTCAGGCATTATTACCTGGAGCACAATATTAGGATGTTATTATTACTGGGACACTCTAGGGGGCATTATAATTGCTGCAGACACTATAGGGATCTTTGGGATAATTTCTCAAACTGGTGTAAAGTAGAACTGGCTTAGTTGCCCATAGCAACCAATCAGATCTCACCTTTCATTTTTGACGGCCGCTTTGAAAAATATAAGGTGGAATCTGATTGGCTGGTATGGGCAACTAAGCCAGTTCTACTTTATACTAGTTTGATAAATTAAGCCAATTATGTCTATTAGGGTCACTGTCTTTTCAGCAGTATAGTACCTGGGGCATTGGGGGGCACAACGGGCACAGTATTGGGGGTGGCAGCAGGATGACACTGTGGGGACACCAGGATGGGGAGGTTGATGGAAAAATTTTGAAATCGTGTCTGTGTAACAAATTTGCCATGGTTGTCTGTGTTAGACACAGGAGAAGAGGAAAGAGAAGGTCTACATGACAGGAGATGTCCCTGGATGTAACAGGTATGTGGTGCTGTATTCTCCTCCATGTCTTTTTTTATTATAATCATATGTATTTTAAATTTGGCAAATTTGTAACAGCCCAGATAACAGTGATAACTTTCTGTGTACAGATAATGATAGTGGGCACAGAAGTTATACTGAATGCCCGCCATGGTGCCATTGAGCATTATGGTAAGGGTTAATTAAGCCTTGTCTTTACTATTTTCCCGCCTTTTTGTGTTTTAATATATGATTCCTTTACATTTCTGAGGTGATTTCTAAGTGAGGATTCTGATTGGTACCTGGTTGCGTACCTGTTGCTGAGGTACCTGTTTTCTGCCAGCCCGTGATTGGTGTTTGATATTCTTGGGCGGGAAAAAATTGAATATTTAAAGAGGATCGCAGCGGGTCTGGAGCTTGTCCGCCGCAGAGCTTGGATGAAGAGGACGTCGTAGGCTGCCTGAGGAGGTCGTCGGCTGAAGCCCTGGTGTATTGCCGGCGTAGCTGCAAAAGAGCTATTTAGCTCGCCGGCATTTCCAGGCAGAAGTAAGCGGCAAGAACCGGGGTAGCGGTACAGAAGCGGCTGAGTGGCGGCGGACTGAAGACTAAGAGAAGCGGAGTCAAGTGGCAGGTGGCGTTTGGAGGAGGAAAGCGGCGGCGTGTCAAGAGCTCCAGCTAGCGAGGAAGTCCGCGTACAAGCCAAGCTAGAGGAAGAGAGCGTACTCACCGTTCCAGATGGAAGAGCTCCTGCAGAGGTTGATTCGTCGCGCCGAGTCAAGAGGAGGGGAGGCGTGGCTTCAGCGGTGTTTGGCGGGCGGCGATTCGGCCGAGGAGGAAGAGGCGCGCTCACGTGATGTCGCGCTGCGTGATGACGTCGGGGAAGGAGCGACAGCCTCTGCGTCTATGAGGTCATCAGGGAGCGCGTCCCAGTGCGTTGAGCTGCGATCTTCGAAGCGGATCAAGAGACCGAAGAGGGCCTATTCGCCGCCGGGTGCAAGTTCCAGTAAAGGTAGCAGGGTGCGCTCCTCCTCCAGGTGTGCGGTATCGCAACCTGGGGGTTTTGAGTAGAGCGCAACTGCCGGCCTCAAGCGTTCCCAGCATGGACCAACGACCGGAGACTGGTGAGGAGATTTGTGGGCAGAGCTTTGCTTTGCCTACCGACATAGGGAGCAATGATAGTAGATTGTTAAACAGTTTAGCTAAATTGTTTTCTGAATGGGCTGCAGCTAGTGCGCCTATTGCAGTAGATCAGCCTGCATCAGTGTGGAAGTATATTTCAGCTGATGCAGGTGCTGATATTTTAAATAGTAATAAGATAGCTAATGATTTGGTGCTTGATAATGGAGGGGGCATAAGTGAAACTTGTTTAAAGGAGGCGTTGACATGTGACGGATCTCCTTTGGGGTTTCACTTGGCTCAGTCAATAAAAGAGAGAATTTGGAGGAGGGAGTACATTGATATTTTATCGTTACTCCCTTCTGCAAAGGATTCATTTAAAGTTGAGAAGAAAGTGTTGGAGAAAGAGGAGGATAGGAAGAGGGTTGCGCCAAGATCTTTTAATAATTGGTTGCAGGCCTTTTTTATATATTCCTCAGTATTTTGTGCAAAACATCCTAATAGTAGCGTTGGTCTTTTTCAGCATATGGACTCCATTCTAGAGGCGTACCGTAATTTCGGTGGCTTTGCATGGTTTTTATATGATGAAACTTTTCGTCAGAAGTTAGCAGTACATAGTAACATGAGTTGGGGATCCAAAGACGTGGGTCTCTGGCTTAGTTTAATGTTGCCGCAAAAAAGCGGTTTTCAGAATAGGCCTGTTAATTCAATGGTGTCTGGCGCTGTTATGAAAAAAGGTGTTTGTTTTGCATACAACGAGTCTGCATGCAGATGGCTGAACAACTGTAGATACAGGCACGAATGTTCATTTTGTTCGGGCGCACACCCTGTTTTTCGGTGTTTTAAAAAATCTAACCAAACCGCTGTTCAAATTCAGTCAAACAGAGATTTTTCAAAAAGCGCAGACACCAGTGAATTGGGAAAAAATGCTTCCATGGCTAGATTTGTTCCCAGACCGTCTGAAGGCGGAGCTAATCCTTAAAGGTTTTGTTAATGGGTTTTATGTACCAAAATTTACTGGTAAAGGTTGTTTATTAAATGATAATTTGCCGTCAGTTAAGAAGCATTCTGATATTGTTGAGGATAAGATTGTTAAGGAGTTAAGAGAAGGTAGGATAGCTGGTCCTTTTAATTCCCCGCCTTTTGCTGATTTTAGGGTATCTCCTTTGGCAATTGTGCCAAAAAAAAAAACCCCAATGAGTTTAGATTAATTCATCATTTATCATATCCAGCTAATGAGTCTTTGAATGATTCTTTAGACAAAGATATAGCGTCGGTAGCGTATACTTCTTTTGATGAGGCTGTTTCTCTTATTCGTTCAGTTGGTGAAGGGTGTTTTAAGGCAAAAGCAGACATTAAGGCTGCTTTTCGTCTTTTGCCAGTAGATCCTATAGGTTTTAATTCATTGGGTTTTCAGTTCAACGGGCAATTTTTCTTTGATAAATGTTTGCCAATGGGGTTTTCTTGGTCTTGTTTTTACTTTGAGTCATTTTCCTCCTTTTTGAATTGGGTTGTTATTAAAGAGTTGGGTTCTGTGAATGTTATACATTATTTAGATGATTTTTTATTCGTTGGTAGTTTTAATGAGTGTTCTCGTTTATGTGAAGGATTTTCACAAATTTGTCAGTATTTTGGGGTTCCATTAGCAAAGGAAAAATCAGTAGGGCCTGGTCAGGTGATTGAATTTTTAGGTATTATAATTGATTCAGTTAATATGGAAGTCAGGTTGCCTATGGAAAAAATTGAGAAGGCGAGATTGTTAATTAATAAAATTGTTTCAGTAAAGAAAGCCCAGCTGAAGGAGGTACAGAGCTTATTAGGAGTGCTAGCTTTTGCGTCAAGGGTCATTCCTGTAGGTCGTGTTTTCTCCCGGAGGTTATATATGGCAACGAAAGGGTTGAAATCTCCATATGCACATGTTAGGATCACAAGAGCTCTCAAAGACGATTTAGCGGTATGGGATGAATTCTTAATTCATTTTAATGGTCGTTGTGCTTGGCAAGATGAATTTCAGGAGGCAGGATCAATAGGTTTATTTACGGATGCATCAGGGTCATGGGGGTACGGTGCATTTTTGAATGGTCAGTGGTCGGCTGAACCATGGCCGGATTGGTGGCTTGAGTTAGGTTTAAATAAAAATTTAGTGTTGTTAGAATTGTTCCCTGTAGTGGTTTCATTGGTTGTTTGGGGCAATGTTTTTAGGAATAAGAGAGTTTTAATTTATACTGATAACAAGGGTGTGCTGTTTGCAATTAACTGCTTGTCTTCTCATTCCGAAGTAGTCATTAGATTATTACGTTATTTGGTTTATTGTTGCTTAGAGCTCAATGTTTGGTTGAAAGCTAAGTATATTCCTAGTAATGTTAATGAAATTGCTGATTCACTGTCCCGCGCGCAGTGGGAGAGATTATTTATTTTTTTTTTTTTAATCTAGTTCCACAGGCAGAGAAAGCTGGAATTCCGTGTCCAAAGCAAGTTTGGAATCTTATCCGGATGTAATCAACAGTTTTATTAAGAAGTCTGTAGCTCCGCGTACATGGGAAGTATATTCGTTAGCTTGGAGGAGATGGTATCAGTTTTGTTTTGTTAGTAATGTTGCATGTTTTGACTTTAATTTGGATGTATTTTTTCAGTTTCTTTGTTCTCTATTAGATAAAGGTCTCGGTTATTCTGTTTTACATTCTTCAGTTGCAGGTGTTTCATTCTTTTTTAAAGTAGCTGGTCATCAGTCGTTTTCGAATCAATTCATAGTAAGACAATTTTTGAAAGGAGTCAGAAGGTCGTTTATAAGAGCGGATGTGAGACGTCCAATTACCTTCGAGTTGCTCGTGTCTTTAGTGTCAGTATTAGATGGTTGCACATATTCAAATTTTGAAGCGGTTTTATTTAAAACGGCGTTTGTGGTGTTATTTTTTGGGGCATTGCGTATAGGGGAGCTAGTAGCAGCCAATAGAAGGTCAGTGTCTCCATTACAGGTTGACGAGGTTAACTTATTTGTTAATACAGTTGAAATTTTTATTAAAAAATCAAAGACGGATCAGTTAGCAAGAGGCACATGGATTAAGTTAGCTAGGTTGAACGAATCGCAGCTGTGCCCAGTTAAAACAGTAGGTGATTTTTTGAAGATTAGACCGCAGAGCAGAGGGTCATTTTTAGTTCATGAGGATGGGTCAGTGTTAACAATTTATCAATTCAATGCTGTTTTAAAAAAATGTTTGGTTTTATTGAAGCTAGGTAAGGAGAATTATTCGTCTCATTCTTTCCGAATTGGCGCGGCAACTGTTGCAGCCGGTTTGGGATTAAATGAGGCAATAATAAAGAGAATTGGTCGATGGGAATCTAACAGATTTAAATTGTATGTTAGGCCTAATTTGGTTCTTTAATGATTTTGATATTTTTCAGGTGCAAAGAAGATGGTTGTTTGGATTCTGGGCCATTCTTTTGTGTTCTGGGCAGAAAGAAGGGCTGCGGAGCGTAACTATTTGAAAAATAACTGTTTTGGTTCTTGTTTTATTTCAATTTTTTGGTTGGGTTTTAGAGGTTTAAAATGGTGCCAAATCATTCCGATTTTGAGGGGAGAGTTGGTTTCATTGCCATGTCCAGATGTTTTAATAATTCATGCTGGTGGTAATGATTTGGGCAAAATTAAGACCTTGGATTTGCTTGATCATATGAAATCAGATATGTTACGTATTAAATCTATGTTGCCTGATGTAATATTGATATTTTCAGAAATTATACCGAGATTGATTTGGAAAGGGGAGCAATTTGGTTTTATGGAAAAAATTAGGAAAAGGATTAATAGAAACTTGGAGAAATTTCTTCCTACAATGAATGGATGGTCCATAAGACACACTGAGCTGGAAGGTTTTGTTCCAGGCCTGTATCGGAATGATTTGGTACACTTGTCTGATATAGGAAATGACATTTTTAATTCAGGTTTGCAGGACATGATAGAGAAGGCCGTGGTTTTTAGGGGGGGACATGTGGGATAATTCCCTCATGTCTGGTGGGTTAGTCACCCAGCTTTGCTGGGGGGATAATTTGTGGACTTAATGAATTTTTTAAAATGAGTATTTATTTATTGGTGATTTATTTATTTAATTATTATGGTGTTTATAATATTATATTGATGTAACCCTTAATAAAAGACCACGGCCAATTTATACCACAATTTTGTTTGTGTTTATTTATTAGTATAAGAATTTTAGTTAATTGTTTATTTATATTTAGCAAGTATTGCTCATATGGCAACATGATAGTGGGCACAGAAGTTATACTGAATGCCCGCCATGGTGCCATTGAGCATTATGGTAAGGGTTAATTAAGCCTTGTCTTTACTATTTTCCCGCCTTTTTGTGTTTTAATATATGATTCCTTTACATTTCTGAGGTGATTTCTAAGTGAGGATTCTGATTGGTACCTGGTTGCGTACCTGTTGCTGAGGTACCTGTTTTCTGCCAGCCCGTGATTGGTGTTTGATATTCTTGGGCGGGAAAAAATTGAATATTTAAAGAGGATCGCAGCGGGTCTGGAGCTTGTCCGCCGCAGAGCTTGGATGAAGAGGACGTCGTCCCGCCCGCCCTCCCTTGTTTAGGAGAAGAAAAGTCGTGGTCTGTTATTATAGGGGGGTTAGTCACCCAGCTTTGCTGGGGGGATAATTTGTGGACTTAATGAATTTTTTAAAATGAGTATTTATTTATTGGTGATTTATTTATTTAATTATTATGGTGTTTATAATATTATATTGATGTAACCCTTAATAAAAGACCACGGCCAATTTCTACCACAATTTTGTTTGTGTTTATTTATTAGTATAAGAATTTTAGTTAATTGTTTATTTATATTTAGCAAGTATTGCTCATATGGCAACATGTAGTAGATGTTCCCTGCAGTCCTATGTAGCACCCCACATACACAATCATTCACTGTGTTATGTGGGGTGTTACATGGGACTGCAGGTAACATCTATGACATCTGTACTCAGAGTTATGAGATGGTGGGGGTCTGACTCCCGGCACCCCCGCCAATCAGCTGTTTGAGGAGAATGCGATGTCCCAGTGAGCGCGGCAGCCTCTTTGCTCCTTACCAAGCACAGCTCTGTCCATTTGATAGCACTGTGCCTGGTACTGCAGCTCAGCCCCAATCACTCGGATGGGACTGAGCTGCACATAGGCCACGTCAACGATGAATGTGATGTCATATGGCCTAGGAAGAGACTGTGACGCTCATGAAGCACCGCAGCCTCTTCATACAGAATTTTTTTTTAACTAAAATGGAGGGAGGGGACCAAGTTTGGTAGACAGCCCCGGGCCTATCATGCACTTAATCCGTCCCTGTGTATGGTTCTAACCGGAAGATATTTAGCATTATGGTTTTGCAGACCTCGTCTACTTGTATTGCCTCACCTTCTGTCACAACATAGAGCCACTTTAATTATTATTAATTTTTTTATCCAGGGCCACTTTAATTTCCCAGTCCGCCCCTGTGTATTAGCATATGTGCTCTTTATTTTAGCACATTGATCAGCACTTTTAGGTGTTTTAGTTAACACAATTTCTTTCCTCTTTTTATTATTTTGGAAGGAATTCTACTGATGACTACCCATTTAAGTGCTACTAAAATAAATGAGTCAATGATTTCCAGTATGTATGGCCTGTAATAAACCGAATGCTTATGTATTGCGGGTACTCATGTGCGGTTCTATGGCAGGAAGGAAGAGTAATGAAGAAATACTTGTGACGTCCCATGCTTAGTTCTCCGTACCAGTAAAAAGCTCATTAACAGAACTGTAAAATAAAGCGATCGTATTTCTTAAGCGTTCCCTTTTTCTGACTATTAGCATATATTACTTTATTTCGCTTCCTAAGAATCCTGATTTGCAAAAATGCAAAGTACACAAATCCCGATTATTAGCACAGTCAGTTTTACCTTGTTAAATGGCGTTTCTGACAAAAGATATTGACGTTCCTCTTCCTGCATAATAAATACATCCGAGAAATGGCAAAATGAAGCTCTGCTTTATAACTAATGTCCTTTCCCCAAGGGATTAATTGGCATCAAACCGAGTCTTTGATTCATCTGCATTCACTTCAACCCAGCCACTCCAATTCAATCAATTCTGCTCCATTTGATAATTAAACCTTAACTCAGAGACAGTCATTTGGAGAATAGGGCTGTGGCATTTACCCAGAGAAAATCAAGTGATGTCCTGTAATATGTCAAAAGAAGAAAAATAAATAAATAAAATCCATCCTTCCAGTTGTGTCAAGTCATGATGCCACATGACAGAGCAATGAGCTCATCCCCAGACGCATCTTTACCCCGGCCTCCACAAATGTCATTAATGTGTAATATTGGGCGCGCAGTCTGCTGGTGGAAACATTATAATGAAAATATTGATCAGGGATGAAAACATGCTTTATGGCTGCGCTCTGGGGACGGTGGGAACAGATCTGCAATTTTCATTATTATAAGTGTCACCGAAATCAACTGTTTCTGCTTGGGGGACGCAGACTGCAGAACTATTTAGTGATTTCTAGAATGAAATACAAGTATTAGCCATAAATCTAAGGGAATACAATGTGAGCAAGACTCACCTAAGTGTGTATACCTGGATGGCGCCACCCCGACGCGCGTTTCGGCGTGCCTTCGTCCAGGGTGGCGCCCACCCTGGTATACACACTTAGGTGAGTCTTGCTCACATTGTATTGCCTTGGATTCATGGCTAATACTTGTATCGGATATGATTCTATATACTCTACATTGCCAGTATCCTTGATTTTAATTATGTTAATGATTCTTGTAGATAGAAGATTCATCCGATTTTTTTTTTTTTTTTTATGTATTTGTACCATATTACTGTTACCAGTAACTTTTGCACATTATATATTTATTTATATATGTGATGCATTTATTGTTGTGTGTGAATTACCGGGATCGTGTCTTTTTCTGCCACTTTTCCCCCTTTTTAATGGCATATCCTTTTACATATAAATTTTATATGGGTACTTTGGGAGCTCCAATTTTTCTTCAGTTGTTTCTCTATAAAGAAGATAACTGGACAACTTATTAAGAGAACATCTCAACAACTTATGAAGATGACAACTAAAAAATAAATAGAGGTCAAATGTCACAGCGGTGTCTCGGTCTGGTTGTTGTGCGCAGTGACACGTTTGCCGTGCGTGCTGGTTGCCATGGGCAACGTGTTGTTTTGCAGGATTTTTGTGTTTTGCTCGTTCCTCTGGGTTCCTTCCCTGTCTGGTGCTGGAGGGGTTAACTACCTGGCTGGGCCACTTGGTGTTTATATTGCCTGTGGCTTGTAGGCTGGAGTCAGTTTTTCTCCAGCCTCTGTTGGTGCTGAAGCTTTGCTCCTGTCCTCGGTGTCCCATCTGCCCAGTCCTTGAGGGCCACCTTTTGGGACACCGATGTCTTACCCATGTCTCCTCTTTGTCTTTTACCCTTCCTTACTTGTCTCTTTGTATGGTATGGGATTTTGTTTAGGGTGTTCTTGTATGTCTAGTTGTTGTTACACGTCTGGTCTGTTGGTGTTTGTAGTCCAGCATGTTTGCTAGACATTCCCGTCTCTGTCTGTGCCTTCGGTGAGAGGGCCCCAGGGTTCCTCAGAGGGGGAACCACAGGTCAGTGAGCAGCTCTGCCTGGTGCCGTCATGCATCCTGTCCGCATGGGGGTCCAGGAAGTAATTGGTGTCGGTGTTCAATCCTGTTGCTGTGGCGGGTAAGTGCTAGTTGTTCTGGTGTGTTGTATCACTGGGTTCTTACCTGCCGATCCAGTTGCTGTTCACTGTCTTCCCTTATCTTTGTTGCTAGACCTGTGGAGACTCTTGTTCATCCGTGCTGTGGAGGAACAGGTTGTCTCTCGTTCCTGATCTTAATTTCAGGGATCATCAGTGCGACTCAGGGTCCGAGTTTCCTGTGTATGAGCCCTCCTACCATCTGGGTTTGCTCATACTGTTAGGAGTCAGGACTAGGATCAGGGTTGCAATAGGAGGTGTCCTGCTCCCTTATCCAGGTATACAGGCCTAGTTTCAACTCTCGCTTCCCATCGGTGTTCGTTGTGAAGTTTCCCCACACCGCACCGTGACCTCAACACAACTTATGAAGGGGTAAACTCAACAATACATAGAGAGGAAAACTTATGAAGAAGACGATTCAATAACTTATGCAGAGCACAGCTCCACAACTTCTGCTGAGGACTACACAACTAGTGAAGAAGATATCTCAACAACTTATGTTTGCCCTGAGAGAAAGTGTACTTTAAAGGGAACCTGTCATCAACTTTATGCTGACCTCTTTGAGGGCAGCATAAAATAGTAACATAAATGCATATTTCAGCGGTTTGTCACTAATGAGCTAAAAGTAAGTGGTTGCCGATAACCAGCATCATAATCATTGCAGCCCAGGCCTTGAAAAGAGTCAAATCTACTTGAGAAAAGTCATGGTTATTCAGAATCTCCTGCTCTCCCGCCCATCTGCTGATGATTGGCAGTTCTCTCCTAGAGAGAAAGGGAGAAAACTAGGTAGAAGACTGTCAGCAGGTGGGCAGGGACAGCAGGAGATTATGAATAATCATGACTCTTCTCAGGTGGTCGGGACTCTTTTCCAGGCCCAGTCTGCAATGATTGTGATGTTGGTTCTTGGCAACCACTTACTTTTAACTTTTAAATGACAGACCGCTGAAATCATCTCACCTGTCTCTACTTTGTTCTGCAGTTAGTATGGGCAGCATAAAGTTGATGACAAGTTCCCATTTAGGCCTCATGCACACGACAGTTTATTTTCACGGTCCGCAAAAACGGGGTCCGTAGGTCCGTGATCCGTGACCGTTTTTTCGTCCGTGGGTCTTCCTTGATTTTTGGAGGATCCACGGACATGAAAAAAAAGTCGTTTTGGTGTCCGCCTGGCCGTGCGGAGCCAAACGGATCCGTCCTGAATTACAATGCAAGTCAATGGGGACGGATCCGTTTGATGTTGACACAATATGGTGCCATTTCAAACGGATCCGTCCCCATTGACTTTCAATGTAAAGCCTGGAGTTCTTTTATACCATTGGATTGGAGTTTTCTCCAATCCGATGGTATATTTTAACTTGAAGCGTCCCCATCACCATGGGAACGCCTCTATGTTAGAATATACTGTCGGATATGAGCTACTTCGTGAAACTCAGATCCGACAGTATATTCTAACACAGAGGAGTTCCCATGGTGATGGGGACGCTTCTAGTTAGAATACACTACAAACTTTGTACAAGACTGCCCCCTGCTGCCTGGCAGCACCCGATCTCTTACAGGGGGCCGTGATCAGCACAATTAACTCCTCAGGTGCCGCACCTGAAGGGGTTAATTGTACTATCATATCCCCCTGTAAGAGATCAGGGCTGCCAGGCAGCAGGGGGCAGACCCCCCCTCCCCAGTTTGAATATCGTTGGTGGCACAGTGTGTGCGCCCCCATCGGGCCCCCCGTCCTCCCTCTAGTGTAATAAATCGTTGGTGGCACAGTGTGCGCCCCCCATCGGGCCCCCCTTCCTCCCTCTAGTGTAATAAATCGTTGGTGGCACAGTGTGCGCCCCCCATCGGGCCCCCCTTCCTCCCTCTATTGTTATAAATCGTTGGTGGCACAGTGTGCGCCCCCCATCGGCCCCCCTCCCTCTATAGCAGTAACAACATTGGTGGCAGTGTGCGGCCTCCCATCTCCCCCCCCCCCTCCTGGGGGGCAGCGGGGTTCCGATCGGAGTCCCAGTTTAATCGCTGGGGCTCCGATCGGTAACCATGGCAACCAGGACGCTACTGCAGTCCTGGTTGCCATGGTTACTTAGCAATAGTACAATAGTAGAAGACTCATAGTTACCTGCTTGCTGCTGCGATGTCTGTGTCCGGCCGGGAGCTCCACCTACTGGTAAGTGAAAGGTCTGTGCGGCGCATTGCTAAAGAACTGTCACTTACCAGTGACACACTGTGCCACCAACGATTTATAACAATAGAGGGAGGAAGGGGGGGCCCGATGGGGGGGCGCACACTGTGCCACCAACGATATTCAAACTGGGGAGGGGGGGGTCTGCCCCCTGCTGCTGGCAGCCCTGATCTCTTACAGGGGGATATGATAGTACAATTAACCCCTTCAGGTGCCGCACCTGACGGGGTTAATTGTGCTATCATATCCCCCTGTAAGAGATCGGGTGCTGCCAGTCAGCAGGGGGCAGTCTTGTACAAAGTTTGTAGTGTATTCTAACTAGAAGCGTCCCCATCAGCATGGGAACGCCTCTGTGTTAGAATATACTGTCGGATATGAGTTTTCACGAAGTGAAAACTTAGATCTGAAAAAGCTTTTATGCAGACGGATCTTCGGATCCGTCTGTATGAAAGCAACCTACGGCCACGGATCACGGACACGGATGCCAATCTTGTGTGCATCCGTGTTCTTTCACGGACCCATTGACTTGAATGGGTCCGTGAACCGTTGTCCGTAAAAAAAATAGGACAGGTCATATTTTTTTGACGGACAGGATACACGGATCACGGCCTCGGCTGCAAAACGGTGCATTTTCCGATTTTTCCATGGACCCATTGAAAGTCAATGGGTCCGCGAAAAAAAACGGAAAACGGCACAACGGCCACGGATGCACACAACGGTCGTGTGCATGAGGCCTAAAAGTTCAGTAATTCTATACGCTGCAAATATAATTTACACATCAAGGTTGTCAGAACTGGAGACAGGTGAAAAAATTTAGTGACAGGTTCAGACTTGTGCACCAAACTGCAAGATGACTCTTGAGTGGGCTAAGGATCTGACAGGATAATGGTACCCACACTTCCAGCAAAAGATATTTCCTTTTGTAGCTGGCTTCATGTCCAGTCACTTACCACTGTGGTCTACTTATTATAGGTTGATTCACAAATACCCCATTAGACCTTACAAATTACAATACAGTCTGTCTCCAAGTCAATGTCTATGGGTCTGCAAAAATAAAATAAAAAATGGATGCAACACAGACGTCATCCATATTTTGCGGAGCACAGAATGCATCAGGTTGTGTGAACTCCCCCTTACAGTGAGTTGCCTCCTAGCCTGAACTGGTTCACTATTCCTTTAAACCAGGGGTGCACAACCTGCGGCCCGGGGGCCACATGCGGCCCTTGATACCATTCTGTGCGGCCCCCAACCATCTGGTAACAGACATGTATGCCTATGTCTTGTGGCTGCTCACATGTATTTTTCATGTATTTCTCCCATTAGATGGGAGTCCTAGAAGTGTAACTAGACATTAATGGTATATAATGTGTGTTCAATGTGCCATAAGTACAATATTTCAGTTGTTAATACACCTTTAAATTTTAATTGTGGCCCTCGTCATTGGTTCAGTCTGGCAATGTGGCCCCCAACCAGGAAACGTTGTGCAACCCTGCTTTAAACCATACATATTTTGTACATTTGCTGGTTTAGGAAATAATTAAAACCCTTATATAAAAATACTTGACCTCATATCCTGAGCTGGTGCTTTGATTGCTTTCCCTCTTACCAGGGGCTTGCATTTCCTGCCCATTCTAAGCTGCTCTCTCTGGGAGGTTTATATATAATGCACAGACTGTAAAGGTCCACAGCTCACATTAATGTCGCCTCTAGCTGCGACCACAGACACTTCTTTCTCTCTTGACAGTAAAATAAAAGAAACTGTTTTGTCTACAGGGTGCAGCCTTTTAGCCTGATCTTTGTCCTACGCCTTTTCTTGAATTCGTTAAATGTACAGAGAAAGATTTACAGATTATAATTATAAAGGAGCGCTGCCAGGCACCCGGGCAGCTACTAAATTTTTTATTTGGGCCATTCTCACCAGGATACCCCACCACATACTGGGCAAGCAAGCTGCATAGAGTAAGTACAATTATTTATTTATGTTCTGAATCATTAGGCAGCAAAAGCATTATACACCGTGGATAATGGACCACCCTTGCATATTTTAAGAGCACTAGATATCTCACTTGGCACTGCTGTGGCATTTATAGAATACAGACGTAGTGGTGCAGTGTAAGCAGACCATGACTGATGATAAATCACAGTAATCATATATATATATATATATATATATATATACACACAGTACAGACCAAAACTTTGGACACATCTTCTCATTCAAATAGTTTTCTTTATTTTCATTACTATGGAAATTGTAGATTCACACTGAAGGCATCAAAACTATGAATTAACACATGTGGAATTATATACATAACAAAAAAGTGTGAAACAACTGAAAATATGTCATATTCTAGGTTCTTCAAAGTAGCCACCTTTTGCTTTGATTACTGCTTTTCACACTCTTGGCATTCTCTTGATAAGCTTCAAGAGGTAGTCACCTGAAATGGTCTTCCAACAGTCTTGAAGGAGTTCCCAGAGATGCTTAGCACTTGTTGGCCCTTTTGCCTTCACTCTGCGGTCCAGCTCACCCCAAACCATCTCGATTGGGTTCAGGTCCAGTGACTGTGGAGGCCAGGTCATCTGGCGCAGCACCCCATCACTCTCCTTCATGGTCACATAGCCCTTACACAGCCTGGAGGTGTGTTTGGGGTCATTGTCCTGTTGAAAAATAAATGATGGTCCAACTAAACGCAAACCGGATGGAATAACATGCCGCTGCAAGATGCTGTGGTAGCCATGCTGGTTAAGTACGCCTTCAATTTTGAATAAATCCCCAACAGTGTCACCAGCAAAGCACCCCCACACCATCACACCTCCTCCTCCATGCTTCACTGTGGGAACCAGGCATGTAGAGTCCATCCGTTCACCTTTTCTGCGTCGCACAAAGACACGGTGGTTGGAACCAAAGATCTCAAATTTGGACTCATCAGACCAAAGCACAGATTTCCACTGGTCTAATGTCCATTCCTTGTGTTCTTTAGCCCAAACAAGTCTCTTCTGCTTGTTGCCTGTCCTTAGCAGTGGTTTCCTAGCAGATATTCTACCATGAAGGCCTGATTCACACAGTCTCCTCTTAACAGTTGTTCTAGAGATGTGTCTGCTGCTAGAACTCTGTGTGGCATTGACCTGGTCTCTAATCTGAGCTGCTGTTAACCTGCGATTTCTGAGGCTGGTGACTCGGATGAACTTATCCTCCGCAGCAGAGGTGACTCTTGGTCTTCCTTTCCTGGGGCGGTCCGCATGTGAGCCAGTTTCTTTGTAGCGCTTGATGGTTTTTGTGACTGCACTTGGGGACACTTTCAAAGTTTTCCCAATTTTTCGGACTGACTGACCTTCATTTCTTAAAGTAATGATGGCCACTCGTTTTTCTTTACTTAGCTGCTTTTTTCTTGCCATAATACAAATTCTAACAGTCTATTCAGTAGGACTATCAGCTGTGTATCCACCTGAATTCTCCACAAGGCAACTGATGGTCCCAACCCCATTTATAAGGCAAGAAATTCCACTTATTAAACCTGACAGGGCACACCTGTGAAGTGAAAACCATTTCAGGTGACTACCTCTTGAAGCTCAACAAGAGAATGCCAAGAGTGTAAAAAGCAGTAATCAAAGCAAAAGGTGGCTACTTTGAAGAACCTAGAATATGACATATTTTCAGTTGTTTCACACTTTTTTGTTATGTATATAATTCCACATGTGTTAATTCATAGTTTTGATGCCTTCAGTGTGAATCTACAATTTTCATAGTCATGAAAATAAAGACAACTCTTTGAATGAGAAGGTGTGTCCAAACTTTTGGTCTGTACTGTATATCACCTCTGCCAGCCCCCTTTTCCTTAGAACAGTCTTACCAGGTAATCCTGGAGTTCTCTGTTGCAGGGCTGGGGTGGGCGCTGCGGCAGACTTAGTAGCTCCTCCTTGTCTGTGTACCTCTCCACCACCTGGTCAAAATTCTTGGGGTCATCATGGCTCACCAACTTGCTCAAGGTAACGGGGTGGGCCCTTAAGTACTGGTCCATCACAACCCGCTCCACCATCTGGGGGTCTGTCAGGATCTCCGGCTGCAACCACTTCTTGGTCAGGTGAATGAGGTCATGCATTTGGGAACGTGGAGGTTTATCCATGCTGTAGTCCCAGTTGTGCACACGCTGTGCGCGTACCGAAAGAGTAACTCCAAGACGTGTAAGGATCTCCTTTTTTAGCTTGACATAGTCCATAGCATCACGATTCTCCAGGTCAAAATATGCCTTTTGGGGTTCTCCTGAAAGGAAGGGGGCCAACAGTCCTGCCCACTGTACCTTTGGCCAACCCTCTCGCTAGGCTAGTCCTTCCGAAGGTGGTCAAGTAGGCTTCGACGTCATCAGCGGTTGTCATCTTTTGAAAAAAGTAGCTTTAACTACATCCTCCAAGAGGCAGAAAACAGTCTTTGGTACAAAAAAAAACCTCTGGCCCTTTAAATGTTCATATTTTTTTTTTATGACAGAATTTTTTTCTGCACGCATCCTCCACCACTTATAAGAGTAAGGGTCGATTCACACGTCCGCAATTCTGTTCCGCACTTTGCGGAACAGAATTGCGGACCCATTCATTTCTATGGGGCCGCAAGATGTGCTGCCCGGATTCAGAAATGCAGACTGGTGGCCACCTGACAGTTTAGGGAGGGTGGGCAGGGACTGGTGGTCCCCTCCCCCTTTCCCCACCTTTATATGGGTTACTCCTGGCCCCCATTTGTCAGATGCAGGCTAGGGTTAATACGGGGTTAATGCTGGGATCCGGTTTAGGGGGGAGGAGGCGGGCGTCCAGCAGGACATATAAGCCACTGTCCTGCCTCTTCTCTCCCTCTTTGAGCGGAAGCGCTGTGTCCCTCCCTCCCTCCCTTGAAGTTAGCAGTTAGGTTTATACTTTTCAATTTGTGGCTTTGTATGTGGTTGCGGTTGGAATCTTTAGGTAGGCAAGGTGCCTGGTTGAATTTGTAAGTCACAGCTGGCGGCAGGTTAATACAACGGAGAGGTGTTGGAGGCAAACTGGCGGAACTACCCGCTGGGAGACCAGTGGCTGGCAGATCTCATGGTGCTGAGGTTTATGGTTTTGCCGTTTAAATAATTAGCTGTGGCCGATTACCACCCAACAACAATAAAGTGGTTAAAAGAGGAACAGTGTCAGTGTCCTTATTGAAGGGGTTTCTGGGTATTGGTAAGGGGCCAGAAGGAGGATGGAGTTCAACCCCCCCCCCCTTTTTCCTAGTTATACCGACAGTCCCGCACTTCCGGGTCTGCATTCCCATTCCCGAAAAAAATAGAATATGTCCTATTCTTGTGGACAAGATTAGGCATATTCTATTATAGTGCGGGAACGCACATTGCCGGTGTCCATGTTTTGCGGATCCGCAAAACACACACGGATGTGTGAATGGACCCTTAGGTAGCGGGGTGGTCCATGAACACGCTCTCTTGAGCACAGATTCCAGGCAACCTCAGTTTTCCATCAACTGCCCAGATTTATTGCCAGCGGGTGGTACATAAAATAATCATAAGCAAACAAAATTCTATGCCTATCCGGCTCTAAGTATACAATCAGGAACAATCAAGTGGCCATCAGGGAAAAGCTACCCTGTGACCAGTGGGCTGAGGTCGTTGCTCCATTCCTGGAATCCAATTTCCAGCCGGTGTATTTCGACTTGAAT
The DNA here is from genome assembly GCF_014858855.1 of Bufo gargarizans. Classification (NCBI taxonomy): domain Eukaryota; kingdom Metazoa; phylum Chordata; class Amphibia; order Anura; family Bufonidae; genus Bufo; species Bufo gargarizans. The sequence goes on along the minus strand of NC_058080.1, from coordinate 84,130,292 downwards.
GTGTGAATGTGTTGGTCCGGGCCCAGTGGGTACATCAGTGGGGGTTTAAGCTGGCTGAGCCTGCGAGGACCCAGTATTATGACTTACCTCACCTCTTGAAAAAGTGGCTACAGCCTGATGTGCTGAGTACCATGGCTATGCTGGATAGACTATTGGCTGATATGTTCTGGAGGGCTCTGCCACCCCCTCTCCAGTACTGGATCAGCCAGGTGTTTGGTGGAGTGCTACAAGGCTACTAAGACTGTTACAGGGGGTTCTTTTGGGAGGGGGGCAGTCAAACCCTGTAAATATCCATCCCAGACCTGGAAACTTGTACCAACCAAACCCACCCGGGGTGTACCCTCTACGGACCTAGCTCTGCTGGCGGTGTCAGGAGCCGGGCCATGTAAGAGCTGACTGTCCCCATCAGGTGGAACCCATGGATACTAACTATGGCTACAGTCAGTCGCTATATGCCAGGAAGCTGTGTGCAGCAGTTACCCCAAAAACTCTAAACCACCTGTGCCAGGTGGAGGTAGGTGACACTCCAGCAGAGACTCTACTGGACTCAGGGGGTTTGGTGTCCCTAGTAAGGGCTCCCCTGGTACGTTCAGCGGAGTATACTGGCCGGAAAGTCGGGGTCATGTGCATCCATGGTGACTTAAAAGACTATCCTGATAACCTCAGGGGCTGTCAGATGAACTCACAAAGTGGCAGTTGCCCCAAATTTACACTACAAACTTATAATAGGGAGAGACTTTCCGGGCTCCCTGGCACTGTGGCCTGCTATGAGAGTGACTAATACCCATGAGACAGGGGTAACCCTAGCAGAGTGGCCAGGCTCAGGAGGAAGACAAGAACCCTGGGAACCTGACACTGAAGGGCCAGTGGTAGGGGTGACCGCCACTTAGGTGAAAGAGGAGGAGACAACCCCGCTAAGTGTGATGGTCGGAGTCCTGAATTGACAGACCTCAATGTCTCCGGGGATAATTTTGGTACCGCCCAATGTCGGAAAATGTGTTAATAGTAGATGGTGAACCACAACAACCTGGGGCAGAGTCAGTGTTTCCCCGTTTTGTGGTACATAAGGACATGTTGTATCGGGTAAACCAACTATGGGGTGAGCCTAGTTGGTGGTCCTCAAGGCTTATCGCAAGCTTGTGTTAGATCTAGCCCACCAACACGTTCTCAGAGGTCAACTGGGCCTGCAGAAAACTCTGTAAACTACAAGGTACACCAGCCAGGGCGGTGAAAGCCGGAGCAGGTTTACCATGTGAATTTACTCAAACTCTAGAAAGATAGGGAAACCTATACAGAAGACAGCCCGTGGCTGGGTTTTCTAGGAGAAGAGGTACCGGCCCCTCTGTCTGATACAAGAGAGGTGGCTGCCACAGTAAAAATTGCTTACAGCCTCTCCTCTAAACAGACTCAGGAGGCCAGGTAGTTCGTTAGTCGGAACACGGATGTGTTCTCGGACCTCTCTGGACGCACTTCCATAATCCAGCATGACATTATCACTAAGCCTCAGGCAAAAGTCTGATTAAAACCATACCAGGTACCCGAGGCTCGGCGACAAGCCATCTCGGAGGAGGTGCAGCTAATGTTACAGCTAGATGTCATTGAGGAGTCAAAAAGTGAGTGGGCCAGTCCTATAGTATTGATACCCAAGCCGGACGGGACATTGCGGTTTTGTAACAACTTTTGAAAACTTAACGAGGTTTCCAAATTCGATGCGTATCCCATGCCCCGGGTGGATGAGCTCATCAAGAGGTTAGGACAAGTCCGATATTTTTCTGTTTTGGACTTCATGAAAGGGTACTGGCAGGTGCCCTTAATGGAGGCTGTCAAAGACAAAACTGCCTTCATCACGCCTGTACGGCTGTATCAATATAAGGTCTTACCCTTTGGTCTGCATGGTGCCCCCGCCACTTTTCAGCGACTAATGGACATTGTGCTTCGTCCACATCGTTGGTACGTTTCGGCTTACCTGGACGATATTGTCATCCACAGTACCAATTGGGAAAGTCAACTACCCAAAGTGCAGGCTGTAGTGGACTCCCTTAGGAAGGCTGGACTGACTGCTAACCCAAAAAAATGTGCAATAGGGTTACAAGAGACTAGGTACCTGAGGTATGTCATTGGGCGCAGAGTCATTAAACCCCAAGTGAACAAAATAGAGGCAATACGGAATTGGCCCGACATGTCACCACTAGGCAAATAAAGTAATTCCGGCGGATGGTGGGCTATTACATGAGGTTTGTTCCCCACTTTGCTACTCTAGCCGCGCCCTTGACAGGGCTCTTGAAGGGACAATAATCAGTGATGGTTCGCTGGGATGATTGGGCCAAAGAGGCTTTTGCCACTTTTAAGTCGGCTCTGTGTGGTTCACCGGTTTTGGTGACGCCCGACTTCAAGAGGGAGTTCGTAGTACAAACGGATGCCTCCGAAGTAGGCCTTGGTGCTGTACTGTCTCAGGAAGTCAACAGGGAAGAGCATCCCATTGTCTTCCTCAGCCGAAAGCTCACCCCAGCTGAAACCAGGTACAGTATAGTGGAGAGAGAGTGCCTGGCTATCAAGAGGGCACTCAAGTCTCTCCGTTACTATTTGTTGGGGAGAAAGTTCCGCCTGGTGACTGACCACTCCCCTCTCAAGTGGATGAGTCAGGCCAAAAACAGGAATGCCCAAGTTTTTTGTTTCTGTAGAACTTTAAGTTCTCGGTAGAACACAGAGCAGGCCGGTTGTAGGAAAACGCGGATGCCCTGTCCCGGGTGCATTGTCTCTCGTGTGTCCACCCCATCAGGATTGAACAAAAGGGGGGTATTTGATACAATAAGGGGTTGTGTCTGGCAAGGTAGGTATTTTCCTCCCAGCATGTGTGGATGGGCTGGTTTCCAGCCAGGTGAGGTCAAATATCGGACCGGAGTTTAAGTGCCGGTCTGGGTTTTGGCAGCACCTGGCTGTCCTTAAATAGGCAGCTGGGCTCTACAGAGATGTCTCTATTTTTGGGATCTGAGGCTTTGTGCCGTGCTGGAGGGCTGAGAGCCGCATGCTGGGGAAACAGGCCCCCTAAAGCCTGCTGTGGACTACTGGAGGCAGAACTGCCAGCAAGGTGACTTGTGTTATAAGAACTTTCCACTGTGTGTAAATTAACACCAAGACTGCAAAGTTACGTGCTGTTTTGTGCAATTGCCTCAAGTGTAAATAAACACTTTGACTTTTTGAGTTAAGAACTTGTATTTTGCCTCTGTACTGCGCCCGTTTACACTATCTACCAGAGCGAAACCCCAAAATATATATATACTCAAAGGTTTTACTCAAATTTTGACTCATCAGTCCAGAGCGCCTGCTGCCAAAGCTCATATGTTTTCATGCATAGTTGAATGGAAACAAGGCCAAGTAACTCCACTGTGCACAAAAGCATAGGAACTGGGGTGCACAAAATGTCAGCAGGTGTGCTGGAATGATAAATCAAAATTTGAAATATTTGGCTGTAACAGAAGGCAGTGTGGTCTCTGAGGGGCTGGAGAGCGGAACAATAATGAGTGTCTGCAGGCAACAGACTTGATTCCTTTCAAGTTTGGGGCTGTATTTCAGCAAATGGAGTTGAGGATTTCTTTGGGATGAATGGTGTCCTCAATGCAGAGAAATACATGCAGATACTTATCTATCATACAATACCATCAGGGAGGCATCTGATTGACTTCAAATTTATTCTGCAGCAGGACAACAACCCCAAACATATAGTCAGTGTCATTGTGAACTACCGTATTTTTCGCCCTATAGGACGCACCGGCCCATAAGACGCACCTAGGTTTTTGGGGAGGAAAATAATAAAATAAAAAATTTTAACCAAAAGGTGTGCTTTTGGTGGGTTTGGAACTAATGGTGGTCTGTGGGTGGCACTATTACTGGGAATCTGTGAAGGACACTGTTATGGGGGGATCTGTGGATGACGGACACTGTTATGGGGGGATCTGTGGATGACGGACACTGTTATGGGGGATCTGTGGATGACGGACACTGTTATGGGGGGATCTGTGGATGACGGACACTGTTATGGGGGGATCTGTGGATGACTGACACACTGTTACAGGGGGGGATCTGTGGATGGCACTGTTACGGGGGGGGATCTGTGGATGGCACTGTTACAGGGGGGATCTGTGGCTGGCACTGTTACAGGGGGGATCTGTGGGTGGCACTGTTACAGGGGGGGGGATCTGTGGGTGGCACTGTTATATATGTGCCATCCACAGACCCCCTACCCCATAACAGTGCCATCCACAGCCCCCCAGCCCATAACAGTGGCATCCACAGCCACCAAGCCCATAACAGTGGCATCAGACCCCCCCCCCCCTTAACTGTGCCATCCACGGATCAGCTCGATCGACCACCCAACCCGCCCCCCCCCCCCGCCGCCGCCGCCCCCAGTATACTAATATTAAATGTCTTATTCAATTAAATTGTATTATATATGCCCCCTCACTCCTATATTGCTAATCGTACCTTAAATCCTATTCCTAGGTGCTGTAATGCAGGCCGGGCGGCCGGCGCGTCATTCGCTGACGTCACTTGCCTGCGCCGCCTGCTTCATTCATAAAGTAGGCGGCGCAGGCACGTGACATCAAGGAGTTACGCTGCCGCCCGCCCGGCCTGCTTTACAGCACCTAGGAATAGGATTTAAGGTACGATTAGCAATATAGGAGTGAGGGGGCATATATAATACAATTTAATTGAATAAGACATTTAATATTAGTATACCGGAGCGGCAGGGCGGGGCTATAGTACATTGATTGCACCGCCCCACCGCTATTCCCGGCCCCCAGCTCCTCCTCCCAGTCCCTCCCCCGGCCCCCGCTCACTCTACATCGCATCCAGCGATGTTAAATTGTCAGCATTCGCCCCATAAGACGCAGGCAGGGGCATTTCCCCCCAATTTTTTTGGGGGGGGGGGAGTGCGTCTTATGGGGCGAAAAATACGGTATCGTCAGCATAAAGAAGAACAAGGAGGCCTGGAAGTTATGATATGGCCCCTGATCTGAAGATCATCAAGTCTGTCTGCAGGGGCGGACTGGGAACTTAAAGTGGCCCTGAAAAATACTAAAAGTTTCCCTGTTTTGTAGTTGGGTCCAAATTGATGGAAGGTAGGGCCAACAATACCATATTGTGGCACATTATACCGCCCCAACAGAGCCAAATACCACAGTCCATCACAAAATACATCACCAAAAACGTCCACTTGCCGACCGTGAGGAGGGCCCAGGCAGCCCCCGGGGCATCGGCCCACCGGTAATTTCCCTGTAAGGTCTATGGCAAATCCACCTCTGTCGGTCAGGGATTACATGAAGAGAAAGAAGGATGTGAGCAAACAGAAGATTTTTTGGGTTCTCCAACAATTCTTTCAAAAACAGTGTGTAAGTGTACTAGAAGAATCAATACTGTCTTGAAGGCAAAGGGAGGTCACACCAAATATTGATTTGATTAAGATTTCACTTGCTTTCATTCACTTTGAATTTGGATCATTGATAAAAATAAACTATTAACACTTCTATATTTGAAAGCATTTGCATTTTGCAGCATTTTCCCACATATGCCTAAAACGTTTGCATATACAGTATATATTTGTGGTCGTGGCAACCAAGTACGTGTCTGTCCTACCTGGGCTACCCTACCCCTAAGCGGTCAGAGTTGTGCCGTGATCGTGTCGTGGAGGGACGCCTGAAAGAGGGCATCCCCTTTGAGAGTAACAGGAGAAAGGGGTGGGTGGGAGGGAGGACTCTGCACTACGTACGCTTGTGGGAGGGCGCCGGCCGTTGAAGTAGGTGGCCAAGCCCCTCCCACAAATACAGGCCAATGAATCGGCCTTTACACTTGTGGTCGTGGCAACCAAGTACGTGTCTGTCCTACCTGGGCTACCCTACCCCTAAGCGGTCAGAGTTGTGCTGTGACCGTGTCGTGGAGGGACGCCTGAAAGAGGGCAAAAGACATACGGGTAGGCAGAAGTAATTTATTGCAAAGTCGTTACAAAGCTAAAGTTTGAAAGGCTGCCGACATCTCGGTTTCGGGGTGTGGTATGTAACGGCTGAAACAAGACGAGTGCCAACGCCCCAGTTTCTGAATGACATGCGCAGGTACTCGGTTCTTGGAGGCCGCGGATGCCGCGCCTATGCGGAACGAATGGCCCGTAATGGTGGCAGGGTCGCCGCCCGTGCTGGCCACTAGTGACCTAACGTGGGATATGAACTGCTGGGTGGTGAGCGGAACCACCCCGAAGGGTAACAGAGGACTGTTCGGTCCGGCCCCGGACAAGGCGGACCGTAACCGACGAAGCACCGTGACGGGACACCATTCATGTGCTGTGGGAAAGTAGGATATCTGGACAGGGGGTCCCAACTGGGAGGACTTAGACGTCTTGAGCAGCAATGTGAACCCGTCGGAGTTTTGGACCAGTTGGCTGACTGTGAGGAAACTGTTGCTGCCTGGTGAACAGGTAAACTCCCCAGGTCTCAGGAAGCCGTAGAAGGCTAAGTAGATGGCGGATTTAAGTACCAGGCTGGCCAAAACCCCGAAAGGATTACCGTCCAAGGCGTCGGACAGTTTGCAGAAAAGAGGGCCGGTGACCGGCTGCCTGCGTACTTGGCTTTGAGGCCCGCACTTGCTCAAACCCTTGAGGGCGGCTTTGACAGCGTGTAAGGTGAACACTGATGCTAGCTCGGGGTGGCTAAGAGAGAGGAAGTGTTGCACTCCCGCCAGGTATGACCTCACTGTAGCGTGGGAGAGCTTGCGTACAGAGTGGCAATACCCGATGAACGCCAGGATGTACTCTGGATAACTGGAGTCCCCCTGAGGGCATTCTCCTCGAAACCTGCAGAACGTCTTCCACCCGGTGTTGTACGCCCTGGTCGTGTTAGGCGAGAGGGAATGGCGTATTAGAGCGTGGGCCGTCTCAAGGTGGTCGGTTACACTAGCCTTAAGGACTCGAGAGGAGGGATGGTGGCGCCTGTCGCATCTGCCTCTGGCATGATCTGGAAGAAACGGGAGAAGTTAGCCCTCGACAAGGCGTCAGCAGCCCCGTTTTGCGCACCTGGCACATGCGCACTAAAAACATGAAAGTGGTGTTGTAGGGAGAGCTGCACTAACCGTCTGAGAAAACACATGACTTGGCTAGATTTCGACAGCCCACTATTGAGAATGTCCACTACGGCTGTGTTGTCAGTTACGAACAGAACAGACTGACGTGCCCAAAACTTGCCCCAAATGTGGGCGGCCACCACAATGGGGTACAGCTCGAACAGCGCCGAGGTCTGGAGGAAGCCCGGGATTTGTCCCACCTCGGCAGGCCATGCGTCTGCCACCCAGTGGGTGCCGAAAATGGCGGCAAATCCTGAGCCCGCAGCTGCATCTGAAAAGACTGTAGGCGACTGACACGACAGCTCAGGTACAAATAAGGAGACCCCGTTCCACTGGCTCAGTAAATGATCCCACATGTGGAGGTCCGCTAGGGCTTGACTGTCCAAGCACACTGGGCTGTCCTGTTCTGGGGCGGAACTCAAGAGCGCGAGTAGGCGGGATATGAATGCTCTGCCCTGTGGGATGATGCGCATGGCGAAGTTCAACATGCCCAGTAGAGACTGAAGGTCCGCCTTAGTGACCACGGTCGTGACTGTGAACCTGTGAATGACTCCTCTGATCCTTGTTAACTTGTCCGCCGGCAATCTAGCTAGCATGCGCTGGGAGTCTAACTCGATGCCTAGAAAGGTGATGACTGTGGCCGGGCCTTCTACTTTCTTGGGGGACACCGGGACATCTAACTGGGAAAAGCACCTGAGTAACTTGCCCAGCCCTAGGGGGAGTGCCCCTGGCCTCTCAATCAGCAGGAAGTCATCCAGGTAGTGGATGACAAACTCACAGAGGACTACGTGTTCCAAGATCCAGTGGAGTGCCTGAGCCAACTGATCGAAGAGCCATGGGCTACTCTTGGAACCGAAGGTGAGCTTAGTGGAGAAATAGTACAGGCCTTTCCACTTGATGCCGTGCCACTGCCAGAGGGCTGGCATGATGGGAAGCAGCTTGAAGGCATCCGATATGTCGGCTTTGGATAACCAGGACCCTGGGCCCGTTTTCATGATTATGGCGATAGCCTGGTCTATTGAAGCATATCTCATGCCCACTTCCTCCGAAGGAATGAGGGAGTTGAGGCTGGGGACCTGGGAGCCGTGTGGGGCCGACAAGTCGATAATGAGTCTCTCCTTCCCGCTGAACTTGCCTGTGACTACCCCCACGGGACTGACTCTCCAGCGTTGAAAAGGGGGCACACCAAAGGGACCGATTAGGAACCCCTTGCTCAACTCGGCTTCTATTAGTGCGTCTACCGAGGCGGGATTTCTTTCGGCTGACTGAAGGTTTTTGCACTCGTGTGTGGACTCTGGAGTTGTGATCAGTCCCGTGTGGAAGCCCTCGTGAAATCCTGTCACCAGGAACTGAACAAACCCAGGGTTGTGGTGGCCTTGCAAGAATTCTTGTAGACGGCTGATATTGACCACACTCATGTAGCTTTTTACAGATTTTAATGAGCATGCTACTCGGGGGTGGGCCCTAAAACAATTGGTACAGATATGCAACAACCGGCACTGCCCAAAATTACAAGAGGCGTAATTAAAGTTGTTGCATATCTGTGCCCTTCCTAGCTGAATGATGGGCCGGCCCAGCTTGTCTACTGAGCTGGGGGGCCTGAAGACCTCAAGAGGACCAGCTGCCGAGCTGGAGGGGTAGGACGCCGTGCTGACGGCGGACTTATCGCACCACTCAACCGAGTGGAAGATAGATTGACAGGCGGAACAGGAGGGAGCCTTCAGACCTGCAAAGTGTCTGCAGAAAAGCTCAGTGTCCAGGTTGGACCAGTCAGTAACGTGTTGAAACTGGGAGAGAGCTGCTGCCGCCTTAGCTGCAAATGAACAGTGGTAGTCGTAGAACGCGGTTCCTCCATACCTATGACCCAACTCTGTGACCCTGAAGAGATAAAGGTCTAGTTCCTCCCTCCTGTCCGGCCTGGCAGTGCAAATGACATCCCTAAAAAGACTAAATGCCATGACGAATTCCGGGATGGACAATTTGCGGTTGAGCCGGTGGTCGCGGCTCCTTAGTACCACTGACACTTCTCCACAAGCTATAACCTTGTTGTCAGAAAGGTCTCTGGAGGCTATGAGTAGAGACGCAAGATTGACATCCCTACCCTCTAGGATGTCCTTCCTGATGTTGAGCGGGACATAGTGGGAGGGAGTCACGTTAGGGACGGACTGGGCAGAACGAATATCTGCTATGGCAGAGGTGGAGGCGACCGGAACCTCGAGGGAGGAAACTGGTGCGACTGTGCTGCGAGCCTCGATGGACTCCAACCTCGCCTGCATGGATGTGACGGCCGACGTCAGACTGTTTAGCATGACGTGTATCTGAGTCAGCGATGTTTGCATCGTAGTTGCAGGGGGATCATTGGCGCTGGGTGCCAGGGAGTCTCTCCACAGCCGATATAGCTCTGCTTTCCTAGCGGTTGCCGGGAAAGGAACGCCCCGCTTTGTCAACTCCGCCATCAGCCTAGGAATTGTCCAAGCACGTAGGGACGGTGTACTGCCCCTCTCGGACGTCTGTGCTACGACCTCGTCCACCGACGCGTCGACAATGTCTGAAGCGCGTGACATAGCGGCAACTGAGAATCCCTATGCACTGACTTCCACGGAAGTATAATGAAACAAAAATGACCTTGGTAGCCAAGGAAAAATCAATTGAGATCCCACCAACTTCTCTCAGACTAACCACTGTATAGAACCTGGAAAAAAACAACGGAACAAATGCAAAAGAACCAGTCAATGCGTGAGGCTCAATACCAGGACGTGTTCGTGAGGGGAGGTATGGTGACTGGTGGGAGTGGGTGTTTTTTTTTTTTTTTGACCAGTGCCTGACGTTGATGATGGAAACCCCTACCTATCTAGGCGGCACGGCGGCCCGTGCCAGACTTTAATGTGGGCGAGGAGCGAGCCGTTGCATGCACCGCCGTGCTCCATGGTAACCGCGTGGGGAACGCGGAGTTCCCTGGTACCATGAACCACGTGGGGATGGATATTGGCAACGGCTGACAATCCCCGCAAACATGAGACGAGTGCCACGTGGAGAGCTGACGCATGTCCCTGACAGGGTGCTCAGTGCGGGGCCCTCTCTGTCCCTGGGTGGCGCCGTCCGCCGGCTGAGCACTTCTGCCGCATGAGGAGCAGCGCAGCCCTCTGGCATGAGGTCGGCCCAGGGGGGCCCCCGGCGACGAGGGCCCCATCTTGCCGAGACTAAAGCGTGCCGCGTGGGGGGCCTCACCGGTCCCTGATGGGGCGCCCAGTGCGGGGGTGCCCCCCGCGGGGGGCCGCCTCCCGCCGGCTGGGCACCTCCACCGCGTGGGGAAACGGAGCTGCCCCCTGGCATAGGGGGAGGCCTAATCAGACATGCCACCCCCCTTGTGTAGGACGTGCCACGTGGGGGGCCACCACTCCCTGATGGGGTGCCCAGTGCGGGGGTGCCCCCCTACTCGACGAGGGGCCGCCCCCCGCCGGCTGGGCACCTCCACCGCGTGGGGAGAAAATGTGCCCCCTGGCAATTTTGGGGAGTGAGGGTTGCCGGCCCACAGCTGGTTGCGCTGCCGACCCGGCGAGGGAGCGAGGCAGGCGCAGGCTGTGTGCCGGCCGAGAAGAGGGGGGCGGAAGCGGGCGGGGAGGCGGGCGGGGGGTTTGGCCGTCATGTGACCACTGGCTCCGCCCCCCGCCGGAGAGCGGTGCCGGGCGCGAGCCTGGGCAGTGGAGGAGGGGGCTGCCGTGTTGGCTCCATCCCCCCGCCCTTCCAGAGGATGACAAGGTGCCGCTTGTGAAGCGGGCAGGAGGGATGAAATCAGGCGCAGCGTATGGCGGCCCCTACGCACCAAAGGGCCGACCACTGCACGCACGCCTGCACTTACCCGATCCACCGAAGGAACAGCCAGGTACGAGCGCGCTTCCAAAGGACTCTGCACTACGTACGCTTGTGGGAGGGCGCCGGCCGTTGAAGTAGGTGGCCAAGCCCCTCCCACAAATACAGGCCAATGAATCGGCCTTTACACATGTTGTGGTAATGTGGACAGTGCAGAAAGGCATGTGTATCCTACCCAGATACCTCAGCTGGGTGAGATAACTGAAATCCGGAAAGCTGCAGTGGTCTCAGCAAAGTATAGTTTGCTGAGACAGTTTTGTATACATTTTCTTCTGGGCTGGATTTTACTTGGATTGGCAGATAGGTTTGGTAGTGGGATCTGCCAGTCCACATCCTTCCGGCACAGGTATTCCCTTTCACCTGAGGTGATCACAGGTGAGGCCTGCTCTAATCAAGAAGGCATAAAACTAACCCTGTGTGTGTTAGTCTGCGGAGAGAGTGATTTGGAACAGAGACCTGCAGAGGCTCTGAGTAGTCTTAGCCAGGAGGTTGAGGGGCCACGAGGCTACGTGTTAGCCCAAAGTTTGGGGGACCCAGCAACACCTGTAGAGCAAGGGTCGCATGGCTATAGTCAGGAGGACTACTGGGCCATGATCCCCCTAAAGGTACTGGAGTAGTCACAGCCTGGAGGCTGCTGGACTGTTTGCGCTGAGAAAGCCGTATCGGATCACGTGTGTGAACTGTGTTCTTTAGAGGTGAGTCAGGGAATGAATTATGTATTAGGTAGTGCCTAGATGGGCAGGAGTTATTTTGGTTGCTGTATGGTGCTAAAGTGCTAGAAAATAAAGCATTGTTTGGACTTCAATCCGGTTGTCTGCGAGAAATCTGTGATTGAGACCCCCTGAGAGAGAGAGATCCTTTACAATATATATATATATATATATATATATATATATACTGTATATATATCACACACAAAATGTTAGCGATATTTGGCTTGTGGGTGAAATTTCAGGTTGAACCTCAAATGCTCTCTAACCATCACAGCTGAACTTGAAGTTCTCTAAACTTTTGCACATGTCCAACTGTTCAATGTTTCAGTACTTTTTGCACAACTTGCTCTAACAAGGAGCTCAACGGCAAAATTCACAACAGGTGTTTGATCCATGAATCTCCAAATAAATTTCCTGGTTCAATTCGAATCAGTATTTAAACAGTCCTCCTCATCATGCTGTTCACATTTTGACATAATGAGACCAAGATGACACCTAACAATTGATCAACAGTACTTCGCCATTATGAGGCTTCAAGTAGGATGTCCTCAGACGGAAGTGGCCATTGAGCTTAGCGTGTCACAGAGTGTCATCAGCAGGTTGTATCAGAGATACAAAGAGACTGGAAGAGTCACAGAAAAGCATAGAAGTTGATGTCCTTTGGCCACATGCCAAACTGATGATCGCTTTATTGTGAACAAAGCCCTACTGTAACGGGTCATGAATGCCACACAACTCCAGGCACACCTATGTGTCACGTCAAACCATTCTAAACCATTTTCATCAGCGTGGCCTGCGTGCTAGACGACCTGCAAGAGTACCTGACCACAGGTGCCATGGTCAGGTACTCTTGCATGGGCCAGGGAGCATCTATGCTGGACGAGGGACCAGTGGGCCTTAGTGCTTTTCACTGAAGAAAATCAATTCACGCTGAGCAGAAATGATGGCCTCCAACTATGTTGGAGAGATCAAGCGCTATGCATCAGCCACTGTTGTCACCAGACGAGCCATTGGTGGTGTTACAGTGTGGACAGGTGGACAAAACTGCCCTGCACTTTGTGAATGGTACAGTAACAAGCCCATACTACTTGAATAACATCATTCAGTCATTATTCCTTTGCATGAACAACATAGGCCTAATTTCATCTTCATGGACGACAATGCACCAGCTCATTGAGGTTGCATCATTAGGGAACGGCTGCTGGAGACTGGGATACCTCTACTGGAGTGGCCTGCACTTTCTAAAGACCTGAATCCCATTTAAAACCTATGGGATCAGCTGAGTCGCCGTGTACCCCAGAACCTCAATAACCTGAGAGCCGCCCTTCAAGAAGAGTGGGATGCCATGCCTCAGCAGACAATAAGTCGACTTGTGAACAGTATGGGACGTCGTTTTTAAGCTTGATGCTCAAGGTCACATGACACGTAATTGAGACATTGACATTTTTATGGGGGCATACCCACCACTGTTGGCTTTTGTTTCAATAAATTGTTTGAGATGAGGAAATCACCATTGCTGCTTCTACTTAAATGCCCTACTCTAATGAAATAATATCACTGTGGTGTGAACTTTACGTTTTCCATAAACTTCACCCGAAAGCCAAACGTCCCAAACTTTTTGTGAGTAGTGTATGTGTGTAAATATATATATATATATATATATATATATATATATGTACAGTTGTGTTCAAAATAATAGCAGTCTGTTTAAAAAAGTGAATAAAGCTCAAAATCCTTCTAATAGCTTCTATTTCCATACACACAAATGCATTGGGAACACTACACATTCTATTCCAAATCAAAACATGAAGAAAAATATATCAAATTTGTGTTGTTCCTCTAAATTTTTTTTAAGAAAAGTGAATATTAGACTGTTCAAAAGATAGCAGTGTTTGTATTCTTCTTTGCAAACTGAAACATTCACTATATAAACTGAAAAATGTTTGAAGATTTTGCTTTCCTTTGAATCACTTAACTAATATTTAGCTGTATAACCGCTGTTTCTGAGAACTGCTGGACATCTGTGTTGCATGGAGTCAACCAACTTCTGGCCCCTGTGAGCAGGTATTTCAGCCCTGGATGATTGGACGACATTCCACAGGTCTTCTCTATTTCTTGGTTTTGCCGCAGAAACTGCATTCTTGATGTCATCACATAGTTTTGGATTAAGATCCAGGGATTGGGCTGACCACTCCATAATGTCAATCTTGTTGGTCTGGAACCAAGATGTTTGTCACGAGGGTGTCAAGAGCCACGTCTGACTCCGTTATACCCGGGGTCAGGAAGTCGCAGCGGGTGGCTGCGCGCTCTATGTCTAAAGATAGTGCTGTTACTTAAAGGGAACCTGTCACTGGGATTTTGTGTATAGAGCTGAGGCCATGGGTTGTTAGATGGCCGCTAGCACATCCGCAATACCCAGTCCCCATAGCTCTGTGTGCTTTTATTGTGTAAAAAAACAATTTGATACATATACAAATAAACCTGAGATAAGTCAGAGCTTGAAAATATGACTCTTCTCTGGTCACACAAGTAAGATATGACTCTTTTATGTTAATTTGCATATGTATCAAATCATTTTTTTACACAATAAAAGCACACAGAGCTATGGGGACTGGGTTTTGCGGATGTGCTAGTGGCCATCTAGCAGCCCATGTCCGCAGCTCTATACACAAAATCCCGGTGACAGGTTCCCTTTAATGGTAGCTTTCTGTGTTTGCCTTGCAACCCTTTTTGGCTCACTCAGGGATCCGTAGCTCCTTCTCCTCAGCTGTTCCTTGTCCAGCACTCCCAACCTCCTTATATTCCCCTCTCCCACTTCTCTGGTTGCCAGATATAGAGCTTCCTGCCTGGACTTCTATACTGACCCACTGGAGCTGAGTTCCTGTTATCCCTGGTTGTCGTACCAGAGCATTACCCTCCGGATCCCTGTTGGTTGGATGTTGTCGCCCACCTGGGACTATATGTTTTGTCAGTATTGTCTGTCCTCTCCCTAGTGTTTCCCTTTAGTGTTAGTGGTGCGGACTAGTGTTCCCACCGCCCTATTCACTACGTAGGGGTCATCTTAGGGAAAGCCAGGGTTTAGGAACGTGATCGGCGTACGGGTGAGGAACCCGTCTAGGGACGTCAGGGCAGTCAGGTGCCAGCCTCAAGGTGAGTTAGGGGTCACCATCTTTCCCTCTCCCTTGGACAGGGCCTTCCCTTTTCCCTCCCTTTGCGTCACGTATGTGATCGGCACGCCGGTCGTGATAATGTTGCACATTTACTGGTGTGTTTGGGGTCGTTGTCTTGTTGGAACACCCATTTCAAGGGCATTTCCTCTTCAGCATAAGGCAGGATGACCTCTTCAAGTATTCTGATGTATTCAAACTGATCCATGATCCCTGGTATGTGATAAATAGGCCCAACACCGTAGTATGAGAAACATCCCCATATTATGATGCTTGCGCCACCATGCTTCTCTGTCTTCGCCGTGTACTGTGACTTGAATTCAGTGTTTGGGGGTCGTCTGACAAACTGTCTCCGGCCACTGGACCCAAAAAGCACAATCTTACTTTCATTAGTCCAGAAAATGTCTCTTTAGGCCGTCAATGTGCTCTTTGGCAAATTGTAACCTCTTCAGCACATGTCTATTTTTCAACAGTGGGACTCTGCGGGGGCTTCTTGCAGATAGCTTGGCTTCACATAGGCGTCTTCTAATTGTAACAGTACTCACAGGTAACTTTAGACCTTCTTTGATCTTCCTGGAGCTGATTGTTGGCTGAGTCCTTGCCATTTTGGCTATTCTTCTATCCATTCGAATAGTAGTTTTTTGCTTTCTTCCACATCTTTCAGGTTTTGGTTGCCATTTTAAAGCATTTGCGATCACTTTAGCTGAGCAGCCTATCATTTTCTGCACTTCTTTATATGTTTTCTCCAATCAACTTTTTAATCAAGGTACGCTGTTCTTCTGAACAATGTCTGGAACGACCCATTCTCCTCAGAATTTCAGAGAGAAACTGACTGCTAATGGAGTTTTGGCTGAAGACGCCCGGCGCATGATGTCTGATGGCGGATGTGTAACACCCCAGAGTTGTGTTACTAAACTCTTTTACCCCACTACAATTTCCTAAGAGCATTAACCTTGTCATCTGATGTAATTTTACATTATATCCTCACAACTGTGCATTATAAACCATGTTAAGTGTATATTGCTGTAATTTCCATGTTCACCAGCAATGTTCTAGTTAGGACTTAAGTTCAGTTTAGTACGTCTAAGCTGGAATAGTTCATTCCAGCTTAGCTCACCCTCTGTGAGCAGAGTGGGCTGCGCCCATATCATGCAGCATGGGGAGAGAAGGAAGTTAGAGAGAGTGTAGCCCACCCCCTTCTAGGGGTAGGGTGTGCGTGTTAGGAGCTCCCAGATATAGGGAACCAAACCAGTATTTTCATAAAAAATAAAATAAAAGAAAAAACGACCCCAGGTGACCCCCAACGTGAATAACAGGGACAGTGCCTACATATGTATCGTATAGATGTTAGGGGGTACCTGAAAGAGGGTAACTCGGTACAAGCTCCGAGTGTAATGGCGGAAAAAGAAGAAAGAAGCTCAAAGTACCAAACTAGTAATTAGAAAAATACAAATTTTTATTATTAAGTTCATGATAAAAAAGCACACATATAATGGATGCCAAGGACAGGGTAAAGGGAACGGGGAAGGAAAGAAGCGCCACCCTGACGAAGGCACGCCGAAACGCGCGTTGGGGTAGCACCATCCTGGTTTTCTGTTCACATCTGGTCCTCTCTTGGTGAGTTTTAGATCATAGTCTCCCCGCCATGGTTTTATGCTGCCGATGTTGAGACCCCTCACTTGGCTTGTAACTGTCTGTCCATTGGTATATCGTCGGTGCACCTTTGTACAGCCAATGCCCTTTGTATTTTGTGCATTATAGCCATGGTGGGCTACTTTCTTTGATCTTCACTCACCCTCTTCATATATATCAATTTCTCATACTGTATTCATGAGTTGGTCATTGTACCACACATAGTTGTGTGTTCCTCATGTTTACAACAATACCTTCAATTTACTATTTTTCATATATATTTTTTTGTGATCAGTGTGTTCTTCCAGGGTGGCGCTTCTTTCCTTCCCCGTTCCCTTTACCCTGTCCTTGGCATCCATTATATGTGTGCTTTTTTATCATGAACTTAATAATAAAAATTTGTATTTTTCTAATTACTAGTTTGGTACTTTGAGCTTCTTTCTTCTTTTTCCGCCAAACCAGGATCTTGTCTCGGCTGAGACATTGGTCATCATCTCCAACCTGAGCCCTGCAGCCTCAGCTGGATGAAACAGCAGACAACCTCCAGTTACAGGAAGAAAGCATACCCTGAGAAGATAACTGTCAGTAAAGTCCAGAGACCCAGGAGAAGCCATATTCCTCCTCAGCTAGTCAGTCCCCATACAGCAGAAGATAGAAAGTGCAGAAGCCAAATTCCTGCCACAGTATAGAGCTGCAAAGCAGACGTCCTTTCCTGCAAGCTCCAGGTTGATAGAGCAGAAGATAAATTCCTGCCAACCATTGCCAATACCTGCTGGGACCTAAGACTAAAGCTGTATCTTGCTTGGATAAAAGTTACCCTCAGTAGAGACAAGTTTGAACTTCACCAAAAGTCTGGATCTCAATTTCTGCTGCAAATTCCTCTATTACTCCTACTATCACTACCCTCATTTTATTGCAAGTGAGCCAGGATCCAGGAGTCCAGCCGTACCACGGTCCTTGCTCTATTGCAGATGGCTGATAGAGTTTTGGCTGAGGGCTGACACCTGATGTCTGACCCCTGAGGGCTGATGGAGTTTTGGCTGAGGGCTGACACCTGATGTCTGACCCCTGACGGCTGATGGAGTTTAGGCTGAGGGATGACAACTGATGTCTGACCCCTGACGACTGAGAGCTGACACCTGACGGCTGATGGAGTTTGGGCTGAGGGCTGATGGAGGAGGTATTTTTTGACTGACCACTGAGGGACAAGGGAATTTTGAGTTAGGTGGAGGGATTTTTGGCTGAGGTAGGAGGGAGTTTGGGCTGAGGGAGAAGAACTGATGGAATTTTGCCTGACGGAGGAGGGAGTTGTGGATGATGTCTGAGGATATCCTAATATGTATGCAGTACATGCAGTATACACTGCTCATTTCCATGGTTATGACCGCCCAGAAATCCAGTAAAGGTGGTCGTGCTTGCACATTATAGGAAATAGTGCTGGCTTCTCTACTGGATACGAGCAGTGTATAATGTGATGGATAAATAACTGAAGCCAGCAAAGGAAGCAATATGGACAATCACAATACATTAGTAGGTGCCTTGTATTAGCTTTCTCTTCTACATCACGCATGCTCAACCTGCGGCCCTCCAGCTGTTGTAAAACTACAACTCCCACAATGCCCTGCTGTAGGCTAATAGCTGTAGGCTGTTCGGGCATGCTGGGAGTTGTAGTTTTGCAACAGCTGAAGGGCCGCAGGTTGAGCATGCCTGCTCTACATGATAAATACCATTTGGTGAAGTGACACAACCCATTTAATGGGGTAATCCAGTATCTACAACAGCCCCCCCACGTCCCGGGCTCCTCTGTGGGAATATACTTACCCTGCTCCCCGTGGCGCTCCTGGTCCCCGCACCGCCGATGCTGCTTCTCCCTGTACACGGAAGAAAACATCCGGTGTCAGGGGGGAGCAGCCAATGGCCGGCGGGGACGAGCCTCCCTAGCATCGCGGGTGATTGCACCCAGAGGGATTGCACCCATTTCTTGGGATTGCACCCAACTGACAACTGATACTGTTTTCTCGGCTTTAGGGCTGATTTAGGCTACTTTTACATCCGGCAGGGTTCAACAAAAACGCTTCCGTTACTTATAATACAACCGTCTGCATCCGTTGTGAACAGATCCGGTTGTATTATCTCTAACATAGACAAGACGGATCTCTAAATCCATTGTAAGTTAATGGGAGACGGATCCATTTTCTTTCACCATTGGCTCACATTGTGTGTCATGCCGGATCCGTCTTGATCAGTATCCCATGACAAACTCAAAAACACTACTTGCGGCATGGGAGCGCAACCAAACGGAACGGAATTCATTCTGGTGCATTCCGTTCTGTCCACATTGACAATGAATAGGGACAAAACTGAAGCGTTTTTTTCTCTGGTATTGAGAGCCTATGACGGATCTCAATACCGGAAAAGGAAAAACGCAGATGTGAAAGTCGCCAGCCCTATGATAGAAATGCAATTGCGGACAAGAATAGGACACGCTCTATCCTTTTTGTGGAGCATTGAGGAAGTACGGATGCGGAGAGCACACGGTTTGCTGCCCGCATGTTTTACGGCCATAGGGACCCATCAATACGGTCTGTGACTGGACTCTGACAGATCTGGACAACTCCCTCCTTATCATATGGAAAGTCTATTCGTTTGTGGAGACACTAAACGACACCCGTGAGCAGCTGGGATCCGGCAGTGACGGGGTGTCCTGCTGGCCGTCCCGGGCCCCTCCTCTCCCAGTCACATGCTCCCCGCAGCAGCAGCCCGGGCTCCACATCCCTCAGCACCGGGCGCACGGGTGATGCCGGCATCCCTGGACTTAACCCTTCACTGTCACCGGCTGTCATTACAGTAGTTGCCATGGCCCTCCTCTAGGCGATGAAGCATTTGGATGTGGGTGCCGGCGGGTAAGAAGTTGCCCAGCAGTGCCTCGCCTACTTCATTTCTGCCGGCTGGCATGTCTGTGTAAAGCCGGTGCCATGTGGCCGTCTGGAGCGAACAGCCGGGCACCGTGCCCCCGGGACTCTGCCATTAGGAGAGCAGCCTTCTCCGGGCACCTCTCTGCAATGCCCGCACACCTTGTGCCAACAGGGAAGAGCGTCCGGGTCTTCATCAGTGCCAACCCTGAAGGTAAGGGGAAACTTACAGCCGGGACGGGCTGGCTGCTGCAGAACCTCTTTGGCATTACAAGGAGCCATAGCAGCAGTTGTATTCGGGAGTGACAGGTGTTCTATAGTCTTATATACAGGTGCTAGGATTGTAAGCTCTGCGGGCAGGGTCTTGTCATGTCTACTGGAATGTAATCATTAGCCGTCAGACAGATGTGATAAATCACTGGATCTTTACAAGGTATACAGGATAGTGCATGATATATATATAGTATATAGGATAGTATACAGGATAGTGCATGATATATATATAGTATATAGGATAGTATATAGGATAGTGCATGATATATATATAGTATATAGGATAGTATATAGGATAGTGCATGATATATATATAGTATATAGAATAGTATATAGGATAGTGCATGATATATATATATATAGTATATAGGATAGTATACAGTATAGTGCATGATATATATATAGTATATAGGATAGTATACAGGATAGTGCATGATATATATATAGTATATAGGATAGTATATAGGATAGTGCATGATATATATATAGTATATAGGATAGTATATAGGATAGTGCATGATATATATATAGTATATAGGATAGTGCATGATATATATATAGTATATAGGATAGTATATAGGATAGTGCATGATATATATATATATATAGTATAATATAGTGTATGTATGATATATATAGTATATAGGATAGTGTATGTATGATATATATGTATATAGGATAGTATATAGGATAGTGTATGTATGATATATATATAGTATGTAGGAGTGTATGTATGATATATATAGTATATAGGATAGTGTATGTATGATATATATGTATATAGGATAGTGTATGTATGATATATACGTATATAGGATAGTATATAGGATAGTGTATGTATGATATATATAGTATGTAGGAGTGTATGTATGATATATATAGTATATAGAATAGTGTATGTATGCTATATAATATAGTGTATGTATGATATGTATATAGGATAGTATATAGGATAGTGTATGTATGATATATATAGTATGTAGGAGTGTATGTATGATATATATAGTATATAGAATAGTGTATGTATGCTATATAATATAGTGTATGTATGATATGTATATAGGATAGTATATAGGATAGTGTATGTATGATATATATAGTATATATGAGGCCTATTGCACACGACCGTATGGCTTTTTCAGTGTTTTGCGGTCCGTTTTTCATGGATCCGCTGTTCCGTTTTTTGTTTCCGTTGTTTTTCCGTTTCTGTTCCGTTTTTCCGTTCCGTTTTTCCGTTCCGTTTTTCCGTATGGCATATACAGTATACAGTAATTACATAGATAAAATTGGGCTGGCCATAACATTTTCAATAGATGGTTCAGGAAAAAACGGAACGGAAACGGAAGACATACGGATGCATTTCCGTATGTGTTCCGTTTTTTTTGCGGATCCATTGACTTGAATGGAGCCACGGACTGTGATTTGCGGGCAATAATAGGACATGTTCTATGTTAAAACGGAACGGAAAAACGGAAATACGGAAACGGAATGCATACGGAGTACATTCCGTTTTTTTTGCGGAACCATTGAAATGAATGGTTCCGTATACGGACCGTATACGGAATGCAAAAAACGGCCAGTAAACGGGGAAAAAAAACGGCCGTGTGCAATAGGCCTGATAGTGTATGTATGATATATATATATATATATAAGATAGTATATAGGATAGTGTATGTATGATATATATAGTATATAGAATAGTGTATGTATGATATATAGTATAATATAGTGTATGTATGATATATAGTATAATATAGTGTATGTATGATGTATGTAGGATAGTGTATGTATGATATAGATAGTATAATATAGTGTGTGTATGTATGATATGTATAGTATATAGCAGGGATCAGCAACCTCCGGCACTCCAGATGTTGTGAAACTACAACTCCCAGCATGCTCCATTTATTTCTGTGGGAGTTCTGAGAAGGGCAGAGCAATTATGCATGCTGGGAGTTGTAGTTTCACAACAGCTGGAGTGCCGGAGGTTGCCTACCCCTGGTATATAGGATAGTGTATGTATGATATATATATTTATAGGATAGTGTATGTATGATATATATATATATATAGTATATAGGGTAGTGTCTGTATGATATATATAGTATATAGGGTAGTGTCTGTATGATATATATAATTTAAAGCATATAGGAGAGTATACATATTGTAGTGTATATATAGGATATCACATAAAGTAGTGCATATATGGGATAGGATATATAATGTATATATAGGATAGTGTGTATATATAGTGTTTATAAAGTATAGTGAATATAGAGGATAGAATATATAGGATAGTATATAAAGGATAGTATATATAGAATAGTATATGTAGGATGTATATAGGATATATAGTATAGTACATATAGAATAATATATATGATAGTATATAGGCTAATATATATGGTGTAGTATATATATATATAGTATAGTGCATATAGAATAGTATATATGCTAATATATGGTGTATATATATAGTATAGTACATATAGAATAGTATATAGGATAGGTTTGCTGTTACGATCTATTATGTAACACAGGCGCGGTGCAGCTCTACATATGTGTGGGTATTAACCCTATCTTGCCAGGAGGACTCCTGCTCCTATGAGCGTGTCCTGTATTCCTAGGACGTCTACACGCCTCATTGAGCTTGAGATGAATGCCCGGGCTCCTGGAGCTCCATCACAGGTTATGTCTCCTGCAGTGTGCTTCCGATTTCTCTACAATGCGTTCGGATGTCAGACCGCGAGGAGGTGTGAACCCTGCCTAACAAGTGACTGGCATGTGTTCACAGCCCCCTTCACGGGAGACAGCAAAAAAGTAGGTGCCCCAGATTTGGCAGAGGAAGATGTTACTGATATAGCATGCGGGGCAGAGAGTGCAGGGTTTCTGTCTGAGGGGAACGGCTTTATAGAGCGGCAGTACAGTAAGTACAGGACACACAGCACAATTACGGTTCATGCGGCACAATAGATGCAGCAGAGCTGAGCTCGTCATGAGGAGATATTACAGCGTTTTACAAATCATGTTCAGTCTTGTAGAGAAAGTGAAGGCGATACATGGTCTCCCATAGGAATGCAGATACTGATATATATATATGTATACACAGGACTTATCTGGCTATATATAATGTATCTGCTATAGTCTCGTGTGGTCATTGTTTCTCTGCCACAACCATCGCATCAGCGTGCCAGCAGACTATGACTGCATAGCAGTAAGTTTTGAGGTTGTGCACTGGTGACATCATCGCCTACAAAAAGCGTTGACATCACTGTCATCTGAGCCGTGGATGGGAACGCTCTTCTCCATGCTGAATGCATGAAGTGTTTACGGAGGATGGGGCCTGACACGGTCACACATGTTCACCCACATGAGCTTCGTCTTGACCTTGCTTTCTCGAGATGCCCAGCGACCCTCCACCGCCTGTAGAACGCGTCAGCTCCTTCCGTCCGTAGCTGTAACCAGATCTCCACATTACGGCTCCCAATATTGCGCTGTGTCTTTCCAGCCTACACGAAGCAGAAGCTGGAGGCGGCTAAAACCCTCCGTATGCCACGGAGTATTTGCTGATAAATCATTTCCTGCCATCTGATGTATTAGGCTTTCATGGTTTAAGCTTACGCATTATTAATGAACGGGTCTGGTCTTCATATGCTATCGGCAGCGCCACATTATCTCCGAGGGTCACTCACTGCTGAGTGTATGTCTACATAACCAGTGGAGCAAGTCAATGTCACATATATGAGCACTCTAGTGTATTGTGCAATTCATTCTTTCATTATTATGAACCTGTGCTTGTGTATTACATGATGCGTAGCTAAGGGTTAAAGGGTTTGTGCCAAGTTTTTAAATTATATCCTGTGGATAGGAGATAACTTAAAAACTAGCTGACCTTTGGGGCCCCGACCGATCACGAGAACGGGGATCTCCTTCCCCCATTCTGCAGGTCGGGCATGCACACTGCTGCACCATTCACGCTCTATGGGAGTACAGTGCTTGGCAGTCTCCGGCGGTAATATAGAGAATAAATGGAGCCACAGTGCCTATGCACAACTTGCCGCTCCATCAGAATTGGGGAACAGGACCTCCGTTCTTGTGATCATTGGGGATCCCAGTGGTCGGACCTTCAATGATCCACAGGATAACTTAAAGGGGTTGATCCAAGTTTTTAAGAGCATGAGAACAGGGGGCAAAACACATATGAATGAAGCCCCATCCCAGATAACGCTACACCATGACCACTAACAATACCACTAAATAGCGACTGAATAATATTACCGTACTATCACTGGGAAAAACACACTGTACAAAGATCAGTATTACCCCCATACAGTGACCATATTGTGGTAGATACATAGAAACTGCAGACGTTATAAGTGTCCAATCCATGAATGACATCTTTTCCATCTGGCCCAGACCACCATAACGACTTCTTTCAGCCACGACTTGTGTCTGCAGAGTTTGCAACAGCAACATCTTTGGCTCCTCACTTTTTCAGCATTCATCGTACCTTTCCCCAACCTACTCTAACTTGCCATCCTACTGAAACACCTCCTTTATAGACCTGAAATAAAGATAAGTTTTAATTTAAAAATATTTAACCAAAAAAAGAAAGCAGTGGAGAAACTGAAGACATTAATAAGAAGAGTTTGAAGGGTCCATTGACACAGTACAGTCTGAGCAGCCCCTGTAGGTTCATATTACTGAACTATAGGCACTCCATATGTCAGGCAATATGGTGACATCACAACCTTTTATTTTTTGGGGGGGATTTGACATTGTCTATTTATATAACGGCAGAGAAAGTACACAGCCACGGTAGATGGTCCTTCTATCATAGGGGGCATGAACTTATCCCAGTAGGCAGAAATGCTGCCATTTGCACCAGATTGCTCAAAATGCTAAATGTGGCCTAATACATTTGGTGCAGCTCACTAGGACGTTGGACAAACAAATTTATCTTCCTTACACAACCTTATGGCTGGCATATCCCAATTATTTTGAGCCAAAAATGCTGTGTTTCTAATTGACCTACCTACCTGTCAAAAACACATGATGCCAAATGCCTCTAAATCTTGCTTGGCCAAGAAGAACCACATGACCACATCCATGGCAGCAAAAAGAAATTATGGATGCGCCACATTATTCTTCTTAGCTGTTTGGCCACGATATCTGTTGCTTATGTCTAATGGAGGGGTTTGCCTCTGTGGTCCCCCACCAGGTTAAGGGGTATTTCCTGGAGTTTTACACTGATGACCTATCCTCTGTGCTTGGTGAGCAGAGAGAAGGCCGTAGCGCTCACAGGAGCACCGATGCCTTCTCAAACAGAGTGACGGACCCCCACCGATCAGATACTGATGACCTATCCATCGGTATAAAACTCCTGGAACACCCCTTTAACTGATACCTGAAGACATCATGCTTTTCTATGCACTTATAAAAAGATAAAGGGACCTGGAAAATGTCATGTCCACTCTAAAAAGATAAGTATCATGGGCCTTCAGAAATCTGACATTAAAGAGGTCTTCTTATCTTCAAATGTTAAGGCATCTTGCTAAGGATATTCCATAACATCACGGTAGGTAGACATACCACAATCAGTCTCCAAGAGAAGAGACAGAGGGACAGATAGCTTGTGGCATGCACCGCTCCTCTCACCCACTTGTAGTCCCATGCTCAGCGGGTGTCCGGGAGTCTCACTGTGCAAGAGCAGCCATTAGGGAGTCATAGCGTAACCACAATGGTGCAACCACAATAAGTCAGAAAAGTGTCACCACTTACTTCAGTGGCAAAACCACTTTTAATTGCAGGAACATCCTAATCCGTGAATTATTCTCATTCATAAAAAGGACGCTGCAGTGTTTTGCTGCTAGTGTTGCACAGATATGCTGGTTGTCCCCGTGTTTAATGAAGAAGCATAAATCTGAGGAGGCTATCGCTGAGGAAAAGCTCTCAACCAAAAGTGTGAAGCGGCTGCACAAATTCCCTATGATGCCAATTAAATTCTGGACAATATTTTTTGGTCAATTAAATGACATTTCTTTCTTTCTTTTTTGGCAATTAAATGGATTCTCCCATGACTAATGTAAAAAATGAAAATCTTCATACAGTAAATGACAACCTCATTCTAACAAAGCTGAACCAGCGCTGTACCTCACATGGATCCAGAGATCTCCTCATTCATTGCTCTGCTAGAGTTATATCAAGCTGACAGCTCAAGGGGAGTGTCTTTTCTGCTGCAGCTCAGGGGGCGTGTCCATGCTCTGCCTATTACAGCTCAGGAGGCGTGACCATGCTCTGCCTATCACAGCTCAGGAGGCGTGTCCATGCTCTGCCTATGACAGCTCAGGAGGCAGTTGAAGGATGAAACTGAGCATGTGCGGCCATCTCAGTGAGCAGGACAAAGAAATGAGAAAAGCCAAACAGGAGGTGGCGCTATACAGATAGATTTCAGTGAATAAGAATTCAGATCCAGGCATTGGTTTTAAACTGTATAATATTTTTCGTGGGAGAAAATATGGTTCTGTTTAGTGAGGGCAGAGCAGACAACGGGATAACGAGATACATAGTTTATATGATGGAATTAGCTTGGGGGACTGTAGTAATATATAGCACAAGTGATAATATTGTATAGGGCAGTGATGTCTAACCTCCGGCACTCAAGCTGTGGTGAAACTACGACTCCTAGCATTCTTTATTCATTTCTATGGAGTCCTGAGAACAGCCAAGCAAGTGTGCATCTTGGGAGTTGTAGTTTTACGACAGCTGGGGTGCCGGAGGTTAGTCATCACAGGTATAGGGCATTGCATCCCTAAATGCAGCTTCCTATAATTTAATATATCACCTATAAAGGTCTTACAGGGTCAATATAGGAAAAAATGAAGCTTGAATTTCTGACATTTTTGTAGCATAACCGTTAATTCCATTTATAAATGTTAGAGGGATTTCTCAAAAAAATGATTCCTGTCATTGATTTCCTATTGGCATATAATGCACCATTTGCTTCTCCAGTGCCAAATGTCTAAGCGTGCAGGATTAATTGGGGGATATGGAGTTAGGGTAATCATCAGGACTAATCATTGTGGGGGACATTTATCATGTCAGATCATTTTTATTTCACTTTTACGTCTGGTTTTGCATTGTGTGCTTGCACCACATTCATGAAATCATGCACAGTTTTCACGTATTTGGTGGCACTGCATAGTGTTGTGTGACTTTAAGAAATACACCAGGGTGCTGCCTGGCGTAGGATGTGACTTTTCTGCGACATTTCAAGTGTCGCGCATAGTAAACGTGCTATAATCCATGTCTAATCTCCTTTTCTGCTGTAAAAATAGACCACTTTGAAAAGTGGCATCTCCTAAATGTAGAAATGTCGCAAAATAGACGGCATGTCGTGCAACATTTGTACGCCAAAAACCTGGCGTATCTGGTTTGATAAATGTCCCCCTATATATTTTTCGAGATACTCAGCCGACTTTCTGTTTAACATCTTAGCTCTCAACCTGTCTGTACTGTCGAGCCTTCTGTCCAGGCATAGGCATGGCAATTTCGATAAAAAATTATTAAAGGGGACCCCTCCCAAAATGTCTGTTTTAGTAAATACTCGCAATTCTCATACAATAACAATTGTGGATCATTTTTCCTAGGGCTCCGTGTTGCTGTTCCTCCATTACTCCTTCTAGAAATGTATGAATAAACAGACACCTGACACATTGCCAGTCTCCTTGTCCCCGCACGCTCTTGACACTGTATAACCAGTGCTGAAAAAGACAGACTGTGTAGGTACATAACCTATTGAGAAGGGATTGGTAATTCCCATTTAAAAAAATCATGCATTTTAAGGATCAATAACAGGAAAATAACAATACAGAGTTCGAAAGAAAGATATCCAGCAGCTCATGAGTAAAAGCATGTACTGAAATAGATGTCAGGGGAGGTTATAGGTTCCCTTAAACTTGTGTCACATAAAAAAATCATTGTAATTACAAATAAACTTGTATATGCTTCATTATCAGAGGGGCTGCATCATAAAAGCAGCGCCTGTCCATGTGACCTATTATTGAGGATGGCATTTTAGAGGAGTCCCCTACTAGGACCAGTCTGACATTTGAATGGTCATAATCTAATTCAGCATTTTCCTTGAACCGCCTTCCATTATTTTAAAAAGGGGTGGTATAGGTGTATCAGCCCAATGAAGGTCGTCCTTTTGGCATGTTGCCTGGATATGTCAAGATCCCACAGCCTTAGACTTAGATAGCAGCTCTTTCTGCCTTTCCCCTAGCAGGAAGTCCCAGCACAATCTCAAGCACCAATCTGTAATAGAGGCTACAGAAGCTTAAGCACCAGTCTGTTTGCCTTTCTACTGCATTCAGGTGATAGCATTGGAAACAATTCTGTACTAGTAAGAGAAATTGTTCTATTAAATATGCAATTTCAGAAATGTTTGCAGATTGCTATAGGTCATGGCAATAAGTGGATGCAGCCACTATTAGATATCAGTAATACCATTTAACCCCTTTACAGCCACTTGAGGTTTTGGAGTTCATGTTAGGGTTGCACCAGGTATCGAACTTTCGATACCCAATCAATTAGGGTTGTTTCGGGTATCGAATTTTTGATACCCAATCGATACTTTTGTATTTAGTTTTTTCGACCTCGATACCGGGATTTGCCTTTTTTCGATACTAGGCTTCGTTATTGTGCAGTCTAGTATCAGAGAACATGAAGCGCGCTGCTCTCCTCAGCAGCACAGGGGAGAAGGAAGCACTCTGTCGCTCCCCCCTGTGCCGCTGCCACCAATGATGAGAGAGGGGCGGGCGCACTGCGCCACCATTGAAAGCATTGAAAGTAAACATTTAATGCAAATCCGGGGGGCAGCAGTTAGCCCCTCAGTTGCTGCACCCGCCTTCTGAATTAAATGTTAATTATCATTGGTTGCGCAGTGCGCCCTCCCCCCTCCTCCCCAGTATTAAAATCATTGGTGGCGCAGTGCGCCTTCTCCCCTCAACCCCCTCAGTATTAAACTCATTGGTGGCAGTGGCCACAGGGTCACCCCCCTCCTCCTCATTGGTGGTGCAGTGACAGCTTCTGATCGGAGCCCCAGGTTACCATGGCAGCCAGAACGCTGTACTATGCACAGGGCAGCAGGGAGAGTGTGAGATCCTATTCATCCTAATAGAGCTCTATCAGGGTGCATAGGACAAGGGATTAAAATATCCCAGGTTCTAGCCCCTAAGGGAGGAAGTAGTTATTTTAAAAAAAGAAAAAAGTAAAAAAAAACAACACCTTTCCCAATTTTACATATAAAATATATAAACAATAAATAAATAAACATATTACAAATCACCATGTCCAAAAAGGCCAAACTATTAAAATCTAAAAAAAAAGTCCTATGCGGTGAACGCCGTAACAGAAAAATAAAAAAACTGCAATTTTTACATTATTTTGGGGGATTTGTTTTTAACGGCAAAAAAAATGACAATTATAATGTTGCCAAATTTATTTATATATTTATATATTTTTTTTCTCTTCTCCCTGCAGTCTGTCAGCTCCCCCCCCCCCCCTTCCCCTTTCCTTCAAGCTGGATGATATCAAGAGGAAGGGCTGCTTTAACTCTTCAAATCTTGGGCTGAGTAGCAGCTAAAGATATGGGCTTGACATTCTAAGCTTTAAAACAAGACCAGAATCACGCATAATCTAGAATCACATTTCTACATCTTGCAGGATAACAGGCCGAACTGTATGGACAAGTGTCTTTTTTCGGCCTTATATACTATGTTACTATGTTACATGGGGAGTTATGACTGTGAGAAATTGGGTCGGGAGTGAAAGCAGTTGAAACCTGCTGCTGCCACTCCCGCCATGATTTCTAATAGCTATATCTCCCGACATACAGGAGATAATGCTGTAATTCTGGTCTTGTTTTAGACTGACAGTTTTCAAATGATACCAGGCCCATATCTCCAGCTGCTACAATTCCTGAGATATGAGGGGTTTAAGCAATCCTTGCCCTGCTGCCTGAGATCTGCTCAGACTGGACAATTAAGTCCTCTTCTCAAAGTATATGCAGAGCTTGGGCAAATTTGTTAAGGGGCTAATTAGCATTTATTACATGTCCGGTGATTAATAAGCGTTTACACGAAGGCTGCATTTAGAAACATTGAAACCTTATTAAAGGATGTAAGATCATTAATTATGTCATAGCAGCCAGTATGGTAAGGCACGCTGGAGATGAGCCTAAGGTGCATATCCCTGTGCATAGTTCTCTTGACAACAGCTTTAAAGATTTCTAGAATATTAATCAATTTATCAGTGTGACACCTTAAGTCACTGTACTCTAAAGCAGTTTTTGTAAAGGCCAGAAATGCTTAAACACTGCATGTTGCTAAGACGGACTGTCAGATCTTTGGTGGGGATGAAATAAGTGTTGTAACTGTTATCTATTGATTGCTGTTAAGGCCTCTTTCACACTACCGTTTTTTTTTTCCGTTTTGCGGTCCGTTTTTTGCGTTCCGTATACGGTCCGTATACGGAACCATTCATTTCAATGGTTCCGCAAAAAAACGGAATGTGTTCCGTATGCATTCCGTTTCCGTATTTCCGTTTTTCCGTTCCGTTGAAAAGATAGAACATGTCCTATATTTGGCCGCAAATCACAGTCCGTGGCTCCATTCAAGTCAATGGGTCCGCAAAAAAAACGGAACACATACGGAAATGCATCCGTATGTCTTCCGTATCCGTTCCGTTTTTTGCGGAACCATCAATTGAAAATGTTATGCCCAGCCCAATTTTTTCTATGTAATTACTGTATACTGTATATGCCATACGGAAAAACGGAACGGAACAACGGAACGGAAACGGAACCACAACGGAAGCAAAAAACGGAACAACGGATCCGTGAAAAACGGAACGCAAAACACTGAATTCAACATACTGTAGTGTGAAAGAGGCCTTAGTCATGGCAGGACAAGAGTCCGTAGCTACATTGTACTTGCTGCAAGTATTCATAATTATCCAAAAATAAATGTCGCTGAATGTCCACTCCCTATTAGGGTTGTTTCGATACCAAAATTTTGATTTGGTTTCGACACCATAAAAAAGTATTGCGATACTCGATACCATTTGATACCAAGGGAAAAAGATAAAACGTCAAAAAAAGCCGTGTGCATTCCGCATTTTATGGAACGTCCGGCCCATAATCGTACAGTCCTATCCTATTTTTTGGGGGGACAAGGTGACTAAAAAAAGATAGCGAATCGCGCAGCTTTTCTTTTCTTTTACGGCGTTCACCACATAGGAGATATTGTTTTATATTTTAATAGTTTGGACTTTTTGGACGTGTTGATATGTACCGTAATATTTTATTTATTTATGGTTTATATATTTTATATGTAAAATTGGTAAAGGGGGTAATTTATACTTAATATTCTGGTGTGTGTGTGTTTTTTTTTTTTTTGCTGTTTATCTAATAACTATTTCCCCCCTTAGGGGCTAGAACCTCGGACCTTTAGTCCCTTGTCCTATTCACCCTAATAGAGCTCTATTAGGGTGAATAGGATCTTACACTCTCCCTGCTGCTCTGTGCATAGTACACACAGCAGCAGGGAGCTTACCATGGCAGTCAGGGCTTCAGTAGCATCCTGGCTGCCATGATCTCAGCCCCGCAATTACACTGCTGGGGCTCTGATCAGAAGCTGCCACTGCCACCAATGAGAGGAGGTGAGGGGACTCTGTGGCCACTGCCACCAATGAGAGGAGGTGAGGGGACTCTGTGGCCTTTGCCACCAATGTTTTTGATACTGTGGAGGGGGGAGGGAGGGCCCACTGTGCCACCAATTTTTTTATACTGGGGATGGGGGTGGCAGGGGTTAATTGCTGCTGATCGCAGCGCCCTGTCAGAGACAGGGTGCCAGCAGTATGTGTCTGCCGCCGCCTGCATTTGTAATGTATTAAACGTTAGTTACCATTGGTGGTGCAGTGGCCACAGCCTCTCCCCTCCTCCGCCCCTCTGCGCTATCATTGGAGGCAGCAGCAGCACAGGGGGGAGGGAGACACTGCTTCCTTCTTCCCTGTGCTGCTGAGGGAACATGGCGCACGCTGAGAGCAGCGCGATCCATAGTCTCTGATACTGGGCTTTGCAGTAGCACAGACTAGTATCAATAAAAGACAAATCCCGGGATCGTATCGGGCTAAAGGCATCAATTGGGTATCGAAAGTTTGATACCCGAAACAACCCTACTCCCTATTTAGTGTCTATGGAGTCAAGCTGATCTTTGGGGTCCAGTACATGGGGCTAAATCAGCTTTTACTATCTAGCTAAACCATAAAAAATAGGCCGATTGTCTGGCTGCTTGAGGGCTGGCAAAGAACTGCGGAGCACCCAACTTAAATCAGTGGGTGTCCACTCAAATCAAGGGGCATACACTAAAATCTGTGGGCACGTGAACATTTACAGACATGACTATAACAATAGTCATGAGAAAGCATCTCATGAGGCTCCACCACAGATCTCTTCATATTTGAGAAAGTTTGCCTGAGACCCAGCAGACCCATTTTTGGGCAGTGGGGCCTGTTGGGCACTATTGGTGTCCATTGTGTGACAAATCTGGCACTGTGTTCGGGTTTTATAAAGGAAACCATAATGCAGATGTGAACAGAGCCTGAAGAGCACATGTATGAGATTTCCTAGCGTGCCAGGCTCACCAGTCAGCAGAGTGCAAACCAACTCTGACATCAGTGAACTCTAGGTAACAAAATGCTTGAAAATCATTTTAGTTTATCTTCTTGTTATTTCCTTGGCGTAAACAATATTCATTTTATCACTTTCATTTTTTAATCTGTGTCTTGCACTTTTCTGTGGGACAAGTTGTATTTTTTAATGGCACCATTTTATTTACCATATCATTTTTTGCAAAACATATTGTTTTTAGTCAATTCAAGTCTAAAGTTATATCTTCCTGTAATTCTTTTTTTTTTTATCTACAAAATTTTTTAAACATCCACTAATTGAGGCCCCATGCACACATCTGCCTCCATAATTCCATCCGCAAACTACGGATTCGCAATATACAAATACCTTCTGTGGGCATTTTTCTCACTCCCATCACTAGAAATTACTATTCTCGTCTGCAATGCAGACAAGAATAGGAGTAAGTGAATACATCTAAGGTACTTTTTAGTAGTTAATTATTGTATCTAATTAGTTAGATTATAATCTAATATCCACATGACAGGTTCCCTTTAAGGAATGGACATACAGATTGCATGTAGGACATCCCGTGTACTGTCCTTTTTTTGTGGACCCATAGAAATGAAGGGGTCTGGGTGCGATCCACAAAAAACATTGATTCAAAATGGATGCAAAATATGGTCATGTGCATGAGCCCTCAAGGTGATTTCCACCCTTTATTAAATGACACCCCTCATCTCCACCGATTAGCTGTTCGGCAATAGCTCTGGCGCCGGTAGCAGACAGATTCATTATCCTTGTACAATGGGAGCAGTGCTGCAGTGACGAGCTATGTCCGCTACAAAGTTGACAGAGCTGTCTAGTGAGATATTGCCAAGCAGCTTATGAGCGGGGGTATGGCGTACCCAGACCGATCAACTAGTGATGACCTATAGGACATCACTTAATAAAAGGTTAAGATATTGACTTTCCAAGCTCCGATAGGCTACAACTATTTTTCAACCTACTGTAAATAAAGTCCGATCAATATTTCCCAAGAATAAACACGGTAACCGCGTCTCAGGATTGCCACTGCAGCTTGTCTCCACATTGTAAAGAAATTGTTATTTCCCGCCCAGCTCTATCTTTGAGTTCCATTTGGCTGACGCAGAACATCATGATGATCCCGGCCTATCAATTCCATGACATTTTCACAACTTGGTCTGTACTCCGGTAGAAAGGGCAGCTGCATATATATTGAATGTTGTTCATTTAGTCTTCACTTATCTATTGAATGGCTTCTGTTGGCTTCAAGGCTCGACTATTTAAATTCTTAACAATTTTCTTTTTTTAAAGCGAAGCTTTTCCCCGGGCAGAGTGTGACCGAGGCACTTATTAAACATATTGGATTCTGTATGTCTTTTCCACACAGCTGCTTTTTCAGGGGAGCAGCAAGAGCGTGAAGACGGACATTGTTCACCTATTCCATTTAACTCCCTCTGTACCCTGGAAACCTAGATGCTCTGTAGAAGTCTATATTACAGCTTCACTACTCTGTGGTACTTCGCCTCGAAACAATTACCTTTCGTAATGAAGTCTAGTGGATTATTACTTTCAGCTTGTAAGACAATATTATATGCTTGAGGCTTTGTGATAAAAAAGTGCTCTTCAATATTTCCTACTAAAATGGTTTAACTGGGAACTAGTCGTGGCTTAGTGTAATTATTAACACTCTCTATAGGCTTTGCAGACAATCCAGAAGTCATACCTAAAAAAAAATCAAAGACCTCCAAAGAAGCAGATATGGTCCAGTTAGTAGAAAAACAATTACACCAACAAAATAAATGATATAAAAAGCACTCTTGTAATGTTTTGTAGAATAAGAGGTTAACTGAAAACCATGTGGGTATATCAAACGGTTAATCTGATGGTGGCTAAATCTTCCATCTGTGGTCACATTATGTTAAAGACACTTAGAAAATTATATAGGCTTAAAGGGGTATTCCAGTTTTATCTATGAGCTTTGACTGGCACACAGCAGATACTTTAGACAGAGATTCTAAGATCACATTATTTACAAGAGTTTTCCAGCCTGTAGACATTAATGGCGGCCTATCTTCTGGATAGGTAATAAAGATCAGGTCATTGGAGGTCCAACAACCAGCACCACCACCGGTCAGCTGTTGTGGTGAAGGAGCCAGGTGTTGAACCCCCTCCAATCTGATATTAATGACCTAACTTGAGGATAAGTTGGAGAACCCTTCTAATATGGTCAATGTTGGCAGAACCAGACACCCATCTAATGTGTATGGGGTGTCCATACAATCCATGATGGAAGATGTTAGGGTAAAGAAGGATCATAAAAATTGGATTTCATTATTCCTCATCAGTTTTTCTCAGAGAACACATGTACACTTGATCAAGCATTTATTTTTAATGGCAGTGCTTTTGATCACCTATAGGCGACATCAGTCATATTAACCTTGGCATACTGCCTGGTAGGGTTGATCCTGCCCATTAAAACGATATCTATCTTGTGTTTTAATAAGGTTAATCCCATTGACAGGTGCTCTTTAAAATGAACATGTCCTTAAAGTACTTAAGTTGAGTCTTAACAATGCAGTCTATGTTGGTTAATTGAACCATATATGTCTATAGCGGTTGTAAACTTTTTTAAAGAAAATTCTGACTTTCACCACTACAGGAGCTTATTGCATGCTGTTCTTTTGCTGAGTTCAACTCAGCTCCTAAGCCCCATACTGTGGTGACCGCAGGTAGCCAGAACTTGGAGATCTGAATCAGAAAAATCGAGCTTTGACATCTATAAACACATGGCATTTGAATATGTTTAAATAGAAAAAAATCTCATATTGGTACTTCTCTTTGAACATATCTGTTTCTTTTGTGCAGTAGTTTTAATTTAAAGAGTCACTGTCAGTTCACAAAATCTCATTTAATTTAATAGAGAATGGTGTAACTAGCAAATTTTTAAATCACGTAATTAAAAAAATCTGCCTGCATCCATCTGAAAAAAATCTGTAAAGTCATGACCACTAGGGGTATAATTTCTATCTAACTTGCAGTTCACTGCCTATTGTCAGGCAAGATGGCTGAGGGGAAGTGGGGGCGTTTCAGAGCTAGCTGAGATCATGAGCCTGATAAAACAACAGCTTCTACACAGCTTACAAACATCACAGGAGCCTCCTGCTTTTCTAAAAGTGTGATTTATCCCTCCTTATCAGCTTTCTGAGCTCTCTGGAAGAAAAAAAATGTGGTGGGAAGTGAAGTAATTGCATATAGTACTGGTAGAAGGGAGACACCCACTGCTTCTGAGAGAAATGCATCTAGCTGTGCTGCTGAAACAGGAATAGTATGGCTGAAAGAGTCTTTAGGGAAGCCCAAACATAACTGTTCTTTCCCAGTTATGATTGTACAAAGAATAACAGCCATTATGCAAACTTTTTTTGAAAACTCAGGTACGCTTTAAGGTTCCACCTTTTATTGCTATTAGTTTTATAGTTAGCAAATGTGATGTTTTCATTTTTTTTATACTATTTTGCCAGTTGTACAGTATAGAAAGCAATATGTCTGTGTCCATAATCTGTCAACACGTTTTACAACAAGATTAACAAATCTGCTATTTTTATTGGGTATTTTTATTTAGCACTTTGAGTGTATAAGCAGTCATTCACACAGCATATTTAGAAATCAGACTTTAGCGCAGATCCTGTGCTAAAAAGACATCGGGCAGCAGCACTGAAACCACCTCCCATTTTTTTTTTTTTTATGAAAGGCCTGCGCTGCAGTTCCCAAGGATGTGGTTTATTGCTACGATCATGCCATAAACCACAGCCCTTCATTGAAAAAAATTGAGGTAGTTTCCACGCAGCCAGCATGCCAATTTTTGGTGTGGAATCTGTGCCAATTTCTGCCTATAAAAAAATGCCATGTGAATAGCCCCTGTGGGTGCCAGTACATTTTCTTTATTTTTTTTTTCATTTTAGTTTGGATCAGATTTAGTTCAGGTGTTTTTATGCAGTTTTGAAGCCAATACCAAAAATAATTTCCTTTTTTTTTTTTTTTTTTTAGAATCAGTTGGTAATGAGGTCAGCCAAGAAATCACATAAGCCATATCTCTAGTAAAGCTATAAAAGAACTTATCAACTGCACATTGTCTGCTTGTATTTGGCCTAAAGGGGTTCTCCCATGACTAATATAAAAAATGAAAACCAGACAATATATAGAACCTGACAACCTCTTTCTAACAAAGCTAGAACCAGCCCTGTACCGTACATGGATCCAGAGATCTCCAAGATATCTGCTAAATCTGCTAGATTTATATCAAGCTGACTGCTCAAGGGGAGTGTCTTTTCTGTTGCAGCTAAGGGGGCGTGTCCATGCTCTGCCTATCACAGCTCAGGAGGCAGTTGAAAGATGAAACTGAGCATGTGCAGCCTTCTCAGTGAGCAGGATAAAGAAATAAGAAAAAAAGACAGCAGGTGGCGCTATACAGATACATTTTATTGAATAACTCAATGACTGCAAAATTTTTCATTACATGCAATTACAAAAATATTCAGATCCAGGTGCTGTTTTTAAAACTGTTGATTATTTTTTGTGGGACAACCCCTTTAAAGGGAACCTGTCATGTGGATATTTGATTATAATCTAACTAATTATATACAATCATTAACTACTAAAAAGTGCCTTAGATGTATTCACTTACTGGTGTGACAGATGGTTACCTCATAATATACACACAAAGATGCTGCATGCCACATGCTAATGAGCTGATTGGAGTCCAGCGTGATGTCATTGAGTCCAGCGTATATTTAATTCAGAGCTATAGCCACTCCCCTGCCCACCTGCTGCTGATTCATATGGAAAATAACTGTCATTCAGCAGCAGGTGGGCGGGGAGAGTCAGGAGCTCATAAATATTCAGGACTCATCATTATCAGCTGGAGCTTTTCAATACAAGATGTTGGTAGATTGACTAGGTCAATTAAAGAAAGTGACCCAGCATTTTGCTAAGCGAATCAGTCACTTATTTATGTTTCCCTTAGTTAGGACACCATAAAACTGGTGACAGGTTCCTTTTAAGGCTGTATTACACAGCCGGATGTGGCAGGGATTGTTGCTCGTCCCCATGCTGTATAGTGGTTTGCTGGCAGCATTTCGTTATTGGACACCACAATTTGCTGCCTGCAAACAATAACTTTTTAACTTGTCAAAAAGTTTGGATTGCCCGATAATCGAGCGTTTGCATGTTTATCGGACATACGGTGGCAGTATTGCACTGCAAGATGATCGCTAATGAGCTAAGAAGTATTCTATTCTGGGGACGCCACCCTTACTTCCTGGGACTCCTACCTATACTAGAAATATTCCCACCAACTGCGGGTTCCATCAACAGGACAACACAGCAGATAGTAAACTTTGTGGTTAAGGGTCCATTCACATATCTGTATGTGTTTTGCGGATCCATGACATGTGCGTTACGCATTTTGCAGACCGCACATCGCTGGCACTATAATAGAAAATGCCTAATCTTCTCCGCGGACAGGAATAGGACATGTTCTATTTTTTTCAGGAACGGAATTCGGCGCAGGTGCTCTGAGAGAAGGAGGCTCGCCTCCTCAGCACTCTCTCAGTACGCCTGCGTCGATGACGTCTTCTCTTTCGATGACGTCATCGGCGCAGGTGCACTGAGGGAGTGCTGAGGAGGCAAGCCTCCTTCTCTCAGAGCGCCTGCGCCAAATCAACACAGGCGCGCGATTTTTGAAATGCTAACAGTGCCGGCCGGAGGAGGAGATCACGGCTGGCCCTGTCAATCAACACAAGGAGGGGGCGGTTTTCTGCGGCTGCTACCAGCAAGTAGACGCCCTACTTGCTGGTAGAAAGGTAATTAGCATATCATAAAAGTACGTTTTGGGCTAAATCTACTGAAATTATTAATAACATAATGTATGGCAATATGGCAGGATAGGGATTATAAGTAGACAAAAAAAAAAATGCGTTTAGTGGGGTGACAGAAGCCCTTTAACAAGGTTCCAAGTAGAGCTTCAACATACAACAAGAAGAAATGGGAGTGAGACAAAACATTTTTTGAGCATTCAATTTAATGAAAACAACGAATAAACTGAAACAGGCTGTTTTTCAGCTGATCAAAAGTTTAGAACCACACCTCCAAAAAAAAATCTAAACCCCCCCAAAACAGAAATCCATGCTTGATGCAAGCGTTTCCATGAGGTGAGTGGGAACATTTCTCCAAGTGGTGAAGACGGCCGCACGAAGGCCATCTACTGTCTGGAACTGTTGTCCATTTTTGTAAACTTCCCTTGCCATCCATCCCCAAAGGTTCTCAATTGGATTTAGATCAGGGGAACACGCAGGATGGGCCAAAAGAGTGATGTTATTCTCCTGGAAGAAGTTCCTTGTCCTGCGGGCATTGTGTACTGTAGCGTTGTCCTGTTGAAAAACCCAGTCGTTACCACACAGACGAGGGCCCTCAGTCATGAGAAATGCTCTCTGCAACATCTGGACATAGCCAGTGGCCGTTTGACGCCCCTGCACTTCCTGAAGCTCCATTGTTCCACTGAAGGAAAAAGCACCCCAGGCCATTATGGCGCCCCCTCCACTGTGGCGCGTAGAAAACATCTCAGGTGGGATCTGCTTGTCATGCCAGTAAGGTTGGAAACCATCAGGACCATCAAGGTTACATTTTTTCTCATCAGAGAATAAAACTTTCTTCTACCTTTGAATGTCCCATGTTTGGTGCTCTCTTGCAAAGTCCAAAAGAACAGTTCTGTGGCGTTCAAGGAGACAAGGTCTTTGAAGACGTTTTTTGTTTTTGAAGCCCTTCAGTCTCAGATGCTGTCTGATGGTTATGGGGCTGCAGTCAGCACCAGTAAGGGCCTTAATTTGGGTCGCGGATCGTCCAGTGTCTTGACGGACAGCCAATTGGATCCTCCGGTTCAGTGCTGATGACATTTTTTGGGGTCTTCCACTTGACTTTTTTGTTCCATAACCCTCAGGAACATTTAAGAATTTAAGAAATTCCAAATGACTGTCTTACTGCGTCCCACCTCAGCAGCGATCGCGCGCTGTGAGAGACCCTGCTTATGCAGTTCAACAACCCGACCACGTTCAAAAAGGGAGAGTTTTTTTGCCTTTGCCATCACAACGTGTGACTACCTGACAGAAAATGACAATGAATCCACATCTTTGTACAGATTTGGCCTTTTAAAGGCATGTGGTCCTAAACATTTGATCAGCTGAAAAACAGCCTGTTTCAGTTTATTTGTTGTTTTCATTAAAATGAATGCTCAAAAAATGTTTTGTCTCACTCTCATTTCTTCTTGTTGCATGTTGAAGCTCTACTTGGAACCTTGTTAAGATCCAGCCATGCTAAATATGATTTTTTGCCATTTTTCAAGTGGTCTTAAACTTTTGATCAGGACTGTATTATTGCTATATGTATGCTGTAAAAAAATAAATAAATATGTATCTACCATATTTTTCTCCCTATAAGACACACCGGCCCATAAGACGCACCTAGGTTTTTGAGGAGGAAAATAAGAAAAAAAATATTTTTAACCAAAAGGTGTGCTTTTGGTGGGTTTTGAACTAATGGTAGTCTGTGCATGACATTATTATAGGGGATCTGTGGATGACACACTGTTATGGAGGGGATCTGTGGATGGCGCTGTTATGGGGCGATCTGTGGATGGCGCTGTTATGTGGGGGATCTGTGGATGGCACTTTTATGGAGAGGGGCATCTGTGGATGGCACTGTTAAGGGGTGGGGCATCTGTGGATGGCACTGTTATGGGGTGGGGGATCTGTGGATGGCACTTTTATGGGGTGGAGGATCTGTGGATGAGACTGTTATGGGGGAGATCTGTGGATGACACTGCTATATATGTGTCATCCACAGATCCCCCCCCATAAGTGTCCCCCTGCCGCTCACAGCAGTATTTCTAGTAATCACTACTCTAGTAACAGTAATCCTTAACCTCTTAATAAATTTAACTAAAGTTGCACTTTCCCCTGTATCAGCACTTACTAACAAGCATCCGGAGCAGGCAGAGCGGCTGGCAGCGTTACGTCACTCACTGACGTTGTGCGCCTGCTCCTCCTACTTCATTCATAAAGTGGGAGAAGCAGACGCGCGATGTCAGTGAGTGACGTAACGCTGCCAGCCACTCTGCCTGCACCGGATGCTTGTTAGTAAGTGCTGATACAGGGGAGAGCGCTACTTTAGTTAAATTTATTAAGAGGTTAAGGATTACTGTTACCAGAGTAGTGATTACTAGAAATACTGCTGTGAGCGGCGGGCACCGCCACAAGTTCCCAAACTCCAGCCCCTCCTGCCTCCCCGCTGATACATCGCAGTCTGCGATATATATATATATATATATATATAATTTTTTATTTTTATGTACGTTCTTTAGTAGCACACTCTGGTGTTCAGTAGGGGGCTAACAAGGTTAGTAACTTCCCTGCTCCCCCCTCAGTGGCGGTGTAATGACCTCAGGTTGAAGTAGGTGAAGCTGCCTAGACTCCTTTCATCCAGTCATCCCAACTTCTAAATTCATAGAATTACGGTATATACCTTCTGTATATATCTCTCTAGAGAGTAAAAAAAAGGAAATTGTGGGCATTACATACCATTTGCATCTCTGGGGCTATACATGTGAGGGACTTTTTTCATGCAGGGGAGGAAGGGGGTCAAGAGGAAATTGCAGCACATGCTGGGAGATGAGCTGCCACCCACCCACAGAAAGGAAAGACAAGTGAGTAGAAGCAGTCTTGTTTGTGGGATGACCCCTTTAATATCCTTTATATATAATATTTGTTTTTATTAACCTTCAGACCTGCATGAACAGCATCTTCATGGTGGATTTGTAAATGGATTTGTCCATTTGCTGTAGCTGGTTTATATCTTGAGTTAGAATAATGACTTGTTATTTGACATCACAAAGGGAGCGATGGTGGTCCCAAAGCTGTCCTACCTGCCAGATATCTTTTGTGATTAGCCCTTAGACAAATTAGAGGATAATTAGCTGTCATCGCATATCCTTCTGGAAAGAGTTAGAGGTTTTCCTTGTGTCTGGGAAAAAAAAAAAGATTTTTGCTGCAGATTTGTGGAGGACAGCAGATAAATTAGGTTTAAATTTTGGTTTATGGCCAAGCTCTTCCTACTGCTCAAATGTCATGACCTCAGAAGCAAAAGATAAAGCAAGAGATAGAGGAAAAACAATCGTCTTATCTGATCAAGCCAATTAAAGGGGATTATTTTGATTTAACAGGAAATTGTCACATTATTTTTTTTCGAATTCTTGGTAATTTTTTTTAGAATTTTCCATGTCACTATCTACAGTATATATATTTTTTTATGTATATAATCCTGCAATTTTCACACTGGCCACTAGGTCTAATACTAGTTCTAATAATAGGTCATGGGTTCCTGTTCTGTACAGGTAACTTTCCAGTATCGATTACCACCACACAGGCAGAATTACAATGACAAGTAACACCTCTATATAGATAACATAAGATTAACCATTCACAATAGGTGATATCACAGCTTATCAGCTTCCTCCTGACCTCTGCACAGGTCACAGAGCATGTCTAGAAAACTCTCCCATAGAAGACAATGGGGTCCCCTCCTGTCCATTGTTTCTATGGCCCATATAGTTTCTTTCAAAAGAAAGGAAGTCTTAAAGGGAACCTGTCCATGGGATTTTGGGTATTTAGCTGAGGACATGGGTTGCTAGATGGCCGCTAGCACATCCGCAATACCCAGTCCCCATAGCTCTGCGTGCTTTTATTGTGTAAAAAAAAGTGATTTGATCCATGCGCAAATTAACCTGAGATGAGTCCTGTCCCTGAGATGAGTCAGGGACAGGACTCATCTCAGGTTATTTTGCATATGTATCAAACCTTTTTTTTTACACAATAAAAGCACGCAGAGCTATGGGGACTGGGCATTGCGGATGTGCTAGCGGCCATATGTTCTGAAACTGTGACGGTTACAGGGAGAGAGCTGCAGCAGAAAGTACATGACAATGAGTTCACTGTACTAAGGCTACTTTCACACTTGCGGAAGAACGGATCCGACAGGCTGTTCACCATGTCGGATCCGTCCTGCGGCTATTTCGCCTTGCCCGCGGACCGCCGCTCCGTCCCCATTGACTATAATGGGGACGGGGCAGAGCTCCGGCGCAGCACAGCGGTGCACGGAGAAAGCCGCCGGACTAAAAAGCCTGACATGCAGTAATTTTAGTCTGGCGGGCTTTCTCCGTGCACCGCCGTGCTGCGCCCGAGCTCCGCCCCGTCCCCATTATAGTCAATGGGGACGGAGCGGCGCTCCGGCGGCATGGCGAAATAGCCTAAAATGGCCCCCACAGTCACCAGATCTCAACCCAAAAGAGCATCTTTGGGATGTGGTGGAACGGGAGCTTCGTGCCCTGGATGTGCATCCCTCAAATCTCCATCAACTGCAAGATGCTATCCTATCAATATGGGCCAACATTTCTAAAGAATGCTATCAGCACCTTGTTGAATCAATGCCACGTAGAATTAAGGCAGTTCTGAAGGCAAAAGGGGGTCCAACACCATATTAGTATGGTGTTCCTAATAATTCTTTAGGTGAGTGTATGTTTTTATGGAAGAAGATTTAGTAAAACACTTAAATTATACATTTCAATTTCTATTCTTACTGAGCCCAGTAGCCATGTAGATGGTTCGATCTCTGCACACAAGAGTCTATGGGTCTATTCACACGTCCATTTTTTTAATGGACCGAGAATCCTGGCTGTCAAAAAATAGGACATGTCCTATATGATTACATTTTCACGGCCTGAATGGCCCCATGCAATTCAAGGGGGCTGGTTTTAGTGGTCGTTTTTCAGAAAGGCATCCATTAAAAAAACTGCCGGGAAAAATGGACCGTTTTCATGGCTGTTTTGTGAATATAGCCTAAATGTGTATACAGTGAAGATTTCTGAGGACGGCAATTCAGTTGAAATCAGGATAGAGACCTGCACCTTAATTCCTAGACCTTTCCGGCCAACAGTACATTAATTAATGCTGCTAGTTGCAGGTTGTTATGTACCCGACTAGCAACTGTGAGGAAAGTTGTTCAGGTGGCCCACTGGCCATTGTCCTACCAGGATGCTTCCCAGTAGGGTCTATGTCCAGTCTGACCTGGAACCTAGCCTTTGAGTAATATACAGTATTGCTGTATGTTACTCGGATATCACATAAAAAGTATTCAAGCACCACTCTACTATATTATCTATCTACTTATCTATCTCATGTCTATGATCTATTCAGGTTTGTACTTTCCATGAGGCGAGTTGAGGCCGTTGCCGCAGGTGGCTCCACCTAGTGGGAAGAGGAGGTTGCACCGGAGTACTATATTATCTATCTACAAAAACAAATAACGCAGCAGCACAGTTAGACGGACGTAGGGAATAAATTGGGTAACCACCTTTTTCACTTGATGTTGGTGTGCTGCCTAGTTTTTTGGAATTATTTTGGAATTATCTATCTATCTATCATTTAATATCCCTCTATGTATCATTTCGTAGATATTAGTTTGACTTATCATATTTCTATCAATAATTCAGCAGCCTCTAATTGCAATAGATGTGGCGCTGAAATCTGATACACCAGTTGTAATCAACATTAGAAAAAAACCTCTGATCT
The DNA here is from genome assembly GCF_014858855.1 of Bufo gargarizans. NCBI lineage: Eukaryota > Metazoa > Chordata > Amphibia > Anura > Bufonidae > Bufo > Bufo gargarizans. The sequence goes on along the minus strand of NC_058080.1, from coordinate 84,086,231 downwards.
AATATGACCTTTAAATATCATTTCTAATGTAATATCATTGTTCTAAATTTAGGTGAATTTGATGGAAACTAGAAGAAAGTTGCTGATTGCTGATTACTTAGGATTATGTGCTTCTGTCTTCAGTCTTATACAAATTGGTTTGGGATACCTGAAAATATCAGCTAATAAAAATAAGCGTGAACACTCTGCCGTGGTTATGTCTGATTGTCCATTTTTGTAACCAATGACCTGATACTTATTTCATCCTCCGGTGATTTATACAAATGAAAAAGTGAAATGTGGCCCTTGTTTTACTAATCAGACATTCACATTTTTGGCTGGATTATCATTTTTCTTGAATCTATGGAGTCGGTCTTACTCTCAAATATGTACAGTCAGGTCCATAAATATTGGGACATGGACACAATTCTAACATTTTTGGCTCTATACACCACCACATTGGATTTGAAATTAAAATGAACAAGATGTGCTTTAACTGCAGACTGTCAGCTTTAATTTGAGGGTATTTACACCCAAATCAGGTGAACGGTGTAGGAATTACAACAGTTTGTATATGTGCCTCCGACTTGTTAAGGGACCAAAAGTAATGGGGCAATTGGCTTCTCGGCTGTTCCATGGCCAGGTGTGTGTTATTCCCTCATTATCCCAATTACAATGAGCAGATAAAAGGTCCAGAGTTCATTTCAAGTGTGCTATTTGCATTTGGAATCTGTTGCTGTCAACTCTCAAGATGAGATCCAAAGAGATGTCACTTTCGGTGAAGCAAGCCATCATTAGGCTGAAAAAACACAACAAACCCATCAGAGAGATAGCAAAAACATTAGGCATGGCCAAAACAACTGTTTGGAACATTCTTAAAAAGAAGGAACGCACCGGTGAACTCAGCAACACCAAAAGACCTGGAAGATCACGGAAAACAACTGTGGTGGATGGCCGAAGAATTCTTTCCCTGGTGAAGAAAACACCCTTCACAACAGTTGGCCAGATCAAGAACACTCTCCAGGAGGTAGGTGTATGTGTGTCAAAGTCAACAATCAAGAGAAGACTTTACCAGAGTGAATACAGATGGTTCACCACAAGATGTAAACCATTGGTGAACCTCAAAAACAGGAAGGCCAGATTAGAGTTTGCCAAACAACATCTAAAAAAGCCTTCACAGTTCTGGAACAACATCCTATGGACAGATGAGACCAAGATCAACTTGTACCAGAGTGATGGGAAGAGAAGAGTATGGAGAAGGAAAGGAACTGCTCATGACCCTAAGCATACCACCTCATCAGTGAAGCATGGTGGTAGTAGTGGCATGGCGTGGACATGTATGGCTGCCAATGGAACTAGATCTCTTGTATTTATTGATGATGTGACTGCTGACAAAAGCAGCAGGATGAATTCTGAAGTGTTTCGGGCAATATTTTCTGCTCATATTCAGCCAAATGCTTCAGAACTCATTGGACGGCGCTTCACAGTGCAGATGGACAATGACCCAAAGCATACTGCAAAAGCAACCAAAGAGTTTTTTAAGGAAAAAAAGTGGAATATTATGCAATGGCCAAGCCAATCACCTGACCTGATTCCGATTGAGCATGCATTTCACTTGCTGAAGACAAAACTGAAGGGAAAATGCCCCAAGAACAAGCAGGAACTAAAGACAGTTGCAGTAGAGACCTGGCAGAGCATCACCAGGGATGACACCCAGCGTCTGGTGATGTCTATGCGTTCCAGACTTCAGGCTGTAATTGACTGCAAAGGATTAGCAACCAAGTATTAAAAAGTGAAAGTTTGATTTATTATTATTATTCTGTCCCATTACTTTTGGTCATTTAACAAGTGGGAGGCACATATGCAAACTGTTGTAATTCCTGCACCGTTCACCTGATTTGGATGTAAATACCCTCAAATTAAAGCTGACAGTCTGCAGTTATAGCACATTTTGTTTGTTTCATTTCAAATCAGTTGTGATGGTGTATAGAGCCAAAAATGCTAGAATTGTGTCGATGTCCCAATATTTATGGACCTGACTGTAGTAGATATTTTATGGGTAATATAATAATCCCCCCGCTCCCTTAGATACCCTTTAATTATGACCCTTTCTAGTATGAGCTGACAGTTCTCCCATGAGGAAGGCTTTATACTTTACCCTTGGTAATGTACTGTGCAACTTTAAACAGAAAAAATACACAAAACATAACTTTTTTTATTTCTCTGTTCACATAGCCTAATGAGGGCTTGTTTTTTTCAGAACAACTTGCACTTTCTAATTCTACCATAATATTGCATATGATATAGTAGGGAGCTAAAAATAAATTCCAAATGGGTTGAAACTGGAAAAAAAAAAAACTGCAATACTGCAACAGTTTTATGGGTTTTGTTTTTACCGCGTTCCTGATACGGTAAAACTGAACTGTTAGGCTACTTTCACATTAGCGTTCGGGGCTCCGCTTGTGAGCTCCGTTTGAAGGCTCTCACAAGCGGCCCCGAACGGATCCGTCCAGCCCTAATGCATTCTGAGTGGATGCGGATCCGCTCGGAATGCCTCAGTCTGGCACCGTTTGGCCTCCACTCCGCTCAGCAGGCGGACACCCGAACGCAGCTTGCAGCGTTCGGGTGTCCGCCTGGCCGTGCGGAGGCTAACGGATCCGTCCAGAGTTACAATGGAAGTCAATGGGGACGGATCCGTTCGAAGGTGACACAATATGGTGCATTTTTTCAAACGGATCCGCCCCCCATTGACTTTCAATGTAAAGTCTGGACGGATCCGTCTGAATACAAATTGTACTTAGACTTTTTTAGTAAAATATAATGCAGACGGTTCCGTCTGAACGGATACCATAGTTTGCATTATAGGAGCGGATCCATCTGTACAAATGCCAGACGGATCTGCTCCGAACGCAAGTGTGAAAGTAGCCTTACTTTCATTCTCCAAGTCAGTATGATTACGGCGATACCAGATATGTATAGTTTTTATTGCCTTTTAATACTGAAAAAAAAAGAAAAGCCTTGAAAAAAATAATATTTTTCTTTTCATTGCCATATTCTGACCCCAAATGGGAAGGCAGCGTTTACACATTGCAGAAATGTCATATTTTTTTTGCTGTGCTTCTCTCAAAAAAAATGCTGTGGTTTTGCTGCAGCTTTAGGAAACCACAACAAACCCCATGACGTTACTACATGTTAACACAGTGGAAGAAAGGGAGACAGCTTTACTGTTAGTATAGCGCCCCCTGCTGTTTCTGTATCCCAGGAGATCAGCTATGTCTCCTTGACCTCCACAAATATAATCAAGCCCCACCCAATTGACAAATCCCAACCCCTTATAATGGAAAAGATCAGCAGGACATTAAAGGGACTCTGTCACCAGTTTCTAACCCCCCCTTTTATAACTATGGTTCTCTCCATGGTCCCCTTCTCATTACAAAGCTGTTGTTATAAGTTAAATCCGCCGTGTAGTTTTCATAAAAATCGCTTTTATCTAACCTGTCAATCTTCAGGATAAGGTGCCCAGGGCGTTTCTGATGGTCTGAATCTGCCGCTCTTCGCCGCCGCCGTTGGTGCCCAGCTCCTCCCATGATCCTTTCAGCGCCACCTCGATGTAATGCAATCCGCCTCCGGCTCTCCTCAGTGCCCCCTCCTCCTTTTCAAAGATCTCGCGCGTGCGCACAGGCCTGTGCCTGATGCGCCCGTGCGGACTTTTAGATTCTGCCTCGTGGAGCGAAGTGCGCATTCGCGCGCGTTCGCGTATATTCGCGCGCGTTCGCGCATATTCGCGCGCGTTCGCGCATGTTCGCGCGTGCGCGCGCATGCGCACTTCGCTCAACGAGGCAGAATCTAAACGTCCGCACGGGCGCATAAGGCACAGGCCTGTGCGCACGCGCGAGATCTTTGAAAAGGAGGAGGGGGCACTGAGGAGAGCCGGAGGCGGATTGCATTACATCGAGGTGGCGCTGAAAGGATCATGGGAGGAGCTGGGCACCAACGGCGGCGGCGAAGAGCGGCAGATTCAGACCATCAGAAACGCCCTGGGCACCTTATCCTGAAGATTGACAGGTTAGATAAAAGCGATTTTTATGAAAACTACACGGCGGATTTAACTTATAACAACAGCTTTGTAATGAGAAGGGGACCATGGAGAGAACCATAGTTATAAAAGGGGGGGTTAGAAACTGGTGACAGAGTCCCTTTAAGGTTAGGTCTACACAACGACACTGGTTACACAACGGCTGCCCCGGCCAGGATCGCTGAAAAGCGGTGATCCCATAGAAATAAATGGAATCCGACACAGCTGGATTTCTTGCGACTGTCGCAGTGATCCCATTCATTTCTGTAAGATCACTGCTTAACACCTGTGTTCTTTGCAGGCATTGTTACTCACCAGATCTAAATTTCACTGAAGAGGTATGATATATAGCATATAATTTGAGGTAAAAAAAAAAATAGGAGGCATTTCTCCTTCAAGAATTATCCTTTAGGCCTCATGCACACGACCGTTGTTGTGTTCCGTTCCGCAAAATGGGGTTCCGTTGTTCCATGATCCGTTTCCGTTTTTGTTTCCGTGTGTCTTCCTTTATTTTTGGAGGATCTCCAGACATGAAGGAAAGTAACAAAAAGTCTAAGTCAAGTTTGCCATGCAAATGATAGGAAAAAAACGGATGCGGACGCGCGGACGCGGATGACAATCTTGTGTGCCTCTGTGTTTTTTCACTGACCTATTGACTTGAATGGGTCCGCGAACCGTTTTCCATGAAAAAAATAGGACAGGTTATATTTTTTTGATGGACTGGAACCACGGATCACGGACGTGGATGACAAACGGTGCATTAGCCGAGTTTTCAACGGACCCATTGAAAGTCAATGGGTCTGCAGAAAATCATGAAAAACGGAACAATGGACACGGAATGAAACAACGGTCGTGTGCATGAGGCCTTAAATAGGTTATCCCATGATTAATGTAAAAGATAAAAATCTGACATCATATAGTACACGACAATCTCTATCAATAGTTGCTCTACTTGATTTTCTTCAGGTTGGTAGCTTGCACGGGAGGGGTATCTTTTCTCGCTGGGGGGGTAACCTTTCTCAGGGGGCATGTCATTTCTTCTACAACTCTCCCTATAGTTGTCACAGCTTTGAACAGCAGTTCTGGCTGCTGACAGTTGAAGGATGCAACTGCACATGTGCGTCCACCTCTATGATATTACTGAGGTGGACAGAGAAATAAGGAAAACAGCAGGTGGTGCTATACAAATACATTTTTTTTTTATAACTCAATGGCTATGCTACATTTTTAATTACATGTAATTAGAAAAGTATTCCGATTCTGATGTTAGTTTGAAAAATGAATAAGGCCCCTTTCACACGGGCGAGTTTTCCGTGCGGATGCGATGCGTGCGGTGAACGTATTGCACCCGCACTGAATCCGGACCCATTCATTTCTATGGGGCTGTGCACATGAGCGGTGATTTTCACGCATCACTTGTGCGTTGAGTGAAAATCGCAGCATGCTCTATATTGTGCGATTTTCACGCGACGCAGGCCCCATAGAAGTGAATGGGGTGCGTTAAAATCGCATAGCATCCGCAAGCAAGTGCGGATGCGGTGCGATTTTCACGCACGGTTGCTAGGAGACGATCGGGATGGAGACCCGATCATTATTATTTTCCCTTATAACATGGTTATAAGGGAAAATAATAGCATTCTGAATACAGAATGCATAGTAAAACAGCGCTGGAGGGGTTAATTTTTAGTAAAAAATTTTTCAAAAATTTTTAACTCACCTTAGTCCACTTGATCGCGAAGCACGGCATCTCCTTCTGTATCCTTTGTTGAGCAGGACCTGTGGTGAGCATTAAATACAGGTAAAGGACCTTTGATGACGTCAAATCACATGCTCCATCACCACGGTGATGGACCAAGTGATTGGAGCATGTGATCTGACGTCACCACAGGTCATTTAGCCCACAGCTAGTAAAGAAGAGACCGGGAACTACGCGATCAAGAGGATAAGGTGAGTTAACTTTTTTTTTTTTTTTTTAACCCCTCCAGCGCTATTGTACTATGCATTCTGTATTCAGAATGCTATTATTTTCCCTTAAAATAATACAATCTTCAGAACATCAATCCCAAGCCCAAACTTCTGTGAAGAAGTTCGGGTTTGGGTACCAAACATGCGTGATTTTTCTCACGCGAGTGCAAAACGCATTACAATGTTTTGCACTCGCGCGGAAAAATCGCGCATTTTCCAGCAACGCACCCGCCTCTTATCCGGGCAAAAAAACTGACGCCCGTGTGAAAGAGGCCTTAGAATGTGGGCTTTCAAAAATGACAAAAGTTATCCTTTCATTAATGGTAGCCTTATATTAGATGTTAAGTATGTTCTTACAACTTTAGTTCTTCTTAAAGGGGTTCTGCACTTTCAATTAACTGATGATCTATCCTCTGGATAGATCATCAGCTTCTGATCGGCGGGGGTCTGACACCCGGGACCCCCGCCGATCAGCTGTTTGAGAAGGCAGCGGCGCTCCAGCAGCGCCGCGGCCTTCTCACTGTTTACCGCTGGGCCGCCCACCCACTGACGTCACGACTTGTATCAACTAGAGTGGGCGCGGCTAAGCTCTGTTCACTTGAATGGAGCTTAGCCTGCGCCCACTCTAGTTGATACAAGTCGTGACGTCAGTGGGCGGACGGCCCGGCGGTAAACAGTGAGAAGGCCGTGGTGCTGCTGGAGCGCCGCTGCCTTTTCAAACAGCTGATCGGCGGGGGTCCCGGTTGTCGGACCCCCGCCGATTAGAAGCTGATGATCTATCCAGAGGATAGATCATCAGTTAATTGAAAGTGCAGAACCCCTTTAAAGCCTAAGGCTACTTTCACACTAGCGTTTTTGCTGGATGCGGCAGGGTTGAGCAAAACGCTTCCGTTATTGATAATACAACCTTCTGCATCCATTATGAACGGATCCGGTTGTATTATCCGTAACATAGCCAAGATGGATCCATCATGAACTCCATAGAAAGTCAGTGGGGGACGGATCCGTTTTCTATTGTGTCAGACTTGCTCCGCATCCCAGGACGATAAGCAAACCGCAGCATGCCGGAGCTTTCTGTTCTGTTCAGTTACGTTTTGTCCCCATTGACAATGAATGGGGACAAAACTGAAGCTTTTTTTCCAGTATTGAGACCCTATGACGGATCTCAATACCGGAAAATATTAACGCTACTGTGAAAGTAGCCTCATTCCACTTTTTTATATCTAATAACACTAAAATACTTTTCCCACTGCTGCTGTTTATTAACCCCTCACATCCCCTGCTGCTGCATCTTCTGATGGTTTCTTTCTCCTAGATGGTAATAATTTCCTGCATTGGTGACCATGCTTCCAATACATATAGGAACTCCTTAGGGCTCATTCATACAATCGTACTGTTTTGCGGTCCACAAATTGTGGACCGCACATGGTGGCCCCTATGATAGAAATGAGGACAAGAGTAGGACTTGTTCTATCTTTTTTGCGAGGCCGTGGAACAGAACTACAGATGCGGACAGTACACAGTGTTCCGTCCACATCTTTTTTTGGCCCCAATAAAAATTAATGGGTCCGCATTAATTGCGGAGCGGGTGCAGACCCATTTATATGGTCGTGTGACTGAGCCCTAAAAGGTATAAAATGTTTGGTCGCAAGTAATTGACAATCCTGTTATTTTTTGTATAAACTCTGTGCCTAATTACAGCATATCTGGACTGTCATATTGACATGGTGGGCACACACCTTATCCAGGCAGAACATTTTTGGATTGGTTCCATTCAGCTGATGAAACTTTGGGGACAAGTAGTGCTCAAGATGCCATTTCTTGAGTTACAGTTAAAGTCAAATCAGTATACCATGAACTAATTCAATCCACTTTCATAAATCTGTAAAACAAAAGGGAAAACAAATTAGGTAAAAGACAACCCTTTTCAAAGAGAAGAAGGTATGGCAATCACCCCCAATAATCATTATACCCAAGCTGAACCATGGGAGCCACACAATAAAATGAATCTATGTCAGATATGGACATGCTGAGTTCACATGTGCACATGGAGGTTCCTGAGCAATGAACCCTCTAACCCTTTAACATGGGGAGTAGTCACCCACCCAGCACTTTGACTACTCCCAGTAAGAGCCGTCCCGGATCAGCTATGACAGCCATGCTAAATCTCAAGGTGTCAATTAGCAATAGCTGCTGCTGACACATAAAATACTTGCTCTTACTTCATCGAGGTTGGGAACCTCGGTGACACATTTGTACCTTCCATCCATGATGATTCCAGGTACCTTCTTACAATACACATATACACATACATATGCATGCAACACACATAAACATAAATACACCATATACATGGTACACATACATGAATACACCATACATACCACCCAACTAAGGAGCTAAACTATCAGCGGTGCGTGAAGCAATGGAAGTGAACATCTCCAGCTGCCCTGCCGCCGCCAGAGCACTGGATCGGGACTGAGCCGGTAACATGGTTCTCCGATCCAGTTGTAATTTTAACAACCGGATCTGGGGAACTGGCTGAATCCCATGCCTGACCGTATGTATTTTGCAGTCCGCAAAAAACGGATCCGCACAAAATACAGATGACGTCCGTGTGCTTTCCGTATTTTGAGGAACGGAACAGATGGCCCCTAAACTGTACTATCCTTGTCCGTAATGCGGAACGGACATACGCATACCGCATACGGTCCACAAAAAACCGCAACGGACACGGAAAGAAAATACAATCACGTGCATGAGCCCTTAGTCTGACATTGTACATTTTACTTACAGTTTTGTGTACATTGTAATGCTTTGGTTAATGACCTGTGTAATTATGGAAGTCTTCCTATGTGCTATAGTTCACGGTTTATAGTCCATCATACACGATATATTTTGATTGAATGATTTTGCAGCAATGAACAAAGTTAAACATTTATGCCCTAATGGAGGCTGCTCTCGCTACCTGCAGTCCATAAATAATACAGAGACCAAAGCTGCTTTTAGAGAAGATGGGATTGCAAGCAAGAGTGATGGAAGTGCTAATACCTCCTCTGAACTATTCCTTTACTGCAGGTTTCACAGAAGGGACATGCACATTATAACTAGCTGATGTAATATGCTACGGCTGTGCTTTATATTGTGGGTGGTTAAAGTGGAAGCAGGATCCACACTACAGGAGCTATGACCTGTTTAATGTAGACAGAGTAGCTTGCTGACTTGCACTGTCTATGGAAGCCGTGATATTTTCAGATATACTTCAAATAATTGTGTGTTATGTTTTATGTACAGCAGAGAATAGGTATTGGGAAGCATAACGTTCAGGTAGGGATTGCTTCTTTGTGTTAGAGCATTGTGGTTTACAACCTGAAGATTTATTCACGACTCTCTAAAGCAGCAGTTCTCAACCTAGGGGTCACGACCCCTTTGGGGGTCGATCATCCCTTTCCGGGGGGGTCGCCTGAGGCTTTCTATTGTGGGGCGCCTGTGTAGCGTTATACTACCCTACCTCATGAGCAGTGGCGTCGCCAGGGCGGGGCCAGAGGGGGCCACGGCCCCCCCTACATCATGCTGTGCCCCCCCAACTAAAATGCCCCTGTTTCTGCCCCCCAAGTGAACCGCCGCCGCAGTCAAGCACAGGGAGATGAGCGCTTCCATTGTGCTCATCTTCCTTGTAATCTGCCTGTGCTGCGGCGGTACAGGGGAGAGAGAGGTGTGTCCCCTCCCCTTCCTCTGATAGGCTGCCGGCGCACTAGGCCGGCAGCCTATCAGAGGCCGGCGCAAGCGGCGCGACGATGACATCATCACGCCGCCTGAGCCTTACAGCGCGGGACACAGACCAGAAGAGGCCTGCATCGCATCGCTGACACTGAGGTAAGTATAAGTGTTTTTATTTTATTTTATTACAATACTGGCACATGATGATGATGATGATGATGGGGAGGGGGGACTTAATACTGGCTGGCACATGATGATGATGGGGGGGGACTTAATACTGGCTGGCACATGATGATGATGGGGGGGGACTTAATACTGGCTGGCACATGATGATGATGGGGGGACTTAATACTGGCTGGCACATGATGATGATGGGGGGGACTTAATACTGGCTGGCACATGATGATGATGGACGGGGGGACTTTATACTGGCACATGATGATTGGGGGGCGACTTTATACTGGCACATGATTGGGGGGGGCGACTTAATACTGGCACATGATGATGATGGGGGGGACTTAATACTGGCACATGATGATGATGGGGGGGACGGGGGCTTCAATACAAAATTTCATTTATTTGTAATTAGAAATAAATATTTGACAATATATAACATTTTGTCTTTGTGATTAATTACTCTGCTTTAATTATGTTCAATTTGTAGCAATAAAAATACATCCTGCATATCAGATATTTACATTACAATTCATAACAGTAGCAAAATTAGTTATGACGTAGCAAGGAAAAAAATTTAATGGTTGGGGGTCACCACAACATGAGGAACTGTATTAAGGGGTCACGGCTTTAGAAAGGTTGAGAACCACTGCTCTAAAGGCTGTAGTGGGTTGAATATATAGAAAGTGGCAATGGCAGTAGTTTTTCACAAAGCATACATAATATGATATACCTGGTACGTGACCTCTTGCAGTTCATATCCGAATCAAAGTAAATAGACTGAGTTGTTGGTTCAAATAAAGCTGTTTGCAGAGAATGAAGAACCAAGTCCTGACATAAGATAACAATTGTAGACATCAGAATATCTATTCTTAAAGGGAACCTGTCATGTGGATATTTGATTATAATCTAACTAATTATATACAATCATTAACTACTGAAAAGTGCCTTAGATGTATTCACTTACTGGTGTGACAGATGGTTATCTCATAATATACACACAAAGATGCCGCATGCCACATGCTAATGAGCTGATTTGAGTCCAGCGTGATGTCAGTGAGTCCAGCCGCAGCGTTTATTTAATTCAGAGCTATAGCCACTCCCCTGCCCACCTGCTGCTGATTCATATGGAAAATAATTGTCAATCAGCAGCAGGTGGGCGGGGAGAGTCAGGAGCTCATGAATATTCAGGACTCATCATTATCAGCTGGAGCTTTTCAATACAACATGTTGGCAGATTGACTGGGTCAATTAAAGAAAGTGAGCCAGCATTTTGCTAAGAGAATCAGTCACTTATGTATGTTGCCCTTAGTTAGGACACCATAAAACTGGTGACAGGTTCCTTTTAAATGCTATTTTCCTTTTAGTTATCTATTTAGGCCCCAAATTCTGTGTTGATTGATTTCATAATATATTTTTATAGTGGACATTGCACATATTTTTTCTTATATTGCACAGCTCCAAATCAATGTGTAGACATAGAATGAAATGATAAAATAATGGCTTCCTGCAGCTGCCATCAGGAAGCTTAGGAGCATACTGTACACTCTCTGTAATAAAGCAGTCAATAATAAAGCAGTATGCAGTAAGCTCCCAAGCTCCCCCTAATGGTGGCTTTGCAGGCAGGCAGAGTTTTTTCATTTAACTTTATATCTATTCTGGAAATTACATATGACAGAAATCACTCATTTCAACTTACTAGCTAGGAATACATATCACAGCAAGGGAAAAACCAGCTAAAACTGAACTCTTATTTTCTACATTAAAAAATATCCACTGTTACCATGTAAGGAGCACGTCTGGGATGGCGTTGAATGAATGTCAGATACCCATACATTTATTACCAGCAAGGGGGCACATAAGCATACCGATACAAGTCTCAAACAGATACATTGGGCGAGGGAGTGGGCAGGATTGGCAAACCCACCTCCTGGGCAGTCCTTTAAAGGGAAGTATACTTATCTGCTTCCTATAGCTGGCTCTCGGCTTCTCCCCTCGGATTCTCTGCTTAGCTCCGTGCATATAATCTTCCATTTTGACGCTGCTGCAGCCATTCGCTGGCCGCAGTGGTGACCTGCTCCCCTTGCATCATGTAACCAATTGATGTGACTGAAATGGGGTAAATCAATGCTGTGGCCAGTGATTGGCTGCAGCAGCATCAAAATGGAAGTTTATATCCAGCCAAGTGGAGAATCTGGGGCTAGGGAGAATGAGCCGGTGACAGCATCAGGAAGAAGGTAAGTATGCTATCCTTCACAGTTCTGCGAAGGAGGGAGGGTTTGCCCCTTTCCCTGCACAACCTCTTTAATGTTTAATATCACTCTAAGAGGTCATAACATTCTTCATACCCATGGAGAGGTGCAGTTCTTAGAGTCCTATGTAGTCCATACACTAGTCCCATGTTGGCATCCCTGGTGCAGGGATGATATTAGGTTATGCAGCCGAATGGCTGTTTTAGCGGAATAGTAGCATAAATCTAGAGCAGGATTCACAATACTCAAAATTTACAAAGGTCCATGTGCCAGAATAGTAAATTTATATTCTTTGACAGTGTAAAGTGCCCCACTATTAGTAAATCTTCCCTATTGAGGTTGTGAGGGGGCTGTGTGAAATTTCTGCCCTGAGAGAGCGTCCAGCATACGGTGGGGAATTAGATGTCTTGCGTCCTGTTAATTCCAGTCATCCTAGTTAGTGGAATGGTGGGATCTAGAGACAGGGTGTTAGCCCAACAGGCTCTTGGAAGAGAAAAATATAACTCCTACTGTGCACCCATGGGATGTTCAAGAGTTACAACATGTACTACTTTTGGGGACAATTTTTTTTATTATTGCATTGTACTCATTTTAAGCTAAAAATATTTTTTTCATTTGGTCTTTATTAGAAATATGGCGTCCTTTTTTCTGTACAGAGCATAGATGCTCTAGTGGCACCCTTTGTCTTTTCCGTCAGTTGGTGAGCTGAAGGGCTCCTTATCTCTGCTCTCTGACCTAAACACTCATTATAGCTCAGTTCTTATCTTACTGATAAGAATATGGCTTACATAAGTGTTAATGACCTCTCCGTGGTTTAGAGATAAGGTTTATTAGGTGACCTGCAAAAAGTGAAGTGAAAGTACCAGTCACACAGCTAGAAAACCAGTTGCCACTTTGTGACAGAACAGCTCAATATTTTCAATAAAGACTAGGGATCGACCAATATTGTTTTTTTTTTTGAGCCGATACTGATAACCTGTGAACTTTCAGGCCGATAGCCGATAGCTTATACCGATATTCCCTATTAATCCTAATAGAGCTCTATTAGGGTTAATAGGATCTTACACTGTCCCTGCTGCCCTGTGCATAGTACACACAGCAGCAGGGAGCTCACCATGGCAGCCAGGGCTTCTGTAGCATCCTGGCTGCCATGGTAACCGATTGGAGCCCCGGTTACACTGCTGGGGCTCCAATCAGAACTGCCACTGCCACCAATGAAATTACTTAGGATGGGGGGGGGGGGGGGAAACCTGTGGCCGAAACCCGCCTCCTGTATTTGTATTAAAATTATCATTGGTGGCACAGTAGCCAGGCACCTGCTATGCTGGCTGCTTGACTCTGGGGAGGACACTCAGAAGGAGGAGGCTGCTGCTGCCGTTCGCCGAGCACACTAGCTGAGACATCTCAGCGGTAAACCCTCCCCTGTCCCTCCTCCTGCTTTAATTTTAGCCAGACATTCATTGGTGGCAGTGGTGCGTGCACCTTCAGAGCCCACTCATTTTATTGGGCTCTGCGGATTCCCTCCCTCTGTCTCTCCCTCCCTCCTTCTCCACTGACTCTGGTTAATGAACATGGCGGCACGCGCCAAGCTCCCTGTTTTCTCATAAGCGATCAGCGCTGGACGCATTATCGGCATATCGGCAAGGTTAGATGCCGATACCGATAACTTTGAAAATCATGAATATCTGCCGATAATATCGGTAAATCCGATAATCGGTCGATCTCTTATAAAGACCAATTGAAAAAAAGATTTTTAGCCAAAAATGAATAAAATGCATTCATAAAAAATTGCCTCTGAAGGTGTACATAGCCTTTAACACAAAATGATGACAGGGTGACGGACACCCCTTGCGATGCAACCCTAGCAGCTGGAGGCCTAACAATGACTTCTAGGTCTGCCATCTTCAGAAGCCTATTAGGCCCTAAAACAAGCAAGTGGAAGTAATGTATCAAAATCTCAATTTATTATAAAATATATAGTATGGGGAAAAGACAGGATGGTATACAGTATACAGAAAAGCAAAGGGCCATATAACACCATAACATACACCTATCTGCCTATGCATCAATAAAACACAGGATGGTATAGCAATTGAAAGGAGAGGGGCTCATGCTCGGGGACAACCAATACTGCATAGCACAAAAAATAATCACCACAATAGGGCTATATGCTATAGATGCAGAAAAATCGTACCTTGGTGTCCATGGGCTATCCCTCACATCCCAAAATACATGGGCAGCACGACTAATAAATATAAAAGGTAAATCCTCAAGTCACATCAGTATCCAGAAAAAAAGTAACAATGGTGAACCTGGAATATCTAGGACCCACTATGGATGTATGTAGAAGTGCCGAAGGGATGCCATGCTATACTAGACACAGGACGTACCTGAAGACATGGTGAATGAAAGGATGTCAGACCCTAAGCGCGAGACCTCGACGCGCGTTTCACCTCAGCGGCTTCGTCAGGTACGTCCTGTGTCTAGTATAGCATGGCATCCCTTCGGCACTTCTACATACATCCATAGTGGGTCCTAGATATTCCAGGTTCACCATTGTTACTTCTTTTCTGGATACTAATGTGACTTGAGGATTTACCTTTTATATTTATTAGTCGTGCTGCCCATGTATTTTGGGATGTGAGGGATAGCCCATGGACACCAAGGTACGATTTTTCTGCATCTATAGCATATAGCCCTATTGTGATTATTTTTTGTGCTATGCAGTATTGGTTGTCCCCGAGCATGAGCCCCTCTCCTTTCAATTGCTATACCATCCTGTGTTTTATTGATGCATAGGCAGATAGGTGTATGTTATGGTGTTATATGGCCCTTTGCTTTTCTGTATACTGTATACCATCCTGTCTTTTCCCCATACTATATATTTTATAATAAATTGAGATTTTGATACATTACTTCCACTTGCTTGTTTTAGGCCTCTTTCACACTTGCGTTGTCCGGATCCGGCGTGTACTCCACTTGCCGGAATTACACGCCGGATCCGGAAAAACGCAAGTGTACTGAAAGCATTTGAAAACGGATCCGTCTTCAAAATGCTTTCAGTGTTACTATGGCACCCAGGACGCTATTAAAGTCCTGGTTGCCATAGTAGTAGTGGGGAGCGGGGGAGCAGCATACTTACCATCCGTGCGGCTCCCGGGGCGCTCCAGAATGACGTCAGAGCGCCCCATGCGCATGCATGACGTGTCCATGCGATCACGTGATCCATGCGCTTGGGGCGCCCTGACGTCACTCTGGAGCGCCCCGGGAGCCGCACGGATGGTAAGTATGCTGCTCCCCGCTCCCCACTGCACTTTACCATGGCTGCCAGGACTTTAGCGTCCCGGCAGCCATGGTAACCATTGAGAAAAAGCTAAACGTCGGATCCGGCAATGCGCCGAAACGACGTTTAGCTTAAGGCCGGATCCGGATCAATGCCTTTCAATGGGCATTCATTCCGGATCCGGCCTTGCGGCAAGTGTTCCGGATTTTTGGCCGGAGCAAAAAGCGCAGCATGCTGCACTATTTGCTGCGGCCAAAAAACTTTCCGTTCCGGAACGGAAGACATCCTGATGCATCCTGAAGGACGGACTGTCCATTCAGAATGCATTAGGAAAATCCTGATCAGTATTCTTCCGGCATAGAGCCCCGACGACGGAACTCTATGCCGGAAGACTATAACGCAGATGTGAAAGAGCCCTAAGTCTATTTTGGATACTGTACAGGTGGAAACTGTAGCTGTCTAGTTTGACAGAGAGGTTTTCTGTAGGTCAATAAGCCTATTAGGCCCTGCCAGACTCGGGTAAAGGTATCTACTCCCATAATACTACAGAGGAATGACCAGCTGGCTACATCTTCTTCTAGCAAAACTAGCTGTTCAGCTTCTCGTACTGATTGGTCTCAGATTAACCCCATATGCATACAGCCATGTCTATATTTTTGTCCACAAAAAAACGTAAATGCAAAACACGAATGGTTTGCATGTGCAATCCTTATTTTTCTCACTCCCATCAATAGAACCAGCCATTTCCATCCACAAATACAGTAGGACAATTGTAGGACCTAAAACTAAAATGAAGGTGTTCATAATGCAATAGAAATGAAAGGGTCAGTGTGTCATGTGCATGAACCCGTAAAGGGATTTTCCAGGATTTCTATGGTTAGGTTTAAACCAGGGCTTAACAGAAATGTTCATGTAGTTGCTTACCTCATGTACATGTTTCACATGCTTTTTTTAATGTAGACTCTCCTGGTAAACCAATCCCTCTGGTCTCTTTACAGCCTGTATGTAGCACTTCCTGTTCTTGTATCCAACCAAACCCATGATGCACTTCTCCGTTCTCTGCCACACCTCCAGCACCGCCCCTAACAACACAGCTAGTTTATAGCTCCTCTTACCCTATCACTGCGCCTGTTGCTGCTTTGTCACGCCAATGGACATAACATCACAGGAAATAATACAGAACGGGAGATAGGAGCAATAAATGTAAAATAAATTAATTTCAGCATTACAGCTACCTTTGTAAAGGGGGTTAATACAAACTGGAAAATCCCTTTAAGGGATTGTCTGTGATAAGAGAAACTGTTGAAACATTTTGTATTCAAGCATGTTGGAGCTTTTCATGTATGTATGTTTAATGCTACATTTGAGTTTGTCTTTTGGCATGGTCTAAATAGAGAGATGTAATTGAAAGAATCTGATGTTACTGGAGGAATAATACTACATTTTCTATATGCTTTTCCAGATATTATATTGATGAGCTGTTTGACATTTGCCCTTAATGATGTCTGTCTGCAAAGCTTATGGATTACCAGTCAGATATATTGATCCACTGCGGTGTTTGGTTGTTCTCAGGCCCGATACAGTAACGCTCCGTCCACATCTATCAGTTCTTTTTTGTGTTTCTGTCTATTATTTATGACCAAGAGACAGAAGATGGAATCCATTTTATTAGGACTCATCTCAGGTTAATTTGCATATGTATCAAATCGTTTTTTTTTTACCCAGTAAAAGCACACAGAGCTTTGGGGACTGGGTATTGCGGATGTGCTAGCGGACATCTAGCAAACCATGTCCTCAGCTCTATACACAAAATCAATGTTAAAGGTTCCCTTTAAAGGGAGTCTGTCACCACATTTCAGCATATTTGACCGATCAAATAGGGTTATATGATCCACCCAGAACTTAAAAACGGTACCTTTGTTGTAGAAAACAGACTTTTCTTTTAGCCAAAAATGAACTTATAAGATTATGTTATGAGCCCTCTCAAGTGCCCAGGGCGGTCTCTCAATCCTCGGAGCCCCAGGCAGCACCTCCTAAACTGCTCATTACCCCGCCCTCTGTGCGCCTCTGCCAGCCGGTTTACTCCCCTCCCCTGTCCTTTTCCACTGCGGCTGTGCAGTCCAAATCGTTGCGGGCGCATGCGCAGTAGGTATTGCGATGCCCTGCCAGGAGCGGGCATCGCATTGCGCATGCGCCCGCTACGATTTGGACCGCACAGCCACAGTGGAAAAGGACAGGGGAGGGGAGTAAACCGGCGGGCAGAGGCGCACGGAGGGTGGGGTTATGAGCAGTTTAGGAGGTGCTGCCTGGGGCTCCGAGGATTGAGAGACCACCCTGGGCACTTGAGAGGGCTCATAACATAATCTTATAAGTTCATTTTTGGCTAAAAGAAAAGTCAGTTTTCTACAACAAAGGTACCGTTTTTAAGTTATGGGTGGATCATATAACCCTATTTGATCGGTCTAATACGCTGAAATGTGGTGACAGACTCCCTTTAAAGGTGTTCTCCAGGAATAAAAAAAAAAAAATATATTATTTTATAATAAATATATTCACAAATACCTTTCATTACTTAGAATGGCTTGTTTTGTCTAGGGAGCAATCATTAGAAGGAATAAAATGGCCGCCGTCCTATCAATACACACAAAACCTGTCCTAATCACACAGGAGGGCAAGTTACTTCACCACAATAAGCCATAGTGCTGCCTCATCCTCCTCTCTGCTCTGCTTGTCAGGAATCATGATCCTGAATACAGGCGAATCGCTGTGAGAATGGAGAAGATGAGGAGACATGAGAGGAGGTGAGGTGTGGCTAATGAGCAGCAGCACTTGTATGCAGTCTCCATTACCACAGTCAGTCCTGTCCGTCCTCTCTGTACTTCATGTCTCCTCATGAACTAAACTCCCCAGAGATTCAGCTAAAGTTCTTATCACCTGTATTCAGGATCATAATCCCTGACAAGTAGAGCAGAGAGGAGGATGAGGCAGCTCTTTACCTCAGTGTTGTAAAGTAAGGGAGGAGGAGACGCCAGGGTTTCTCAATGGGAGTCTCCTTCTCCCTGGCTATGCCGCGATCCATTCACATCGGAGAGCGTCATAGTCATGGAGGAAAAACCTCCCTGGCTGTGACGCTCTCCGATGTGATTGGATCGCGGCACAGCCAGGGATCAAGTGCCCGCAGCCTGCCTGCTGAACCAGAGGAATCATACTTATGTGCTCCATGCTGATCTGGTCCTTCTTTGTCTCCATCTTCCGGTCCCCACACTGTTTACATCCGATGGTGCATGGCCATGGTCACATACACCGGTCCAGCCAATGACTGGCTTCTTTGGTGATGTGGCTTAAAGCAGCATGTCACTGCTGAAGCCAGACCTTGGCTGAAGCGGTGCATGTGATCATGGCCATGCACCACAGTGCAGGGACCAAAAGATGGAGACAGCGGAGGCAGGCTGTGGGCACTTGCTTAAAGAGGACCTTTCATCAGTTTTGACATAGGCTAAGGCCTCATGCACACGAACGTATTTTTTAACGTCCCGCAAAACGTGGTTCCGTTGTACCGTGATCCGTGCCCGTTTTTTCGTCCGTGGGTCTGCCGTGATTTTTGGAGGATCAACGGACATGAAAGATGAAAAAAAAATCTAAGTCAAGTTTGCCATTGAAATGATAGGAAAAAACGGACACGGATCACGGACACGGTTCACGGACACGGATGACAATCTTGTGTGCATCCGTGATTTTCACGGACCCATTGACTTGAATGGGCCCGTGAACCGTTGGCCGTGAAAAAAATAGGACAGGTTATATTTTTTTCACGGACTCGAAACACGGGTCACGGGCGCGGTGTAAAAACGGTGCACAAGCCGAGTTTTCTACGGCCCCATTGAAAGTCAATGGAGCCGCAGAAAAAAACGGAAAACGGCACAACGGCCACGGGTGCACACAACGGTCGTGTGCATGAGGCCTAATTATGGTATTACCTAGGGCGGCCCCCACTGATGCCATGGGTGTTTTTCTTTTTTTTTCAAAGGCCCCGCCCATTTATCTGCTGTTGCACCCCCCCCCCCCCCCCCCCCCCCCCGATGATTTGGCGGGCTGTATTATAATGAGCAGTAAACTTGCAACGGGGAGGAGACGCAGTCTTCTGCTGTGGGCATCTCCTTCTCCCTGGCTGTGACCGTGATCCAAACAGAGCGGACCGCTCACAGCCAGGGAGAAGGAATCTCGCTCCTTCTCCCTGTCTGTGAGCGGTCTGCAGGAGGAGGCCGGGCGCTGGCAGCGTAACTCATTACATCACGCGCCTGCGCCGCCTGCTTCATTCATAAAGTGGGAGGAGCAGGCGCATGACGTAGTGAGTTACACTGCCGCCTCCTGCCTGCTACGGAAGATTGTATTAAGGGCTACAGGCTGAATTGGAGAGTAATAAAACAGTTTAACATTGCTTAAATGATTACTACAGTGAGGGGGGCCCGATGTAATAGAACACAATGACTGCACCGGGCCCAGCTGCCATTACAAAACAAGATGCCGGCCCCCAGCCCCTCCTTCCTCCCCGCTGATACACATGCCGGCTGCGCTGTTCAGCAGAGGGGCGGCGGTGTATCAGTGTAAATTGCAGCATTCGCCCCATAAGACGCAGTGGGGGGGGTGCAAAGTGCGTCTTAGGCTACTTTCACACTTGCGTTCGGGGTTCCGCTTGTGAGTTCCGTTTGAAGGCTCTCACAAGCGACCCCGAATGGATCCGTACAGCCCCAATGCATTCTAAGTGGATAAGGATCCGCTCAGAATGCATCAGTATGGCTCCGTTTCGCCTCCGTTCCGCTCAGGAGGCGGACACCCGAACGGTGCTTGCAGCGTTCGGGTGTCCGCCTGGCCGTGCGGAGCGAAACAGATCCGTCCAGACTTACAATGTAAGTCAATGGGGACGGATCCGTTTGACGTTGACACAATATGGTGCAATTTCAAACGGATCCGTCCCCCATTGACTTTCAATGTAAAGTCAGGACGGATCTGTCTGACTAACAATTAGACTTAGATTTTTTTCAGAAATATAATGCAGACGGATCCGTTCTGAACGGATCCCATCGTTTGCATTATAGGTGCGGATCCGTCTGTGCAGATACCAGACGGATCCGCTCCGAACGCAAGTGTGAAAGTAGCCTAATAGGGCGAAAAATATGGTAAATGAGCTGATATAGGAAAAGGCAATTTATTTAATTTTTAATTAACATTTTTATTTTTACACTTTTTTTAATCAGGTCCCACTTGGATCTTGAAGATCCAGTGGGCCTGATGGCTGTACTATTCTTTGCAATGCTCTTGCATTGCAAAGTATAATAGTATCAGTTTCAGGCCTCATGCACACGACCGTTGTTTTGGTCCGCATACGAGCCGCAGTTTTTGCGGCTTGGATGCGGACCCATTCACTTCAATGGGGCCGCAAAAGATGCGGACCGTTGCTCCGTTCCGTGGTCCGCAAAAAAAATATAACCTGTCCTATTCTTGTCCGCAAAACGGACAAGAATAGGCAGTTATATCAATGGCTGTCCATGCCGTTCCGCAAATTGCGGAACACACACGGACGCCATCCGTGTTTTGCCGATCCGCAATTTGCGGACCGCAAAACACACAACGGTCGTGTGCATGTAGCCTTACACTGATAGACGGTAACACTGGAAGGCCGATGGTTGGTAGAGGGAGCTCCCTCTGTTAACCCCTTGGATGCCGCTGACAGCGGCATCTAAGAGGTTACAGCAGAGTGTCAGCATACGGCTAACACTCGCTGCTGATGGTGGTGGCTCAGGAACAGAGCCGCCGCCATCAGATACAGAAGGGGGACTGCATAAGGGGGCACAGATGAGGGCTGGGGAGGGGACACAGATGGGCAGGGGACATGGACGCAGAGGCCATAGATTGGGCAGGCCGGCCGGCACATTCACAGTGCACGGCTGGCAAAGCTGGAGGCAGGGCGCACAGAAGGGGACACGGATGAGAGTTAGGGAGGGGACACAGATGGGCAGGGAACATGGATGGGGCAGTGCACAGTGCACGGCCGGCAAAGCTGGAGGCAGGGCGTACAGAAGGGGGCACAGATCGGGGCAGAGGGCTCACAGATTGGGGGCACGAAAGATATGGTAGGATCAGAGCCTGAAAGAGGCATTTTAACACTGCCGCGCTCCGATTGGTCTGCACAGACTAACAAATTGGAGTGATCGTCGGCAAGGGACAACTCTGATTGGTCCCTTGCCGACATTACTGGACTGTATGCTGTCCGTGACAGCAGCAGTGCAGGGGCAGAAGCTTTAAATCAAGCGCTTAGATTAAAGAGGTGCCATAACGTTTATATATGTGGTAGCTGCACGGGGCATGTGTAATTAGCATGTATATAGCCGTATGGCAGTCGTGAAGGGGTTAATATCCATAGTGAAAAACCAGACACCTAAACTTGGACCTTTGTGGATAAAAAAACTTAAAAATAAAAAGGTTATAGTTTTTGCACACAGAAGTATAAATGAGGCTTTTGGATTTCCATAGGGAGGGTGCGATGCAGCAGCCTCAAACCTGTCCATCTGTAGCAACCTCTAATTTAAATGCTCATCCATTGCAGAGGCCATAAAGTTCATACATCCTGCTGCAGTGATGATACAGTTTCCAATAGGACAGCTTTAAAAAGAAAAAAAAGAAATAGCTACAACATAATAATGATAATAAACACATTATTTCACTACATTTAATTCATGAAATACATGAGACTTTCGTATCAAGATATAGTTTTGTGCAGTGGTATTTGTCCGTCGGTATCTCCACCAGTCCTCATTATAGTTAAAGAGGACCTGTCACCACTTCTGATATGCCTGTGTTATTAGCTTCATGCATTCCCCATGTACTAACAATTCTGGAGCATCTAATATTTATACTAGAAGTTATGAAGGAATTGCTAGCAGTCTGCAGTAAGGGTACAGAGGGGAGGTAACCAGTTGGGGGTTTGTACCTGCACAGTCTCACTCTATCCAGTCAGTGCTGCCATTGTCAGACTGTGCAGGTACACCCCCCCAACTGGTTACCTCCCCTCTGTACCCTTACTGCAGACTGCTAGCAATTCATTCACAACTTCTAGTAGAAATAATAAAGAAATGGCACAACATAGAGACATAAGAATAGATGCTCCAGAACTGTTATTACATGGGGAATGCATGAAGCTATTAAAACAGGCATGTCAGGAGCGGTGACAGGTCCTCTTTTATATGCATTCATGTAGCTTCCAACAATGCCAGATCCGAGACCTAGTAGGCCATTCCCTGACCAAAACAGCCTGCCAGATCTCCCAAACGCTAGTGTGAAGCTAGCCTAATTTGGTTGAGGTTTTTGAGACGTTTTTACAGGGGGATTAGATCAGTATTTGGTTTAGGTTTCTCTGCTTCACTTCCCCATTGACTTCTATGAAATCTACAATCAAATCTGCTTCAAAGAAGTAACATTTAACTTCTCAAGTGTTTTTAAAATCAGCTACTGCAATAAACCTCCACCGTTTTACACTGTGCGCACAAGGAGGAGTTTTCAACATGAGTTTTCACAGTTTACACAGGCATGGAATGCACACCGATCAATTTCGGTTGTTTTTGCGGCTCCATTGAAGTGAATGGTTCTGCATATGGGGCACAAAAAAATTAAGAGGACACCCAAAAAACAAATTTCCACTGCTAAATCAGTGGCAGATTTTAGCTGTGTGAACATACCCTGAGACTAAGCTCACACGGCAAAATCCACGGCAGTTTCAGAGGAGTATTACAAGCTTTTTAGACGAGTATTTAGAAGAGGTTTTGGCAGCGTTTCTCTTATCCAGCCCTTGGTTGGATATAATTTAAAAGCTGTTTTGGTGGTATAAACGCCACTAAAACTGCTTCCCCTTTGACTTCAGTACAAAATCCTCCATCAATTCACTTCTAAGATGTAACACGCCACTTCAGAAGCGGATCTTAAAGGGGTTATCCCATCTTAGACAATGGGGGTATATCGCAAGGATATGCCCCCATTGTCTGATAGGTGCGGGTCCCACCTCTGGGACCCGCACTTACAACGAGAACGGAGCCGGGGAGAGTTGTGGCTGGAGGACCCCGGGTTTCCCAGGGTCCGTCCACCACCAGGCACAGCTCCCCGCCTCTCCCATTGAAGTGAATGGGAGCGCACCGCGCATGCGCGGCCAACGCTCCCATTCATTTGTATGGGGCCGACGGAAATAGCCGAGCCAGTGCTCCATAGAAATGAATGGAGGGCGGCTGCGCATGCGCAGTGCGCCCTCCTCCACTTTCTCTGCTCCGTTCTCCTTGTATCAGACTATGACATGAATGATGAAAACGGCAGATCTCATTCATGTCATAGCCACAGAAGCAAAGTATAATGGTGGCTCAGTGGTTATCAGTGGTGTTCTGACCAAGCACAACATTTGTGTGGAGTTGGTACGCTCTCCCTGTTTTCGCAGGGGTTCCTCACACACTCCAAAGACATACTTATAGGGAACTTATAGAAAGATTGTGAGCTCTGCTGCGGACAGTGATGATCACATATGTAAAGCGCTGTCAGTGCTTTGTAAGTCAAATAAATCATAAAGATTTGCACCTCTTCCATGTTCTCTCCTGGCTCATGGACAATACTGGCCGTGTGAAGGTGGCTTTAGACAACATGTTATCTTTAGCAGTGTTATGCCCTGAGAGCTGTGCAGTAGTCCCAGCAGTACGTTCAGGCTATGCTTCGCGAGGAACAACCTATAATTTTCTTTCCTTTGCAGGCAGTAGAAATAACCATCTAATGACCAACCCTACAATAAAAAGCTGAGGGAAACAAGTGGCATGGACCTCTGTTGTTCATTTTATCATGATCACATCTCCTAGGGAATGCCAAGGAAGAATAATACATGACTACCGCAATATTTTTATCTGTTTCGTCCCACTTCAGGAGAACTCGTCTCTTGTGCACATGCCGCACACCACTAAAACAAAAGCAACTAGAGCAAAAACCAAATTGATCTGCAATATGTTCATGCTGTGCTTTTTTTAGCTGGCCTAGTTTTGTAGTATTGTAACCCCCATGGCGGTATTACTGTCCACACTTCATGGAGCATGGAGGCTAATGAATGCAGTCTTCACTAAATATTGGCAGTAGAACAATCCATCCTCTTTTGCAGACATCTTTGTATCTACCATCATCCACTAGTTGCCATACGTTCCACCAGGTATAAACCCAGATAAATTAGCTTTAGAATATGTGCACAAGAGACCATGCGTCCAATTAAATCACATAGATGATTGAATACACTCTCACTTTTTAGCCCAATGGGTGAAGAATCTATAGATTTATGTAAACACATAAGATGGACAGGCTTCTTGCAGGAGGATAGATCTGAAACACAATATAGATGAAAGCTGGACAAGGGTACAAGTGTACAGATGACTCACGAAGACAAAAACTACATTTATTGTATTCGAAAAATAAACCTGTACATGTCGCATAAAGAATGCAAAATTCTGGATCTCATGTCTTAGAGCTCTGAGTCGTGCAGTTCCTCTTTTATTCCTCCAAGAAATTTATGGGGCGAAAAATGACAACTGGAGGTTACCATCAATGCATTGCAAGGATCAATATGCAACTGTGCATCACCATTCGCCATGGGAATAGAGTATACCGATTGGGTGACGAAATGCACCACAGTAACCCCCATTTGTTAAAGCAGAGGAGCAGCACAACGGCATATCCTGTGGGTAGACAATACATGTCTAAGGTGTGAACACCCCTTTAAATTCCAAATAAGAAAACAATGTTCATTTGTTCATGTGAATTGTTGGTCCTTGATTGTCACCATGGATGATGAGATCAAGCTAGCTGCATTCAAACATGCTTAACCCCTTTAGGACCCCGCGATTTTCATTTTTTGCATTTTCAATTTTTACTCCCTGCCTTTCCGGAGCCATAACCTTTTTATTTTTAAGTTCACATAGCCATATGAGGGCTTGTTTTTTTGGCAGGACAAGTTGTACATTGTAATGGCATCATTGACTATTGCATATGGTGTAGTGGGAGGCTGGATAAATATATATATATAAAAAAAGCAATGAAGTTATAAAAAAAACTGCAAATTGGCCATTTTAATTTTTGGTACGCTATTGGCTCTATGGGATAAATATTTTTATGTTTTAATAATACAGATGTTTTCAGATGCAACGATGCCCATAATGTTTACTTTTTTATTGATTATTTATTTTTCTTACTCTAGTGATTTGAATGTTTTATTTTATTATATTTTTTGAAACTTTTTTTTTTACCTTTTTTTAAATCATCCTAGGTGACTATAACATGCAATCATTAGATTGCATCTTGTATTCTGTAATGAATATCTATCCATTAAAGAATAAGGAATTCAGTATATGCCAATGCAGCAGTGCTGCCACCTGCAGGCCTGCATTGGAATATACTTGTAATCAGCCTGGAATCCTTGTACAGGCTCAGGCATATTACTAGTATGGGGTGCCTTCCCAATCTCAGCCAGGTGCGGAGAAACACACAGCCCCAGGGTTTTAGCACCGCTGAATGGCAGGGCAGTCCTAACCCCTGGATACAAGCCGTGTATAATGTGATGGAAAAATGAATCAAACCAGCAAAGGAGGCAATGTGGACAATTACAATCCATTACAGATTAAGGGGCATCTAAGGGATATCCTTTTGGACTCGGTGGATTGTGTTCCAGGGCTCAGCGGAATACCAGGCTCTGTTGGCTAAGTGGAGACTTTGTGGGTGTCTCGACAGTTTTTTTTTTCCCCCCTCTTTCCCAAACTGTGCTCCCTCCCTTCCTTGTTTCTTCCTGTTTCAGGTCTGTCTCCTCTCCCTTGCTCTTGTGTTCTTGTTTGTCTGCCTCTTGTTTACTGACGGCTTCTTGATTCCAGTGATTGCTCCATATTTTATTTGCTTTTAGGGCATTTGTGTTGTTCATTGAAGACTTGATATGTTATGGTGGATGAGATATAATATTTTGTTTCTGTTTTTCCAGTGACTATCTCAGTACATTTGCATTGTGCCTACCATTATCATAGAGGTATTAGATATCTGTATCTGCTTTATTTTCTTAAATAAAGAATTTATTAAAAAAAACTATTTATGAAACATACAACATTTGATAAATGGTATAAAGTACGCAGACTCGAGCAAAACTGACTTCAATTTTTCCCCTCATGATACATTTCTCCTCTGTGTCAGCAATAGATGCTACCATACGTGCCTAAGTCGGTGGCTAGTGCCTTAACCATAGATGCCCCTTATGACCCTCAACCACAGATGTTGCTTTTAATACTTCAGCTACAAATGTCTTCTTAAAGAGGTTGTCCCACAAAAAAAAAGTAAGATTTTCAAACCAGCACCTAGATCTAAATACTTTTGCAATTACATAAACACCAAAATATGTGGGGGAAACACTCAATATCATCCGGCTATTACCCCAATTACAAGCACCAAAAACGGCCAGTCCGGATAATAAATAATAAATATCTTTATTCATTCATATTACAGAAAACACAATTAAAATTGCGTTGGGGGTGCAACTACACATAGGGCTAATACATTACCACACAGGGGATAGCAAAAAATATCAATAAATATAATACAAACATAAATAGAGATGTGGGGTCACCACACAAGTTGTCATAAGATCATTACATAAAGTGCCAAGTGCTGTACTGCGGGTGGATAGTTTTCCAAACCTCCAGAATCTCTACATATGACATCAATGTACCTGTGAATGAAGTCTGTATCGCCCTCGTCCCAATGCGCGTTTCGCCTAATGCTTCATTAGGGGGTAGTGCTGAACTAGATACAGTGGAGGAAATAATTATTTGACCCCTCACTGATTTTGTAAGTTTGTCCAATGACAAAGAAATGAAAAGTCTCAGAACAGTATCATTTCAATGGTAGGTTTATTGTAACAGTGGCAGATAGCACATCAAAAGGAAAATCGAAAAAATAACTTTAAATAAAAGATAGCAACTGATTTGCATTTCATTGAGTGAAATAAGTATTTGAACCCTCTAACAAAAAAAGACTTAATACTTGGTGGAAAAACCCTTGTTTGCAAGCACAGAGGTCAAACGTTTCTTGTAATTGATGACCAAGTTTGCGCACATTTTAGGAGGAATGTTGGTCCACTCCTCTTTGCAGATCATCTCTAAATCCCTAAGGTTTCGAGGCTGTCTCTGTGCAACTCTGAGCTTGAGCTCCCTCCATAGGTTTTCGATTGGATTAAGGTCCGGAGACTGACTAGGCCACTCCATGACCTTAATGTGCTTCTTCTTGAGCCACTCCTTTGTTGCCTTTGCTGTATGTTTTGGGTCATTGTCGTGCTGGAACACCCATCCACGACCCATTTTCAGTTTCCTGGCAGAGGGAAGGAGGTTGTCGCTCAGGATTTCACGATACATGGCTCCGTCCATTTTCCCGTTTATGCGAATAAGTTGTCCTGTGCCCTTAGCAGAAAAACACCCCCAAAGCAAAATGTTTCCACCCCCATGCTTGACGGTGGGGACGGTGTTTTGGGGGTCATAGGCAGCATTTTTCTTCCTCCAAACACAGCGAGTTGAGTTAATGCCAAAGAGCTCTATTTTGGTCTCATCAGACCACAGCACCTTCTCCCAGTCACTCTCTGAATCATTCAGGTGTTCATTGGCAAACTTCAGACGGGCCTGCACATGTGCCTTCCTGAGCAGGGGGACCTTGCGAGCCCTGCAGGATTTTAATCCATTGCGGTGTAATGTGTTTCCAATGGTTTTCTTGGTGACTGTGGTCCCTGCTAATTTGAGGTCATTAACTAACTCCTCCCGTGTAGTTCTAGGATGCTTTTTCACCTTTCTCAGAACCATTGACACCCCACGAGGTGAGATCTTGCGTGGAGCCCCAGAGCGAGGTCGATTGATGGTCATTTTGTGCTCCTTCCATTTTCGAACAATCGCACCAACAGTTGTCACCTTCTCTCCCAGCTTCTTGCTAATGGTTTTGTAGCCCATTCCAGCCTTGTGCAGGTCTACAATTTTGTCTCTGACATCCTTGGACAGCTCTTTGGTCTTTCCCATGTTGGAGAGTTTGGAGTCTGCTTGATTGATTGATTCTGTGGACAGGTGTCTTTTATACAGGTGACTAGTTAAGACAGGTGTCCTTAATGAGGGTGACTAATTGAGTAGAAGTGTCTAACCACTCTGTGGGAGCCAGAACTCTTAATGGTTGGTAGGGGTTCAAATACTTATTTCACTCAATGAAATGCAAATCAGTTGCTATCTTTTATTTAAAGTTATTTTTTCGATTTTCCTTTTGATGTGCTATCTGCCACTGTTACAATAAACCTACCATTGAAATGATACTGTTCTGAGACTTTTCATTTCTTTGTCATTGGACAAACTTACAAAATCAGTGAGGGGTCAAATAATTATTTCCTCCACTGTATTTATTATTTCCTATCCCGACTGGCCGTTTTGGGATTTTGCAATTACATGTTAAAGATTTTGTATAGCCGCTGAGGTATTTAATAAAATCTATCTTTACAGCAGCACCTGCTGGTTGATCTTTTTCTAATTTCTCTGTCCACCTCACTGAGGTGGACGCACATGCTCAGTTCCATCCTTCAACTTCCACCAGCTGAAGAGGACAAAGACATCTCAGGATCCATGTGAAGTGCAGGACTGGTTCTAGCTTGAGAAGCTTCTAGCGTTAGAATGAGGTTGTCATGTTCTATATGGTTTCTGATTTTAATTTTTTACATTAATCATGGTGTTCTTCAGTGGAACAGATCAGAGAAGCTGGCAGGAGCTTCATGCTGCTACTACTACCACAGACAGCATAAAATACCGACAGGCTCTTTGGTTACAAACAGATATCTTTTAGTGAACACTCCCTCCTCGAGTAGAGTGACAGGTCTGTCCCAATAGGGAGAATCCTGTCATTCTACTCGAGAAGGACAGGGAGAAGCTGGTGGGGAGCTGCCGCCATTACCCTTGTCCTCATTACACACTTGTTTGTAGATTAATATAATTGTTTGAAACCTGTCGAGACATAATGCTGCCCGTGGTTCCGTTAGCATGAAGTTCTTGACTGGTTCCCTTTAATGCTCAAGGGAGAGTCTGTCAACAGTTTTGACTGTGCTAAACTGCTGACAGCACTAGGTAGGGGCCAGGGAGAGCAGTACAAACATACCTTTTGTGGAGTTTTTTATCATCAGAACTAGAGTGAATATGAACATTATCCTGCAGGTGCACTGGATGCAGAGCTTCACTATGCAGTGTTCTGCACACGTTGCGGATAACGCACGGTTTTTCAGCACGGATTCTTGGGTGGAAAAACCACAATGTAATAAAGTACCAGCAAAGTATATGAGATTTCACAAATAATATACACACTGCTTTTTCGTTCAGTGTGGAAATTAACCTGCAGTGTGGATTTTGAAATCTGCAGCATTTTAAAGGGTATCCAATACTATAAAAATGTCCCCCATATGCCGGGCCCCCCACAGTGATACTTACCCCACTCCCCGCGCCACTCCTGGTCCCCGCACCACCGCTGCTGCTAGAGATGCTCATCCCTGTCCCTGCCTGTCATTGGCTGCTTCCCCCGACACCAAATGTTTTCATCCGCACACGGGGAGAAGCAGCAGCGGTGGTGCGGGGACAAGGAGTGGCACGGGGAGTCGGGTAAGTATATTCACTGTGAGGGGCACGGCATATGGGGGACATTTTTATAGTACTGGATAACCCCTTTAATTCTTTGTGTGTTTTTTTTTGTGTGCAGATTTCACCCTTTTGTATGCAAGGATGAGATCTGCAGCAAAAACGCATCAAATCAGCACCAAAAATCACATGTGGTTTTTGGTGCAGAAATATACAGGAAACCTCAAGGAAATTTGTGCAGAATTTGTGCAAAACAGCCCACACCTGTATACAGGTAGCCTGATGTGTTGAGCTGCTTTACAGCCCCACCCCCTGTCTGAGAGACTGTTGTACTGGTCTCCTGGTTGGATACTACAGCTGTCACCCAGAGAGGAGGGGCTAGCATTCAGCTCAATGCAGAGAGCAAAGAGCGCTTTCCAGTGAAGCTCCACCTCCAGTGTACTTGCAGAAGCAGAATCTGGCAGCATAAAATTACATATTTAGACTTCTCCTGATAATAAAAAATCCACACAAGGTATACAGGGAGTGCAGAATTATTAGGCAAATGAGTATTTTGACCACATCATCCTCTTTATGCATGTTGTCTTACTCCAAGCTGTATAGGCTCGAAAGCCTACTACCAATTAAGTATATTAGGTGATGTGCATTTCAGTAATGAGAAGGGGTGTGGTCTAATGACATCAACACCCTATATCAGGTGTGCATAATTATTAGGCAACTTCCTTTCCTTTGGCAAAATGGGTCAAAAGAAGGACTTGACAGGCTCAGAAAAGTCAAAAATAGTGAGATATCTTGCAGAGGGATGCAGCACTTTAAAATTGCAAAGCTTCTGAAGCGTGATCATCGAACAATCAAGCATTTCATTCAAAATAGTCAACAGGGTCGCAAGAAGCGTGTGGAAAAACCAAGGCGCAAAATAACTGCCCATGAACTGAGAAAAGTCAAGCGTGCAGCTGCCAAGATGCCACTTGCCACCAGTTTGGCCATATTTCAGAGCTGCAACATCACTGGAGTGCCCAAAAGCACAAGGTGTGCAATACTCAGAGACATGGCCAAGGTAAGAAAGGCTGAAAGACGACCACCACTGAACAAGACACACAAGCTGAAACGTCAAGACTGGGCCAAGAAATATCTCAAGACTGATTTTTCTAAGGTTTTATGGACTGATGAAATGAGAGTGAGTCTTGATGGGCCAGATGGATGGGCCCGTGGCTGGATTGGTAAAGGGCAGAGAGCTCCAGTCCGACTCAGACGCCAGCAAGGTGGAGGTGGAGTACTGGTTTGGGCTGGTATCATCAAAGATGAGCTTGTGGGGCCTTTTCGGGTTGAGGATGGAGTCAAGCTCAACTCCCAGTCCTACTGCCAGTTTCTGGAAGACACCTTCTTCAAGCAGTGGTACAGGAAGAAGTCTGCACCCTTCAAGAAAAACATGATTTTCATGCAGGACAATGCTCCATCACACGCGTCCAAGTACTCCACAGCGTGGCTGGCAAGAAAGGGTATAAAAGAAGAAAAACTAATGACATGGCCTCCTTGTTCACCTGATCTGAACCCCATTGAGAACCTGTGGTCCATCATCAAATGTGAGATTTACAAGGAGGGAAAACAGTACACCTCTCTGAACAGTGTCTGGGAGGCTGTGGTTGCTGCTGCACGCAATGTTGATGGTGAACAGATCAAAACACTGACAGAATCCATGGATGGCAGGCTTTTGAGTGTCCTTGCAAAGAAAGGTGGCTATATTGGTCACTGATTTGTTTTTGTTTTGTTTTTGAATGTCAGAAATGTATATTTGTGAATGTTGAGATGTTATATTGGTTTCACTGGTAAAAATAATCAATTGAAATGGGTATATATTTGTTTTTTGTTAAGTTGCCTAATAATTATGCACAGTAATAGTCACCTGCACACACAGATATCCCCCTAAAATAGCTAAAACTAAAAACAAACTAAAAACTACTTCCAAAAATATTCAGCTTTGATATTAATGAGTTTTTTGGGTTCATTGAGAACATGGTTGTTGTTCAATAATAAAATTAATCCTCAAAAATACAACTTGCCTAATAATTCTGCACTCCCTGTAATTCTCCTTTCTCCAGCCCCTACCTAGAGCTGTCAGCAGGTTAGCATGGTCAAAATTGCTGACACTTCCTTTGAACTCAGATTTGCTTTAACCCTATTATAGCCCTATATAATTTGCTTTTTTCAGTCAATTAAACAGAGCAGAAATGGAAAATCTGATACATTAGCTTTGCCACACTTGTTGAGGAAGCACATTTTACATTTTTTAACATTCCAGGCTCATTGGATGATGGCCAATTAAGCTATAGTTATGCTTGATTATATAGCAGACACACTCCACAATCATCCTGAGTAATGCTATGACTCTTATGAGTGATGGGAATGCTGCAAGTGATGATTTCAGGTATAGCTAGCTCCTGGAAGCAGAGTCTGCATACAAATGCTTCAATAAAAAATGTGCTGAAGATATAGCCACATGCATTGAAAGAGAACACTATGCATATATACTGAGGTACAGCAACAAGAGTTCATCAGCCACAGCCTGATTGCAAGTGCTCTGTAATATCTACGGTATATAGGCTAATCATGAGAGGTGACTTACGCTTAGTATAGAGAAGCACACAGAGGGTTACCAAAAGATTGTGTTACATAATAAATTGGTTGATATTGCAGATATTTGAAATTAATAGGAACCAAATATTTTCCATAATTTAATTTATATTATTTTCCTCTTTTTTGGAATACACAAAACTCCCTGCATATGCTCTTTCCTGACAATCTGCTCGTTCATCAGGTGAAAATGTAGTTAGCGCTCATTCTCATACTGTGAAGGTGATCCATGCAGAGCTTCACCTCCACTGAATGAGCAGCCAGTTGTCAGCTGCTCATCGGCAGGTGTAAATCCACCATTAGAGAGCAGATTGCAGGGAGAAAAAGTTAGTGAACCTCTGTGTTAATGACTTCTCAAAAGCCAAATGGTATAAGGTGTTTGAATTAAGGAGGAGAGGTTGGAAGTGTGAGTTTCACGGGTGCTTTGCCCATTAAATAAAGGCACACAAAGCCTGGTTACTGACAAATCAGTTTCTTTCAAGAAAGAATGGTGAGTGCAAAAAACTTTCATAGGACTGTTAAAGAGATTGTCACATGAGGCTAAAAAGGCTTAAAAAGCACTGCTAAAAACCTAGATGTGCATCAGTCCACAGTTTGGGAAATGGAGGGAACTCAGGGCTGTTACTATTTCCTTTAGATGTGGGCATCCTGAAATGGAAGAGAAACGTGTGCATGTACCCTTACAGGGAGCTGTGGTCATACATTCATCTTTTATGTTGTATATCTTCTGGCAGCTAAAGAAACATTTGGTGAATGATTTGCTGCTAAAAGGGGATCTACACATTTTTCTTTTCTTTCTGCACTGTGAATGTTTACTAATTGCGTTGAATAAAAGACAGGAACGTACAACTGTTTTGGTGTTATTAGTTTAGTTAGATTGTGTTTAACTATAATTATGATTCAGATAACGATCAGACCATGTTTTATTAGTAATCAATGCGGAAACAGGTAATTCCAGAGGATTCATTGACTTTCTTGCAATTGTACAATGGATTCATTGCAATGAACATACCTAATGTACGTGAGCAACATGTAGGAGCCAGAAGGTAATATCACCAATGTGTAAGGATGAAATCATATGTGGCAGATGTTTTGTGGCTGTCACATTTATCTGATTGGGGCCTGCAGAAAACTATGTGTTTGCCAACAGAACCACCCATTTAGGTCATTTGAAGTGAATTTCAGTTGGATACGTTTCTGGAATAAACCACATGTGAATTTACCCTAAAGCTATACAGAGTTGGTTTGTAGTTTGTCACATTGATCTGTAGAAGAGCTGAAGGTGCAAAACAGTAGGATCATTTTCATCAACCCTTTTCACTCCTTTTTTTTTTTGACATTTTGAAGCAATAAAAATACCGACACAGTTTAATTGTATTGCCAGATGCAGGAATTATTAGAGGGACTTTATTGGGCTGTGTCCATAGCATTCAGTTGACCGCTGAGCCAGTATCAACAGCTTCATGACACAACACATTTAAATGGTAGACTATGCAACGTGCCGCCCCCCTCCCCAGGGCCTAGCTTGTCCCAGGTTTATCGGAATGCCGAGTGGTGTGGTGCAGCCCAAACAGTTTTTTTGTGTGTGTCATGGTGCTCCTACCTAGATACCATTGATTCCCAGGGTTAGGCTCCAAAGCAATAAAGGGGAGAGTAATGGTGGAGGTGGAGAAATAGTCGAATCCAGACCTTTATACATTTCAACAGCTTTACTTGAATCAACTTGCATCCAGACAATATGCAGTCTTTCTATTGGTTCCAGCAGGTTTTAGGTTAAATTGGCAAGCAAACTTGAATATTCTGCTTTCTCTCCTTGCTGTGCTAAACTCGGCTTTAGTCTGGTAGCTGGACTTT
Organism: Bufo gargarizans; assembly: GCF_014858855.1. NCBI lineage: Eukaryota > Metazoa > Chordata > Amphibia > Anura > Bufonidae > Bufo > Bufo gargarizans. The sequence goes on along the minus strand of NC_058080.1, from coordinate 84,051,611 downwards.
AGGACTGTTCTGGTATCTCTGGAGTGGGGTGCCTTTGGCTGTTGACCCCCTCGCAACACTTTGTCGGTTAATCTGTAAGAAGTCAGGGTGACTCATCTCCTTCCAACTCTAGACTAGACTAAGATTGACTGATAACTTCCTGCAGCCCCTCCCTTGGTGGGAAACGGGACTAGCCCACTTCTGCCCAAAAGGGGGATAATGGAATAGTAAGTTCCATTCTCTCTAAAGATCTCTCTGCCATATACGCGGCCACCTGCTGGTGAACCAGGCATACAACATGTAATACAACAAGAGTTTCAGAGCAATATTACCAGTGTACAAGGTCCTGGAATAAGTACAAGGATGACATTATTGGTTAGCAATGTATTACAAATATGGTTTCAATATAGTAAAATTTCAATGTTAACCATATCTATACTTATGAGCAAATGTGGTCACATATGTGAGTGTCCTGTATGATAACCTAATGTAGAGAAATCATGTCTGTGCTATACTGCAGAGTTCCTGTGCAGTAGTTTCCTTCCTGACAATCTGCTACAAAATATATTGAGATTTCAATTGTTTAGTAAAAATCTATGTTTTAGGGATTACATTTAAATGAACGGTAGCTTAAATGAATTTTCCAAATGTTTTTGTTTGGTGGGGGTATGACATCGGGGACCTCAACTGATCAGCTGCTTGAGAAGACACCGGCGTCCCTGTGAGCCATACATTTACAGCGGCTGTGCTAGGTATTGCAGCTGAACCCCATTCACTTTAATGCAACCGGGCTTCGTCTAGGCCATATGACTGATAAATGTGATGTCACACAGCCAAGGAAAAGCTGGAGAAGGTCGCAGCACTACTGCAAGGGCCGCTGTCTTCTCAAACAGCTGAGTTTACTTGCTTCCCATAGAGGTCTGTGGAGTGGGGAGGAGCAGAAATGGAGAAGTGGAGAGACACACGCAAAGACACTGCTGTGCTGAAGACTCTTGTACGTTTTCTCTCTCACCCCAGTGCTGGATTCACATCTACACTGCTCAGTACTGCTGCATAATATCCCCCATGTTGATGCTGCTTCTCTGAGTATGCTACAGAGAGACAGGGGAACAGGATCTCCCCTGTGTGCAGTGTATGGAAACTGACAACTAGTGACGGAGCCAGATATAGTGTTATTCCTTATGTACACACATTTAATAGCTTCTGAAAAGTCACCTGAAACAACAGTTACATTAAAAACTAAGGGATGGAAATGATGGCACTTAAGGGAGCGGTGCGTGCCAGAATAAAAGTATGATTTCATTGTCTTGTTTAGCTGTATATGGAAAAGGCACTCACTCGTGCCGTACCCTGTGTCTCTTCCTGCTCGCTGCTATGCCTATGGCAAGCAGAAAGAGAGACAGGAGACGGCATGCACTCATAGCACGTACCTTCTCTTCATACAGTTGATCGGCGTCCCTGAAGTCGGACCCACCAGTCTGATATTGATGACCTATCCTGGGGATAGGTCATCAATATTAAAAGCCTGGAATACCCCTTTAACCAGCTGTCCACAGGCCTTTCTATAGGCAATTTTGCAGTCATTAAAGTTATTGTTCCATATTGTTTTAGGGGTTAATTTAATATTCTAGTAATACTTCTAATCCGCAATGTTTTCATGATTTATTCTCTGCAAATGTTGGTCATGTACTATATTCAGTAGGAGCTTGAGTCTTGAGAAGTGGATTAGGTTAAACCTCATTTGAATCTAATTTTACTAAGTATGTTTTAAAAGGTCAAGCACATTTGTGGAATAACATATAGACCCCTTCCAAAAAATGACTTTAATTTTTTGCATGGTACTGTACAGAATGGTGATTACTCCCATGCAGCATATTGTGTGTAGCAATAAAAAATTGCCACCAAACAGTGCAACAAACAGCACAAAACACAAAACATTATTAACATTCGGTAGATATTTACATGCTATATAACACCATTTTCAGTATTCATTTCTGGCACTCTATATTTATTCCCATTGGTGAACCTTGTACTTTCAAGCTTTATGCACATAAATTTAAGGTCTCATGGCTTTACAATATGGAGCAGCGTGCTACTCACCTTCCAGCCTTTGAGAAATTTTTGCCGTCCACTGTAGAGACAGTCTTGGCAAGTCTGCAATAGCTTAGCAAGTCATTTTCAAAATTGCAGCACAATTACTTGCTATCTGGGTATGAGCAGATCAGATATATATATGTGTACAAAGTGCATGTGCAATTAATCATGAATCAATATACATAATTAGACATAAAATACTGAAATAAAGTGCCAAAAGTATCATAAAAAGTGCATAGTGCCATAGTACATCATGATGTATTAATGCAATATGATTATCATATCCCTATACAAAATACAGTGAGTGCACTAAAATATATAATCACATGATTAATATACATTACAAAACATGATTGCACCTGTGTACTTCATATGCAAATTATGTTTCAATGAATAGATCAAAGGAATATGCTCACCAGGGGACTAACAGAATATATGCATATATTGGAGGGGCTGGAGAAGATCCAGCAGTCATGGTCCATACCGGAACCAGTGACAGAGTTATAGGTAGGTGGAGCATCCATAAAAATGATTTTAGGGATTTAGGTCAAAAGCTTAGGGCACGGACCTCAAAGTTAGTATTTTCCAAAATACTACCAGTAAAAAGATTAAAATAGACAAATCACCGGGACCAGATAGCATACATCCCCGTATCCTAAGAGAATTAAGTAATGTCATAGCCAGACCCTTATTTCTGATATTTAAAGGGACACTGTCAGGCCTTCTGAGCATAATTAGATCTTTATATGCCCTCCTAGGTCTTGTAATAAGTTTCCAATTCATATAAGTATTATCCCTGTGCGCATTGTAAACAGTGAAAAATAATCTTTATAACCACCTGTCAATCAACTGTCCTTTATGCGCAAGGGGCGTTCTTTGCGCCGCATTTGTTCCCCTGCCGCGCCCCAACTGCCGGATCCTTAGACACGCCCATCTCATTAGAATTCAATTCGCTGGGCGGTATTTTCCTGTCCCTGACATTCGGAGATCCCGCGCATGCCCGAAACAAAGTTACGGTAATCGGCCTCAATAGGGGACGCAGGCGCGATGTAATCCCGGCGAGTGAGGGTGTCGGGCGCATGCGCAGGATCTCGGAATGCCGGGGACAGCAGAAGCCGCCCAGCGAAGTGAATATTGATGAACTGGGCGGCGCTTCAAAACAGCAGATGGGCGCGGCTGGCTGGGCAGAAGTGAAGCTGAAACGCCGCCCCTTGGGCAGAAAGAAGACCGATTACATCAGGTTATAAAACATCAGTTTGCAGTGTTCATAAGGTGGACAGGAGTTAGACTTGTATGTTTTTAATACACAATAGAAGACCTGTGCATGCATATATATAGATAATTATGCTTATTGGGCCTGTCAGTGTCCCTTGAAGGACTCAATACTGTCAGGGAGTGTTCCACAGGATTGGCGCATAGCAAATTGGTGCCAATATTCAAAAAAGGTCCAAAAACAGAGCCCGGAAACTATAGGCTGGTAAGTTTAACATCTGTTATGGGTAAACTGTTTGAAGGTTTTCTAAGAGATGCTATCTTGGAGTACCAATGAAAATAAGCATATCAGCATGGGTTCACGAGGGATCGGTCATGTCAAACTAATTTAATCAGTTTCTATGAGGAGGTAAGTTCTAGACTTGACAGCGGTGAATCAATGGATGTCGTATATCTGGACTTCTCCAAAGCATTTGACACTGTACCGCATAAAAGGTTAGTATATAAAATGAGAATGCTCGGACTGGGAGAAAATGTCTGTATGTGGGTAAGTAACTGGCTCAATGATAGAAAACAGAGGGTGGTTATTAATGGTACACACTCAGATTGGGTCACTGTCACTAGTGGAGTACCTCAGGGGTCAGTATTGGGCCCTATCCTCATCAATATATTTATTAATGATCTTGTAGAAGGCTTACACAGTAAAATAAAAATTTTGCAGATGACACTAAACTGTGTAAAGTAATTGACACTGAAGAGGACAGTATACTACTACAGAGGGATCTGGATAGATTGGAGGCTTGGGCAGAGAAGTGGCAGATGAGGTTTAACACTGACAAATGTAAGGTTATGCACATGTCCAGGAAAAATAGAGGAGGCAGAGGAAATCCAAAGTGTATTCAGCATGTCTGACATGCACTCTGCCACTCAGGAATAAGAAAGGCTCTAGGGTTGAGCCGAAACGTCCCGTATCCATATGGGTGAATAAAAGTATATTTTTTTCATTTTTACTGATTTTGGAGTGCTGCCTTTTTGCTATTTTGTATACTGGGCAATAGTCTAGTCCCCTGAGGCGTGCACTTTTTTTTTTTTGTTTAAGCCTTGATTTAGTGCTGCCAGATTTTTGCTATCTATCTATCACTCTAATCTATCACTCCAATCTATCTTTTCTATCTATGTAACAGAGGATAAAATCAGAGCACTCTAACAAGATAAAATAGTTTCTTCACCTAAATCCATAGTGACGTTTTAGCTCCCTCACAAAACCTCGCTGCGGATATGGGTGAATAAATATAGCAAACAATTATATCCTGTTAGAATGCTGTTTATCTTGTTATCTATCTATTTCTTTATCTTCAATATGTTCGGGACTGTCACTATGTAAATATCAGCCTTAAAAATAATCATATGCATTTTTTATGCTCTACAGCAATGTTGTGTATACAGTGATTTATTGGCAAGTACACAATAAAACACAATAGTCTATATAATGCAGCACTATATGAAATATATTCATCAGCAGTACTGCTAGGAAGATGAGTCTGGAGCTTGGGCTATTAGTTGTATATTATTGCTGAGACGTTACTTATGCCTGTGTTGTCTGGCCGTTCATATATTTTCTGCCATGAAGAGCTATTCCAGGAGGCTGTATATATATCATATAGCAGGTAGAGAAACAACATCGCTTACTGAAGATCATGCTGCACAGTTTCAACCGTTCTCTTTTCTGGGAGGAACATATAGAGTTGTTCATTCTGGTCTTCTCAGTTTATGAATAACAAGATTTACAGTATGAATAGAATGCCAGAGCTACAGTAAATCAAGCAAAGGAAAAACGCCCATTACCTGTCACGCTTTGGTGTGGGAGGGAAACACCACACCGAGCATAAGAGGATTGCTCCAAACAACATTTCATTGTATTGTACATTGTATTACATTGTATTGTACAGTGACAATAAAGGCATCTTATCTTATCTTAAGAGGAAAGGGGGGAACAGGGAATCAGGCCTGAGAACTAGGGAAGGAAGATGGACACCTCCTAGTAAAACCCTACCCAAAATGCTGACTGCCTACCAGTATGAACAGACCTCAGAGGTAGTTGTGTTCATACACAGGAATACCTAGAGTCCTATCTAACCCTATAGGACCCTGGTACTAATGGCAGGGACGAGACTACCTGTTCCTCCAAAAGGAGGGACGAACAGGAGTCTCCTTCAGGCCTAATACAAACAATAGGGAAAGGCAACACAGAGAACCCAGATAAAATACAAAAAGGGAAAGGAAAGACTTAAAGAGGACCTTTCACCGATTATGACACTGTGAACTAAGAATACAGACATGGAGAGCGGCGCCCGGGGATCTCACTGCACTTACTATTATCCCTGGGCGCCGCTCCGTTCTCCTGCTATGCCCTCCGGTATCTCCGGTCACAAAGTTATGGTAGGCGGAGTCTGCCCTTGTTCTTCGCCTACTATAACTTAGTGGCCGGAGATACCGGAGGGCATATTGTTAGTTCACAGTGTCATAATCGGTAAAAGGTCCTCTTTAACTTCAAAGGGGCTAAGGAAGCACCAGGAACTCCGCCGAGATCCACACACCTGCTCTCCACAACTTAAACTAAAGCTTTAAACCGCACAGCATTGTGGGACAACCAACAATAAATAAGGAAGGTTAAATGACCACATTATCAACACCTGAGGCAAGGGATGTGGCCATTACCAGAAACAACACAAACGCCTATTGATCCACAGAAACAACCTGTCAGATCAAACCACGTGTTGCCAGTCTCATCGATCTCCTGCCACCTGTCGTGGGAATGTCCGTGACATTACCATAGAAAAACAGTCCCATTTTGGCGCTGTCATGGGGCGGATGAGAGTTTACCATGCAGTAGCTTTTTTCCAAGAAGGATTTTATTAATGTGAACAACTAGTTTCAAGGTCGGATTGCCTTCTTCAAGTTATTGCACATACTTTTGCAAGATGGAGCTGCATGTACCCCAGTTGGTTGTGTGTTTGATTTATGTAACTAGAGAACTTGGGATGGGTCAAAGTTCAGTAGGAGACCAGCAGTAAAGGGTTGTAATTCTTCATAACAATGCAGCACTGGGGTCCTAAGTTCGAATCAGACCAAGGACAACATCTGTATGGACAAATCACTGGAAAAAATGCACCAAAATGATACGCAACTGACAATACTAGCTAATTCCTCAAGCCGATGTAAAAGCTGAGAACTTTGCCAATATCTTTCAGTCAGGAACATATCGGAGCCCCTCATGCACCACGTCACAGTGTCTCAGCACGCATGGGGTCCTTCCACTCAACTACCGGTGGTGTGTGAACAGGGTCTGAACAGTGCTAGAAACCAACTCACAGCCAGACTCTCACATGTCTCCATAATGGTATCACCAATGCACTGTGAGGTAGGATAAAGCTGTGAGCCGCACCCACAACAGACCATGTGACACAGAATCTACCAGGTGCAAAAGAACGTTACCAGCAAAATTCATGTGGCACATTCCATACACATAAAGACAAAACCTCACAGAAAAAAGTGGCCTAAACGGGTGGAAATGCTCCAAACTCAGACACTGTAGAGTGTCTATAACCAGGGGAGCAATTTATCCGCATGCGGTCCGGAGATAACGGCAATCCCCAGCAAACAATGCGTACAATGGAGGATGCCGGGGCGGACCGCATGCACCACAAGGACATCTTACACATTGATACAAATGATAAATTGTGCAGATGAAAAAATATATACATACACAAATCACTGCAAAAAATGCACCAAAATGATACGCAACTGACAATGCTAGCTAATTCACTTTTTTCAGTGAGTTTTTGTCTTTATGTGTATGGAATGCGCCACTTAATTTTGCTGGTAACGTTCTTTTGCACCTGGCAGCTTCTGTGTCACATGGTCTGTTGTGGGTGCGGCTCACAGCTTTATCCTACCTCACAGTGCATTGGTGATACCACTATGGACGCATGTGACTGTTTGGCTGTAAGTTGGTTTCTAGCACTGTTCAGAACCTGTTCACACACCACGGGCAGTTAAATGGTAGTAAGCAGCGCTTTATCGGTGAGTAAAATAAAGAACAAATAAGTATAATCATCATAAGTGGTTGCATTAGATTTGATGGCACCGTATACAGAACCTTCTATTAATATGTCCTCCTTATATCCACTTGCACCCTATAATGTCAGAATAAGGCAAATTAAGTGTCCAAATACCAGTAGCATTAACCCCTTAAGGAGGTAGCCTAGTTTGTGCCTTAAAGGGGTTGTCCAACTTTGGGGACATTTTTAACAGTCCTATGTACTGTTTTGTACCTGTTGAAAAGCTCATTCTCGCCTGCTCCCACTACTCCGTTCCAGACCTAGCTCTCTTCGGAGGTTTTCAGGTCCCCATCTTATAAACTTGCAGACAGACGAGGTGACATGCACTGCCGCAGCCAATGGCTAACCTCAGCGATGACATGGACCCCAGCAGCAAGTCAATGCTGGGTTATGTGCCACTTATGGACACTTCACCCCAGAGGACCAGAAGACTGCTTAAAAGAACCAGGATGCTTGAGAGGAGCAGATGAGTATGAGTTTTTCTTCATAAAAATATACCTGTTATAGGCCTGGTAGTCTCGCACAGGCTCCAGCCTGGGACCAGCAACTGAACAGTTTCCCTGATCTCAACACAGGGAAGCTGTTCGGGGAGCGGGAGGGCAATCCTTCCGGCGGAAAGTTGCCTCATTAACCACGGCACCCAAAGGGTTAAATGTCTGCTATCGTCATCATTAATTGTAGACATTAGCCTCAGGTGTCTGCTGCAGAAATCCAGCAACTATGGCGTCAGCTGTGCTCTGGAGCAGGTGCTATCTTTAACGTGGCAACATCCTTCTTACATGTACAGTGAATTTCATGAAGAAGTTAAAGTGACTGCAGGATTTTGATTTTCGGAGATTTCCCCACCACCCAGTCAGACCTGTGTCCCAGCACTCCAGACTGGCTCCATGGCTCCCAGGCTGTCTTCACTGAACTGCCAGTCCTTGCCTGTCAACTTTACGCATGGAAAGAGTCACATGCACTGCTGCAGCCAGTGACACGTGACTCCACAGTAACGTCTTGCTTGGGGACATGTCACCACTGAGGCCAGTCATTGGCCGCAGCAGTGTACATAACCCCATCCTTGCAGACGTTGACAGGTTGGGACCAAAGTCTCAGTAAAGACATCCCAGGAGCCAGAGAGCCAAAACAAAGTAGCAGGGAGCAGGTAAGTATACCTAGGGGCGTAGCTATAGTGGGTGCAGAGGTAGCAGTTGCTACCGGGCTTAGGAGCCTGAGGGGCCCAAAGACCCTTGTGCCACATAAGACACTGGCATTATAGAAAATGCATACTGGTCAATTTACACCTCTGGCTGGAGGGAAGGGGTTAGGTTAAGAATTTGGCATGAGAGGGTGCCCTTTCAATGTGTGCCTCAGGCAGCAGGAAGGATATGTGCTCCCCTGCCCCTTGCCAACAAGCACTGAGGGAAGGGGGCCCAAGCTGAACTCTTGCACCAGGGCCCATGAACTTTTAGCTACGCCCCTGAGTATACCACTAGGAGAATATATACAAAAAAAAATCCTGGACAACCCCTTTAATACACCCTGTAACGTTCACAGCTCCGACAGCATTGTTATTTATCTTTGAGGTTGCAATTAACATAGGACACGATCAACAAGCCATAAAGGTCTTTGTGCTAATTTTCCGCAGACACAGTCATTGTTTTGTTCAGCTAATTAGTACATTGCAATACAAGACAGGGTTCATATAGAAAGTAATTGTAAAAGGCAGGATTTCTGTTTCTAAAGCTTAAAGATAATGACCACTGCTTATGTTAATGCTCATTAAGTAAAGCCTCTTGAAACTGGAATGAACATAATCAGTCCTGGAGCTGCTGAAATAACCAGTAATGAAATAAAATCTCTCATCAGATATGCAAGAGTCAGTTTTCTCAATGGCACTGTTCCTGAATAAGGTAATTGCTGTAGAGTACCAGACAATCCCCGTTATATGGAACAGACGGCAGTGGTTTAAGGGGTGCAGAAACACACGTTTTGTTTAGGTAACGCATGGGTAATGCGTTCCGGATGCACCATGGTCAACATGTGCCCAGGATGTAGCCAAACAATACTCTGATGTGGAGACTGGTGCAAAGCTGCTGTTTAATAGCCGCGGGGTGAGCGGCCATTTTGTTGCATTAACGCACAATCATTATAAACGAAAGTGCTTTTAAATGCAGGCATTTAAAACATTGTCGATCTCCACGTCGGCATGTCTGTCAGTCCCAGTGGCAAGCTTCCAAAGTAATGCAGAACAAAATATGGTATTTCGGGTAAATGGAGCTAATGTTAATTTGTGGGATTATTCACATGAGCATGTAAAATAGCAAAAATTCTACGTGCGTTACGTTCATCCATTCTGCAGATGAAAAATGCAGTTTGAAGTTAAAAGTGACCCTCTGTTCCTCCTAAAAATTTTATGGAATATATAATGAAAGTACCTGAAATACTCCATTTTACTCCTTCTGCCGTTAAGCCGCAGTGTCTGGTCCCCTCTGCATTCGTCTAGAGTAGCCTTCAGCTTCTCAGTTTGACACACTCACTACCCCCACTTATTTTCCTCTAGTCAGCTCCTAAACTTCATGAAACATGTTCTTGGAATCTGTAGGTAGAAAAATCTTTTTGGAATTTTTTTTTTAATTAGGGTATGTTCACACCATGGAGTGTTCATGCAGATTTTGGCGCATATTCTGTGACAAAATCTGTATGAAATCCACATGCAATTGCAGCGGCCCGTGAGGAGGTGAAGCAGAATATTGGAGTGGTAGTGGTTCTAACGATATAGTGTCTTGGTGGTCTCCCTCAGAACATTGCTCCCTAGGGTTGTTCAACATAAGGAGGGGCACACCCTGGTTCTGGTGCTCATGCCTGATGGTAGCTGGGGTGCCATGATGGTGAGTGTTTGGATGTGTGCAGGGTAGGGCCATGAAGTGCAGCGTGTACAGTTTGGTAGAAGTCAGAGGTAGAAGAATAAACGTCTCTCTTTACTGCAATGCAAGATGGGAGAATTACGGCAAAACGCAGTTCCAACTATACACAGTGCAGTTCTCTGCCCAGATGGCGAGGCTTGGAGGTTTACAAAGTGGTAAATAAAGGTTCTCTTGATATGTTATCTTGCTAAAGTCTCTCTAATTAGAATGTCTGACTGGTAACTGCAATATGACATTTATGGCTGTAGTGTCCACTTCAGGATACAGGTTTTAGAGGCACATCTGGCCAAGATGTGGTTAAGTTTGATGGGTGACTTAGCCATAATCCCACACAGGCAGCAAAGTCTGGTTAGCTGTAGTCGCAGGTTACCTTGCTGACTCCAATGCTCGACCATGCAGACTCCAAGCTCTCCTTTCTTTTGCTCTTTCTTGCTGTAGCACAAGCAGTACATTTTCTCAGAGGTCAGTTAGTCTCTGGATCCTGAGGCCTAAGGAGAAGGAGCACATGGGTTTGCTTCCTCCCTCCTCACACACTAGTCTACACTTTCTCTCTAGGCAGAAAGTAGGGACAGTTTACTCCTGCCACTCCTGAGAGGGGTGGAACAGGGTAGTTAACCCTGTCCCTGCCAACCATATCAGGTCATGCTGTGTGTACATTACATTATATGACATAACATTACAAAACCTTTACAGATACCCCCTGTACTGGGCTACTACACAATTCTCATCTCATTTCCACAAATAAGCTCACATGGGTAGGGGAATGCAGATGTCTGGCATTTTTCCCACCCCTGAAATGAGTGACATGCCAGTATTATCTCCCTTGAATATCAATTAGGCCATTTTCATAACAGAAATACAGTGTCAGCCTCAGATTTCTGCCGTGAACAATACATGTCGGATTTTAATCCGTTGGATGAACATACCCTAAATTTCATACGCGTTTTAAGTAAAGAACAACATTATTTAATAAGAGACACCAAATGAATAAGATTTCATACTGTGCAGTGAGCCAGTCTTAGGGAATGGAATCAGCTTGATGTTCAATTTTATTTCATCAACCAAACTATCTATCATGGATCTTAATTACTTCTATCCACCCTAATTACAGCAGCACTATTCCTCTAATGGCAAATGTTATAAATTACTACAAATATAAACTGAGTCACATTCTAGGCCCTGCAGCAATAATTTCCCTGGAGACTGTCAGATAATGACGCCGCCTTAAGAGAACTTAATGTTACAAGATTTTCTAATTTTGGTGACATACAAAGTTTGTTATTATTTTCCGGTATGTCTAGCTTGATAGATTTTAAGTTGCCCATCATTTTAGGAATAAAATACTGGATTGCTCGGTCCACTTGAAGGGGGTATAGATGTAGCAAAATAATATGACATGGCAGCAAAACCCTTGACAGACAGCAATCCAGAACACAACCACAGGGCGGCCACACATACACTTATTAGCCACAGAATATCTCAAAATCATTTTGTTTTGAAAAAGCTGATCATCTTGCATCACAAATCTCAGGATATGCTGAGCCAAAAAGGACATAGTTTGAATGTACATTGGAGCAGATTTATTAATACTGTCCTAAATTTATACAGGATAAACCTAGACGGGACAGTCAGAAAATGCATTCAATTATCACAGAGGAGTGCTCCAATATGTAGATGTGGGGCATCTTACAGGATATGTTAGACACTTTTCTCTTTCTTATGTAGCATCTTCGCTGGCTTACTACAGTATATATGATTTTGCACCAAAAAATAGTATACTGTCCTCATACACATTAGCACGGTGTGTAATCTGACATGTAGCTAAACCTTCTGTCTTCTGAGAAAAAGAGACTGTTCAGCTTTAACATTCTCTTTATTGCTAGTAGATTGAAAGGAAAGGTGAAACTACAGAATAAAACAGTAGTATTTTAGAACATAAATATCCATGGTACATGGCATAGGACACAGAATAATCTACTATACACGCAGTACATCAGATAATACAATGATAGTAATGAGCTATCAGATACAATAAACATATATTGAACTACAGTAAATGTCACAAGATAGTGTCCTTACCGACTATGCTCGAAAACAGGCTGAATAACAGATGATGTGGCAGGAAAACCAGTGAGTGTGTGGCTCCTGAGACATAAGATGGTGGCTGCTTGCTGTACCAGCACAAGACTTGCAAGAACCAGAAACTACCCACAATGCCCTGGGACTCCCATAATGCATAGGGAAAAACAGGCTGGATGAAATACATAAACTCATCAATAGATGGTGCTGTTACCATACAATGTAATGCAAATGAATTACAACACATTTAAATGCAATGTCTACTGATAACACACAGAAACAAAAAGATCTGAATCTGGGGACAGAACACTTCCCGCTTGACGTCAACCGACGTCACTATTGTATTCGTTGGGTGCAAACAGTAGAACGAGTTCTCCTACTGGTCTAAGGAACAATTTGGTCTCTACCTGTGTTTGTATTTTCAATTCTACTTTGCGTATAATTCCTTCCTTACTTGGGAATGTCTTAGACACAAGACCTAACGGCCACTTGTTTCTTCATGACTGGCAGTCTTTTATTAGGACTACATCGCCGGTCTGGAGTGGGAATGTATTGCCTTTTCCACTTGTCCCAGAACGAGTTTGAGAGACTCTGTACTTGTCTCCATCGATTCTCCTGAAGATCTTTGGAATTCAATTCTCCAGGTGGAGCACAAATTTGTTCAGTCTTTTGGGTAAGCAGTGTGGCGGGTGTGAGAACTGTTGGGTCATCAGAATCGCTAGAAATCTGAGTTAGTCGATACTTCCGCCATGAAGGTAGTCAGGCTTTCATGAGTCAGCTTTGAAGATCCTTCTTGTAAGAAGATTGAGTCGAGGATTCTCCGTGCGATGCCTATCATCCTCTCCCAAGCACCTCCCATGTGTGAAGAGTGTGGTAGGTTGAAGGTCCAAGTGCATCCTCGTTCACTGAGGTATCCTTCTATGTTGTTAACATCCAAGTTGGAAGAGAGTTGTAGTTCTCTCGCTGCTCCGACGAAGTTTGTGCCTCGGTCAGAACGAATGTTTTTGACAGGTCCTCTAATGGCAATGAAACGTCGGAAAGCATTAATGAAACATGAAGTATCACAGAAGACACAAAGTTTTTGTGTCTCAACCTTGGTAGTTGGTACAGAAACATGGGCGAGCTATGTAAAGACGATTGTCTTCTTTAGTCTTGCGGAAGACTGTGTATCCCAGGTAGTCTTGATTGGCATCCCTGATGAAGTCATCGTAGGCAGGACCTGCAAGGGTACTTGTCGATGAAGTGCTTTGAGGCAGTTCCTTGATGAAGAAGTGATTTTCGCATGGTTGGAGAAGAGATGGGCGTCCATTCTCAAGTGTACTGGTAAGCATGCTGTTGACAGTTGTTGGTTTGTGTACGCCTCCCAAACAGACTTCTCCTACAATGACCCATCCTAGGTCAAGTCTCTGGGCGTATGGAGCGTTGTGAGGTCCATTAATCTGCTGTCTAACCTTGTGGACCTGTAAGATATCCCTCCCGAGGAGTAAGACTATCTGAGCTTCAGGATCAAGGTTCGGGATCAGGTGTCTTATACGCTTCAGGTGAGGCTGATGCGCTACTACTTCTGGCGTGGGTATCTCGGACCTGTTGTCAGGAATCTGGTTACATTCCAGTATAGTTGGTAAAGGCAGACGCACTTGACCATCGCTGGACTCAGCTATGTAGCCGCTTGCCCTCCTTCCGGCTGTTTCCACAGTACCAGCACAGGTTCTTAGAGAGTAGGGGGCACCGGGTCCTCTGATGTTGAAGCTATCAAAGAAGGCAGACTTTGCTAACGACTTGTTACTTTGATCGTCTAGAATTGCATACACTTTGATGGCTTTGCTTCGTCGTCTGCTGGGTAAACCTTCACTTATGAGATTTTAGAGCAGGAACTGCCTCTGATGTCTCTGCAAACCTCTGTACATTTAGAAGTAACTGCCAAAGTGTCAGTATTTGTCCTTTCGCTCCCCGCTATGCTTTTGGGTTCTGGGTGAAGCCCACAATAGTGGCCCAGGGTGTAGAGCTGTGTTATGTTTTGTCACATTTGGCACACTTTGCACTAACCTCACAGTCCCTGGCGAAGTGCGAAGTTGAAGAGCAGCATTTAAAACAGATGTTCTCTTTTAGGAAGGTCTTGCGGTCTTCCAATGACTTTTCCCTGAAGGTACTGCACTTGAGTAGGGAATGAGGCTTCCTGTGTAAGGGACACTGCCTGCTCGGGTCCTTGGGTTTGTCTCCTCCTTGACAGGAGCGGAACTCTTTTTGGACTGAACCTGTGGAAGAAACAATATTATATTTTGGACCTCCACCATTGCCCTACGAGGTTTACTGACTGAGGTGGTGGCACATGACATCATGAAATTAAAGCTAGGATCATTTCAGATTTTTGCTTGTTCAGAGACAAAATCTACAAACACATTAAATGGAGGAAATGGTACATTATAAGTCTGTTTATACCGAGAACCATACATGACCCACTTCTCTTGCAGGTTGTATGGGAGCTTAGGAACTATAGGATTCACACCTCTAGCAGTGTCAAGGAATGTCAATCCCACCAGATCCCCTTCTGCCTTTGCTACACTCAGCTCCATTAATAAGTCACTTAACTCTCTAAGCTTTGAATAGCCTTTGTTTGCTATTTTAGAAAAGTCCTCAATTCTCTTAAATCAGGCACTTTCTATGACCTCTGCTGCGCCATAAACCTCATCAAGTCTATCCCAGACCCTTTTTAGACCAATGTCTGGATAATTTACATTAAGGTCTCTAATCCTTCTAGCGTGTTCGGCGGACTCATTTCCCAGCCATTTTACCAGGAGATCCAGTTCCTCACTACATGACAGACCTAAGTCTCTGGTGGCATTTTGGAAAGAAGCTCGCCAAGCTCGATAGTTCTCAGCGCGGTCGCTGAACTTTACAAGTCCCTTGGTGACCAGCTCACGTCGAGCAAGGAACCTGGCAAAGTCCATTGTGGCTTGATTGGCGCTGGAATCGGCTGGTGTTGTGTTGTCAGAGTGAATGTGTGGTGCACAGCCATACCTGTTGGAAGTCTCTGGTTTAATCCGGTCTGTGTAATACCGTTCTGAAGTGAAGGGCATCTCTCTTAGCAGGGATTCTTTGTTCTGGAGAGAAGTTGTTGTAGCCGGTTTCACGCTGATGTATATTCTCTAGTTTGCTGCAAGGAGACTGATAGTCGACTTTCTGATGATCCGAATAAGCATGTTGGCTTGGCTTGTCAACAAACTGCTTTGCATTAAGCGGTGGAACTGGGCCATCGTCTGACTTGGCATGTTGATAGACGTGAATTCTACAAAAAACTGGGCACTCTCAGGATGCTGGAACCATCTTGTAATTTAATAGCTAAATGAATAATTGAAATAAATAATAAAATTGACAACAAGTACAATAAATTATCAACCTAAAATGTATATAATGATGGCTAAAAAGTGTAGAGTAATATAGCAGCAATCAAATGGCAACATATGAATACCAATAATAAAATTAGTTTAGTAAATGATCACTTGACCCCTAAAGAAACTTCAAACATAATCCAGTCCATACATCGATAATAACTGCTAGTGCGACTATAGCAATAATATAACTGCGTCAATTTGATGCGATCCCAACATGATAAAATTCAAAAGTTGTAGGGTAATCGCACTCACTTATTGCTGACCTATCGTACTCACTTACAGGAGGTCCGGTATTGATGTGGACCGATGTCCTACAGGCAATGTCCGTCTAATCTCCCACATTGGCAGTGTTGTTTGACACCTGTGGCCCTTCGTTATGGTGTTGGGTCATGCGTAATTTTCCACTCTCCACTCACGCGGCGGACGGTCCTGCAATGGGGATTTGGCACAGGATTTTCGTATGACTTCTTGAATAATCACAAGTATGGGGTCCTCTCTCAGCAGACGCGTTTCGGGGTATCAAATGACCCCTTCCTCAGTGGAACCAGTGGAACTATTAAATTACAAGATGGTTCCAGCATTCTGAGAGTGCCCAGTTTTTTCTAGGTTTCGCAAGCACGTTTTTAAGTGGACAGGGTGAGTCCCCTTTACTGTGAGCACCTCTATTGTCCATTAGGCGGTCCTGTGCGCCACATAAATTTTATTTTTACATGTTGACAGACGTATTTTAAGGTTCGCTGTTGTGGATCTTGGAATTCAAGTCCTGGATGGACGATGCTGCGATGACTCTTGGTTTCTAGATGTTCCGTGGCTTCTAGATATTCTGCTTCTGCTATGGCAGCTGCTGTCTTTTTATCAGTGGCGAGTTTTACTAGAGCTGCTTCAAGTTGCGCTTTCTCCAGCTTTACCTGCATGTCTTGTTCTGTGAAGCTGGATTTTGCCTTTGCAGCTTCTACTGTTGCACGGGCAATGGCGGCAACTTCTTTGATCCATGTCCTTTTAGAGCCACTTATCTAACAGCTTGTCTTGATGGAAGATGCTCAACTATTAGACATATTGTGACTGTTAGGAGACTGCTGCAATATCCGTAAGTAGGCTCTGCGTGGATAATGGCGGCTCTGTATAGTCTGATCTTCTGAGCTTGTTCTCAGCAGTCGTTTCACTATACAGGGAGTGCAGAATTATTAGGCAAATGAGTATTTTGACCACATCATCCTCTTTATGCATGTTGTCTTACTCCAAGCTGTATAGGCTCGAAAGCCTACTACCAATTAAGCATATTAGGTGATGTGCATCTCTGTAATGAGAAGGGGTGTGGTCTAATGACATCAACACCCTATATCAGGTGTGCATAATTATTAGGCAACTTCCTTTCCTTTGGTAAAATGGGTCAAAAGAAGGACTTGACAGGCTCAGAAAAGTCAAAAATAGTGAGATATCTTGCAGAGGGATGCAGCACTCTTAAAATTGCAAAGCTTCTGAAGCGTGATCATCGAACAATCAAGCGTTTCTTTCAAAATAGTCAACAGGGTCGCAAGAAGCGTGTGGAAAAACCAAGGCGCAAAATAACTGCCCATGAACTGAGAAAAGTCAAGCGTGCAGCTGCCAAGATGCCACTTGCCACCAGTTTGGCCATATTTCAGAGCTGCAACATCACTGGAGTGCCCAAAAGCACAAGGTGTGCAATACTCAGAGACATGGCCAAGGTAAGAAAGGCTGAAAGACGACCACCACTGAACAAGACACACAAGCTGAAACGTCAAGACTGGGCCAAGAAATATCTCAAGACTGATTTTTCTAAGGTTTTATGGACTGATGAAATGAGAGTGAGTCTTGATGGGCCAGATGAATGGGCCGTGGCTGGATTGGTAAAGGGCAGAGAGCTCCAGTCCGACTCAGACGCCAGAAAGGTGGAGGTGGAGTACTGGTTTGGGCTGGTATCATCAAAGATGAGCTTGTGGGGCCTTTTCGGGTTGAGGATGGAGTCAAGCTCAACTCCCAGTCCTACTGCCAGTTTCTGGAAGACACCTTCTTCAAGCAGTGGTACAGGAAGAAGTCTGCATCCTTCAAGAAAAACATGATTTTCATGCAGGACAATGCTCCATCACACGCATCCAAGTACTCCACAGCGTGGCTGGCAAGAAAGGGTATAAAAAAAGAAAATCTAATGACATGGCCTCCTTGTTCACCTGATCTGAACCCCATTGAGAACCTGTGGTCCATCATCAAATGTGAGATTTACAAGGAGGGAAAACAGTACACCTCTCTGAACAGTGTCTGGGAGGCTGTGGTTGCTGCTGCACGCAATGTTGATGGTGAACAGATCAAAACACTGACAGAATCCATGGGTGGCAGGCTTTTGAGTGTCCTTGCACAGAAAGGTGGCTATATTGGTCACTGATTTGTTTTTGTTTTGTTTTTAAATGTCAGAAATGTATATTTGTGAATGTTGAGATGTTATATTGGTTTCACTGGTAAAAATAAATAATTAAAATGGGTATATATTTGTTTTTTGTTAAGTTGCCTAATAATTATGCACAGTAATAGTCACCTGCACACACAGATATCCCCCTAAAATAGCTAAAACTAAAAACAAACTAAAAACTACTTCCAAAAATATTCAGCTTTGATATTAATGAGTTTTTTGGGTTCATTGAGAACATGGTTGTTGTTCAATAATAAAATGAATCCTCAAAAATACAACTTGCCTAATAATTCTGCACTCCCTGTACTGTCCTCATACACGTTAGCACGGTGTGTAATCTGACATGTAGCTAAACCTTCTGTCTTCTGAGAAAAAGAGACTGTTCAGATTTAACATTCTCTTTATTGCTAGCAGATTGACAGGAAAGGTGAAACTACAGAATAAAACAGTAGTATTTTAGAACATAAATATCCATGGTGCATGGCATAATACACAGAATAATCTGCTGAACACGCAGTACATGAGATAATACAATGATAGTAATGAGCTATCAGATACAATAAACATATATTGAACTACAGTAAATGTCACAAGATAGTGTCCTTACCGACTATGCCCAAAAACAGGCTGAATAACAGATGATGTGGCAGGAAAACCAATGAGTGTGTGGCTCCTGAGACATAAGATGGTGGCTGCTTGCTGTACCAGCACAAGACTATCAAGAACCAGAAACTACCCACAATGCCCTGGGACTCCCATAATGCATAGGGAAAAACAGGCTGGATAAAATACATAAACTCATCAATAGATGGTGCTGTTACCATACAATGTACCGTAAATGCAAATGAATTACAACACAGTTAAATGCAATGTCAACTGATAACACACAGAAACAACTAGATCTGAATCTGGGGACAGAACAAATAGCATAAGCCATTACTAAATCTGGCATGTTTTACAACTCCACCTAGCCACAAATCTACTATTCTAGATATAAAAAAAAAACATAATTATGGTGCACGGCATGTCTGCCAGTTTTTGTCACAATTTGAGCCAGAACTGTGGCAATTTTTGCTTAATAAATATTTCCTTTATCATTATATATTGTCTTTTTTTAAAAGAGCAAAATAACCTGTAAGGCGAGGGACACATCTGCATTCTGAACTCCGGCCCTCTGTTCTGGTCACTGTATCCGATATACAGTACAGACCAAAAGTTTGGACACACCTTCTCATTCAAAGAGTTTTCTTTATTTTCATGACTATGAAAATTGTAGATTCACACTGAAGGCATCAAAACTATGAATTAACACGTGTGGAATTATTTACATAACAAAAAAGTGTGAAACAACTGAAAATATGTCATATTCTAGGTTCTTCAAAGTAGCCACCTTTTGCTTTGATTACTGCTTTGCACACTCTTGGCATTCTCTTGATGAGCTTGAAGAGGTAGTCACCTGAAATGGCTTTCACTTCACAGGTGTGCCCTGTCAGGTTTAATAAGTGGGATTTCTTTCCTTATAAATGGGGTTGGGACCATCAGTTGCGTTGTGGAGAAGTCAGGTGGATACACAGCTAATAGTCCTACTGAATAGACTGTTAGAATTTGTATTATGGCAAGAAAAAAGCAGCTAAGTAAAGAAAAACGAGTGGCCATCATTACTTTAAGAAATTAAGGTCAGTCAGTCCGAAAAATTGGGAAAACTTTGAAAGTGTCCCCAAGTGCAGTCACAAAAACCATCAAGCGCTACAAAGAAACTGTCTCACATGCGGACCGCCCCAGAAAAGGAAGACCAAAAGTCACCTCTGCTGCGGAGGATAAGTTCATCCGAGTCACCAGCCTCAGAAATCGCAGGTTAACAGCAGCTCAGATTAGAGACCAGGTCAATGCCACACAGAGTTCTAGCAGCAGACACATCTCTAGAACAACTGTTAAGAGGAGACTGTGTGAATCAGGCCTTCATGGTAGAATATCTGCTAGGAAACCACTGCTAAGAACAGGCAACAAGCAGAAGAGACTTGTTTGGGCTAAAGATCACAAGGAATGGACATTAGACCAGTGGAAATCTGTGCTTTGGTCTGAAATTTGAGATCTTTGGTTCCAACCACTATGTCTTTGTGCGACGCAGAAAAGGTGAACTGATGGACTCTACATGCCTGGTTCCCACCGTGAAGCATGGAGGAGGAGGTGTGATGGTGTGGGGATGCTTTGCTGGTGACACTGTTGGGGATTTATTCAAAATTGAAGGCATACTGAACCAGCATGGCTACCACAGCATCTTGCAGCGGCATGCTATTCCATCCGGTTTGCGTTTAGTTGGACCATCATTTATTTTTCAACAGGACAATGACCCCAAACACACCTCCAGGCTGTGTAAGGGCTATTTGACCATGAAGGAGAGTGATGCGGTGCTGCGCCAGATGACCTGACCTCCACAGTCACCAGACCTGAACCCAATCGAGATGGTTTGTGGTGAACTGGACCGCAGAGTGAAGGCAAAAGGTACAACAATTGTTAAGCATCTCTGGGAACTCCTTCAAGACTGTTGGAAGACCATTTCAGGTGACTACCTCTTGAAGCTCATCAAGAGAATGCCAAAAGTGTGCAAAGCAGTAATCAAAGCAAAAGGTGGCTACTTTGAAGAACCTAGAATATGACATATTTTCAGTTGTTTCACACTTTTTTGTTATGTATATAATTCCACATGTGTTAATTCATAGTTTTGATGCCTTCAGTGTGAATCTACAATTTTCATAGTCATGAAAATAAAGAAAACTCTTTGAATGAGAAGGTGTGTCCACACTTTTGGTCTGTACTGTATATACCAGCTTTATGGCTGGACAAAAAAATACTACAGGCAGGCATATACACTCACCTAAAGAATTATTAGGAACACCTTTTTTATTTCTCATTAATGCAATTATCGAGTCAACCAATCACATGGCAGTTGCTTTAATGCATGTAGGGTTGTGGTCCTGGTCAAGACAATCTCCTGAACTCCAAACTGAATGTCAGAATGGGAAAGAAAGGTGATTAAGCAATTTTGAGCGTGGCATGGTTGTTGGTGCCAGACGGGCCGGTCTGAGTAGTTTACAATCTGCTTAGTTACTGGGATTTTCATGCACAACCATTTCTAGGGTTTACAAAGAATGGTGTGAAAAGGGAAAAACATCCAGTATGCGGCAGTCCTGTGAGCGAAAATGCCTTGTTGATGGTAGAGGTCAGAGGAGAATGGGCCGACTGATTCAAGCTGATAGAAGAACAACGTTGACTGAAATAACCACTTGTTACAACCGAGGTATGCAGCAAAGCATTTGTGAAGCCACAACACGCACAACCTTGAGGCGGATGGGCTACAACAGCAGAAGACCCCACCGGGTACCACTCATCTCCACTACAAATAGGAAAAAGAGGCTACAATTTGCACAAGCTCACCAAAATTGGACTGTTGAAGACTGGAAAAATGTTGCCTGGTCTGATGAGTCTCGATTTCTGTTGAGACATTCAAATGGTAGAGTCCGAATTTGTCGTAAACAGAATAAGAACATGTATCCATCATGCCTTGTTACCACTGTGCAGGCTGGTGGTGGTGGTGTAATGGTGTGGGGGATGTTTTCTGGGCACACTTTAGGCCCCTTAGTGCCAATTGGCCATCGTTTAAATGCCACGGGCTACCTGAGCATGTCCATCCCTTCAATGCCACGTAGAATTAAGGCAGTTCTGAAGGCAAAAGGGTGTCCAACACCGTATTAGTATGGTGTTCCTAATAATTCTTTAGGTGAGTGTATGCTGGAAATTAGCTGGATCCCCATGGGATCCCATTAAACTGAATAGGGATCTGATGATGCACGGTGGTATCTGGATACAGTGACAATGCACAGTGGTATCTGGATACAGTGACAGTGCACAATGGTATCTGGATACAGTGACAGTGCACAATGGTATCTGGATACAGTGACAGTGCACAATGGTATCTGGATACAGTGACGGTGCATAGTGGTATCTGGATACAGTGGTATCTAGTGACAATGCACAGTGGTATCTGGATACAGTGCACAGTGGTATCTAGATACAGTGACGGTGCACACTGGTATCTGGATACAGTGACAATGCACAATGGTATCTGGATACAGTGACAGTGCACAGTGGTATCTGGATACAGTGACAGTGCACACTGGTATCTGGATACAGTGACAGTGCACACTGGTATCTGGATACAGTGACGGTGCACAGTGGTATCTGGATACAGTGGCGTGGCACAGTGGTATCTAGATACAGTGACGGTGCACACTGGTATCTGGATACAGTGACAATGCACAATGGTATCTGGATACAGTGACAATGCACGGTGGTATCTAAATACAGTGACAGATAAATAGATAGATAAATAGAAAGATAAAGAGATAGATGTGCAATCAGCTAAGGAAGGGAGAGGAGTGGAGGACTGGAGTGGTGGCAGCAATGGTGCTGTCGCTCCCCTGGGCCATGAAGTGATGGGAGGAGCACACCTTTTCTTCCATTCGGGGCACTGCATGACTTTGGGGGTGCTGCCTGGTGTTAGGTGGGGTGCTCTTGGTCTAGACGAGTCTTGAGGTGCAATGCAGGGTCCCTGAATGATGTGCCAGCAATGCCGATGATGGTGCATTCAATAAAGAGGCTGGCTTTGTTGAAAATATGAACAGTTCTTTTACTGGCAGTAAGGTTCAAATACAGAAGTCGCTGAATGTAATATAGACTGGTCTTTTCTGCCTGGAGGGTACGCTAAACTTTTTATGATGCGTACGCTTTATTATAAATTACGCGCATCCTCTAGTAGTCCATGCGCCCAAACCGAAATGAGCTGGCATAGAATTTAGGCTTCTTGTACACCAGAAATCTGTCATGCATGAAGATAAATGCGCCAGGCCCGCTAGCAACGCCGCCTTCCCTCTTTCTCCGGAAAGTGGTTAGGACAGCATAGAAATGCCAGCGCTATTCATAAAAACTTTCTTTTAAACATCCTTTATTAAAAAACATCCACTAAAAATACATCTTCTGCATGTAAATTACTTACGCGTTTTGACCAGCTGTAGCAGTCTTAGTCATGACATAAAGTAAAAGAGAAAGCTCTTTCCATATATAGGTGCATGGTGATTGGTTCAGCTGGGTGATTATAAGTACGTGTGTCAATCTATTACGAAGAACAGAATAATAAAGGGGTTTTCCCAGACTTTAATACTGATAACCTATACTCAGGGTAGGTCATCAGTATCTGATTAGTGGGGGTCTGACACCTGGGACCGTCGCTGATCAGCTGTTTGAGAAGGCTGCAGCGTTCGCTGTAGTTCTCACACCTTTCCTTAGAACAGTGACGACACAGTCACGTGTCCTAGGCGCAGCTCAGCCCCATTCAAGTGAATGGGCCTGAGCTGTGATACCAAGTACAGCCATTAAACTAACGTATACGTTAAAAGGAGGCATAAAACGTGATGTGAACGCACCCTAAATTGTTGAGTGTGTCTAAAGGACCCTTTACACGGTCAAATTTTGCAGGCAATTGTCGGGAAGGAAGCATTCCTACTCATTAGTGGAAGAGACCACTGCATTTACTGTACATGCAGCAAAAAGATCGACTGTTTGAAACGCGTCACTGTTGTGGTGTAAGTGGAGTTTTTTGTCTGCACTTGCTGCTGCTGTTTGGAGAATTGAACAATAAAGTGCAACTACAAACACATTGGAACCGTGCTTATATTTCCTTCATATGTTTAGAAATACTCTGAAGGCAGTAGTTAAAAAAAGTGCTTGCATGTCCTAAGTTTTTATATTTCCCATAGACTTTCAGCTAAAAGCTGGAGCTGGCATTTTCCCGGCAAAAAAGGCACTAAAAACCACAGTTGCAAAAAACACAACTAAAGCCACAAAACTGCAGAAAAACTCCACTTCTGGCAGCTTTGGCTCAAAATAAAAAAAAACGCACCAAAAAAAGGTGTATTTGTGTTAAAGTCAACAATCAAGAGAAGACTTCACCAGAATGAATACAGAGGGTTCACCACAATATGTAAACCATTGGTGAACCTCAAAAACAGGAAGGCCAGATTAGAGTTTGCCAAATGACATCTAAAAGAGCCTTCACAGTTTTGGAACAACATCCTATGGACAGATGAGACCAAGATCAACTTGTACCAGAGTGATGGGATGGGAAGGGAAGAGTATGGAGAAGGAAAGGAACTGCTCATGATCCTAAGCATACGACCTCATCAGTGAAGCATGGTGGTGGTAGTGTCATGGCTTGGGCATGTATGGCTGCCAATGGAACTGGTTCTCTTGTATTTATTGATGATGTGACTGCTGACAAAAGCAGCAGGATGAATTCTGAAGTTTTTCGGGCAATATTATCTGCTCATATTCAGCCAAATGCTTCAGAACTCATTGGATGGCGCTTCACAGTCAAGATGGACAATGACCCAAAGCATACTGCAAAAGCAACCAAAAAGTTTTTCAAGGGAAAGAAGTGGAATGTTATGCAATGGCCACGTCAATCACCTGACCTGAATCCGATTGAGCATGCATTTCACTTGCTGAAGACAAAACTGAAGGGAAAATGCCCCAAGAACAAGCAGGACCTAAAGACAGATGCAGTAGAAGCCTGGCAGAGCATCACCAGGGATGAAACCCAGCGTCTGGTGATGTCTATGCATTCCAGACTTCAGGCTGTAATTGACTGCAAAGGATTTGCAACCAAGTATTAAAAAGTGAAAGTTTGATTTATGATTATTATTCTGTCCCATTACTTTTGGTCCCGTAACAAGTGGGAGGCACATATGCAAACTGTTGTAATTCCTACACCGTTCACCTGATTTGGATCTAAATACCCTCAAATTAAAGCTGACAGTCTGCAGTTTAAGCACATCTTGTTTGTTTCCTTTCAAATCCATTGTGGTGGTGTATAACTTAGGATGAATGTATCAAAGCGCAATTGTTCTCTTGAAAGGCCTAGATAAAGATGCCCACAGACGAGCACTGCACTTGTCAGTGTAAGGCCTCTTGCACATGACTGTTGTCCATTCTGTGCATTGGGGACTGCAATTTGCGGTCCCCAATGCACGGGCACCATCCGTGCGGCTGCCGTGACAGATCCAGACCTATTCAACTTGAATGGGTCCATGATCTGTCCGCAGAGCAACAAGCTCTATTTTTTTGTGGTGCGGAGGCACGGACAAGTGAATGGGTGCCTCCTCCCTATGTCTTTTACCATCATAACTAGGCTCAAGCGAATCGGGTTCGGATTGCTCTATCTGAACCTGATTCGTTTGCAAACTTTGTTTACTAAATCTCCTCCATGGTGCACTAAAATGTATGGGCTTCGCTGAGGCCTGGCCAATAATGCAGGACTTGCTTCTTCTTGAGTCTATGACATAACACATCGTTTAACCACATAAATTACTGTTCCAAATTCTGAAGTTGAACTCAGCTATGTTAATGAGACTTTGGAACAGTAATTTAAATAATTTATATGTGCCTAAACGAAGTGTAACATCATAGACGCGAGACGAAGCAGGTCTCTCGTTATTTGCAGCGAGATATGCCAGGCCTTAGTGGAGCCCATACATTTTAGGGTACTTTCACACTTGCGGCAGAGAGATCCGGCAAGCAGTTCCGTCGCCGGAACTGCCTGCCGGATCGGGCAAAATGTATGCTAACTGATGGCATTAGTAAGGGCCGCTTCACACGAGCGGATGCCGTGCGTGGCATCCGCTCCGTGAAAGAGTGCCAAGACCCGCTGCAGACTGCAGAGGCACGGAGCGGTAACATGACTGTTAATGCTCCGTGCCTCTCTGTGATCTCTTTACTACGAAATCACAGTGACAACTGTGATTTCGTAGTAAAGAGATCACAGAGAGGCACGGAGCATTAACAGTCATGTTACCGCTCCGTGCCTCTGCAGTCTGCAGCGGGTCTTGGCACTCTTTCACGGAGCGGATGCCACGCACGGCATCCGCTCGTGTGAAGCGGCCCTTAGACTGATCAGGATCCTGATCAGTCTTAAAAATGCCTGATCAGTCGAAAAAATGCATTGAAATGCCGGATCCGTCGTTCCGGTGTCATCCGGCAAAACGGATCCGGCATTTATTTTTTTCAGTCTGCGCATGCGCATAACGGAACGACGGATCCGGCATTCCGGTATTCTGAACGCCGGATCCGGCGCTAATACATCCCTATGGGAAAAAATGCCGGATCCGGCGTTCAGGCATGTCTTCAGTTTTTTTCACCGGAGAGAAAACCGTAGCATGCTGCGGTTTTCTCTTTTGCCTGATCAGTCAAAACGACTGAACTGAAGACATCCTGATGCAAACTGAACGGATTACTCTCCATTCAGAATGCATGGGGATATGCCTGATCAGTTCTTTTCCGGTATAGAGCCCCTGTGACGGAACTCTATGCCGGAAAAGAAAAACGCAAGTGTGAAAGTAGCCTTAGCGCACTATCAAGGAGATATTGTAAACAACGTTTTCAAAATAGAGCAATCCGAACCCGATTCGCTCAAGCCTTATAATAGCCCTTTGTGATACATTTATCCAGCAGTTCAGTCCATGGACAGAGTGTTACTTTTTTGAGAAACACTTTAATTAAAGCATCCCCACACACATACAGAGACAGTCTCTGTGTAGCTATTATTGATCAGAACATTTTCCTGGCAAACCTCAGTTGTTTTGGGAATTCTTGTCCCTCGCTGCCTTCTGTATTGTTACATCTATCATCCATCATATTAGGCTGGAGAGTAATAGATAGGGAGAATTCATTTTACAAAATAAACAACCAAAATAGGAATCTTAAAGGCTTGTGCCCATTTCTTTATGCAGTCTGAAAGCTTTTGTGCGGATAAATTGACTTTAATTGCTGCGATAGAGACAGTAAATGGGAGATTTCTGCAAAGCTGCTACCATTTAAGTGTGTGGCTGAAGGAAGAGGAGGTGGATAGCAGAAAAACAGAGCTACGACCTCTCAAAGGAATTATGAAATGAACCATCCATAAGAATTTTTGGCCATACATGTGTCCATTAACCTCTTCACCATCGCAGATCACCAGGGATGAACACATCACCCTAGATACAGTATTTCGAGATAAAATCATTGACCCACCAAACTATAGGTTGTAACTTTTGGTAGAGGGTTTGGTAAATTGGGTAAAAAAAATAGATTTTACTTTGCTATTGTCACATGACAGTAGTATAAAACTCTTGATGGTTACAATTCTCATACAAGGCACAGACGCCTAGTGGTTGTAATAGATGGTGCTATCATGCTTGTTGGTTGCTAATCGCTGCTGGTTGAACTTGAACGTTCTAGAATGTCACTTAAGCAGTGTTGACTCTATACAGACCTTAACTCACAGTATAACTTTTCAAACACAACTTTTTGTTATTTACATAAGAGGAGGTCACTCCAACTTATTCCTGAGAGCCCATCCACAAATGAGCCCTTCTTCATGAGTCCACAACACACCAGAACTGAACTCTTCAGTCCACACCACAGTCCTCAGTGCAGCCACCCTTTTAGCAATGTACTCCCACATGACAGCCCAGACAGAACACCAAAGCTGTCCCTCACTATTGCAAAGACTATCCCCGTCAGCTCAGCATCTACTCCCTAGTAATGTTCTTGAGGACTTGTGAGGTAATATCAGACCAAACACACATTAGGTGACCCACCACACAGCTTTTCCACAGGTTGTGACCCATGGAGATCAGCTGTAAACTGCAGTCAAGTCTGGAAACAAATGTTTAGTTTCCCCGGAGCTTCACCACAGTGGGATCAAAGCATTGCACAGTGCCAATTCACATGACAGGTTTATCTGTGTAATGCAGGCATTATGCTACTGGTTGAGAGACATTCTTTGTAACTGATTTCTGCTCAGGCCAATATATGTGGATCCTGAGCATGAGAACCCCCTCTATTAAGTAAGAATTCCCTAGCAAATTATATAGAAATGTTTTTTTTTTTTTTTTAACTGGACCAATCCTTTAATTGACTGCAAGGAAAACCTTAAATCGGCAGGGAAGGAGGACCCTCTAGCTCAGGGGCGGCCAACCTGTGGCTCTTGAGCCGCATGCGGCTCTTTGCTTCTTCAAGTGCGGCTCTAGCTGTAGAGCCGGGAAGCAGTCAGACCAGCTCACTTTCCACCCCCATGCTCATCTCTTTTCCTGATCGGGCACTGTTGCTACTTTGCAGCTCCAGCTCACTCTCCACTACGTCCTGATGCACACAGTTTAAGAATGTAGTACGTGGAGACACGCACTATGACCTGATGTGTTCATCAGGTCACAGTGGAGAGCGTGTCAGACCTGCAGAGTAGCAGGTGCCCAAGCAGGAGCCCAGTGCCTGATCATGGGTGGTTCTGATCTGAGCATGGGGAGTGTCCTGATCTGGGCAATGGGGGTCTGATATGAGCATGGGGGTTCAGATCTGAGCATGGGGGGTAGATCTGAGCATGTTTTTTTTTTTAGGTTAGTCAGGTCAGAGCATGGTGGTCAGATCTGAGAAGGGGGAGATCTGAGCATGGGAGGGAAGATCTGAGCACTGAGGGTCTGATACTGGGAGTCTGATTTGTGTTGTCTGATCCAAGCTTTGGGGGTCTTATTTTGGAGGTCTGATTTGGAGCCCTGATGAGGTTTGGGAATCTTATTTTAGGTCAGATGAGGATTGGGGATCTGATTTAGGAGTCTGATCTGAGGTCTGATGAAAAATATATTTTTTCATTTTTTTCTCTGCTAATCAAAAATAATAAGAAAAATATTTTTATCAGACCTCAGATCAGATAAAAAATCTTTTATTTCTCTTAGTAACTTCTATGTTAAAACCAAGGTGCATCTTGTAGGGCAAAAAATACGGTGACTCGTGTGTAAATGTATAGCTTGTGGCTCCTGGTAGTCATACGTTTTTTGGGGGGCTCTTTGTGTCTGTAAGGTTGGCCACCACTGCTCTTGCTGATCAGGACTGTTGAGAGTTAGCATGGCTACAATGTTCTAGAATTTTAAAAACACTAAGTAATACTGTTACTTTTAGAGCTTTGTTCAAAATTTGCTAGTTATCTTTGGCCCAAACAGTGGTTTATTGCTCCACTTTAAGACGGGTGACTTCACAGCCTAGTTCTTCTTATGCCCAGTAATTGTCATCTGAGCTCTCACAACGCACTGCTTCTTGGTAAAAGGAATTAGAAGAAGACTATAACACAAGATAAATACTTCACACCGTTTCTGCAGATAGGGATTCAGAAGATGTGTTGATTTTACATTATTGCCTAGAGGTATTCTTTGAAAGGGCTATTCTCATCTTATGAAGTGATGGCATATTGCTGTGTCCAACATTGGGGCCTCCCACCAATCCTGATAATGGAAGGGCTGCAGAGCTGGTTTAGCCCCAACAATCCTATAAAACCCCAGCTGTTGAAGGATCTGCAGCACAGTCCAAAGCACTTGAATGAGTGCTGGCTGCAGTTCGATTATAAAAAAAAAAAAAGTTCAAGCTATTTTTTAGCTTTTTTTTTCTGCAGTCACAAACACAGTTACAGATTTTTATGTAGCTCATAATGGGGGCAGTACATTCTAGCCTTTCCAGAAACTATCTACTAGTAGACCGTTGGGTGGGGACAAGTAGACTTTTTATTTAATCTCTTTTGACACATTGGGGAAGATATATTAATGTCAGAGCACCTGGGCAGTATCTTCATTCAAGGTAGAATTGGTGGTGCTCGCTTGCTTTGCCAAATTTATCAAGTGTTTGCTCCACAATTTTGTTTGATTTATAACACAAGGTGTTTTTTTATACAATTGTTATGCCACTTTGTGTCGAGACCTATTTTATCCCTTGTTTTGTAGACACCTTAGATTTTTCCCCACTTCTGCAACCTGCATCTATCTTAAGAACCGGGCCCAATTTTCCTGCTACAGTGTATAGAGAGGTGGTAGTGTATGTGTGGCACTTCACATTTACTTCTTTGACAGTTCTGAGAGAATCCAAATGCAGTTATTTGGCTATCCTCAGAACTTCCATAAAAGTGAATGGAAAGAGCCATGGAGAGTGCATGCACAGTCACCCATTTATATATGTAGTGCAGCCAGCAACAAGTCCCCTTTCTTGAGAAAATTGTGGGTTCCATAGGTGGGTCCCGCGTGTGAAGATCTTTTCTGGTATATCCTTATGGATATGCCATAGAAGTCTGAAATAGGACTACTTTTTTAATATGTAGTCTACCACTTTGTGGTATATTGGCTTGCTGCTCAATAAAAGTGTAGAGACAATTAGAAAATTACTTATTTTTATCATCGACAGAAGTAGCAGGTTTTTGACTAGTTACAGTATGCCAGCTGTGAATCTGTCACCTCCGGCATGCCCTATTAACCATGATAATGCGTGTATAAAACATCTGCTGCTGACTTCAGATCAGTAGTTTGGATATACTGTAGATAATCACCCCTATTCTCCTACTATGTGCCCACAAGCCACCTGTAGAATACATATAGAGGACTCTCAATGCATTTCATAGCTGATTTGTGGGCGCACAGTGAAGAATGGGGGGTGAATATCAGCATAAAAGTGACTTACCCGTAGTCAGCAGCCAGAGTTCTATACATGTATTACTGTACTTTTTAGAACTTACCAGAGATGACAGACTCCCATTAGATTTCTCATCACTCAAAAATAAGGCATAACTGCAACTGGAAACATTTGTTTTAGTACATTGTGTTTCATCCATGCATTGTAATAGTTAGGTTACAATTCCTCCAAGTCTGAAAATAGGAGGACACCATATACAAGAACATAAACTATACACAAGTAAGATGAAAAACATAATAGCGTCCCCAACCTTATAGAACAGTTTTGCCACCAGAAAAAAAAAGTTCTTAATATAGACAGTACCTGTAGGCAGCAAGTGTCCCAGTTACAGTGTAACTCTCATGCCTGAGGTGTAGGAAACGGGAACCTTACCAAAGTGCACTGATTGGAGCAGAGATGTCAAATTGTTTTATATACGCCAATGTTAACTAAAGAAAAAAGTTAATATCCCTGGAAGATATTACATAAGCCAAATGCACGCAGTTATGCTCATGTTATAGAAATACGGGTGAAGCATTTTCAATATCCAAGAATAAGGTTTAACAATTAAAAGGTATCTAAAATGCCTAACATTTGATGGGCTTAAAATCCCCTTTGTTGAATGTAAGTTATGGACACATACCATTCATCAAAAGCAGCAAGAAGAGTCCTGTCTTTTCAATGTACACTTAGTAAAAAAACATTTAATGTTACAATGCCAAAAGTGTCATTGCTCAGGGAATGTCTACTGTTAGTGGTCTCCTCTTGGTGATGATGAAGCAGAGGGTTTCTCAGTTCCTCTGCCTGGTCATAGAGAGAGCTGTGCAGGTGAACAGTTACAGCTGCACAGTCCTCTCTATCCCCTCCTTGCACTCATCTCTAAGATCAATGCATGGAGGTAACAGGAAACTGAACTACAGTATTACAGCCTTCCCAACCATGTAATTTCTTGCCCGAAGTCAGCCTTGTTGTGCCCTAACCCTGCCCTTTCCTTTTTGATTGATTTTCCGTGCACAGGAGTTTATACTTTTATACTAATGTCTCTATAATTGTAGACTTCTAGCATTTTTATATTCATAACACTGAGGACATTGCTGAACACTTGGGCAGATATTGATATATTTTAAATAGTTAGCAAATTACTTTGCAGCAACATGCAAAATTAAGATTTCAGTTTGTAGGATGAGATTATTCAAATGAGATAAAGATCACTGAGATATTTTGCCCATGTCTTTCACAGCTGCCTTCCCTCTGCTAACGGATTTTTTCCATCATGCTATATCTTGCCAAAAATTACATCTTCTAACATACCGTATAAATGTGATTTATTTTAAACTGGCATTTTTTGTAATTTTTAGTTTTTTGTCAATATTAATATTTTTTTAATTTAAATATCCAACTATTTAAATGATTTTTTTCCCACTGTATTTTGTGCAGATACAGAGGCAGAGAGGAATGGCCTAAGAGAGCAAGTTTACCCGAAGCTTAGAGAATTCTGCAGAGAAAACTATGGCATGGAGTTCCAGGTAATGTACTTAGCACATATACCTAAGTATGCTATAAGAAGCTGGAAGCAGTTGGTTTGTGCCAGACAATTGTCACATCAGATAGGGAACAGTTCCGCCCAATACTCCACCCAGATCACTGTCCCTACCTGCTTGGACGATTTGTCCTAAATAGTGGCTCCAACTGGGCAACGTCCCTAGACTGGTGCACAGTATCTAATCTGTATGAAATTTTCTTAAAAGGTGGAATTTCATTTTAATTTATTTTAGCTGACAGATAACATATGTTTTCCATATTTCAGCCTTCTATATTGACAAATCCTAGCAAGGCCCAACACTCTGGAAAAATATTTCCCCTTCTGTTTGTAAAGTTTATCTTATAAACAGTGGTATAGGTAATCCTCTTGCCATCTGACATATTGCTGCATTAAGTGCTACATTCCAGTCTGTCATTACGTGACACCCCCCCCCCCCCCCCTTTACTTTGACAATGTAAGACTGAGTTCACACTTCACACTTTAGTTATTTGGTCAAAAACACAGAACAGGAGCAGATCTTTCCATTACACCTTATCTCTGCGTAGGCTTCACTATGGGTTTTGGCTCACAATAACTGATCGAAATAACTGAAGTGTGAACTCACCCTAGCAATTTATTTTGTGCAGAAGACCACAGTACTGAACTTCACCGATAGTAGTCGCATTTCCTATGTCCTAAAGGTGGCTTATAGTACCCCAAGACATACAGTAGGGCTGAATTGCACAGCAACTGGACAGTTCCAAAAATATATAAACCAAGCATGTAGCAATGCTGGCAGGAAACAAGACACAAACAATCTCCAATCTCACAAGTAGATGATGAGGACCAAATGCTGAGGGTCACGGAAGGAAGAAACGATCCAGCAATGTGGAAGGCACATGTATGGCATGCAGGCAGATGACAGATAAATGACAATGAAAAGAAATGGGGAAAAAACTGAACTGACAACAGAACCATGCAACAGGACAGCAACTGATAAATCCCAAACACAGCAACATAAAAACTCTGGAACAACGGCTTCCAGAATACACAGAAAAGACACTACACTCTGTGCAACCACATATACCAGAAAACACTGAATACAAACTTAACTAAAAAACATCACAGTAATAGACCAAGGGAGGAAATGCACACGGCAAACAGTATACTTAGATTCAGATATAAATGGACTTCCAATCAGCACTCCACCCTAATCAGCCAGGCAAAGCTAGATGATTACCAAACACAGATTCAACTTCAAGACAGTTGGTTACTAAGTGAACGTGAAGCAATAGGCAGACCCCTGTAGGCACTGTAGGATTCAGGTAATCAGAGTGGGGGGTCACATAGTGTAACAGACCAGAATGGAGTGCGCATTTCAGCCATATATCACGTAGAATATTACCTGTAACCCTGTTACAAAAAGAGTGAAATAATTCCTAGACTGCTTTGTTAAGGATTGCAGTAGTGAATCAGAGTTAGGCTACTTTCACACTAGCGTTCGATCGGATCCGTTCTGAACGGATCCGATCATAATAATGCAGACGGAGGCTCCGTTCAGAACGGATCCGTCTGCATTATTTTAGCATATACCAGCTTAAGTGTGAAAATAGCCTCGTACGGATCCGTCCAGACTTTCAATGTAAAGTCAATGGGGGACGGATCCGCCTGAAGATTGAGCCATATTGTGGCATCTTCAAACGGATCCGTCCCCATTGACTTACATTGTAAGTCTGAGCGGATCCGCATCCATTCAGACTGCATCAGGGCTGGACGGCTGCGTTCGGGTCCGCTCGTGAGCCCCTTCAAACAGAGCTCACGAGCGGACCGACGAACGCTAGTGTGAAAGTAGCCTTAGATTCTTTATTTATTTATTTTGGGGGGGGGGTTCCTTTTGGCTATTTTCATATGTACATGTATACATTCTTATTAAAATATCAGTCATTGAGATCAGAAATGCAACGTTCTAGTAGATTTTACTTTGAACACGGCAGAAAAGAAAGAAACACTGAGTTATGTTAATAAAATGAAACACGGATAATTATTTCCGGAGCTCTATTGATCTTTGCAAGCTATCAACATCACAGCTTTAACAGTGTATATTAAACTGCCTTCATGTGAGCAGCCGAGCACTTCATTACACAACCTTTGCATGTGTGACTTACTATATGCACAAGAGACCGGCTCGTGGTAATGAATAGCAAAACTATATACTGTAGATACATAATCCGCTTTTCTACCCAAGACAATCCATAAGTGAAAGTTAGCTAATCCTCATGAGCATCATTTTTCTGTCTCCTATGGAAAATAGAAATAAGAATTGGATGGTAAATAATTCAGTTGGGTGCATTTATGGTAAAACTGGTCTAGATTATGGTTTCTCAATCTATCGGGTATTGTGGGGAAGTGCACTGAGCATTCAGCGACACTCTCAATGTCAATTGGAGTGATTAAATATTTTATGTATCTGCCTGCAGGTATAGAGTTTGGCCACTGGTGAGCTCCAAGTATTGCCATGTTCTGGCTGATGAGGTCCCAGTAGGAAAAGCTTGAGAAGCCCTGATCTAGAGATTAGTATAGAGGTCTACAAGACAGATATGCACCTCATAGATCTTGAAAGCAACTTCAGGTCCATAAATATTGTGACATCAACACAATTCTAACATTTTTGGCTCTATACACCACCACAATAGATTTGAAATGAAACAAACAAGATGTGCTTTAACTGCAGACTGTTAGCTTTAATTTGAGGGTATTTACATCCAAATACGGTGAACGGTGTAGGAATTACAACAGTTTGCATATGTGCCTCCCACTTGTTAAGGGACCAAAATTAAAGGGACATAATAATAATCATAAATCAAACTTTCACTTTTTAATACTTGGTTTTAAATCCTTTGCAGTCAATTACAGCCTGAAGTCTGGAACGCATAGACATCACCAGACGCTGGGTTTCATCCCTGGTGATGATCTGCCAGGCCTCTACTGCAACTGTCTTCAGTTCCTGCTTGTTTTTGGAGCACTTTCCCTTCAGTTTTGTCTTCAGCAAGTGAAATGCATGCTAAATCGGATTCAGGTCAGGTGATTGACATGGCCATTGCATAATATTCCACTTCTTTCCCTTAAAAAACTCTTTGGTTGCTTTTGCAGTATGCTTTGGGTCATTGTCCATCTGCACTGTGAAGTGCCGTCCAATGAGTTCTGAAGCATTTGGCTGAATATGAGCAGATAATATTGCCCGAAACACTTCATAATTCATCCTGCTGCTTTTGTCAGAAGTCACATCATCATAAATACAAGAGAACCAGTTCCACTGGCAGCCATACATGCCCACGCCATGACACTACCACCATTATGCTTCATTGATGAGGTAGTATGCTTAGGATCATGAGCAGTTCCTTTCCTTCTCCATACTCTTCTCTTCCCATCACTCTGGTACAAATTGATCTTCGTCTCATCTGTCCATAGGATGTTATTCCAGAACTGTGAAGGCTTTTTTAGATGTCGTTTGGCAAACTCTAATCTGGCCTTCCTGTTTTTGAGGCTAACCAATGGTTTACATCTTGTGGTGAACCCTCTGTATTCACTTTGGTGAAGTCTTCTCTTGATAGTTGACTTTAACACACATACACCTACCTCCTGGAGAGTGTTCTTGATCTGGCCAACTGTTGTGAAGGGTGTTTTCTTCACCAGGGAAAAAATTCTTCGGTCATCGACCACAGTTGTTTTCCGTGGTCTTCCGGGTCTTTTGGTGTTGCTGAGCTCACCGGTGCGTTCCTTCTTTTTAAGAATGTTCCAAACAGTTGTTTTGGCCACGCCTAATGTTTTTGCTATTTCTCTGATGGGTTTGTTTTGTTTGTTCAGCCTAATGATGGCTTGCTTCACTGATAGTGACAGCTCTTTGGATCTCATCTTGATCATCAAATCCCTTTAATAATGAAATATAATGTGGCATATAAACTAAGGTAAATGCACCTGGATTCTGTTAGAACGGTAGACAAGGGACATGGCTTAGAGGAAGGGATGTGGCCTGAGCCACTGTCAAAAAGTTGGCATGTCTAGCCTAGTTCTAACCTGGCTAAATTTAAGACAGTATTAAAGAGATGCTCTGAGATTTTCCTCTTGATGGCCTAGCCTCAGGATATCATCAGTATCTGATCAGTAGATATCCAACTCCCAGCACCCCCATCAGTTAGCTGTATATTATAGTGTATGGGGTGGTGGGCCACAAGGAGAGATTATACTGTATGTGAAAACAAGGAGACATTATACTGTATGGGGGCCACAAGGAGAGTGTATTCTGTAAGGGGGCCACAAGGAGACATTATACAGTATGGGGGAAGCAATGAGACATTATACTGCATGGAGGCCGCAAGGAGACATTATACTGTATAGGGGCCACAAGGACACATTACACTGTATGGGGGCCACAAGGAGGCATTATATACTGTATGGAGTGGCCTCTGGGCAGACAGCAGGCCACAAGAAGACATTATATACGTATGGGCTGGCCGCTGGGCAGGCAGCGGGGCAAAGGGAGACATTATATACGGTATGGGTTGGCCGCTGGGCAGGCAGCGGGGCACAAAGAGACATTATATACTGTATGGGCTGGCCGCTGGGCAGACAGCTGGCCACAAGGAGACATTATATACGTATGGGCTGCCCTCTGGGCAGACAGCGGGCCACAAGGAGACATTATATACGTATGGGCCAGCCTCTGGGCAGGCAGCGGGGCACAAGGAGACATTATATACTGTATGGGCTGGCCTCTGGGCAGACAGCGGGCCACAAGGAGACATTATATACAGTGAGGAACAGAAGTATTTGAACACCCTGCGATTTTGCAAGTTCTCCCACTTAGAAATCATGGAGGGGTCTGAAAATTCACATTGTAGGTACATTCCTACTCTGAGAGACAGAATAAAAAATAAAAATAAAAATAAAGAAATCACA
Source organism: Bufo gargarizans (assembly GCF_014858855.1). Classification (NCBI taxonomy): domain Eukaryota; kingdom Metazoa; phylum Chordata; class Amphibia; order Anura; family Bufonidae; genus Bufo; species Bufo gargarizans. The sequence continues at coordinate 84,014,349 of NC_058080.1, read as the reverse complement.
TTGTATGATTTTTAAAGAATTTATTTGTCTTGCACTGCTGAACATAAGTATTTGAACACCTGAGAAATAGCAAGAATTCTGGCTCTCAAAGACCTGTTACTGTGCCTTTAAAAAGTCCACCTTTACTCCACTCATTAATCTAACTTAGTAGCACCTGTCTGAGTTCTTTAAAGACCCCTGTCCAACCCACAGTCAGTCAGACACCAACTACTACCATGGGCAAGACCAAAGAGCTGTCAAAAGACACCAGAGGCAAAATTGTGGACCTCCTCAAGCCTGGAAAGGGCTACGGGGCAATTGCCAAGCAGCTTGGTGAAAATAGATCAACTGTTGGAGCAATTGTTAGAAAATGGAAGAGGCTAAAGACGACTGTTAGTCTCCCTCAGACTGAAGCTCCATGCAAGATCTCACCTCGTGGGGTATCACTGATGATAAGAAAGGGGAGGAATAAGCCCAGAACTGCAAGGGAGGAGCTGGTCAATGACATAAAGAGAGCTGGGACCACAGTTTCAAAGGACACTGTCGGTAGAACACTAAGCCGCCATGGTTTCAAATCATGCATTGCACGGAAGGTTCCCCTGCTCAAGTCATCACATGTCCAGGCCCGTCTGAAGTTTGCCAATGACTATCTGGATGATCCAGAGGAGGCATGGGAGAAAGTCATGTGGTCAGATGAGATCAAAGTAGAACTTTTTGGTCTAAACTTCATTTGTCATGTTTGGAGGAAAAAGAAGGATGAGTTGCATCCCAAGAACACCATTCCCACTGTGAAGCATGGGGGTGGTAACATCATGCTTTGGGGTTCTTTTCTGCAAAGGGGACAGGACAACTGCACTGTATTAAGGAGAGGATGAATGGGGCCATTTATTTTCAGATTTTGAGCAACAACCTCCTTCCCTCAGTCAGAGCTTTGAAGATGGGTCGTGGATGGGTCTTCCAACATGACAACGACCCGAAGCACACAGCCAGGATAACCAAGGAGTGGTTCCGTAAGAAGCATATCAAGGTTCTGGAGTGGCCTAGCCAATCTCCAGACCTAAATCCAATAGAAAATATTTGGAGGGAGCTGAAACTCCTTGTTGCTCAGCGACAGCCCGGAAACCTGACAGAACTAGAGGAGATCTGTGTGGAGGAGTGGGACAAAATCCCTGTTGCAGTGTGTGCAAATCAAGAACTACAGGAAACGTTTGACCTCTGTAATTGCAAACAAAGACTTCTGTACCAAATATCAACACTGATTTTCTCAGGTGTTCAAATACTTATGTTCAGCAGTGCAAGGCAAATCAATTCTTTAAAATTCATACAATGTGATTTTCTGAATTGTTTTTTTTTTTTACTCTGACTCTCAGCGTGGGAATGCACCTACAATGTGAATTTCAGAGCCCTCCATGATTTTGAAGTGGGAGAACTTGCAAAATCGCAGGGTGTTCAAATACTTCTGTTCCTCACTGTACGTATGGGCTGGCCTCTGGGTAGGCAGCGGGGCACAAGAAGACATTATATACGTATGGGCTGGCCGCTGGGCAGGCAGCGGGGCACAAGGAGACATTATATACGGTATGGGCTGGCCGCAGGCAGTGGGCCACAAGAGTCACTATACTGCATGGGGCCACCAGGAGACATTATACTGTCTGGACTTAGGAACTATACTGTAAGGTGACATTATACTGTCTGGGACAACAATTTGTAACCTCCCCCCATCAGTATAATAATGTCTTGTGGTCCCCATGCAGTAATGTCTTCTTGTTGCTTATGTATGGGGGCAACAGGGAGACATTATACTGTATGAGGCTATTATACTCATGGGACTCATGATGACCTGTATATTATTCCCTAATGCCTGCTATGAGAGATCAAGTGCCATCGCCATGTGCAGTGCAGCTTGCAGGCAGGGGGGTCAGGGCTGCAGAAGACAGAGACAGACATTATAACCTTTATTTATGACACCCAGGCCGTTAGGGTCTTTCAGTCCTCTTCCCGCCCTTGGCTTGGACCTTGACTGACTGCCTCGCTCCTGTACTCGGCCAATATCTGATTCCGACATCAGACGTCAGTGGGCGGAGACTTGAATATGGGAGTGAGGAGGAGTAATCTGTTATGCACGATATGCATATACACGATGTAGGCGGACGGGTGCAGATTTAGAAGCGGTCAGCGCACATGTGACCGTTTCTATGACGTCACCACTGTGGTTATTAGGAAACAGCAATATTTATTAGGGAACACCCTGCTTATCGCTGTTTATAGTGTAAGGACAGGGGAGAACACAGGACAGATGAGAACTGATTATCTATCACCAGTAGAATAGCATGCTTATCACTGTTTATAGTATAAGGACAGGAGAGGTGAGAACTGATTTTCTATCACCTCTAGATCACCCTGCTTATCACTGATTTTGATAAATAAAGGCCTTAGATTGATAGAACATAAAATATATATATACAGTACAGACCAAAAGTTTGGACACACCTTCTCATTCAAAGAGTTTTCTTTATTTTCATGACTATGAAAATTGTAGATTCACACTGAAGGCATCAAAACTATGAATTAACACATGTGGAATTATATACATAACAAAAAAGTGTGAAACAACTGAAAATATGTCATATTCTAGGTTCTTCAAAGTAGCCACCTTTTGCTTTGATTACTGCTTTGCACACTCTTGGCATTCTCTTGATGAGCTTCAAGAGGTAGTCACCTGAAATGGTCTTCACTTCACAGGTGTGCCCTGTCAGGTTTAATAAGTGGGATTTCTTGCCTTATAAATGGGGTTGGGACCATCAGTTGCGTTGTGGGGAAGTCAGGTGGATACACAGCTGATAGTCCTACTGAATAGACTGTTAGAATTTGTATTATGGCAAGAAAAAAGCAGCTAAGTAAAGAAAAACGAGTGGCCATCATTACTTTAAGAAATGAAGGTCAGTCAGTCCGAAAAATTGGGAAAACTTTGAAAGTGTCCCCAAGTGCAGTCACAAAAACCATCAAGCGCTACAAAGAAACTGTCTCACATGCGGACCGCCCCTGGAAAGGAAGACCAAGAGTCACCTCTGCTGCGGAGGATAAGTTCATCCGAGTCACCAGCCTCAGAAATCGCAGGTTAACAGCAGCTCAGATTAGAGACCAGGTCAATGCCACACAGAGTTCTAGCAGCAGACATCTCTAGAACAACTGTTAAGAGGAAGCTGTGTGAATCAGGCCTTCATGGTAGAATATCTGCTAGGAAACCACTGCTAAGGACAGGCAACACGCAGAAGAGACTTGTTTGGGCTAAAGCACACAAGGAATGGACATTAGACCAGTGGAAATCTGTGCTTTGGTCTGATGAGTCCAAATTTGAGATCTTTGGTTCCAACCACCGTGTCTTTGTGCGACGCAGAAAAGGTGAACGGATGGACTCTACATGCCTGGTTCCCACTGTGAAGCATGGAGGAGGAGGTGTGATGGTGTGGGGGTGCTTTGCTGGTGACACTGTTGGGGATTTATTCAAAATTGAAGGCATACTGAACCAGCATGGCTACCACAACATCTAGCAGCGGCATGCTATTCTATCCGGTTTGCGTTTAGTTGGACCATCATTTATTTTTCAACAGGACAATGACCCCAAACACACCTCCAGGCTGTGTAAGGGCTATTTGACCATGAAGGAGAGTGATGGGGTGCTGCGCCAGATGACCTGGCCTCCACAGTCACCAGACCTGAACCCAATCGAGATGGTTTGGGTGAGCTGGACCGCAGAGTGAAGGCAAAAGGGCCAACAAGTGCTAAGCATCTCTGGGAACTCCTTCAAGACTGTTGGAAGACCATTTCAGGTGACTATCTCTTGAAGCTCATCAAGAGAATGCCAAGAGTGTGCAAAGCAGTAATCAAAGTAAAAAGTGGCTACTTTGAAGAACCTAGAATATGACATATTTTCAGTTGTTTCACACTTTTTTGTTATGTATATAATTCCACATGTGTTAATTCATAGTTTTGATGCCTTCAGTGTGAATCTACAATTTTCATAGTCATGAAAATAAAGAAAACTCTTTGAATGAGAAGGTGTGTCCAAACTTTTAGTCTGTACTGTATATAAAATTAACGTTTGTAAACTTTTCTCAATTCAAAGTTAATAGATTAATTACACAAATTAATAATAGATATCTTTGACTCTGGCTCCACAACTCGAACTCCACAACCCTGCTTCCTAGGCCAGTGATGTCATGTTCATCGGTCACGTGGCCTGGGAGCAGCTCAGTCCATTTCAAGTGAATGAGGCTGAGCTGTAATACCAAGTGCAGCCGCTATCCAGTGGAGGGTGCTGTGCTTGGTAAGCTACGAGGAAGCCATAGTATTCACTGGAATGCTGCAGTGTCTTCAAAGAGTGATTGACGGTGGTGGGTATCGGACATGTTGATGACCTATCGCAGTGATGGTGAACCTCTTAGAGACCGAGTGCCCAAACTATAACCCAAAACCCACTTATTTATCGCAAAGTGCCAACACAGCAATTTAACCTGAACACCAATATCATATATCTTCCATGTACTTTATCATTTAGCTATAATAACCTGCCTACATTCAATGTGCTGCCTGTGCTGTTCATAGCATGTCCTGCACTGATGAATGGCAGGAAAAGTCCAAGGCATATTGGTACACCACAGACTTTCTCCAGGGTGTGGGTGCCCACAGAGAGGGCTCTGAGTGCCGCCTCTGGCACCCGTGCCATAGGTTCGCCATCACTGACCTATTGTGAAGAGAGGCCATCAGTACGAAAATCTCGGATAACGTCTTTAATAAATCTTCCTAAAAAAGTTGTAAACTGAACTGTTTCTAAATCTCAGAAGTAGCATGTATTTCTGAGATTATGTGTACTAAGTGCTCCTCAGATAGAAGTGAATATGCTTGTTGCAATATCCTTACAAAAAGATCAATGTTTCCTTCTAATAGAGTTACTGTTTTCAAGAAGGCAGAGCTTGAAATAACAGGCATCCAGATCACTGTAATCATTCCTTCTGTGCTGCTTATCTCTGGGCACAGATGCTCGCAGCTAGAACATGTTTGGCTCCAGACAATTTTTCATGTTAAAAAAAATCAATATTTGACACAATTCAAAATATGAAAATCTGTTTAAGTAGATTTTTTTATGGAAGCCTCTTCTTTAACCCTTTTAGCCTTGGGTGATTGTCTTTGCGTTTTTGTTTTTTTGCTCCCGTCCTTCCCAGAGTCATAACTTTTTAAACATTTTTTTGTTCACATAGCCGCATGTGTTTTTTTTTTTTTTGCAGGACAAGTTGTACTTTCTAATTGCACCCTTTAATATTGCATACGATGAAGTGGAAATTTTTTTTTCCAAATGGGGTGGAATTGGAAAAAAAAGCTACAATTCCGCCATAGGTTTATGAGTTTCATTTTTACAGCGGTTCCCTATTTGGTAACAGACAGTAAGAATACAGCGATGCCACATGTGTATACTTTTTCTTTTGTTTTAATACATAAAGAAAATAAAAACTATTTTTTCATTTCATTGCCATATTTTCACCACTTATAGCTTTTTTATATTCACATCTATGAAGCTGTGTGAGGGCTCATTTTTTTAGTTTTCAGTGATTTTGGAGTGAGTATGACTTTTCAGTAATTTTTTATTCAATTTTTTGGGAAGGTGAACTGAAGAATCCCTACTAACCACGTGATCATTAGATTCCTTCTCCCATACACTACTGTGATTTAATTCAGTAGTGTACAGGAAATTCTGTATATTCCTATGGAGCACTGCCACTTGCAGGCCTCCTTAAGAATATGCCTGTGATAGGGCCTAGTAGTCTTGCACAGACTCCAGCCTATTTCACCAATGAACAGCTTCCCCGAGCTCACTGTGGGGAAGTCGTTTGGGCCTTGGGAGTGCAGCACTCCCAAGAAAACCCGCCTCAGAGGTCGTGGTCACAATTGACCACAGCATCTCAGGGGTTAAATGTCTGCAAACAACGTTATTGGCGATTACAGACATTAGCCCCAAGTGTTTGCTGTGGAGCAGGCACCATCTTTAAAGACCGAGCAGTGCCGTACATGTACAGCGCTGGTCGGGAAGGGATGATAAAATATTAAAGGGGTTGTCTCACATCAGCAAATGGCATTTATCCTTTGCTGGCTAGATTCATTTTTCCATCACATTGTGCACTGCTCGTTTCCATGGTTACGACCACCCTGCAATCCATCAGTGGTGGTCGTGCTTGCACACTATAGGAAAAAGTGTTGGCCTCTCTGGTGGCCGGGACTGTGGGACCACACATTGGCTGGTGCTTTTTCCTATAGTGTGCAAACATGACCACCGCTGCTGGATTACAGGGTAGTCATAACCATGGAAACAAGTAGTGTATAATGTGATGGCAGAATGAATCAGGCCAATAAAGGAAGCAATGTGGGTAATAACAATAGATTAGTAAGTGCCTTGTATTAACTTTATCTACATCATAAATGCTATTTGCTGAAGTGAGACAACCCCTTTAAGTTTCGAGGGCGATGTGAAAACATGGGAATTGGCAAACAGTGCGCTAAAGACACCATTTGTAACTTCCTCTAGGGCTGGGCGATTAATCAAAAAATAACTGAAATCGAAATGCAGCCTGATTAATCAATATAGTCCTGCTCATGTCAATTATTTCAATTATTCTGGTTACAGTCAGCACTGCTCTACTGAGTCTCTCCTCCCCTCCTCTTTAGATGTTTGTGTCAAGCTTCTCCACTTACTTTAACTGGCGCTGCCTCCCCTGACTGCTAAAACTGCGCTGCGTCCCCCCTCTGCTCCAAATGGCGCCGCCTCCCCCAACTGCTCCAACTGGCGCCGCCTCCCCTCGCTGCTCCAACTGGCGCCGCCTCCCCCCGCTGCTCCAACTGGCGCCACCTCCCCTCACTGCTTAAACTGGCGCCGGCTCCACCCACTGCTTAAACTGGCGCCGCCTCCCCGCACTGCTCCAACTGGTGCTGCCTCCCCCCGCTGCTCCAACTGGCGCCACCTCCCCCCACTGCTTAAACTGGCGCCGCCTCCACCCACTGCTTCTACTGGTGCCGCCTCCCCGCACCTCTCCAACTGGTGCTGCCTCCCACCACTGATCCAACTGGCGCCGCCTCCCCTCACTGCTCCAACTGGCACTGCCTCCCCCCACTGCTCAAACTGGCGCCTCCTCTGCCCACTTCTCCAGTTGCGTCCTCCTTCCCTCATCTGCTGCTGCCTTCCCAATGCTCCAACTGCGTCCTCCACCCCCCACCACTCCAACTGCTGAAAGTGAACTAACTATGAAGGCAAAAAAAAAATTCTATTCATTGTGATTATGATTTTGGTCATAACCCCCCAGCCTTAATTAACAAATAATGGGACACATATTTTTAAGTCTGACGTTTTATACCCTGGTCTTAATAACGTTTTATACCCTGGTCTTAATATGCCCCTGCGCTGGCGGTCGATCGCCAAAGATATGTAGAGACGCCGGCCTCTAAATAACTTTGGCATATCCACCACTGATTCTAAATGTAAGACGGGCCTGCACGCAACATGGCGTGCAACAGATTGTGCGCCACAAAAGTGGCGTACAGCTGTTCATAAATGACCCCCAATATTTCCAGGAGCACTACATCTAATAAACATCTACCTCTGCCTGATGACAGGTACTCATTTTCCAGGAATGACATGAACTCTGCCCCTTTTTTTTATAAGCACCGTCTATTTAACAGGAAGTCAGTATATACTGGTATATTTATTAGCACTGGTGATAACTTTGGTGTAGATCAGGCATGGCCAACCTGCGGCTCTCCAGCTGTTTTAAAACTACAACTCCCAACATGCCCTGCTGTAGGCTGATAGCTACGGCAACAGCTGGAGAGCCTTAGTTTGGCCATCCCTGGTGTAGATGCACAAACCAGTGGATGAAAAGAATGAGAATAATCAGAGGTCATTCTCATTATTGAAGCCCATCTCTACTATATCCTTTTGCTTCTTTTTGCTATTCCAAATAGTCTGTAGTTTTTAGTAGAGCATGGGGACTGCTTTCTTCTGACACCTTAGTTGACTCTCGCTCTGATTGGCTGAGGTATCTGTGGTTAACCTATTCAGCCACTGTGGCGTGAGAATGTCTGTAGCTTCCACAGGTTACTCTCACACCACTCAGCCAACCTGTGGCCTTAGAAACATAATTGAGTCTGTTCTGTAGTTTTGCATAGCTCTCGTGTTGTTCAGTTGTATAGTTTTTATATTTTGTGAACACATGAGCATAGTTCTGCTTTGGCGTCATGCACACGACCGTTGTTGTGTTCCGTTCCGCAAAATGGGGTTCCGTTGTTCCGTGATCCCTTTCCGTTTTTTGTTTCCGTGTGTCTTCCTTTATTTTTGGAGGATCACCAGACATGAAGGAAAGTAAAAAAAAAGTCGAGTTTGCCATGCAAATGATAGGAAAAAAACGGACGCGGACGTGCGGATGATAATTTTGTGTGCCTCTGCGTTTTTTCACGGTCCCATTGACTTGAATGGGTCCACGAACAGTTTTCTGTGAAAAAAATAGGACAGGTTATATTTTTTTGACGGACTGGAACCACGGATCATGGACGCGGATGACAAACGGTGCATTAGCCGAGTTTTCAATGGACCCAATGAAAGTCAATAGGTCTGCAGAAAATCACGAAAAATGGAACAATGGACAAGGAATAAAACAACGGTCGTGTGCATGAGGCCTTAGTGTCATAATGGCTACATGATATAAGTTTGACAATTGTACATTATCAGATACCAAAAAATTCTTAAAACATGTCTTAGGCCTCTTGCACACGACCGTATGAATTTTGCTATCCCCCAAAAATACAGATGACATCCGTGTGCTTTCCGTATTTTGCGGAACAGAACAGCTCGCCCCTGATAGAACAGTACTATCCTTGTCCATAATGCGGCCAATAATAAGACATGTTCTATTTTTTGGCGGAACGGAAATACGGAGAAACGGAATTTCTTTTTTTTTTTTTGTAAACTCATTGAAATGAATGGTTCTGTATACGGTCCGCAAAAAAAAAATAACGGAACGGACACGGAAAGAGAATACGTTCATGTGCATGAGCCCTTAGGGTCCAGAATTTGTATTGCCATAGTACACAAGATGAACTTGGAATATGACTATTATAATAGGACTTCTCAGCTGTTATTACTAAGAAATTGCTGACAATTAAATCTAAAAATAATACAAGAAAAGAACAGCATTTACATTTCTAACTGTAAAATGTGTCCGGCATCTCTGTCTGTGATTACCACTGTTGGTATTTGAAGAACTTAGTCATACATTATATGCAGCTCTATAAATTAGAGGGTAGCACACAACATTGAAGGAGACACAAGTACATCTAATACAATTGAGATACAGCAAGTAAAAAGCAAAAAGTCTGAACTTTAGAGGACAGTGATATTGAAGGTGAAATAGGTTACTTCCATGGAATACTAATGTCTAACATTAAATCCTAGGCTATAGACTTGTATTGGGGGATACCAGCAGAAGAGTGGGATAGTCCTGAAGTGCAGAGGACTCGTATGAGGCTGCTGGAGGAGTGCCTGAAGACATCTGCTGGACCATGTTTCATAGTAAGTCATCAGTACATACAGTAGTATGGTTCTGTACTATAGGAATACGGATAGCCTAGAGAATATGTTTACTGGCTGATTTAACCCATTTTTCTAACCTCTGACATGATAAGACGAAGACTGATACCACATCATACCTGACTGGTACAGTATAAGTCCTCCATGACGTTATGTGGAAGCACAACTAACAACTCAGAGGTTTGAAGGTGATCTGTCACCATGAGAGTACCTGTGGAACCAGGTGCAATGTCTTGTAGGGCTAGCTCATCTGAATGTAATGATGCCTTTCACTTAGGGATCCATTGCTGCATTCTGGAGAAGCAGTACTGCACTTAAAGGGAATCTGTCACCTGGTTTGACCATATTAATCTCTCACCGTTGTGTTTAATAAAATACCTGTTCTTCTTTTCATGCTTACATTTTGCTAAAAAAGTGATTTTTGTATTATGCGCAGGCAGTAGGCGGTACTGCTCCTGCGCGAGATTTCAGACTGACAAATTGAAGATTCCAGGTGCGTGGCTTGAATGAGTTAGTTGACGTGGCAGAGGGGGCGGCGCCGTTAAACTAGGCTGTGGAACGATACTGCATAACGAGGAGGCGTGCTTGGGCTCTAAACTAAGGCGGTCTAGGTACTGCAGGGCGGGCGTTACTGGGCTCAGAGGGTGATGAATAACGCCCCTCTGGGCACCTTCAGGGTTCATTTGCGTAATACAAAAATTGCTTTTTTAGCTAAATGAAAGCATGAAAAGAAGAAAAGGTATTTTATTAAACACAATGGTGAGAGATTAATATGGTCAAACCAGGTGACAGATTCCCTTTAAAGGAAATGTATCACCTCCGGCAAGCCCTAAAAAGAACAGTAATACATGTATAGCGCATCCCCACCGATCATCTTTTTGAGGAGGCTGCAGTCCAGTGTGTGCAGCAGCATCCCCGTAGCTCACCAAGCACAGCGCCATACATTGTATAGTGGTTGTGCTTGGTATTGCAGCTCAGGTCCATTCACTAAGTGTACTTCACACTTGCGGCAGAAGATTCCGTCACCGGAACTGCCTGCCGGATCCGTCACAACACATGTAAACTGATGGCATTTGTCAGACGGATCAGGATACTGATCCGTATGACAAATGCATTGAAATGCCGGATCCGTCTCTCCGGTGTCATCCGGAAAAACTGATCCGGCATTTATTTTTTTCACTTTTTTTTACACATTCCGGCATGTGTTCCGGATTTTTGGACGGAGATAAAACTGTAGCATGCTGCGGTATTATCTCCGTCCTGAAAAGTCAAAAAGACTGAACTGAAGACATCCTGATGCATCCTGAACGGATTGCTCTCCAATCAGAATGCAATAGGATAAAACTGATCAGTTCTTTTCCAGTATTGAGCCCCTAGGACGGAACTCAGCGCCGGAAAAGAATAACGCTAGCGTGAAAGTACCCTAAGCCATATAACCAATGAACGTTACGTCACATGGCCTATCAAAGGGCCTAAGATTGATCCCCCATCAATCTGATCTTGATGATCTATCCTGAGGATAGGTCATCAATATGTAAATCCTGGAGAATAACTTTAAGCAGTCAAGTACTCCGAGTTCGTGCCCAAGTCTCTTCAGGCGAGACGACCAGAATGAGAGGTATCATCACATTCAGCTGAGCTATTCCTACGAGACATTGTTCCTGGTTTAAAGGGATCCAACCTTGCTAAGTGACGGCCTACACCCTGGTTGATCGGGTGTAGCTCCATCATCAGAAGTCTGCACCAAAACTACACAGCACTCTCAACTTTGTAGTGGGGAGCGTTTGTTACAACAGAGGTACTCTCATTGACTTCAGTGAGAGCAATGCTGCTCAAATGAGCTCCGTCCACTAGAAGGTTGACGGAGCTGTGTAGTCCTGGCAGTGACGTCTGGCACCGGGGCTACACCCAAACAGCTGATCAGTGTAGGGTGTCGGACCCTCAATAATCAGCTAGTAATGGCCTATCCTGAGGATGCCCATCACTTAATAAAGGCTGGACAACACCTTGAACTGTGAATTTTCTGGTTACATGATCCCTGTAAAGGAATTTGAACTGTAATACCACATGCCACCAGGCGTGGCACTAGTTTTGCAAAAAAAAAAACTGTGTCCACCTCCACCAAGGCCTTAGGCATCATGCAGACGACCATATGAGTTTTTGCGGTCCACAAATAGCGGGTCCGCAAAACACGGATGCCAGCCATGTGCGTTCTCCATTTTGCAGATCCGCACGTCCTCCCCTTTGTTAGAAATGCCTATTCTTGTCCGCAGAACCTACAAGGACGCGTTCTACTTCTAAACGTTCTATATCTAAGATATGCAATTCATTTATGCAGAGAGTAAGAGCAGGACATGTAATTTCCGACGAAATCTTCCTCTGGAACGTAAGAAGGTTGCATTACTATATCACGTTAGCGGATTACTCTTGTATACGAGGCTGTCGGGCGCGGTATCTGGCAGATTGCTGCTTTAGGTAAGAAAACGGCCTACACCGAGCCCTACAGACGTATTAGAAGACTGTACCAGGAGAGCTGTCAAAACAGTCTGTGTACTGGAACGAGAGCCAGTTATGGTTTAACTCTTGCCCAACCGAGCTCTGCATAAAGCCCTGTAGAAACGAATCGGGCTGAAGCAGCAGCATGTACTGTGTTGTACCTCACTGTAGGCCTTTTTAAGCAAAACTGAGATGCTACAATAGTATACTGCACTAAAGGATCATTGGGGGGAATTAAGGGACTGAAAAGCGCAACTTTTGATGCGATGCTTGCCAATTTCCCAGCAAGTGGCGGGGCTTAGCAGGAGGGTTATGGCCTTCTTTGGCCTGTACACTTAGTCCAAAAATGCGTTCGGCACCTCTCATTCCAGTACAGATTTTTTGAGTTGGACCAAGCAAGGCTTGTGATTCAACTATTTACCCTTTAAGCCTCATGCACATGACCGTATCCGTTTTGCTGTGCGCATATTTGCGGATCAACAAAACACAGATACCTGTCGTGTGTATTCTGCAGATCAGCATGCCTCGCCCTTTGTTACAAATGCCTATTTTTTTGCAGTTATCAGACAAAGATTGCGGACCGATGCGAACCAGACATACAACCATGTGCATGAGGCCTTATACCTATTAGGGAGCCAAAATGCTGCCATTTAAAGCGGATGTCACAGCTCGCTTGACATGTAACATGTATCTTTTAGTAAACACGTGTGTTCCAAATGAAATAACAATTCTGGAGCATCTTTTTTCTGAACTCTATGTTGTGCCGTTCCTGTCTTATAATATATGAGTTAGGGCTCATCCACACAACCGTAGGCCGTCTGTGCCCATATTGCGGACTGCAAACAGCGGGTCTACAATATACGGGCATCGGCCATGTAAATCCTGTATCACGGATGCAGACCCTTTGACTTGAAAAGGTCTACAATCCGCAAGATATGGCGCAGTGCAGAAGGGAGGCACGGATCGGAAGCACAACGATACGCTTCTGTGGGCTTTTGGGTCCTATATTTTGCCGTATATTGCAGGTCATGGACCCGTTCAAGTCAGTAGGTCCATGCCACAATACAGGATTCACACAGCCGATGCCCGTGCATTACATACTGCAATTTGCAGTCGTGGGAATGAGCCCTTAGGATATGGCCTCACGGTCAGGTTTCCTTATACAGTTTTGGAAGCCAAAATCAAGAGTGTATACAAAAGAGAGAAGTCATAGCTGTCCTTTATACTTTCTCTCCTTTTATGATCCACTCCTGATTTTGGCTTCTAAAACTGCATAAAGAAACCTGACCGTGTGGTCAATTTGACAACTAGGTGTTACTGTTTCATGTGTGACGCTGCCTATCTGTAACTGATAACAACCAGTTGTCCGTCAGTGTATTCATAAATTTTTGGCACAACACATAGGGGCACATTTATTAAAGGGAGTCTGTCACCAAAATTGGACGTTACACACTTCTTACATATGGCTCTAGCACAACTCCCCATGACTCCAGTTTTTACCTTTACCTTTGTTCTTTTGTTGTGACTTTCAGCAGCTGAAAAAATCCATATGTAAAAGGAGTTCGCAAGTGCCCAGGGGCGGGGTTCATGGTGTAGGTGCCCAGGCCGCTCTGCCTTTTTTTCACATTACTCCTCCCCAGCCTCTTGCTTGTCCCGCCCTATAAGTCTGTTGAGTCATCCCCAGTACCGTCCCGAGATCCCGCCGGCCTGGGCATGAGTACTGTGTAATGTGAAAAAAAGGCATGAACCCCGCCCCTGGGCACTTGCGAGCTCCATTTGCATATGGATTAAACAGCGTTTTTTCAGCTGCTGAAAGTCACAACAAAATAACAAAGGTACCACTGGAGTCATGGGGAGTTGTGCTAGAGCCACATGTACTGTAAGTACTGTGTAACGTCCAATTTTGGTGACAGACTCCCTTTAAGACTAGCGTTTTAGACGGCGGTCTTAAGAAAGCCCTGCGCTGGTGGTCGATCGCAGAAGTTATGAATAGGCGCCGGCCTCTTCATAACTTCGGCATATTCAGCGCCGCTTCTAAATGTAAGACAGCTTCCGAGCTGTCTTACATTTAGACCTTTTTCTACTCCTGAAACAAGCGTAGAAAATGGTAAGTGACTGCCCGTCTCCACCCATGCCGACTTTTTTTAAATCTGGAGTGAGCGGGGAGAAGTATTTCAGCTTGATAAATGGCCCCCATAGTTCTCTGAAAAGATGCTACAGAAATATAATGGGTAGAGATGAGCAAATTTCATGTTATGAAATTCGTTCACGCTTCGTTTGGTGGTAAAAGCAAAATTGCGTTATGGATTACCACGGCCTTTAGAGGCATTCCGTTATTCATGCCGTCATAATAGAAGTCTATGGGTTGCATAACAGATCTGTATGGTTATTTTTTGCAGGATAAGGCCTCATGCATACGACCGTTCCGTTTTTTGCCATCCGCGGATCCGCAAAAAAGGGAAGCCGCCCGTGTGCCTTCCGCAATTTGCGGAACGGAAGGCCCATTGTAGAAATGCCTATTCTTGTCCGCAAAACGGACAAGAATAGGAAATGTTATATTTTTTTTTGTGGGGCTACGGAACGGAGCAACGGGTGCTGTCTGCATCTTTTGCGGCCCCATTAAAGTGAATGGGTCCGCATCCAAGCTGCCAAAACTGCGGCTCGGATGAGGACCAAAACAACAGCCGTGTGCATTAGGCCTAAGATGTACTTTCTAATGGTACTATTTATGGTTGCATGCAATGTAGTGGGTAAAATTGAAAAAGAAATGCAATTTTGGCAGGTTTTTTTTTTACAGCCTTCACTACGTGGTAAAATTGACCTGTTACCTACTTTCTCCAGGTCAGTACTATTACAATGACACCACATATGTATAGTTTTTTTTTGCGTTTTAATACTGAAAGAAAATATATATTTTTTTTTTTATGACCATATTCTGACCCCTATAACTTTTTTGTAGTTATGCGTATAGATCTGTACGGGGGCTCGTTTTTTGTGGTGCAATCTGTACTTTTCAGTGATTCCATTTTGAAGTGTGTATGAATTTTTGATAACTTTTTATACAAATTTTTTTGTGAATTGGAGTGTTTTTAATAAAAACATTTCCATTACACCATTTTCCGTATGGGAATAATATTGTTATATTCAAAGAGTATGGGTGTTTTCACATGTTTCTATGCCCATGATATTTATTTATTTTTTATTGATGAAGTATTTTCATTTTCATTTGGGGGAAAAAGGGGGTGATTTGAATATATAAATATATTTTGTAGGAAGGAACAAGGGGTCATCATTGATGGTCGGTACATGTCACCGAGGTTCCTGGCCTCGGTGAGGTAAGAGCCGGGTTTTCTCAAAGTATTGGTTTTGCAGATTTGGGAGGATACTGTGGAGGTCACTGTTAAAGGGGCGGGCACTGTAAAGGTCACTGTTTAGGGGCAGGCCCCGGAGGAGGTCACTGTCAAGGGAGTAGGGTGGTATGAAACTCACTCTTAAAGGGGCGGGCTGCTGTGAAGGTCAAAGTTAAGGGGATGGGCTGCTGTGGAGGTCCCATTTTAAAGTGGCGGGGCACTGTGGGGGGGTCAGTATTAAGGGGTGGGGTGCTTTAGAGGTCACTGTTATGGGGGATACTGTCTATATCTTTTAGCGACACACACAAACATTAAATGAAATAGATGAAATATACCCGTGCGAAGCTGGGTCCTTCTGCTAGTATATATATAAAAATGAGTTTCTGTCTGTCTGTTCTTTATGCGCGACCAAACGAATGGACCGATCTTCACCAAATTTGGCACACAGGTACATCAGGTGTCCGGGAAGGTTTAAGACCGGGTCTCAGCTCTCTAGGACGTACCGTTCCTAAGATATTCCCCAAAAAGCACCTGCATTACCCAATGCAAGCCTGCAAGTCTTTATCTTCATATCCCAACTGCCATACTCAGGGTCACATGTCCCTTATCAGCTAATAGAAGCTCGCAGGCCCTTAGTCTCCACATACACACAGTTTTACTCCAGGTTTCCATAGCTTTAGGCTAGGGCTACACAACGATAATAAGTCCCACTACACATAGGGCACAACTACACTGAATTTTTTGTGACTGTCATGTCCCAGTCGCAGTGCAACACCATAGCCTATCATTAGAAAATTGTTGTGCAACATTGATGCGACAAATGCGTCGTCGTGTAGCTCTAGCCTTAAAGGGGCTGGGCACTGTGGAGGTCACTGTTAAGGGGGCAGGGGGCACTATTAAAAGGGTTTTACATTAGTAAATGCTTTGTATTAACTTTCTCTATATAATAAATTGCACTTGCTGAAGTGAGACAACTTCTTTAAGTCACCCTGGGTAACTATAACTGGCAATCATTAGATTGCTCATTGTGTTCATTGATGGCTATATACTGTATACATTTTCAATATAACAATACAGTGCTACCTTGTGATCTCTGTTGGTATATTCCACTAATAGCTGCCGAAGCCTGCTTGAGGCTTCAGGCTATTAGTACAGTTTAACAGGGTCCCCGATCTTAGCCGGGGAACGCTGTTATGGGAGCGGGAGCACGCGGCTCCGGCTTCCAGACTGCTCAGATGCTGTGGTCACATTTGACCACAGCATCTGAGGGGTGAAATGTATGCGATCGGCCTTATGGCTGATACATCCACTGCGGGTTTCTGCTGTTTGAATCAGCAGAAACATGGTGGCTGTGGTGCCCACTACACGCACAAGCGGGCGCCATATTTAAACATGTGACATCTGCCATTAATAGTAAAGTACTACAAGAAAATTTAGACTAGCACATTCATGGTCACAGGTGCATATCCATAAAGCAAGCATACAGAGAACTAATAAAAGCATGGCTGCACATTTCACATGCAAACAATAGAACTGAGAAATAGGGATTAATAGTAAAGTCCTGGAAAACCACTTTAAGTCCCCCTTTACACGAGCGTGATGGATTAGGTCTCGATGCGTTCAGTGAAACTCGCACTATTTTGCAAGCAAATTCAGTCAGTTTTGTCTGCAATTACATTCAGTTGTTCAGTTTTTTTCCACACGGGTGCAATGCGTTTTGATGCGTTTTTCATGCACGTGAAAAAATCTGAAGGTTTACAAACAACATCTAGCAACCATCAGTGAAAAACACATCGCACCAGCACTAGCTTCTGGATGCAATGCGTTTTTCACTGAAGTCCCATTCGCTTCTATGGTGCCAGGGCTGCGTGAAAAACGCAGAATATAGAACATGCTGCGTTTTTCACCCAACGCAGAGCTGATGTGTGAAAAAAAACACTCATGTACACAGACCAATTGAAATGAATGGGTCAGGATTTAGTGCGGGTGCTATGCGTTCAACTCACTTGTGTGAATGGGGCCTAAGTCTGGTTTAGTTAAACCATAAAGTTCCAGTTCCTGAGGTCATAATTCACTAAAATATGGCTACACCACAACCAGATAAAGCAGTCTTACTGTAAGGCTCCATTCACACGTCCGCAAATGGGTCCGCATTCATTCCACAATTTTGCGGAACGGGTGCGGACCCGTTCATTTTCTATGGGGACGGCGGACAGCACACAGTGTGCTGTCAGCATCTGCATTTAAGGAGCGCGGCCCCGATCTACAGGTCTGCAGCTCCGCAAAATATAGAACATGTCCTATTCTTGTCCGCAGCTTCCAGACAAGAATAGGCATTTCTATAGGGGTGCCGGGCGGGTGTGTTGCGGATCCGCAATTTGCGGGTCCGCAACACACCACGGACGTGTGAATGGAGCCTAAGGCCTCCTGCACACAACCATTTTTTTCCCCCGTTTTCTGGCCTTTTTTTTTTGCGTTCCGTATACGGAATGTACTCTGTATGCATTCCGTATTTCCGTTTTTCCTTTCTGTTTAGGCCTCATGCACACGACAGTGTTTTTTCAGTCAGTGATTTAGCTTCAGTGGTCCGTGTCCGATTTTGCTTCAGTTGTGTTTCCTTGTGTCTTCCTTTTTTTTTGTCTGACAGGGGAAAAAAAGGAAGGTTAATGAAAAGTGTAATTTTATTGCACCAAGGTCTTGTAGAAAAAAAAACGGACACGGACGCGGACACGGATGACATACCAGTTGTGCATCAGTTTTTTTTGACAGACCCATTGACTTGAATGGGTCCATCCCCCGTTTTCCACTGACAAGAATAGGACAGGTTATTTTTTTTTTTGACGGACTGGAATCACGGATCACGGACGCAGAGAAAAAACGGAGGACTATCAGTTTTTTTTTACAGCTCCATAGAAATGAATGGGACCTCCGCTAAACTGTGAAAAATGACGGAACGGACGCAGATGCGCACAACGGTCGTGTGCATGAGGCCTAAAAGATAGAACATGTCCTATTATTGCCCGCAAATCACGTTCCGTGGCTCCATTCAAGTCAATGGGTCCGCAAAAAAACGGAACACATACGGAAATGCATCCGTATGTCTTCCATTTCCGTTCCGTTTTTTGGCGGAACCATCTATTGAAAATGTTATGCCCAGCCCAATTTTATCTATGTAATTACTGTATACTGTATATGCCATACGGAAAAACGGAAACACAACGGAAACAAAAAACGGAACAACGGATCCGTGAAAAACTGACCGCAAAACACTGAAAAAGCCATACGGTCGTGTGCAGGAGGCCTAAGGCTTTCTTACAGTATCTTGAAGATATCATACAGCCTGTGATGGAGCAGAGCAATTCTAGCCCCGGATTCCTTGTGGAGCACAGCAAATTGGCCTAGAAGAATTCCTCTGTGGGTGTGAGCAGCTGTGTTGTATCTGTACCTAAACGTTACTGCTCAGTCTATAAAAAGACAGCTTCACAACACCTCTGAGCATGGTATTTAACAAGAACCTGTCATAGAGAGAGCTCTCTTTAAATGAAGACATCAGAAAGACGCCCTAGTAACAAAAGCTTGCTTCCTGAACTCCCATTTGTGGGGGCTGTAAAGAAGACGCTATATATAAAGCAGCACACCCCCCTCAGCTAATTGAGAGAGTCTTAGGCCCCTTTCACACGAGCGAGTATTCCGCGCGGGTGCGATGCGTGAGTTGAACGCATTGCACCCGCACTGAATCCTGACCCATTCATTTCTATGGGGCTGTTCACATGAGCGGTGATTTTCACGCATCACTTATGCGTTGCGTAAAAATCGCAGCATGCTCCTCTTTGTGCGTTGCGGTGCGATAATCCACGCAACGCAGGCCCCATAGAAGTGAATGGAGTTGCGTGAAAATCGCAAGCATCCGCAAGCAAGTGCGGATGCGGTGCGATTTTCACGCATGGGTTCTAGGTGACAGTCGATTCACTGTATTATTTTCCCTTATAACATGGTTATAAGGGAAAATAATAGCATTCTGACTACAGAATGCATAGTATAATAGTGCTGGAAGGGTTAAAAAAATAAAAATGTTAACTCACCTTCTCCTCTTGTTCGCGTAGTTCGTTCCCGGTCTGTTCTTTGCTAGCTGTGGGCTTGGGCTAAAGGACCTGTGGTGATGTCAGATCACATGCTCCATCACCACGGTGATGGACCATGTGATTGGAGCATGTGATCTGACGTCACCACAGGTCATTCAGCCCAAGCCCACAGCTAGCAAAGAACAGACCGGGAACGAACTACGCGAACAAGAGGAGAAGGTGAGTTAACATTTTTATTTTTTTAACCCCTCCAGCGCTATTGTACTATGCATTCTGTAGTCAGAATGCTATTATTTTCCCTTGTAACCATGTTATAAGGGAAAATAATACAATCTTCAGAACATAAATCCCAAGCCCGAACTTCTGTGAAGAAGTTCGGGTTTGGGTACCAAACATGCGCGATTTTTCTCACGCGAGTACAAAACGCATGACAATGTTTTGCACTCGCGCAGAAAAATCGCGCATTTTCCCACAACCCACCCGCCTCTTATCCGGGCAAAAAACATGACGCCCGTGTGAAAGAGGCCTTACACCGATTTCATGAAAAAGGTGTGCAGCTGGTTTGCTGGGGGACTTGCAGGTACTTTGTGCCAAGGTGGTATTAGAAAGTACCTCAAATACAATGCTGAGAAGAAAGCTGACCAGGACCCATTCAAGTGAACAGAGCTTAGCCGCGCCCAGGCCAGTTGATACTAGTCTACTGGGCCTGCGCCACTGCCTTCTCAAACAGCTGATCGGCAGTGGGTCCCGGGTGTCGGTCCCCCGCCGATCAGATGCTGATGATCTATCCAGATGATAGTTCATCAGTTTAAAAAAACTGCCGAACCCCTTCAAGCTATTTTTGGCGCCAAAAATCGAGAACTCATAGACTTCTATGTGGCCCTACTGTACTTCACCATGCCTGGTATTTCATATGGAGGTTTTGTTTCTTTTTGTTGGATTCTATATGGGACACCCTGAAAACGGATCTGCCATGTGACTGTCTTCCTAGGCATCAAAAAGGTTCCTCTGGTTTTAGAGGTGTAAACAGTGTAGGTCGTATGAGATCCTATCAAGTAAAAGGTATTTTGAAAATCTCTAAATTCAACAGCTCCAGCATTTCATCATACAGGGAAGAACACATGTCGTTTTGGCTCCTGTAATGTTTGTTGTGCTGCGATCATCACTATTCAGCACTCTGGCTGCTGTTATCAAACTGGTGTAAAGTAGAGCTGGCTTAGTTGCCCACAGCAACCAATCAGATTCCACCGTTCATTTTCCAAAGGAGCTGTCAAAAATGAAAGGTGGAATCTGATTGGTTGCTATGGGCAACTAAGCCAGTTCTGCTTTACACCAGTTTGATAATTGACCCTATTTGTTTTCATTTTATGTGCAGAACGTACAGTGAACTCCAAAATATTCCAGTACATCCTTCTTATGTTGCTAGCCTCTGCCCTGCTGATCTTGATGGAATAGAGATGGGCATTTTTTAAAGGGGTTTTCCAAGGCTTTAACTGGTGACCTATTCTTAGTATAGGTCACCAGTGTCTGATTGGTGGGGTCCGACACCCAGGATCCCTTTCAGCTGTTTGGGAAGGCTTTCTCAAAGCCTTTTCTAGGCCAGTGATGACGGGTTCATCGGTCACATGGCCTAGGAGCAGCTCAGCCCCATAGAAGTGAATGGGACTGAGTGAGATAGTAAGCACAGCCGCTATACAATGTACAGCACTGTGCTTGGGGAGCACGGAGAAGGCTGCGGCCTCACAGGAGCGCCGCTACCTTCTCAAACAGCTGATTGGCTGGGGTCCCAGGTGTTGGACCCCTACTGATCAGATACTCATGACCTATCCAGAGGATAGGACATCAGTACTAAAGTCTAGAAAACCCCTGTAAGGCCTCATGCACACGACCGTATGTATTTTGCGGTCCTCAAAAAACGGATCCGCTAAAAATACGTCTTTTGTGGAACGGAACAGCTGGCCCCTAATAGAACAGCCCCCTCCCTGTCCGTAATGCGGACAATAATTGGACATGTTCTATTTTTTTTTTGCATAACGGAAATATAGACATACGGAAACGGAATGTACCTTCCGTTTTTTTTTGAGGACCCATTGAAATGAATGGTTCCGTATACGGTCCGCAAAGAAAACCGGAACGGACACGGAATGTTTTTCCGTTTACGTTCCGTTTTTTTCGTTCCGTATACGGACCATAAACGGAACGATTCATTTCAATGGATCCCCCCAAAAAAGGAAGGTACTCCATATGCCTTCCTTTTCCGTATTTCTGTTCCGTTCAGACATAGAACATGTCCTATTATTGCTCGCAAATAACAGTCCATGGCTCCATTCAAGTCAATGGGTCCACAAAAAAAACTGAATGCATACAGAATGCATCCGTATATCTTCCGTATCCGTTCCGTTTTTGCGGAATCATCTATTGAAAATGTTATGCCCAGCCCAATTTTTTTATGTACGGTACTTACTGTTGAAACATTATTGTATGATTCCGTTTCCGTTTGTGATCCGCAAAAAACGGAGACCTCAGGTAACCAGTTCCTCACCGCTGGTATTGACTACCAGAAGAAGGGAAATAGGAGAGGTAGAAATTCCATGCACTGCGGTCCTATATTGTTGCGCCACTCTAGACTGATAAGACGCAAATCCACTGATACTATCATATTTAATTACTTTGTCTTAATCACGTTGAACGTTTTTATAAACTGTATATTTTAATAACAGATGTAACCGAACACTTGGCCTACAGTCCTCATTGTAATCCCAGCATCTAATTATCTGCACATCAAACAGTATATATTCCTTGAGTTCGCTTAGATCTGTCAGTGTTATTACAAACACTATTTCCAGGCGGATGAGCGTGGTGTGAGATGCAAATATTTCATTAGACATAAAACAAGTTTCCCAGGAAGAATAATTTATTGATTTATCAACTAGAGATAATACCCACTTTGTTGTTTCATTTTCTATGTAGGGAGCATCAGCAGATTCAGAAGATACAAGTTTGACAGTGTATCACAACATACTATATTTTGTGCTAGTTTTCCATAGGTTTAAATGAAAAATCTGCTAAACTGTTTAAAAGGGTTTTCCAAAACTTTAAGGCCCCTTTCACACAAGCGAGTTGTCCACGCTCGTGCAATGTGTGACGTGAACGCATAGCACCCGCACCAAATCCTGACCCATTCATTTCAGTGTGTCTGTGTACATGAGCGATTTTTTTTTTTCACACTTTAGTTCTGCGTTGCGTGAAAAATGCAGAATGTTCTATATTCTGGGTTTATCACACAGCCCTGGCCCCATAGAAGTGAATGGGGCTTCAGTGAAAAATGCATTGCATCCTATTCTCTAAACACCCAGGACCCCCATCTATCAGCTGTTTGCAAAGGAACGGACGCTCTTGTGAGAGCAGCGGTCTTCTCTGTCCTTGGCATTGCAATTAAGTCCCATTCAATTCAATGGGGCTGAGCTGCGCCTAGGCTACGTGACTGATGAACGTGTCATCACCAGGCCTAGGAAAAGTTACTGTGAGCGCTGCTGCCTTCTCAAACAGATCAGCAGGGGTCCAGGGTGTCTGATTCCCATGATCATATACTGATGACCTATCCTTTGGTCCTTTGCGCCACAATCTGCGACTTTCCCCACTCACACAAGGTCTAAAAAAGTGGAAGTGTTTTAGGCATAGAAAATGGTCTACATGTAAGACCGCTAGGAAGCTGTATTACATTTAGAAGCGGCGGTGGATCTGCCGAAGTTATGTAGAGACTGTTGTCATAATAACATAATTCCAGCGGATCCACCGCCAGTTATAGGGGGATATTAAGACCGGCTAAAACTCCGGTCTTAATAAATGACCCCTATAAAGTGTATTAGAAAGTAGTAGAGCTTTTTATTTGTACAGTGATTAAAGAGATTTTCTGAGATAATAAGAAAACTCACCAGAGGGAGGAAATGTGATAAAATTACAAAAGAACCTATGCTTACTTGTTAAAGGGGTTGTCCGGCTTCAGAACTGAACCCGAACATACCCTTATTTTCACCCAGGCATCCCCACTGATGTTAGCATCGGAGCATCTCATGCTCCAATGCGCTCCCTTGCCCTGCTCTGGATCGCGCAGGGCACGGGCTCTTTTGTTTGCGATAACACACTGCCGGGCGGAGGCTTCCGCCCGGGTGTGTGTTCGGTGACGTCACCAGCTCAGATGGGCGTTCTTTAGCGCTGCCCTAGCCGACTTACTGGCTGGGGCAGCGCTAAAGCCCGCCCATCAGTGCCGGTGACATGACCGGGCTTCCTGGCAGCCCCATGGAGAGCCCGGTTCGTCACCGGAACTCCTGAAAATGCCTTTGCCCTGCGCGATGTAGCTCCCCACCAGTCTCTGTCTACTTGGTTGCATCAGTGATGATCCCATATACCCATGTGACCGCGGCGCCAGTCACTGGCTTCAGCCATCTTGTTTAATGTGGGTAAATAGTCAAGTCACCCCTATGGCCACAGGAACAGCAGTGGATTTAAAAGATACATATAGGTTATGTTATTACATATACATATACAGTCATGGCCAAAAGTTTTGAGAATTACATAAATATTGGAAATTGGAAAAGTTTCTGCTTAAGTTTTTATAATAGCAATTTGCATATACTCCAGAATGTTATGAAGAGTGATCAGATGAATTGCATAGTCCTTCTTTGCCATGAAAATTAACTTAATCCCAAAAAAACCTTTCCACTGCATTTCATTGCTGTCATTAAAGGACCTGCTGAGATCATTTCAGTAATCGTCTTAACTCAGGTGAGAATGTTGACGAGCACAAGGCTGGAGATCATTATGTCAGGCTGATTGGGTTAAAATGGCAGACTTGACCTGTTAAAAGGAGGGTGATGCTTGAAATCATTGTTCTTCCATTGTTAACCATGGTGACCTGCAAAGAAACGCATGCAGCCATCATTGCGTTGCATAAAAATGGCTTCAAAGGCAAGGATATTGTGGCTACTAAGATTGCACCTCAATCAACAATTTATAGGATCATCAAGAACTTCAAGGAAAGAGGTTCAATTCTTGTTAAGAAGGCTTCAGGGCGTCCAAGAAAGTCCAGCAAGCGTCAGGATCGTCTCCTAAAGAGGATTCAGCTGCGGGATCGGAGTGCCACCAGTGCAGAGCTTGCTCAGGAATGGCAGCAGGCAGGTGTGAGCGCATCTGCACGCACAGTGAGGCGAAGACTTTTGGAAGATGGCCTGGTGTCAAGAAGGGCAGCAAAGAAGCCACTTCTCTCCAAAAAAAACATCAGGGACAGATTGATCTTCTGCAGAAAATATGGTGAATGGACTGCTGAGGACTGGGGCAAAGTCATATTCTCCGATGAAGCCTCTTTCCGATTGTTTGGGGCATCAGGAAAAAGGCTTGTCCGGAGAAGAAACGGTGAGCGCTACCATCAGTCCTGTGTCATGCCAACAGTAAAGCATCCTGATACCATTCATGTGTGGGGTTGCTTCTTATCCAAGGGAGTGGGCTCACTCACAATTTTGCCCCAAAACACAGCCATGAATAAAAAATGGTACCAAAACACCCTCCAACAGCAACTTCTTCCAACAACAGTTTTGTGAAGAACAATGCATTTTCCAGCACGATGGAGCACCGTGCCATAAGGCAAAAGTGATAACTAAGTGGCTCGGGGACCAAAACGTTAACATTTTGGGTCCATGGCCTGGAAACTCCCCAGATCTTAATCCCATTGAGAACTTGTGGTCAATCCTCAAGAGGCGGGTGGACAAACAAAAACCCACTAATTCTGACAAACTCCAAGAAGTGATTATGAAAGAATGGGTTGCTATCAGTCAGGAATTGGCCCAGAAGTTGATTGAGAGCATGCCCAGTCGAATTGCAGAGGTCCTGAAAAAGAAGGGCCAACACTGCAAATACTGACTATGCAAAACACTTTGCATAAATGTCTTGTAATTGTCGATAAAAGTCTTTGAAACGTATGAAGTGCGTGTAATTATATTTCACTACATCACAGAAACAACTGAAACAAAGATCTAAAAGCAGATTAGCAGCAAACTTTGTGAAAACTAATATTTGTGTCATTCTCAAAACATTTGGCCACGACTGTAGGTTATTTAATCACATGCTCACCCTTTGGTGAAGTGTTTTATTATCTAAGAAAACACATTTAAAGGGGTTCTGCACCTTCATTTAACTGATGATCTATCCTCTGGATAGATCATCAGCTTCTGATCGGCGGGGGTCCGACACCCGGGACCCCCGCCGATCAGCTGTTTGAGAAGGCAGCGGCGCTCCAGCAGCGCCGCTGCCTTCTCACTGTTTACCGCCGGGCCGCCCGCCCACTGACGTCACGACTTGTATCAACTAGAGTGGGCGCGGCTAAGCTCTGTTCACTTGAATGGATCTTAGCCGCGCCCACTCTAGTTGATACAAGTCGTGACGTCAGTGGGCGGGCGGCCCGGCGGTAAACAGTGAGAAGGCAGCGGCGCTGCTGGAGCGCCGCTGCCTTCTCAAACAGCTGATCGACGGGGGTCCCGGGTGTCGGACCCCCGCCGATTAGAAGCTGATGATCTATCCAGAGGATAGATCATCAGTTAAATGAAGGTGCAGAACCCCTTTAAGCATTTTACATAAAACTAGATGTCACCTTTAATTGCAGAAACTTAGAGTAGCTGCTGTTGCTTCTCTTTCTAGCATTTAGATCACATTCATAAAGAATCCTAGATGTTTAGAGCTTTTAGCTCTTTGGTTGAAGACCACATGCAACTCTTTACAGCAATTTAGGGTTCTGGACATTTCCCTTACCCATTTAACCGTACAGAATTCATGGTTCCTTCAACAGTGACACGTTTTCAAGTTCTGAGGCAGCAAAATGTCTGCTGGCATCAGCTTATGATAGACATTATGGGACTTCAGTTGTCCATTTCTGATTCTGTCCACAGAACATGATCCCAAACTAGGAACATCGGTGTCACTTTAGTGCACGTAAGAGGAAGTTTGATGTTGATCATGGATAGTTCTTGTGCTCTACCATAGTCCATATTTTTACCCTGTTTAGTGACTTCTTTAATGAAAAGGTCGACCTAACCCTAACCCTTCCATCTGCTGAGTGAGATAATAACAAATCAAGAGATAAAGATTCTCATAGAAGCCCATGAGGTCTCCCTGGCTGCCATAATGTTTTTAAATAGTACCTGAGTTATGAAGGGTTAACTTTATAAAAAAAAGGTAGCATATGGTTAGCAAAATATACTAATCAGCAAAATATGAGAACAGTGGAGGATATCTAGAAATATTTAATGGTATTACTGTTACAAGGCTGTCATCTCCCGGCGCGGTGTCATCCTGAGTATTAGTACTTATTTTGTTGTTAGCTTATCTAGTTTCATAAATGACATTTTGTTCCTCTGTTAATATGCGATATGTGCTCGCTGACATAGTACTGTAAATTGTAATGTAAGCTCCAAATCAGAAAAGAGCATTGGAACATTACAGCGTATTACAGATCGGTTTTTATTGCTTAGTGTAATCTGTTTATCCTTCAAAGCTGACTTTCAGATTGACAAAGAGAAGAAATTTAGCCTCATTTTTGTTTTGTTCTTCATCCAAGAATCTATCTATATATACAGTATAAGAATTTTCTGGGAATTATTAGAGGGCATCTGTCAGCAGATTTGTACCTTTGAAACTTGCAGACCTGTTACATGTGCGCTTGGCAGCTGAAGAAATCTCCGCTGGTCCCATGTTCATATGTGCCCGCATGGCTGAGAAAAATGAAGTTTTAATATATGCAAATGAGGCTCTAGGAGCAACAGGGGCGTTACCATTACACCTAGAGACTCTGCTCTCTCTGCAACTGTCGCACCCTCTGCACTTTAATTGATAGGACCAGGAGTGATGATGTTTGCCTGGCCCTGTCAATCAAAGTGAAGAGGGCGCGGCAGTTGCAGAGAGAGCAGAGCCTCTAGGTGTAATGGTAACGCCCCCTGTTGCTCCTAGAGGCTCATTTGCATATATGAAAGCATAATTTTTCTCAGCAATGCGGACACATATGAAGATGGGACCAACACAGATGCCTTCAGCTGCCAAGCGCACATGTAACAGGTCAGCCAGTGTCATAGGGACAAATCTGCTGACAGGTGTCCTTTAAATGTCTTTATCATTATAGACCAGAATCCTCTTTATGTATTTATTAGTGCAAAGTTCAAGAGATAATTGATGGGTGGTTTTATGGTAATGGAATGAATTAGGTATTGTGTCTAATAATGAGCTGTAGAAGATATTTTGCTAGTCATCCCACTGGCTTTCTAAATTTGAATAACTTGTACAAGAAATCTCCCACATTGAATACTGGTGACTCAAGCTTCAGTCAGTCTTGTATAAATCATTCTAATCATACTGGCTAATAAAGCCAGTCAAATGACTAACGGAAACATCTTCAAGAGAAAATGCAACAAACCCATTGCTCTGACCTATTACTACTGATATACCATGACCTGGATTAAAGGGGTTCTACAGTTTGTTTTAACTGATGATCTATCCTCTGGATCATCGTCATTCAAGTGAACGGAGCTTAGCCGCGCCCAGGCCAGTTGATACTAGTCGTGACATCACTGGGCCTGCGGTAAAGAGTGCCAAGGCGCTGCTGCCTTCTCAAACAGCTGATCGGGGGATAGATCATCAGTTAAAACAAACTGCAGAACCCCTTTAATAAGAGCCTTCACAGACCCATTGTGGATCTGCTTGAAAGGGGCTGAAAATGTTTCATCCTTGAAGCGCTACCTCTTCAGAGGGAAATTATAACTGCACCTCAATACCCGCCAGATTATTACTGTTTTTTTGTGAAATACCCACCTCCCCAACTGCTGCCCGGGATAAGCAGTGCCAAACCATCATAATGCTGCAGGACCTTGAGCATAGAAATGTGTGGGATGTGTGGTTGTTCACCAGATCCACCAGATGTCCACCCTATAAGAGTGATGTGGCATGTCTCTATGTTACTTACAGGACAGCACTAGGCCTCACCTATAGTCTGGTTTTACTGTGTGCTATAAAGGGGTTGTCTCTCAACTGAGATATTGGTGGACATCACTAGGGTATGCCATCAAACTCAGAAAGATGCGGGGCCCACCTCCAGGATCCACACTTATCTTCAGAATTGGACGCCCTAAGTGAGCACAGAGCAGCTGCACATGTGCTGCCACGCTCCATTTATTTCTATCGGAGTTCTGGTTTGGCTATTTCCAGCAGTTCCATAGAAGTGAATGGATCGGTGCCCGCACTTGCAAGGTTCACTCTCCATTCATTTCTATGGGACTTCCAATAATAGCCAAGTACACTTGCACAGCTTTTTTGGAACTCCCATAGAAATGAAAGGAGAGCACTGTCCTTCACTTTCGGGGACCTGTTTTAGAGATAGCTGCAGGTCTCACATCTGAGACCCAAACCTATCTTACTTTGACAGCATATCCTAGCACTATGCCATCAAAGTCCCAATTGACACGACCCCCTCAGAGGGAAATATTTTGACCAGTTTTTGACAAAGTCCATAAATGGCGGATCCGTTTTTTCCAATGCATTTTTTCATTGTGATCAAAATCCTGATCAGGATTCAAACGTAATCCATTTTCACACGTTTTTCCGGATCCGGCGGGCAGTTCCGGTGTCGGAATTGAACGCCGGATTTAAACAACGCTAGTGTGAAAGTAGACAAAGCTGTATAATAGGGTTCTATATACTTATAGAAGACTTTTAGTCACTTTGCCGATGTTGTGCTTTGTAGGTTACATTCATACATCTACATATATAGAAGTTCTTCTCTGTAGATACAATTAGGTTATGTTCCTGAATACATTAAATGGTTCACCAGGTTTATTTGGAGCAGCCCCCACAACACTACATCCCACCTGAATGCTGTTCTAGATTATGTTTCCTTCTGCTGCAGCATATCACATGTCACATGTCATGCTCAATTTCATTTAATTGCAGCATAGATAAAACCTCAGACACGTTTGTATATATAGCTAAGGATACTTTCACACTGGCGTTTTGGCTTTCAGTTTTGCCCTAATGCATTCTGAATGGAAAAGGATCCGCTCAGAATGCATCAGTTTGCCTCCGTTCCGTCACTATTCCACTTTGGAGGCGAACACCAAAACACTGCTTGCAGCCTTTTGGTGTCCGTCTGACGAAACTGAGCCAAACGGATCCGTTCTGACACACAATGTAAGTCAATGGGGACGGATCCGTTTTCTATGACACAATCTGGCACAATAGAAAACTGATCCGTCCTCCATTGACTTTCAATGGTGTTCTAGACGGAACCGTCTTGGCTATGTTAAAGATAATACAAACGGATCAGATGGTTGTATTATCTGAACTGATCCGTCTGTGCAGATCCATGACGGATCTGCCCCAAACGCGAGTGTGAAAGTAGCCTAAGCCGGTCTTTCTTATTGGTACTTTGTACCTTGCAGATGGACGCTGGAAGCTAAATAAAAATTAAATTATTAGGTTTTAGAATCTGAAACCAAATCTGACTCCAAGTATTGAGGTGAGGCAATGACAATAGCAGACCCATTTCATGGAAGTAGGGGAAATACATAGCTTTGCATGTCGGACTGCACCTGTTGAGTAGAGTTCAGCATTGGTGTACATAGAATAGAGGGGGTCCCACAGCAAAAGATCAAACTAGGCCCTCCATTATTATGTGTCTTGTCTGTATAGGCAACTTCTAGTATTTCTTATAAAATAACAAAGCCGGAGCATCTTTTCTTAGAACATAGCCTTGCAGTCCCAGGTATTGAAGGTGTATCTTAACCTTAAAAAGGGGTTTCTTACATTTTTTGAAAAATCACCAAAGCAGGGGGGCTGTAGGAACAGTTACATAGCACTTTCCGAACAGACCTGGAAACAAAAGGCGTAGTGATGTCACACATAAGTTAGGCATTACAGATAGTAGCAGATTGTAGGAATGGCAGTGCCTGCTCTGGGGTACTACAAATACAAGGGTCTCACCATTGGAAGCAAAGGCATATGGCAAGTCCTGATGGGTGGAGGTGTAATGGCCTGAACCCCCATACATCCACACAGTTTCTCATGTACAACAGCACCACTGTGTAAGGGGTCCCAAAAGCCAAAACCCATCTCACCCCAGTCAGAATGTTATAGCATATCCTAGCACTATGACATAACGCAATAAAATGGCAATATCTCTTTAAAGGAATCTTCCCACAAAGGACGAATATGGCATATTGATCCCACCTCCCTTCTGATCCTCAGCTGTGTCATGTGTCCAGCACTCTGACTCTCCCTACTGACACAGGGCAGGAAGTCGGTTACTTCTCTTTTCATTCCTATGAGACTGATGGGAGGCTCCCATACATAGAGAAACTGACTTCCCGTCCATACATAAGATGCTGCGTTATTTGGAGAGTGTTAGTCACATGACACAGCTGAGGATCAGAGGGGAGGGGATAACTCACAAATACAGTCACTGGTAAGAAAAGTACATTCACCAAAGTTTACATCATGTACCTTTCTAACAGATCAGAGAATAAAAATGTTTGTGGAAGTGCTGTAAAAAAGCTTATATACAGAAGCTCACACAGTGTTCATGTATCCAAAAAATATTATAAAAAGTCTAAAAGAAAAACATCAAGGACCATGTATCAGTAAAGAAGTCAGACATCTTCTGGTTTGGCCATGTCTTCTGCTGATCTTGACGCTTGTCTTCCTATTTATTGCATGGTACAGGCCATATGGACCTTATGCTTTCTGATAGCATATCATCACGCACCTCTCAAACTCTCAAAAACTCATTAACTCTGTTCCTTTGCCAGCTCATTTTTGCTCATTCCTCCGTACAGCTTCAACTCTGTTATATTGGTGGGTTCAGGGCCGGACACACACAGTGGAGGGCCCCTGTGCAAAGAATGTGCCTGGGCCCCGTCCCCCCAAAGCCAAATTCGCAACCTAACCTATTCTGTCCTAACATTACCTATAGCAATAGAAAACACACAGGGTAAGGCTACTTTCACACTTGCGGCACTACGCTCTGGCCATCTGATCCGGCAGAAAATGCAAGGAATCGGCCAGACACAAACTGCAACATGCAGCGGTTTGTGTCCCGCTGATTCTCTGCATTTTTTCCAGATTGTGGCCGGATTTCTGTCGTACCCCATAACAGTCAATTAGGGCCGCAGGCATTCTGTCTGCATCCAGCAGTGCTGGATCCAGTGAATTCCGGCAGGCTGTCCTCTGCTGGAACGGCCTGCCAGAATCACTAACGCAGATGTGAAAGTAGCCTAATACAGCACCACATACCTCTTCCATCCAGTGACGTCTCCTTTGATGTAGATGTTCTCTGTCTTCATCTTCTCCTTTCAGACCAGACCGCCATGATGATTTCTTTCAGCCATCTCTTCTCTCTGCAGAGTTTGACAGACAGAGTTTCCTACTTTTCCATCATCCTCCCACCTTCTGAACACCCCATCCTGCCACCCCCAATACTGTGCCCACTGTGCTCCCTATACAAGTTACACACAGATAGTTCCCCTTCAATAATTATTGGCACACAGTGTCCTACATAATAACTGTGCCCAGGAAACCATGTCCGTGACAGTGTAAACATAATGTTCCCCAAAAATAATTGTGCTAAGCTGATACCGTGCCAGGGTGCCCCCCACAGTAATACTGCTCCCCAAAGTCCCACCAATAGAAATAATTATCTACCAGACAACACGTAGTAGTAATAGTGCCCCTACAGTAATAATTTCCCACTGTGTCCCAGAAGTAATAATGCTCCTATAGTCTTCATACTAGTATTCATGTTCCTCATAGTCCCTCAACTGTAATAAAGCCCACCATAATGCCCACGGTAGTAATAATTCTCTTTATAATGTGTTACAGTAAAAATAAAAATGCCCTGTTGTTTGGCAGTATAAAAAATACCTCCTCTTAGGGCCTCCTGTAGAGCCAATGTCCCCATAGTGCCCTCATAATGTGTGCCAGTGCCCCCAGTTGAGACAAGGTCCCCATAGTGCCCTATAATTTGCGCCAGTATAAAATACTCCTATATCTTGCCCCCCTTATCCCCATGGTGCCTGACAATGTTCCAGTATAAAATGCCCCCATGATGTGTGCCAGTATAATTCCCCTATATAATGAGCCCAATAGTGCCCCTCTTCCCCCTTCTCCATAGTGCCCCCCATGTGTGCCAGTATATGAGATAGGGCCCCCAAAGTGCTCCTCCCCTCCATAGTGCCCTCCATGTCTGCCAGCATATAAGATAGAGCCCTCGAAGATGCCCCCATAGTGCTCCTTTCCCCCTTCTCCATAGTGCCCCCATGTGTGCCAGTATATAAGATAGGGTCCCCATAGTGCTCCTCCCTCTCCATAGTGCCCCCATGTGTGCCTGTATACAAGATAGGGCCCCTATAGTGCTACTCCCCTCTCCATAGTGCCAATCAAGTCTGCCAGTATATAAAATAGGCAGGCCTCCCCCCCCCCCCCCCCATATGTCACTTGCTCAGAACCCCCCAATATCAGTTGTTAATTATTTATTCAGGCACCCCCCATATGTTCATTCAGGCCCTCCATATCGATGTGACAGACCCCCATCAGACCTCAGATCAGAATAAAAATAAATCATTAAAACTTACCTCTACTGCTCTCCATTTCCGCTGGGGTGTCCTGATGTGAGTGCCTGCCCTGCTAGTCTCCAACAGCCCGCGCTGCACAATCACGTGACCTGACTGCGTACAGCATCAGTTCATAGTGCGCGCTCTACGCAGTCAGGCTGGAGGAGACCAGGGAGGAAGCGGAGCCGGAGGGGTAAGTAAGCGCTTCTCTCCACCGCCTCTCTCTTGCATACTAGATGGGGCCCATTCATACTAGTGAGCGCTTCTGGATGCGCTCGCTAGTATACTAGTGAGCACTTCCAGAAGCGCTCACTAGTATGAATGGGCCCCCTCACACGCCCGGCCCCTGTGCAGCTGAACCGGCTGCATAGGCGATATGTCCTCCCCTGGGTGGGTTTCCTCCCATGAACTGCTCGCTTCAGGTCCTTCCCTGACATTTCTTTTGGATTAACATCAGGACTTTGACTTGGCCATTGCTTAGAGTCTTTGTCTTGCTTCATGACCCACTTTATCTGAAGATTCAGCTCACAGACAGATGTTTTGACATTTTCCTTTACAATTTGCTGGTGTAATTGAGAATTCATTGTTCCATCAATGATGGCAAGCTGTCCTTGCTGAGATGCCGCAAAAAAGGCTCAAACCATGGTGCTACCACCACGTGTTTCACAGATGGAATTAGGTTTTTATGCTGAATGCAGTGTTTTCCTTTCTCCAAAAACAATGCTTCTCATTTTAGACAGAAAGATGTATTCTGGCCTCATTCATTGTGGCAATAGCCTTCTAACTGCAATGGATTTTATTGGACAGCAGTGGCTTTCTTCTTACAGTCCTGCCGTGCGCACCATTGTTGTTCAGTGTCCACCCGATGGTGGACTTGTGAACATTAACATCAGCTAATGAGAGAAAGGCCTTTAGTTACTTAGAGGCTACCTTGGGTTCCTTTGTGACCTTGCAGACTAGCACATGCTATGCTCTTGGCATGATCTTTGTTGATTGACCACTCCTGAGGAGGGTAATAATGGTCTTGAATTTTCTCAATTTTTACACAATGGGTCACATTTATTAAGACCGGTGTTAGACGCTAGTTTTAATATAGCCCTAAACTGGCGGTGGATCAAGCGGAGTTATTAAGAGGCGCCAACCTCTACATAACTTCGTCGGATCCACCGCCACTTCTAAATGTAACCCAGCTTCTGAGCTTTCTTACAATTAGGCTTTTTTTTTACACCAAAAACAAGCATAGAAAATAGTAAATGAGACTTGCCTGCCAACCTGCCCTCTTCCCCTACCATTCCACGCCAATAATTTTAGACCTGGCGTGAGAAGAGAGACGTCGCAGATTGCGGCGCAACTAACTGTTGTGCTGCAATCTGCAACTGAAATACGCCTAGTTTAGGTGTATTTCATATTAATAAATGACCCCCAATCTGTCTGACTATGGATCAGGGGAGTCCAAACTCTTTAGAGATGGTTTTGTAACCTTTTCCAGCCTGATGAGCTTCAGCAACTCTTCTTCTTCGTCCTCAGGGATATCATCTGTTGGTGCCATGATAAACTTTCACAAACATGTGTTGTGAAGATCAGACTTTGTTAGATTCCTGTTCTTGACATAAAACAGGTCGCCCACTCACACCTGATTGTCGTCTTATTGATTGAAGACACCTGACTCTAATTTCACTTTTAAATGATATGCTAAACTTTGAGGACATCTGATGTAGTTTTACGTTAAATTTATGCAGAAATATAGAAAATTCTGAAGCATTTAAGCATTACTGTGTATATTACTGCGCTTGCATTCTGCTGGCATCACCTGCAGTACAGTAGAGGTGACAAAGTGTAATTATTCAACCCTTGCAATGTTCTTTTCCTGCAAACATGAAGACATTGGTCTTAAAGGGGTATTTCTACCTTAGACATTGATGGGCTATCTCTAGGCTATGCCGTCAATGTCAGCTAGGTGCAGGTCCCACCTATCCAGTACAGGCCCATTCACCACTATGGGAGTTCCAAAAAATTGCAGAGTGCTGCCTCTGCTTATTCCATTCATATGCGGTGCACTCTCCATTCACCACTATGGGACTTCCGAAAACAGCCACGAATGCTTGCTCAGCTGTTTTCGGAACTCCTATGGAAGTGAAATGAGAGCATGCTGGGTGTGTGCTCTCCATCACTTCAAGTGTCCTGTTTTGGAGACAGGAGCGGGTCACAGAGGTGGGACCCACAGACTATCTGACATTGATGGCATTTATTAGAGATATGCCATCAATGGCAGAAGAATTGTCCC
The DNA here is from genome assembly GCF_014858855.1 of Bufo gargarizans. Lineage (NCBI taxonomy): Eukaryota > Metazoa > Chordata > Amphibia > Anura > Bufonidae > Bufo > Bufo gargarizans. The sequence goes on along the minus strand of NC_058080.1, from coordinate 83,978,893 downwards.
TATGACACTGGCTGACCTGTTACATGTGCCCTGAAGGCATCTGTGTTGGTCCCATGTTCATATGTGTCCGCATTCATATTACCACTCTATATAACAGTTCTAGAACAATTTATAATATTAGAAAGTTTGTCATGAAGAAGGACCCATATGTCTTAGAGGTCTGAAACGCGTCACTGTATACATCTTGTTGAATGGAAATTTTAAAACCACTGGAAATAAAGTCGCAAAACCTTTCACCCGAGCTGAGCTGGATTATATTTCTTGTTGGACTATAATGTTAAATTATATGGCAATGTCTGTGTAGAAGATTTTTGTATAATCAGTATTTAATAATCGTCCCAACCTGGTATAAATGAACAGAACAGAACTGCTTATGATAAAAACAAAAAAACATCAGCATTGTTGGGTCATTCATTTTAATTATTGTCTCTTTTGTTTCGCCCTTAATTAGTGAGACTTTATCACCTTTAAAAAAAGAATCAAGTGTTTGATGGTGGGAAGTGTGAGTTTTGTATAATTGCTGTGATAATTAATTTTGGTGCTAAAACTACCGTAATTACACCAGGAAAAAAAAAGATTCTACACAAACTGCCATATTGCCATCTGGTGGCCATCGGGATGTGCTGGTAGATAATATGCACTATATTCAGAAGCTCAAAAAATAAATATTACAATCCAAAGGAGGTAAACAATGAAGGAATAGCTGAACATATGATATTGTTACAGCCCTAAACAATATTATGGCCCTTATAATGTCAGATCATTGCAGTTACTGGATAAATTAATTCTACCTATAAAAAGAAATATAGTGTAGTGTATGAAAGTTTGCGAACCTTTAAGAATGTTCTATATTTCTGCATAATTTTGACCTAAAACTACATTAAATTTTTACAGAGGTTCTAAAAGTAGTGTGAGGATTTGCTCTGGTAGGCAGGGTAAGCGGACGCAGTACAGAGGCAAAACTAGTTCGTAAATCAAAATGTCAGTGTTTATTCACACAAAAGGCAAAAGAAAAACGACTCATTACAGTCTTGGTGTTAATTCACACAATGAAAAGTCCATAGAACAGACACGTCACCTTGCTAGCCGTTTTATCCCCGGCAGTCCACAGCAGGCTTTAGGGGCCTGTTTCCCAGCGTGCTGCCCTCATGCGCCTCTCAACCTTCCAGCACAGCACCATACTTCAGATCCCAAAACAGAGAGTCAGCTGCTGGGCCCAGCTGCCTATTTAAAGGATAGCCAGGTGCTGCCAAAACCCGGACCAGCACTTAGTCCGGTATTTGATCTCACCTGGCTGCAAATCAGCCCAGCCAGGTGAGGGGTTTGGGGTTGGTAGACAGACTAGCGGACGCCGTATAGAGGAAATCACAAAGTCTTTAACTTAAACAATTCGGTGTTTATTCACACATAAGGAAAAACAAAAATGACCGTTCACAGTCTTGGTGTTTGTTCACACCGTGCAATGTCTATAGAATAAAATCTTCACCTGGTTAGCAGTTTTCCACCCGCAGTCCACAGCAGGCTTTAGAGGCCTGTTTCCCAGCATGTGGCCCTCAGCCCTTTAGCACGGCACAAATTCACAGGTCCCAAAACACAGAGACTCCCCAGCTTCTCTGTCAGATGGAGGATAAACCACACACAGCTGAGACTGCTGGCTGGGTTTTATATGCAGGCCAAAAAGACCAGGCCTGGAGCGTGGGGAGAAGCCACCCACCCAGCACTTTGGCTATTCCCAGTAAGAGCCGGCCCGGATCGGCTTTACAGCCATACTAACAACAAACAGTGTCAGTTAGCATTAGCTGCCGCTGACACTTAAAACTACCGGCTCTTACCTCACCGAGGCCAGGAATCTCGGTAACACATACCATCCATCAATGACGGCCCCTTGCGCCTTCCTACAGTATGTATATATTAGAAAAGGGGAGCTAAATGTGAACATGAAAACTCGCTTGCAGCTTCCAGGTATCTGACTGCATTGTACTGAAGACTATTTTTCCAGTTCTCCTTTTTTTGTTTAATAGTGAAACACTGTGGATCTGTAACATATTAGATTGTGTTCTGTAAACTAACTGCATGACCTCCAAGGCGCATCATATCTTCCCGGGCACAGGATTTATTTTGTTCAGTTATATAGAGATGCCTGGTTGCACATTGTAATCCCCCCAAGGGGTGAATAGGCATTTGTCAAAGCATGGTAAACTTGACAGAGTTGTTGTTGTGATGAAATGTAAAAGGATTATATCTTAAAAAAAAAAAATCTATTGTTTTCATGGTTAAATGAATCGACCTCTGTGTGGATGACAGTACCTGCAAAAATGTATTCCGTATTTATATCTTCCCAACAGATAACATGAACTCTCTCCATGTGCTAAATAAAAAGAGAGCTTTAAAAAAAAAAAAAAAAGAAGCTAAATCCCTGGTTTGTTGGGGATGTAACTTTTTTTATGTTTTGGAAAATCTTAGTGACCTTCTTGGTTGGACACATGAGCTAACATACAGAGGAGTGGGATTCCCATAAATGGGGCTTATCACCTGGTGATGGTCAACTCGCGTATCTCCGAACAGAAACCCTGACACCTGTTGCCCAGTTCCTCACCTTCCTACAGTATGTCTTCTAGACCAAAGGGGTGGCAGGCAAGTCCTTTCCCTTTAATGTGGTTTAATAAGGGAAGACCTGCCCTGCCCAGCTTACCACCTGTTATGAGCAACAGGAATCTCTTGTCTGTTTCTCAGTGACTTTGTGTCAGGTAACTTGCTTAGTCTGGTCTTTGCTGGGAGGGGCTTTTTGATTCTTAGGCCTTTTAAATATCTTTGGTTTCTGTGCCTCTTTGCTGGGTATAGCTAATGCTAGGTCCACTGGATTTGAGTGCATCCCGGAACATGTGGTTCCATGGTTTTATTGTTGCTTGTATTGTAGTTGTGTTTGCTGTATGTTAATATTTCTGTTTGCAGTATGGGTTTTTATATACTGTCTTGTTAGACTTCGCACACAGAACCTACAAAACCAGTCCCTATACGTAACCAAGGTGATACCCTTAATGTATATGCAAATACAAAATCTGTCTTTATTGAAATAATTAAAATCATTTTATGTCCCAATAAATAATTATGAGGATAAGATCAAACATGGAGACAATACTCATAGAGACAATGCTGTACCAAGAACATCACCACTTGACAACACAAACAATCCTCCAATAAAGTAGAGCAACATGTACCCAAAACCAGTATTCACTTTTCCTGAATCTGCACATATTTATCCATCCTTGTCCTCCAGCCATAACAGGTCATAAAAACCATATCAGGTGTTCAGAGTGTTCTGTCCCTTAAATTGACGGTCTACTTTTGAATAACTTTCTGGATTGTTTGTTTATCTAACTAGGTAAAAAATTCTCTGCTAATCAATTTCTTAATATACAATATCTAGTGCTAAAAAAAACCTCTTTACCGGCATAGATTTAGCTATACGAGAGGAGCTGGCAGTAATGCACTTCAGTAGCCAAGGAAGTTACGGTAAAATAAGCCCGTCATATTAATGTCTCTATCTCAGGTTATTTAGCAGCTAGAGTGTTTCATCCAAGGTTCCACCACTTCTATTGAGAACATTATTCACTGAGCTACTACTACTCCCATTTTGTGACCACCACTCCTCTACTCTCCTTGCTGTGTCTACAGTCGCATGGCTGCATTTAAATGTTAATCATCTTTTGCCCTTTCACTCCTTGCCAGAGCTTGGATTGTAGGAGCTTAGATTCCTAGTTTAACCGTTGAAGGTGTACTATTCTGACTTTCTGCCTATGTACCAAATGTCTGCCTGTTTACCTACTCTGTTACTCTGCTGCCTGCCCTGTCCTTAGTCTGTCTACCATACTGACCTTTTGCTGGCTGCCCTGACGTTGGATTAGTTTCATGGATTTTCACAAACTCTGCCTGCCCTGACATCTGCCTGTTTATTGACTACGAGTATTACCTGACCCCTTGGGGCTTCTTATCAGTTTATCTGACCCCTGTGGGTCAGTTGTCAACTACACCAGGAGTATTCCAAGAGGTAGCAGCCTGGTTGGCACCCTGCAGCAAAGGGCAGATCCCTGCATAGGGGTTAAAGGTTGAAAACCTGGGATTGCCAGGATAACCATTAGGACTAGCCCAAAGTCGATCCGAGTAGATGGGACAGTGGGTTTTTAAAAGCTAAAAACTGTGGCTTTGAAACAGGGCTGTGGTCATGGTGCTAGCCATGAGTCAACCCATGATACAGCCGGATGAAGTGGAAGCTGCATATACCCGCAGCTCTCACTCCTGATTCCGCCACTACAGGATCTACCTCAGGCTGTATAGCAGCTAGAATTTAGTCTTGTTTTTAAACAACAGTTTTTAAAACAAGACTTGGCTATAACACCTGAGATGCAGTAGGTTAAAGTGGCCACCACCATATTCCCCTCTCCATTAGCCAATGGACAGCAGAGAACCTGCTGACAGCCTGCAGGGAGGATCTCAAAACGGGCGGAAAACGCTTTAGTTGTGTCCCCATTGACAATAAATTGAATAAACTGGAACGGAATACATCAGAATGCATTCTTTCCAGTTTGTTGTGTTCTGTAACCAGACACAAAACCGCTGCAATCTGCGGTTTTGTGTCTGGTTTGAGAAACGGAACAAGCGAGATCCAGCACTAAAACAATTTAAGTCAATAGTGCCGGATCCGTTTTTTTCAGACTTACAATAGTGTTAGTGCTGGATATGGTCTGTTCAATTTTAATTCCAGGCAGAACGGATGCAGCCGGTTGTATTAAATCAAACTGAAGCGTTTTCCTCCAGTTTTGAGATCCCCTGCCGGATCTCACTACCAGAAAGGAAATGGCATATGTGAAAGTAGCCTTACTCCTCCTCTCCCTGTGTAATTGCACATGACCCCAGGGAGAGGAGTAACATGGACTCCTGTGCATGTGGTCACCCCTTAGCCAATGGGGCGGTCCCCAAAACCCAATGATCCTCACTGCTCTGGAACTGTGCTGCAGTTCACTCAGGAAAGGATGTGAATCAGCGCACAGCCCAAATGCTGGACCCCGATCAATCATGTGATCAACTTATTAGATGGGAATACCCCTTTGAGGAATCCACTTGTCTATCTTCAATAAACTTGAAGTACTATATATGAAACAGAAAGCATAATGAATTGCTTGATGGTGTATTACAGTTGAGTAGATCAATACAATGCACTTACTGGGAGTATAAAATCCTGTTGCTGCTATACTTCTACGCCCTCTGCCGTGATATAATATTGATTCTATGATTAATACAAAGAACTATGCATTTCCCAAAACGCTGCACCCGTGAAACGGTGTCCGGGTCCTTCCATTGTACACATTGCTGTGTATCTACTTATTGTGATACTTGAATAAACAAGCGGGCTGTACTACAGATCTACACAGTGGAGGTAATTGGAGCCCAGCAATTATTAGTAATTATAAGACTGATGTTGTAAGACACTCAATGCTACGCCTAAGAAAAACCATGTGCAAATCAGTAGTTGTTATTGGCACCAAATTACAGTGTCTAGTAATTATGTATAGAGCCAATAGAGCTGATTGTGTGCTGACAATGTCGCTGCTATTAAACGTTTAATTGTTTATAAGCCTTTGTTTTTGGCTTCTAATGAAAGATAATGATCAAATGTGTGGGAAGTATCTCCGTGCACTGGTGGAACAGGCTTTCCCAGTGCAGTGTTGTTCTAAATTTGTCATCTTCTTTCAGGATGAAGGAACACAGAGAGGCGACAGTACCACAAAAAAGAAACCTAATATTATCATTTTACCATTGTACTCCAGGGGAGCAAACAGTAGTCACCAGGCCCTGTAGTAAAGTACAGCTCTGACAGCAGAGAGCGAGGTCATCACTGACATAGGTACACAGATACCTACACTCATATATATACATACACGTACACAGCTACATATACATACACTTGTACATATACATACACTCATACATATACATACACAGATACATACACGTACACAGCTACATATACATACACTTGTACATATACATACACTCATACATATACATACACAGATACATACACGTACACAGCTACATATACATACACTCATACATATACATTCACAGATACATACACAGCTACATATACATACACTCATACATATTCATTCACAGATACATACACGTACACAGCTACATATACATACACTTGTACATATACATACACTCATATATACATACACAGCTACATATACATACACTTGTACATATACATACACTCATATATATACATACACAGATACATACACAGCTACATATACATACACTTGTACATATACATACACTCATATATATACATACACAGATACATACACGTACACAGCTACATATACATACACAGATACATACGTTCATACATATACATACACTCATACATATTATACATAGACAAATACATACATTCGTGCATATTATACATACAGATATATACACTCGTACATATACATTCAATTTCACAGATACATACACAGCTACATATACATACACTCATATATATATACATACACAGATACATACACAGCTACATATACATACACTCATATATATATACATACACAGATACATACACAGCTACATATACATACACTTGTACATATACATACACAGAAACATACGTTCATACATATACATACACTCATACATATACATACACTCATACATATACATACATTCGTACATATTATACATACACAGATTTATACACTCGTACATATTATACATACACTAATACACACACTTGTAAATATACATACACTAATATACACACTAATACATATGCATACACTGATATACACACTCATACATATCACAGGTCACACTCACAGATATCCAAAACTGTGTTTTATTGCGGCACGTCCACATAAATATAAACGGTTATACAAAACAAACTCCTGCCCGGCTGGGCTCTACCTAAACAGAATTATGATTTCCCTGACTCACCTATAGTCTCAGATTTATGCTCAGGGTCTCAGGCCCCAAGCCTCAGTCTGTCCGCTCAACAAACGCGGTTCCACACCGGAAAGCAATCAGGCGTTGCATAGCCTTGTGGCCCCTCACTCCTCCAGACTGAGACCACCCACAGCCTCTGCTCCAGGTTCACACACTCTTCCCCAGACTGACACACTGAGGGTGGATTTATGCCAGACTGATTAGGGTAGGCTTCACCTGCGCTCACCTCGGGCATGAGGCAATACCTGTGCAGGAAGGATGTGGACCCGCTACCAAGCCTAACTGCCAGTCCAATTAAAATCCAGCCCAGAATACAACGTAACAAAACTGTCTCAGCAAACTATCCTTTGCTGAGACCACTGCACACTCCTGGATTTTAGTTATCTCACCCAGCTGAGGTATCTGGGTGAGATATACACACGCTCCTGCACTGTACGCCTTGCCACAACAGATACTCATACATATACATACACAGATACACACACTCATACATGTACATACACAGATACACCCACTCATACATGTACATACACAGATACACCCACTCATACATGTACATACACAGATACACCCACTCATACATGTACATACACAGATACACACACTCATACATATACATACACAGATACACACACTCATACATATACATACACAGATAAACCCATTCACTCTTATGAATACACTGATATACACACTCATACATAAACAGATACACTAATACATACACATATACACATCTTTATGCATATACATACACTGATACAGACACTCATACAGATATACACACTCGGACATATACGTACACAGACACACACACATACGTACGTCTAGACTACTGCAACATCCTCCTTTGTGGCTTCTATCTAGCACTATCACACCCCTCCTATCCTTAACTCTGCTGCCCCCCATTAGTCCTCTGTCTCTTCTCTCTACCAGTCCCCTCACTGGCTCCCCATTGCCCAGAGAATCCAGGGCAAAACACTATGACATGCAAGGCCTCATAAGACCTTCACCTTTTATCTGCTTTTCCCACAATCGCCTTCAAGATTTCTCCTGTGCACCCCCCCCCCCCCCCCCTACTCAGAAATGCTCCACCCCAACATATCACACTTTCACCTACAGTGGAAAACTTTAAAAGAAACCTGAAAACCCTCATCTGCAGACAAGCCTACAACCTACCGTAACCCTGCTGCACCTATACCTATACTCCTGTACCGGTTTATAACTTGTCTTGTACTTGTTTATTGTACTTGTTTTGTTTAATGTATGTACACTCCTTATTATGGCACTATAGTAATAAATAATAATACATACAGTATATATTTATAGATACACATGCTCATACATATACATACACAGATGCACACACTAATACATCTACAAACACTGATACATACTCTCATACGTAAACTCGTATGAATACATGTACTCACAAGCACACACTTATGTAGCACACTGTCTGTTATATACACCATGATAATGCACAGATTTAAGTCTTATGTCCTCGATCATATTAGTGCTCCACACATTTTTTTAGTTGTACGGAAGCATAATTTGCCACTAAAACAGTCTAGGGAACCCATTGTACCTCTGTATGCTTCCAGTTTTGTATGGATTCATCCAGGCCTACTCCATTGGAGTCCATTTTACAGGGGCTTTTCCCCTAGAAGTTTGCTTCTTGGAAAGAATACATTTGTTATATGGTGTCATACAGAGGCATCATACCACAGCAAATGCAATGCCAACATCCTTGTAATGTGGAATTTGTGGGAGTCCATTTCATGAATCTACTGTTGTTTAAAAAGGACACTAGATGAAATCTGCCATTTTTTTCATCACTCTTTTAAAGTCGCCATTTAAAGCTCATCCATAGATTCACTCAAGGGTTTCATATACAGTATATGGTACATGAAAGCCTGCAAGAATACATTGATGACTCTGCCACACTGTGTGTATATAAACATGCATTTTACTATTGTAATCCTTAAAGTTTAATTGTTTTTATATATCCATGTGTAGGGGCACTTGTTAAGTACTTTTCTAATAAATTTTATTAGTGAATGTTGTAAAATAATTTTTAAAAACAACCTTAAAAGTGTCCTCTTTGTTATCTACTCAACTATCTAACGGAGTGTTGCTAAAGAGAAACCCTACAATAGTGAGGGGACACGACCACCCTGAACTTAATACGAAGGGAGTCAGGGTCACCTAGAATCAAGCCAACAGGAAAACACAATTAAAGGAAAAGACTTATCTGAGGTAGCAGCAATTGCAGCATCTAGCAGTGAGCACAATCCAGAAAGTTGTATAAACCGCAAAGTGATGCAGTATGGGAGGGGATATAAAGGGATGCAATCAGTGCAACTAGATGACAGCTGAGAAAGGGAAACAAGATGACAAAACGAAACCAAAACAAAAGAACCTCAAGCAAGAGGTACTGAAGAACGTCTGTCAAAGTTTCTCAGAGAGCTGTCGGTGACATTAATACGGCCATCAAAAACAGATGAAAGTTCATAGGCTTTTTTTTTTTAATCACAACCCCTGCAGTGCCCTCAGTATATATTAAGCCCCCCCACAGTGCCCTTAGTATATATAATGCCCCTCTGTAGTGCCCCCTGGCCATTTAATGGCCTCCTAGTGCACCCAGGGTATAAAATGACCCCATAGGGCCTGCTGTAAATGTATGTCCCTATAATGCCCCCTGTATATATAATGACCCACTAGTCTTCGTGTATATATATATATATATATATATATATTTATATATCCTCATAATAATGCCAGCCTTTAAGGTCCAATAATGTCTCAACACTCTCTTACTCCCATTAGTGCTAAAAAAATGTTTAAAAAAGGCCCCTATTTTTACCCAGTTTACCCATTCTTAACTGCCATTAAAAAAGACCAGTTGATTTTAGTGGGGTTCGCCTGGCCATGAAGATTGCCAAATATAGGACATGTCCTATATTCTGATGGCTCTTTTTCACTTGTTTGTGAACGAACCCTAATACTAATCATTTTTGCTGCATTATTTTAAGTAATAAGAAAGTAGAAGTGCAAAAAAGGTGTTGTTTTTTGCTTTTTTTTAATAAAGAGCACCTGAGTAAAAAAAAAAAAAAGTTAGCATAATGGCTGTGTTTCATTGTAGAATCATAACTGTGAAGAAGTAGGTCTTTTTTGGTCTTTTTTGGCTTCTCTAATGTCTTCCTCAGCCATAGTATTCCCTGTTTCAGCTGCACAGTTAGATACATTTCTCTCAGAAGCAGGGGATGTCTCCCTGCTGGGGAATCGCCAGCATTGCATGCAGAGACCTCACTTCCCTTGCTTCCCATTATGTTTGCTTTCTTATAGGTTGCTCAAAAAGCTGATAAGGAAGGGGGAGACCAGACTTAGACACACAGGAGATTCTCTGCTCTTCAGAAGCAGTGTAGAAGCAGTTTTTCTATCAGGCACAGAAGCTCAGCTAATTCTGACATAACCCCAATTCTTGCGAACTGTCTTCTATGTCTCTGTTTGTCTAACCTAACAAATGGCAGTGGACTGTAAGCTAGTTGGAAGTGAGATCTCTAGTGGCCATGACTGTACAGCTGGATGAAAGCAAATATTTTAAATGAAGTGATTTAGAAATTTGCCAGTTACACTGGCAGCCAAACCAACCAGAAGCCTCCAATATGGAGAAAGACACAAGCCTGGAGCATTCTTGCACAACTCTGACAAGTTAAATTGCATATGCCAAGTGTAATGTTGTACAGCAGAAGACTAATTATTTTGTAACATCTTTAACAAGATTTTAATAACTAATTTCTGTCATTTGGGTATAAATTTGTTCCACTGGCAGTTACCCAGGAAAACTTGTGCTATTTACACAAACAGTCGCTGCAGCAGAGCTGGTACCCTAAGGAGCGTTCCTCTTCAAGTAACCCCTGCAGGAAGAGTGTATACACAACATAGCAAGTCAAAGAAAATCTGCCTTTTCCTGCTGTGGTTTATACTGAATTGGAGGAATTAATTACATCTGCTAAATGAAGCATAAGAAATGGTCTAATGATTGCAAGCAATACATGAAACCACTCAAGTAGCTATAGATTAATGAAAGTCGTAAATATCAATGCTAAAGAGGATGACCACAGCTAATCATTACTTCTGAACTGGTGGCAATTATGGATATATGTAACTGTAATACGTCCTGCACCTGTGTGATCATCCAGACAGATTTATGGATAGTTGATAGATGTATTGAGAATAAATAGATGGAAGGATAGAGAGATATAAGATAGATAGATAGATAGATAGATAGATGATATTTTAATAGACAGGAGAAGGATGGTTTATCCCTTTCAGGACCCTGCCATATTTCACCTTAAAGAGGACCTGTCACCACTCCTGACAGGCCTGTTTAATAGCTTCATGCATTCCCCCATGTAATAATTTTGGAGCATCTATTCTTATGGCTCTATATTGTGCCATTCCTCTATTATTTCTACTTGGCAAATTTTCCATTTTGATCAATTTTTTCAGGTAACAAAGCAAGGGTAAATAGCCAAACAAAACTCAATATTTATTACCCTGATTCTGTAGTTTACAGACACACCCCGTTTGTGATCATAAACTTCTGTACAGGCACACGTCAGGGCACATAAGAAAAGGAACGCCATATGGTTTTTGGAGGGCAGATTTCACTGGGATAATTTTCAGTTGCCATGTCATTTGAAGACTTAGAATAGAAACTCCAAAAAAAGACCCCATTTTGGAAACTATGGGATAAGGTGGCAGTTTTGTTGGTACTATTTTAGATTACATATGATTTTTGATTGCTCTATATTACACTTTTTGTGAGGCAAGGTAACAAAAAATAGCTGTTTTGGCACCATTTTTATTTTTTGTTTTTTGCAATGTTCATCTGACAGGTTAGATCATATCCTATTTTCATAGAGCAAGTTGTTACGGATGCGACAATACTAAATATGACAATTTTTTTGTTGTTTATTTCATTTTTACATAATAAAGATTTATTTTATTTTTTTATTTGTAAAAGCATGAGTACAAATAAACAGAGGCACAGAGGAGAGTTATGACAGGTCTCCCTGCTCCACATGATAATTAACCAATCAACAACAGTATGATATATATAAGATCGCAGAGTGAAAACGAGACATTACGATGTTTACTCATATTACTAGTATTATTCTAATAATAGATAGCGAGAATTCGGGCCAACGACCAAATTTCAAGAGAGATACCTCATTTCAGGACTATCCTACCTAGACAATGCATATACTGCAATATATATTACTGAATACATGCGCGACTGTGATTATGTTAAACAAATTGGGAAAGAAAATGAGAGATTCCCAACTACCTGTGGGCAACTGGCATCTACCCATTCTTGAAACCTCTATAGGATTCCTAGGCGAGCCAGGTGGATCTAAATTTTTTAATAGATCTGCATTCCCAGTTGGATATTTCCTCAAGCCTGTATATCTGGTCCACTCTAGAACACCATTTTTCAATAGAAGGGAGTTCTGGTGACAGCCAGTGGAGCGGGATCAAGAATCTAGCTGCGTTGATCAGTTGTTTATAAAGGCCTGTATTTAGGGTTTTATTGGCTTTAGGAAATAAATTTAACAAAGCCAACTCCAGTTGAGGAGCCAATGAAGAAGAACAGACTTTATTGCATACTACAAATATCTGTTTCCACCATTCCTTTAAGGGAGGGTAATCCCACCAAATGTGTAGGAAGGAGCCTCTAGCTTTTAAGCATCTCCAACATGTGTCGGATGCTGATGCTGAGTATAAACATGTTTTGTCAGGCGTTTTATACCACCTGGCTACTACTTTATAGCAGTTCTCTTGGATTCTAACACATCATGATGCTCTATGTGGAGAAATCATTATCCTATTTCCTGTCTGGAGAATGTTTTGTTCAGATCTCTTTCCCATAATCTAATGTACGCCGGAGTAAAGAGGGCACTTGGCATTCTTAGTTTCTCGTATAACTGGGAAATTAATTTGGTTGGATATTGTGTACTTTCTAAGAGATTTTCTAGCCAGACCGGTGTGCGGGAGAGCTCATTACTGTTTATATTTTGTTGAAGATACAACTTTAGGAAGAGTAGAGGGGAGGTATTTGCATGGTTATAGTTAAGTTTGGTTTTCAGATCTGTTAAGGAATAAGAATGGGAGTCGCTCAGTATGTCCCTAACATGAGTTGTGGAGTTTTTAAGTGAACCCACCACACTATCCAGCAAAGCTTTAGGTGCCACATTCATAATATCTCTAATTTGCAGGGATATGGAGGGAAAGGGTATACAATGTTGTGAATCTTTGAGCCCCTTCCAAACAGAAAATGTAGCTCTCATTAAGGAGGAAGCTAATGGGGGTAAGGTTTGATCAGTTCTGTGGCCTAGTAAAAAGGCCCTAAAGTTGTAACCCAGTAGATCTTGTTCCATAGAGACCCAAGATTTGTTGGAGGGTTCCCTCAACCAGTCTATTGCTCTGGCTAGAAGAACAGCTTTACCATAAATTTCGGGGTCTGGGAGAGCAATACCGCCCCATTTTTTTGCTCTGTTCAAAGACTTGTAAGACAGTCTAGGTTTTTTATTAAACCAAATAAATGAGCTAAAAAGGGTTCTCACCTTTTTATAGAATAAAGAGGGGACATGTATGGGAAGAGTCTGTTGTAGGTATGTTAGTTTCGGGAGAATTAATGAGGCCAAAATATTTTTCCTCCCAAACCACTAGAGTATTGGCAATTCCAGGTTTTTAATTATCTTAGTTATCTCCAATAACAGAGGGTCATAATTCAGAGCAAACCATTGAGATGGGTCTGTGCTAATTTTGACCCCTAAATATGTCAGGAAAGGAGCTATCCAGTTAAAGGGGGATGCTTGTGCTAGTTTTTGTTTTGTTGAGGTTGATAAGCCTGAGCAAATGATAAATGATTTGCTATGGTTCACTTTAAAATTGGAACAAATTCCGTAGTTCTCCAAATGTTGATAAATACTAGGCAGCGCGGATTTTGGGTTGCTGATCATAACAAGCATGTCATCCGCGAAAGCTGCAATTTTATGTTCTTGATCACTGAGGGTTATGCCTTTGATAGTAGAGTCATTTCTGATTGTTTGAAGAAGGGGCTCAAGTGTCAGAACAAATAGCAAGGAGGACAATGGACACCCTTGTCTAGTGCCATTTTTTTATAGTAAAAGGGTGTGACATTGTACTGTTAACTGAGATAGATGCGGAGGCGTTAATGTACATGGCATCTATTGCATGCAAAAAGGCATGTGGAAAGTTCTGGGATATGAGGACTTGCTTCATGAAGGACCAGTTGACTCTGTCAAAGGCCTTTTCGGCATCTGTGCTGAGAAGTGCCACCGGTATTGACTTTTTCTTTGGATAGTGTAAGATATTTAAAACTCTAGCCGTACTGTCCTTACCTTCTCTGCCCTTGACAAAGCCAACTTGGTCCCTATGAATAAGCGAGGGGAGGATTTTCGCTAATCTTTTGGCTAATAACTTTGCGAGAAATTTAAGATCTATGTTAAGGAGAGAAATGGGCCTAAAGTTTGGGCACTGAGTATGGTCTTTGCCTTCTTTTGGGATAAGGATGATATTAGGGGAGTGGAGGAGAGCCGAGCCGTCTAAATAAGTAAATATATGATGTAATGTCTGAAACATAATAAGATGGTTTACTGACCAGGATGTAATGTTAAGGTTGGTATGGTGCCGCTTGTCTCTCTCTTGAAATTTTCCTTGCGATCTAGGATCATATGTAACACAATAAACAACATAAATAACATAAACAAAATAATAAGCAAGATCAATGGTCATCTTAAAGGGGGGAAAGAGGATTCCACTCATTTAGGAACCTTTCCCTACTTAGTATAAAGTATCTGTCAGTGAGGGCTAGTCTATAAATATACAGACAGCCCCCCCTCCAGGTACCCGACCCTATGCGATTAAGCAATCGGAAATCTTAGAGGAATAAAATTCGCAGTCTACCTGAGATTACACCGACAAATAGCATAAACAAAGTATGCCAAGAAACTTGGGTATTTCGCCTGCCATTAAAGGTATCCTGAGTTGGGAGCAGGGAAGACGAGGGGGGTTGTGGGGGTATTATATATATAATATAACCGCAAGCTAAAAGGGGGGAGGGGAAGGTGGTAAGGAAAGGGGGGTTGAAGTGGATAGCGGCAGACGTTCTATAGCGAATCTGCTTCAGGTAATATATCTGCGAACAGAAGTTATAAACCTCCTAGGAAAACTAGCTTGATACCGCAACCTAGGGGTTAACAGATAGAACATTTCACTTTTGTTTGCCCCAAGCAGGGCCTATTTATGGGCCTGAAAGCCTGCCACTTCAATTGCGTATAAGGAGGCTATGAGGAAACACATAAAACTAAATAACAAAGGAATACTACCAGTCCCCTAGCTAACGGATGGATGAAACAGCTAGGAACATGGATCGCGGTTTTTCTTTGAGGAGCGGGTGATTCCCGGTCAGAAGTAGTCCGCGTTGATCCTCCTGGGTGTTAAAGGGGAGTTCTTCCTCTTTTGACGCTGTGCTTTAGGTGTTCTTCTGGTTTCGAATGGTGCTGAGTATTGGATCCTCGGGAGCGCTGCTAGATCTTATATGCTGTCCCAATTCTCTATCTTCAAAGGTTGCATCTCCAGATACTCGAACACCGGGGCCAGATCTGCATGCGAATGAATGTTGTGCCTGCGACCCTCTACGGCGAAGGAGAGACCAAACGGGAAGGTCCAGCGATATGGAACTTTTTGAGCCCTAAGCCAGTCCGTCAAAGGTTTGAGGGTCTTCCGTTTCTTTAGGGTCACTGGGGCTAGGTCTTGAAATATGTTGATGAGAGCCCCATTGTAGCTTATTTCAGCGGCGTTACGGGACTTAAAAAGGACCGCTTCTTTATCTTGATAGCTAAGGAAGCGGCAAATTATATCCCTTGGCGGATCTGAGGCATTAGGTTGGGGCCTTAGAGCTCTGTGGGCCCTCTCAAGGATAATTTGCGACGGGTATTCCGGACCTAAGAGGTCAGAGCAGATAGCCAGGATCGCTGATGGAATCTCTGAAGCAGTGACGGCTTCTGGAACTCCTCGAAACCGGAGGTTATTCCTCCGACCGCGGTTTTCCTGATCTTCAAGTGCTGTATGAACCGCATTCAAATGGTCTTGGCACTTCTTGAAGTTATCTGTAGCTGCCATTTGCCACTCTTGCATGGAGGTTTGGGCCGTTTCCAGATTTTCCACTCTGCCTCCAATGTGTCTCATTTCTTGTCTGAGGGAGGCCAGTTCGTGTGCGACTGGTTCCAGGGCTTTCGCTAACGTCTTTTTCAGGAATTTCCTGGAGATCGGTAAGCTTTGGGACCCTCTTGCTTCTTCAATATCGCTGTCGGCCTCAGATGCCTTATGTTCGCTCATAACTTCCTCCGCTTGAGGAGCGGGCGCCATATTGGATTCTCTAGCGGCGCATATTGCCGCCGCTTTCTTTATAAATTTATCCATGTCACCTTCTCCGGACACGTTTTTTTGGTGGCGGGTAGTTTCCCCAGTTTTAGGGTTCCCGATTTTCACCATGGTTCGTCGGGTATGCTAGCGTAAGCTGTGTAGGGAGAGACTCGATGTAACGGCGCTCAAGCGCTTGCGACCATTCCCTTCCGGCGCTAGCTCTACATAATAAAGAATTTTTGAATTTTTTTTTAGTCTCCATATTCTGAAAGCCATATATATATATTTTTTTTTTTTTTTTTGGGCAACTGTCTTATGTAGGGGCTCATTTTGAGAGTTTATATATATATATATATATATATATATATATTTTTTTTTTTTTTTACAGAGTTCACCTGAGGTGCTAGGTCATGTGATATTTTTATACAGCAGGTTGTTACGGACGCAACAATACCTAATATGTATACTTTTTTATTTATTTACGTTTTACACAATAAAACATTTTTGAAACAAAAATAAATCATGTTTTAGTGTCTCCATATTCTGAGAGCCATAGTTTTTATACTTATTCGGGCAATTGTCTTAGGTAGGTTCTCATTTTTTGCAGGATGAGATGACTGTTTGATTGGTACTATTTTGTGGGGCATACACCTTTTTGATCGCTTGGTGTTGCACTTTTTGTGATGTAAGGTGACAAAATGGTTGTTTTAGCACAGTTTTTATTTTATTTTATACATTGTTCAGGTGAGGGGGTGGAAGGCATCGGGCTTGTTTTCTCTGCCATCAGGTCCCCGTCACTGCAGCGCTGGCACCCGTTGAGGAAGCGGAGGGAACCGGTACCCTCGGCAAACCCTCTGCATGTCAGTCTCACAAATATTAGGACAGCACTCCGTGTGCTGTCCGCATCCGGTGCTCCGTTCCGTGGCCCCGCAAAAAAAAATATAACATGTGCTATTCTTGTCCATTTTGCGAGCAAGAATAGGCATTTCTACAATGGCCGCCTGTTTCATTCCGCAAATTGCGGAAGGCACACAGGCGTCTTCCATGTTTTGCGGATCCGCAATTTGCGAACCGCAAAAAATGGAACGATCGTGTGCATGAGGCCTAAGGGATACAAACTGAGAAGGAGAAGGAACAGTCTCTCTCCTCCTCTTTAAATGACAGAGCTAGACATCTTGTCTTCCGGTGTCTGCACTGTGGCTCACGTAATCATTGGTGGTCCAGCGTTATTATGGTGCCAGTGTCCACAGGGAATGCTTGATTTTGCTAATGTGCGGTGGCATTCATGTGCATACTGGCATTCAATGGTGGCCTACAAAGGACATTTAAATGTATAAATTCTAGCGGTCCCAGTTCTGGCACCCTCATGACCACTAGATGGGGGGGTCCCAGCTCTCCGCCTTTTTTTCCTGACTTAATGTGGCGTTTGGTGATACAGAAAAGCGTGTGTGTTGTATTCCATTCAAAGTCAAAGTCCATTCATACATTTGTCACCTTTCCGATCAACATTCAAATACCTTACAGTGTTGAGGGACTCTGGATGTTTGATGTGCCATCAGATAGCACAGGCATCTTCAAAGTCTTTTTCCACACCTCCTAGGATATAAACGACTCCTTTATATTCTGATCGTTGAATTACTGGACTCTAAGTGCAGGCTCATGCAGGGAAAATAGCAAGATTACCGCTCTCGAGAAATGGAGCCATGAAGAGCTATCACTGCACCTCTGGGGTGTAACATTGAGCAGCTGTGAGACTCTGAAAAGTGACTCCGAGCAGGATTTAGTGAGCACTTTATTACATCGCTTTATAGAATTATTGGTTTTTGTTATTGCACTTAGTGAAAATGTGCATTACCTAAGATTCATAGGAATGGCAGGCTGTAGCTATGTCATCGTCTGGCCGTAAATCTAAACCGATGTTATGTGTTGCTGAAATAATGAATATTATGGCATTAAATGTTATAAGTCCCCCTTCCCAAACCAGCTGCTGTATTGTATCATCAGAGCACACTCCTAAATTTACAGCTCTCCTTCCGGAAAACATGCCTCTGGACTCTCTTCAAGTCGCGTTTGCTGCATTTAATGTGTTATCTGCTCATTGGTATATTATTATTATTATTATTATAGGCGTGTTACTGGGGGTTTAACTCTATCACAGCATGAAAACTGAGGGAGGGCGATGCCTCAGAAATTGTTGTTTTATGGTCTTACGGAAAAGTCAGTTTTGCATTTGTTGACTTAATGAGGTCTACTTTCACACAAGCGTTGCCGGAACTGCCTCCTGGATCCGGAAACCCGTATGCAAGCAGATATCTTTTTTTTCTGGATCCGTTAGACTTATTCATTGTAATACTGAATCAGTCTTTCTGGTATCATCCGGAATAAAATATCTGACGATGCAGCAATTTCCAGAACGCTTGGTACCAGATCCGGCATTAATACATTTTAATGAAAATTAATGCCGGATCCGGCAAGTGCAGTAGTGTTCCGGAATTTTGTCCGGAAAAAATACAGCAGCATTCTGCGGTATTTTGTCTGGTCAAATACCGTACAAGGGACGGAACAGAAGACATCCTGATGCATACTGAACGGATTGCTTTCCATTCAGAATACATTGGGACAAAACTGTTGCAGTTTTTTTCCGGTAATGAGACCCTTTACCGGATTTCAATACCGAAAAAGAATAAAGCTAGTGTGAAAGTACCATAAAACTGGCCAAATGCTCCCACTCCCCCGTATAAATACACTTTCGAATCGTCCGAGCGCTTGTTTTCAGTAGGAGAGAGGAAAAAAGTGTCTCACAATGCACAAGATGTATCATCCACAGCAAATCACTGTGATAAATCTGGTGCAGCCTGTCTACATTTACTCCATCTATTGGATTAGGAGATCTACCTATTGTATCTTTTTTGTTTTGTTTTTATTTATTTTTATCTGCATGCTTTTGCATAGAACTTAACTGAATAAAATATGTGGGATTTCTTCTATTCCTAGTGTGTTCATAAATTGTTCACATTATTACACTTTGTGTGCCTCATATTTCCTTCCTCTCTATTAAACAAACTACTACCCATCTCTTTCATACACTGGTCCCACAGTCCCCTCTCTCACAAGCAGCATCCCATGCGCACCTCTGTTATACACATTGCTTCCCATGCTCCCTGTCAGAGACTCCTCCACATGATTCTTTCCTGACTCACACAGACTGTTCTTTATGGCCCTTGGGTTAGGCTATTTCCAACCTGCACTGATCATAGAGACGACTGTAGGGAGAAGATAGAGAGCACTGTGCAGCTACTATATGGCTTTACAGTTCTCTCTATGAATGGCAGAGCAATTCTGCAATGTTCTACCAGATCATTAAAGGGAATTTGTCACCAGCAACCTCCCTATCTAACTGTTTGTCAGATTTTTTATATGCAAATTAGGCCTTTGGTGCAACAAGGGCATCACCAGTGCCCTTGTTGCACCCATACTCCTCTTCGTTCAGGGGTCAGCCCTTCCCTGGCTGCTTTGCCACTTGCTGGCCATGTCACTCAAAGCAGCCAGGGAGGGTCTGGCCACAGAAGTCAGTTGTACCAAGGGCCTAATTAGCATATTAAGAAGAAGTATCATAACTCAGGAACTTGGATCAACAAAAGAAAAACATAATTTTAATCAGGTGAACCACAGCTATGTGTCTATGCAAACAGTTTGGTCACTGTTGGTTCCCTTTCAGAGTGTGCATGGCAGCTGAGTGGGGAAGTTTTTAAGCTGAGCAATTATCATGTATGCCTAAAGCTTTTTCCAGTAAGAATGCTGGTCAGAAAGAGTTAAAAAATAATTATTACTGACCTCCACCCATCCCCCAGACATTGCCTTTCTGATGCTATTCTGGTCTCTGCTGCTGTTCACTTTTTGGCCCTGGCTCGATATTTCTGAAGGCTCGCTCAGCCTATCATGACATTTCTAGCATGTCATCAAGGAACAGGAAGTGAGGAGCAGGACAAAACAGCATCAGGATGGCAGCGGCGGGGATCGTCAGAGGTCATTAATGATTTTATAAAAAAAAAAATTCTTACAAAGTCTTACTGGAAAACCCCTTTAAAGGGATTATCCTATGATGAATGTAAAAAATGAAAATCAGACATCATAGCAAAGCTAGAACCAGCCCTACACCTCACATGGATCCAGAGATCTCTAGCTCTGCTAGATTTATATCAAGCCGACAGCTCAAGGGGAGTGTCTTCTCTGCTGCAGCTAAGGGGGCGTGTCAATGCTCTGCCTATCACAGCTCTGGAGGCAGTTGAACAGTTGAAGGATAAAACTGAGCATGTGTGGCTATCTCAGTGAGCCGGACAATGAAATAAGAAAGTAAACAGACTGCAGGTGGCGCTATGCAGATAATAAATATTCCAAAAAGAAGGATTGCTTGAAACCAAAAAACTAAAAATAGTTTTATTGAATATACATTTTTAAAAAGGGGAAAAAGGAGGGGAAATAGCACAATATAATATTATATACACACAGAAGCAGGTAATGGGCAAGAGGCCAAATCAGATCCTTATTATATATATATATATATAAATCACCACAAGATAACCACCAATGGAATATCATAACAATAACAGGCAATATCTAGTGTGAGTGCGAGCGTGAACCTTCTGACGGCTGTCAAGCATGTAGCCCATGGCACCCGTGTGGATTTGGTGTTAACGCCACGGATGGCATGCAGGCCTGCCTCGTCTTCTCCTCCTACTCCATCCTCCATCTCCTCCTCGGCTGAATCCTCCATTTCCACTGCTACCACCTCTTCTGCTGCACCCCCCCAAGCTCCCCAGAACCTATTCGACGTGCCAGGTGAGACGTTGCCATGCTGTGCTGTGGCTATTGTGCCTGAAAGCCAAGAGCCACACCGGTCCTGCACTGCTTTCAGCTCTGCAGTCACAGGCCGATCAGTGGCTAACCCCATTCAATTTGACAGTTGGTACAGTGGTGTGCGACAATCTGCTGAGCGCGCTGAAACAGGGCAAAATTACACACGTGCCATGCATGGCACACGTCATGAACTTAGTCATGCAGCGATCCGTTGCCAAATACCCCGGGGTCCAGGAGATCTTGCGGCAGGCCAGGAAAATCTCTGGCCTTTTTAGAAGATCTTACACGGCCATGGCTCGCCTTGCTGACATTCAGCGGCGACACCACCTGCCCGTCAGATGTCTGATTTGTGACTGTCCGACGCGCTGGAACTCCACCTTGCTTGATAAGCTGCTCCAGCAGAACGTGCCGTTAACCACTACCTGTATGAACTCTGCGGCAGGACAGGTTCTGGGGAGCTTGGTTTCTTTTGACCGTGCCAGTGGCTGCTCATGCGCGACACATGCAGACTTCTGCGGCCATTTGATGAGTTCACCAAACTGATTAGTTGCAGCTAGGGCACCATCCGTACCTTGCGCCTTCTTTCTGGAGCGTGCATTGTATCGTGTCATTAATCAAGCCGTCGAGGAGCAGGAGCTGGAAGATGCAATGCTGAATGAATTCCTAAGGGGGGCTACTCCATCTGAGACAAGTCAGCTGGAGTCTGAAGAGGAGTCAGAGCAGGATGGTTGCTGAGGGGAGGAGCAGGAGCAAGAAGTGCAGGCTTTGAGGGGGGCTTTAAACTTTTCGGGGATCCCTGGTATTGTCCGTGGCTGAGGGGAGGAGACCGAGGATGACGTTCTCCTGGGCAAAGAGCAGGAGCTACAGCGCTCCACCACTTCCAATTTAGTGCAAATGGGGGCCTTCATGCTCCAGTGTTTGAAAAGGGACCCCCGTATAAAAAGCATAAAGGGCAAGGACCAGTACTGGGTGGCAACATACTTAGACCCCCGATACAAACACAAAATGGAAGACATGTTACCAACATCACAGAGGGCTGTCAGAATGCCGCATTTCCGGGCCTTGCTGCGAGAGATGCGGCATTCTGCTGTTGGTGGCGCTGGCAGAGGAATTTCCACCCACACAGGTGGGGTGCGGGTGCCAATCCTACCGTGCCTGCAAGAGGATGGCGGTTTGAAGGTGTGTTGGTCACTTCGATATGAAATCATTCTTGTAGCCAATCCATCGACAGCTGCCCTCTTGATCACACCTCAGGGATCTCCTAGACTGACAGGTGTCCGACTACATCGGGTTAACGGCCGATGTGGACGCTCTAAGAAGCAAGGAACCCCTGGACTACTGGGTGTGCAGGGTTGACCTTTGGCCAGAGCTGGCACAATTTGCCATGGAACTCTTGGCTTGCCCCTCGTCGAGTGTCCTGTCGGAAAGGACATCCGATCATGACCGATAAGTGCCTAGCTCACGACAGTGTGGACTACCTCACATTTCTAAAAATGAATGAGTCATGGATATTAGAGGAATTCAACACCTGTGATGACCACGAGTAATTGAATTTCCTCATTCCAGCCCACACATATCCGCCACCACCTAGAACAAAGAATGGTCCTTGTCTTATGTACATACAGCGGCATAAAAGGCCTTTTCTGTCAGATGAATGCCTAATTTTTGGGGCGTCTACTCCAGTGGCCTACAGTAAAAAAAATCCACTGATCACCTAATGTACCTCCAGACACATAATCACAAGTTCTTTTCTGTCAGGTAAATGCCTAATTTTTGGGGCCTGTACTGGCCTACAGTAAAATTGTTATCCACTGACCGTCTAATATACCTCCAGCCACATAATTACTTGTTCTTTTCTGTCCGTTGAATGCCTAATGTTTGGGGCCTGTACTCCAGTTGCCTACAGTAAAATTTTTATCCAGTGACTGCCTAATGTGCCTCCAGACACATAATCACTAGTTCTTTTCTGTCAGGTTAATGCCTAATATTTGGGGCCTGTACTCCACTGGCCTACAGTAAAATTGTTATCCACTGACCGTCGAATATACCACCAGCCACATAATCACTTGTTCTTTTCTGTCAGGTCAATGCCTAATTTTTGGGGCCTATACTCCCGTGGCCTAAAATACAAATTTTCCAGGCTCCAGCAGGGCACATTTTTAAGAGTTTCCCTTTAAGACGCGTAAAAACAGCCCCTGATTAAAATACATATTTTTTTGTGGGAATTTTTGCCATTGATCCCCCTCTGGTATGTCACTGTCACTGTCCATGTTGTGGGACCATTTGTGCACTTCTAGTAAATTTGTATAACGTGAAAATAGAAAAGAGCGGGGCGGCACTGCTGTGTATAGCGTGGGGCTGCACGGGATCCAAGCAGCCCCGTCAATACATAAAGCCATTAAAGGCGTTGCTCTGCCCTATAACAATGAGTCCCATAATATGAGCAAAATGGAGAAGAAAAAACTAAAAGAAGGGCGGCACTCACCACTGCTGAAGTGAAATTCTTTATTCTTCATATAAAAGCGATAGGCAGGAGCATATCTGCATAGTGCACGGACATGAAAGCGGCGACGGCCGTTTCGCTCGAATTTGCGATTCTTCTGGCCTCTGACCTCACTGTGCTGGTATGCGTCTGTGCCTTTTAACACTGCGTCTAGTTGTCAAGACGACAATGACGCTTACAAGTTAAACACTCGTTACTAAAATTGCTACTTGCAGACATCCAGAGTATACAATAAAGCTGAACAATGGTGTATAGCCGAGTCAAATAAATACACTCAAGTCATTTTTGTCATTAAGTCCAAGGGGACCGAGTGCGGCTGTTTTCATGATCCACCTAGCCTCTCTCCTCAGGAGTGCCCGGTGTCTATCACCCCCACAGGGCACGCTAGGCTCCAGTTCTATACCTGAGAAGGTTAGGCAATGCGGATCGCCTCCATGTGAATCAGGGACGTGCTCGATGAGCCTAGTGCAGCCTTTCCTGGTCCTCAAGGAGTTAAGATGTTCCCTAAACCTTTCAAAGAGAGGGAGTATCGTCTTCCCGATATAAAAGGCCCCACATTTACATTTACTCAAATAAACGACACAAGTACTTCTACCTGTCATAAATTGTGTAGCAGTATGTGAGACCCCTCCAAACGTCAAGTACTTCAGCCGGCTACTGAAACCACAAAAGGAGCAGAATCCACACTTAAAATTGCCAATAGGCTTACTGTTGGTTAACCAATTACTGGCTGGTATTCTACTTCTGACTAACGTATCTTTAATGGTGTGGCATCTTCTAAAAGCTAATATGGGTCTGCTCTCAGTGAGGTTCGATAGACCAGTCTCCTCTTTCAATATGTCCCAATTTTCATTGATAATGCGTTCAATCAATTCAGCCACAGGACTATATTTAAATGTGAACACAAACTTATTTTCATTTCTATGTGTGTTGTCCTCTATTTAGAAGCTCCTCCTGTGAAAATGACCCTGCTCTTCTCCTGGCATTTTCTATCTCCTTCTCCACATAGCAACCTATTTTTTAGTTCCTGAGATTGTCTAATATAACCTTCTTGCGTGCTATTAGTTCGTCTGAGGCGGATAAATTGACCATATGGGACAGACTTCTTGACGTTTTTATGATGGAAGCTATTAAAATGTAAGAGAGAATTGGTGGCTGACGGTTTAAATGTTACGGCAGGACCCCTTAGCTGCCATATTGTCTGAATTGAAAGTATTCCTGCACAGGTACATCTCGGCTGATTTTATTTCTAAAGCCATGTTAGATAAGCTTATACCTCGGTATCCCAGGAAACCCACCTGGTACTTTGTTCCTAAAGTACATATTTCCCTCACATCACCACCCGGCCGCCTGATTGTGGCGGGCATTGGGTCAGTTACTGAGCCCCTTTCTAAATACCCGGACTGGCTACTTAGACCCCCTACTTTCTAGTGCTCCCACATACCTGGGGGACACCAGTGATTTCCCCTGCGCAATCAAAGGTCTGGTGCTCCTCGATGTGGAGAGCCTTTATACACGCATACCTCATAGTGCCTTCGGTGGAGGCTGTAGATAAGGCTACTTTCACACTTGCGTTCGGAGCGGATCCGTCTGGTGTCTGCACAGACGGATCCGCACCTATAATGCAAACGCTTAGATCCGTTCAGAACGGATCCGTCTGCATTACCATGAACAAAAAAAACAAAAACAATTTTTTTTTTTTTTATGTTCACGATAGTGCAAACGGATCCGTTTTGACTTTACATTGAAAGTCAATGGGGGACGGATCCGTTTGAAAATTGAGCCATACTGTGTCAACTTCAAACGGATCCGTCCCCTTTGACTTACATTGTAAGTCTAGACGGATCCATTTGCCTCCGCACGGCCAGGCGGACACCCGAACGCTGCAAGCAGCATTCAGGTGTCCGCCTGCTGAGCGGAGCGGAGGACAGACGGTGCCAGACTGATGCATTCTGAGCGGATCCGCGTCCACTCAGAATGCATTAGGGCTGAACGGATCCGTTCGGGGACGCTTGTGAGAGCCTTCAAACGGAACTCACAAGCGGAGCCCTGAACGCTAGTGTGAAAGTAGCCTAAGGTGCTCAACAAAACTGATAAAAGTGTCATTTACACTGAATTTGTCAGGGAGGCACTTATATTTATCCTCAATAATAACACCTTCAAGTTTGGCGAGCAATGGTACAGGCAATAAGTAGGTACGGTGATGGGTACCCCTGTATCATGCATGTATGCCAATTTATTTTTATCGGTGTTTGAGGATAAGTATGTGTTCTCCCTGGACAACCCTTTTGCACAATACATTCAACTCTTTCTAAGATATGTCGATGACATTTTTATCATTTGGTCTGGTACAGAAAACCAATGTAAGGACTTTGTGGCTTACCTAGATAGCAACAGAATAAACATGAAGTTCTCTTTAAATTTCGGGAATAACTCCCTGGAATTTCTAGATGTTTTGGTATAGAAACATAGAATGTGTATCCGTCCAAGGAGATAATCTACATACAGCTTGCTATCCTAAACCGTCAGCCACCAATTCTCTCTTACATTTTTATAGCTTCCATCATAAAAACATCAAGAAGTCTGTCCCATATGGTCAATTTATCCGCCTCAGACGAACTAATAGCACGCAAGAAGGCTTTATTAGAAAATCTCAGGAACTAAAAAATAGGTTGCTATGTGGAGAAGAAGATAGAAAATGCCAGGAGAAGAGCAGGGTCATTTTCACAGGAGGAACTTCTAAATAGAGGACAACACACATAGAAATGAAAATAAGTTTGTGTTCACATTTAAATATCGTCTTGTGGCTGAATTGATTAAACGCATTATCAATGAAAATTGGGACATACAGTTGCAAGAAAAATGAAAGTATGTGAACCCTTTGGGATGATATGGATTTCTGCACAAATTGGTAATAAAATGTGATCTGATCTTCATCTAAGTCACAACAATAGACAATCACAGTCTGCTTAAACTAATAACACACAAAGAATTAAATGTCCCCATGTTTTTATTGACCACACCATGTAAACATTCACAGTGCAGGTGGAAAAAGTATGTGAACCCTTGGATTTAAAAACTGGTTGAACCTCCTTTGGCAGCAATAACTTCAACCAAACGTTTCCTGCAGTTGCAGATCAGACGTGCACAACGGTCAGGAGTAATTCTCGACCATTCCTCTTTACAGAACTGTTTCAGTTCAGCAATATTCTTGGGATGTCTGGTGTGAATCGCTTTCTTGAGGTCATGCCACAGCTAGAGATGGGAAGTTCGGATCTTTTTCATGAATCAGTTCATTCAAAAGAACCGATTCATGAATCGGACCTTCGGTTCACTTCCTGAGCCGGCAGAAGAAAGTGAACCGAAGATCAATGCGCAGGCTCAGCTCATCGAATCTTCGGTTCACATGCTGAGTCGGCTCTCAAGTGAACCGAAGGTTTGGAGGGACTCGCTCCTGGCAAACACAGCTCTGCTGCACTGAATGCAGAGGAACAGACTGGGATGTAATTACAATGTATAGTTATTGCAGGGACTCAGATAATTGTCTAAGAGTTTATTAGTTAAAAGAATCGAATGAGTCAGAGACGTGTCACCGAGTCCCTGCCAGGCTTCCTGCTCTGCTACATTGCTGCATGCACCCTGTGCACACAGAGCTCCGCTACATGCTAAACTAATGCTATACTACCCCCCCCCCCCCCACCTTCCCCCACGAGAGAGGGAGCCGCAGAGCAGGAAGCCTGGCAGGGACTCGGTGACACGATTCTTTTAACGAATAAACTCTCAGACGATTCTCTGTGTCCCTGCGCGACTCCCCCTGTGCTGTGAGTCAGTGCTGGCTGCCTCTGATTGGTTGGAGGGCGGGGAGGGGCGGGGCTAGCTTCCACTGTCGGCTCCTATTACACTGCCTGCTGCTGCCTCTATGCTGATCTGACTGAGCCGTTTCACATGGATCCGCTCAGTCAGAGGAATCGACTCTTCCGGTTCAGTGAACTGAATCGATTCAAAAGAACGATTCGTTCATGATCCGGACTGTATTTGCTGTGTGAGATGCAGGGGCAGGCCGCGGACGGACACAGACACATTTAGAAGCGGCGCACAGGTATCGGCAGTGGTATCAGGGACATTTGCACGTGTACTCGTGCAAATGTCTGGTATCGGTCCCGATACCGATACTGGTATTGGGACATCCCTACTCAGGATCCACATATATTGGCCTGAGCAGAAATCAGTTACAAAGAATGTCTCTCAACCATGCTACACTAATGCCCCCCCCCCCCAGACAGGAAGCCTGGCAGGGACTCGGTGACACAATTCTTTTAACTAATAAACTCTCAGACGATTCTCTGAGTCCCTGCACGACTCCCCCTGTGCTGTGAGTCAGTGCTGGTTGCCTCTGATTGGTTGGAGGGAGGGGCGGGGCTAGCTTCCACTGTCGGCTCCTACTACACTGCCTGCTGCTGCCTGTATGCTAATCTGACTGAGCTGTTTATGTGCTAGGTCAGACTGAGCTGTTTCACACGGATCCGCTCAGTCAGAGGAATCGACTCTTCCGGTTCAGTGAACTGAATTGATTCAAAAGAACGATTCGTTCATGATCCGGACATCACTAGCCATAGCATCTCAATCGGGTTGAGGTCAGGACTCTGACTGGGCCACTACAGAAGGCGTATTTTCTTCTGTTTAGGCCATTCTGTTGTTGATTTACTTCTATGCTTTGGGTCGTTGTCCTGTTGCATCTTCTGTTGAGCTTCAGCTGGTGGACAGATGGCCTTAAGTTCTTGATAAACTTGGGAATTCATTTTTCCTTTGATGATAGCAATCCGTCCAGGCCCTGACGCAGCAAAGCAGCCCCAAACCATGATGCTCCCTCCACCATACTTCACATAGGCCCAGATTTATCATTAGCTCAAGTCAAAATAATGGAGTGAAAAAGTCGCAAATTTTTGGCGCAATCGCTAAAACTGCACAAAAATTTGCGACTTTTTTCTGCTATGTGCTGTCCAGTTTTCTGAAAGTGGGCGTGTTTTCTTATGTAAATCAATCTCTAGACAGATTTATTATTGCGACTATTTAAAAAGTCGCAAAGAATTAGCAAAAAAATTCGCAATTTTACTCCAGTAAGACTTTTTAATAGAACATGCAACTTTTTCGTAAAGACGTGCGACTTTTGTAAAGCTGCTTACTGATGGATAAACTGCTACCGTCTAACCACATTTATTACAGTCTTAAAGGGCCAATCATAAATCTGACTTGGCTAAAACTGACTTTAGCCATATGTGAAAGTGGAGTGAGCTGTCAGAGTAATGATAAATCTGGCCCATAGTGTTGTGTGTTTCTTCCAAACAACTCAACTTTGGTTTCATCTGTCCACAGAATATTTTGCCAGTACTGCTGTGGAACATCCAGGTGCTCTCGTGCAAACTGTAAACGTGCAGAAATGTTTTTTTTGGACAGCAGTGGCTTCCTCTGTGGTATCCTCCCATGAAATCCATTCTTGTTTAGTGTTTTACATATTGTAGATTCGCTAACAGGGATATTAGCATATGCCAGAGACTTTTGTAAGTCTTTAGCTGACACTCTAAGATTCGTCTTCACCTCATTGAGCAGTCTGCGCTGTCTGCGCTCTTGCAGTCATGTTTACAGAATGGCCACTCCTAGGGAGAGTAGCGGCAGTGCTGAACTTTCTCCATTTATAGACAATTTGTCTTACCGTGGACTGATGAACAGCAAGTCTTTTGGAGATACTTTTATAACCCTTTCCAGCTTTATGCAACTCAACAATTCTTAATCATAGGTCTTCTGAGAGCTCTTTTGTGTGAGGCATCATTCACATCAGGCAATGCTTCTTGTGAAAAGCAAACCCAGAACTGGTGTGTGTTTTTAATAGGGCAGGGCAGCTGTAACCAACACCTCCAATCTCATCTCATTTATTAAACTCCAGTTGGCTGACACCTCACTCCAATTAGCTCTTGGAGATGTCATTAGTCTAGGGGTTCACATACTTTTTCCACCTACACTGTGAATGTTTACATGGTGTGTTCAATAAAAACATGGTAACATTTAATTCTTTGTGTATTATTAGTTTAAGCAGACTGTGATTGTCTATTGCTGTGACCTAGATGAAGATCAGATCACATTTTATGACCAATTTGTGCAGAAATCCAGATCATTCTAAAGGGTTCACATACTTTTTCTTGCAACTGTATTTAAAGATGAGACTGGTCTATCGAACCTCACTGAGAGCAGACCCATAATAGCTTTTAGAAGATTTAGAAGACGCCATTAAAGATAAGTTAGTCAGAAGTAGAATACGGGCAAAGCCAGCCAGTAATTGGTTAACCAACAGTAAGCCTATTGGCAATTTTAATGTGGATTCTGCTCCTTTTGTGGTTTCAGTAGCCGGCTGATGTACTTGACGTTTGGAGGGGTCTCACATACTGCTACACAATTTATGACATGTAGAAGTACTTATGTCGTTTATTTGATTAAATGTAAATGTGGGGCCTTTTATATTGGGAAGACGATACGTCCTCTCTTTGAAAGGTTTAGGGAACATCTTAACTCCTTGAGTACCAGAAAAGGCTGTACGTCCGTGATTCACATGGAGACAATCCGCATTGCCTAACCTCAGGTATAGAACTGGAGCCTAGTATGCCCTGCGGGGGTGATAGACACCGGGCACTCCTGAGGAGAGAAGCTAGGTGGATCATGAAAACAGCTGCACTCGGTCCCCTTGGACTTGTCGACAAAAATGACTTGAGTGTATTTGACTCAGCTATGCACCATTGTTCAGCTTTATTGTATACTCTGGATGTCTGCAAGTAGCAATTTTAGTAACGAGTGTTTAACTTGTAAGCGTCAGTGTCGTCTTGACAACTAGACGCAGTGTTAAAAGGCACTGACGCATACCAACGCAGTGAGGTCAGAGGCCAGATGAAGCGCAAATTCGCGCGAAACGGCCGTCGCCGCTTTCATGTCCGTGCACCATGCAGATATGCTCCTGCCTATCACTTTTATATGAAGAATAAAGGTTTTCACTTCAGCAGTGGTGAGTGCCGTCCTTCTTTTAGTTTTTTCTTCTCCATTTTGCTCTCTTCTAGTAAGTATTTTGTGGCTGCAAATATGACCTAAAGGTTTTACAGGTTCGCCTGCCATTAAAGTGAATGGGGCCCGCCACGAACGCGAGGTTCGCGAACATTTGATCTCAAAAGCGCATTTGTGAAACGTCCCGGCCGATGATCGTCCGTCACTATACCTGACGTCTAATAAAAAAATCATTTTCCACAGAAATAATCAATAAACACATTATTGACTGGCTCGAAGCAGAGAATCCATCACCATTATTAGCTGCATAATAAAAAAAAATCCACTAAAACTGAAAATGTATCTGTTGAGAAACTGCAACTCCCACCATGCCCCTGTGGCTGCAGGCTGGGACTTGTAGTTTCACACCAGGTAGTGATATGAAAAGTGGTTTTATGACTCAATAAAATTCTTGTATCTTGTCGTGTCGATCTGTCGCTGAGATACATGTAACCTACATCTCTGAGGAAGCATAGCCCCAGTGGCTGAATGTTTGTACGCCTCGCTTCACGGCATTAAAACAAATACACAGGTTGTTCCGTTGATTTATCCTCTGGAAGCTGTGTTCACACGGCCTCACATTTTATTCAGTGCCACAGAACTGTTTCATTTACATTGCTGTTGCTAAGCCTAATTAACCACATCCCCCCGGGGACCTAGACATGTCAGTCTGAAAGTGTGCTAATTCTATTACGCAGGGTCTGCTCGGAGAAAAATATGGAACCATCCGAATCCCTGGAGAAGTCGAGTCATCTGAGTTTGAAATGATTCTTGATGCCGCCATCGAGGCCAAGCTGGATACGAGGACTCTGGAAGAATGGTATTGCAGAGATGAAAATGCTGTGCCTCCGTCACACTACCTCAGGCCAAAATCAGAACTCCTGATGAATCACCATAATCCAGTGAGTACAAATTGTGAACACAGGAGTCTCCACCTGTAACCATGTGCTCCGTAATATGCTCCATGAAACAAAGGGTAATATCACAGGGTATTATACAGACAGAAATGATAGCCCGGCCTTGTCTTTTGTTTGCGTATGAAGACCTACGATTAAGATAAAATTGCATAATGTATATGACTCCCAAATCCATTATCCATTGTAATCCTGCCTTTAAAATTCTGAAACATTAGTTTTTAGCTAAAAAATAAGAGAATATTAAAGCACTTTTTATAAAAGTTCTTTTTTATTTCCTTTATTTGTGGTGTATATGGGTAAATATTGGTGAGATTTCTTATCGAGCAGTTTTGATTTATGAGCTCCATACCTCCGTTGTACCACATGACTCTAGTCTGGCGTTTCGAAACACTTATACGTGTGGATTGAAGTCAGTCTCTCTGTGCAGCATCTCATAGGAATGGAAATTGAGTTGGACTCCCGTTCCATACTTTGAATTGTTGGTACAATGGAGGAGTAGAACAGAGCTAATACATCATAAAAAAAAGTGATCAGTAAAAGAAGAAAACAAAACAAAAATCTTCTTTAGGTCAACTTTAGCTTGGATGTTTGAAAGCAACTGAAGAACATTGGCATACATAGAAGAGAAGTGGGCCCAAAGCAAAGTACCCCAATATTGCTTCAGTTTTTACACCCCAAGACAAAGGGCCTTTCTGTGACCTCGGGGCCAATTCCCTTGGTTCCTAATGGTGTCATTTTTTTGTAGAGGGGAATTGAGTACGGTTCCCCACAATCTGATAGCAAAGGTGATGGGGCTAACCGGGGCTGAACCTCCTCTTTCCATCAACCCCATTGCAGCTGCTTGGTCTGACTCTATGGTACCTACACCTTTTTGTAGAAAGATGGCATATGGGCAGTGTGTACAATGTCTTGGAGATCCAGAGGTTATAAAAGAAAAACCCATACTCCCTTTAATACTCTATTCCAATGATAATGCATAGAAAGAAAAAAAAAATCACATTTAGGTAGCATAATATGGTATTCCTATCTCCAGCCTTTCAGTCATTCTCTGTATGACTCAGATTTCTCAGATGGTCATAAAAAGTTAATAATCTCAATAGGATTTCATTATAGATAAAATATAAAAACATAATAATTAAAATATCCCCCCCCCCCCAATGTATTACCTTCTTCGTAGCAAATCTGGTAATATTAAAATATAAAGCACGCAAAACTGGAAGTGTACATTGTAAGAAAGGACCCCCATAGGAAAAAAAGACTCCCTTTTTGGACCTGATTCACACCCAAGTTTCATCACTTGTAGGAGAGATGGACTTGTCATCATTAAGAAGGTTCCTGCACTCCATTTTAATTCTTGTAAAGATTGTGAGGACTGTACATGTTCACAAGCTTGACCCTATCACTACTCAAGTCCTATAGCATATTCATGATCGGCCTCAATTGAACATTAGCCCTTAAATGAGTCACAGACTACTAGTAGTCTTAAGTCTTGGAAAGCCCCTTTAATTCTTGCTGCTAATGGTTGTATCTCAGGCTGTATAGACCAGGATGGTGGCGCTGGCCACAGTATAGCAGGAAGAAACGATGGTGAAGTGGGTGATGCATATATCTCCTATAGCAGTTCCTAAAGGCTGTCTCAGGCTGTATTGCAGCTAGCACTGTGATCCTGTTCTTGTGTACAAGCTTAGATTCTGCTATACAGCCTGAGTTAGAGCAGGTTAGAGTTCATCTCAGCCAGTTTGGAGGACGTGAGCAGGGACAGTAGGAGAGGTTTTGACAGGATCCAGGGTGAGTAGAGTAGGCATATATCCTCCCCTCTCTATGTGTAACTGTACATGACCCCAGTGGGATAACATGGACTTCTGTACATGTTATCAATTCCCATTATTAAACAGGGAGCACACTCTAGAAAGAGATGTTCATTTGTCAAATGTTACACTTTACTTCTCTAGCAGTCCCACCTCATACAGGGTGCAGTAATAGCGATAACGATCTAAGGGGGGATTGAAAATTATATACCTATAAATGCTCTTTCTCCTATATACCTATAAATGCTCTTTTGGTTTGCATCTTTCTCTCAAAGGAACAAATGTACTTAGTGAACAACTCCAAGAATTTGCGAAAGAGTATTTAAACTAGGAAGGGGGGGCAAAAGAGTGAAAATAAAAGAGTCCAATTGCCCCCCGAAACAATGCCAGAACAGGTCAGAAGCACAGAGGGTAAGAAATAAGCTCCGAGTCCTCTCTACAAATGCTCGCAGTTTAGGTAAACAAATCAATGAACTTGGGTCAATAATGGCATCTGAGAATGTAGATTTAGTGGCTGTTACGGAGACATGGTTTAATGAAAGAAATGACTGGGACATAACCATACCAGGGTACTCTTTATACAGAAGAGACAGAGAAGGCAAGAAAGGAGGAGGAGTGGCCCTGTATGTGAAAGGTAGCATTAAATCTAACCTAATACAAGTTGGTGAGGCCAACATAGAGTCAGTTTGGGTTACGTTGCAGTTTGCTAATCATGCAGTAACTCGTGTAGGTGTGATATATAGACCACCTGATCAAGTTAAAGAACTAGATGATCTACTAGTTGAAGAAATAGCTAAAATGACAATGAAAGGAGAAGTTATCATTATGGGAGATTTCAGTCTTCCAGATATAAACTGGAAAACCAAAATAGCAAGTTCTACCAGGAGTACAGATATTCTAAATTCCCTACTGGGGTTATCCCTACAACAAATGGTTGAGGAGCCAACCCGGAGGGAGGCCATTTTGGATTTGATATTCACAAATGGGGATTCGGTATATGATGTCATTGTAGGCGAAACCTTGGGATCTAGTGATCACCAGTCAGTGTGGTTTAATATAAGAACTGTGAAAGAGTCCCACCACACAAAAACAAAAGTTTTAGATTTTAGAAAAACAGACTTTTCAAAAATGAAATTAGTCATAAATGAGTCCTTATCAGACTGGAACGGATTACATGGAGTCCAGGAGAAATGGGACTACTTAAAAGGTGCATTATTGAAGGCAACAGAAAATTGCATTAGACTTGTCAGTAAAAGCAAAAAAAGGAAGAGACCACTGTGGTACTCAGCAGAAGTGGCCCAAATCATTAAAAATAAAAAGCTAGCATTTTGTAATTATAAAAAAAACCAGAGCAATGAAGATAAGGAAATCTACAAGATTAGGCAGAAAAAGGCCAAGCAAGTTATAAGAACTTCTAAAGCTCAGGCAGAAATAAAACTAGCTCAGTCTATGAAAAAAGGGGATAAGACATTCTTCAGATATATAAATGAAAAAAGGAAATTAAAACAAGGAATAACTAAATTAAAAATTAAGGACGGAAGGTATGTAGAAGAGAATAAAGGGCTAGCCGACTGCCTTAATGAATACTTCTGTTCAGTTTTTACAAAAGAAAAAGAAGAAGGACCTCCACTAGAAAGGATGACTATTAAATCGTTTGATGCATGTGTCTTTACAGAGGAAGATGTTCTAAGTTTGCTGTCTAAAGTGAAGACAAATAAGTCACAGGGGCCTGATGAGATACACCCAAAATTATTAAAAGAGCTTAGTGGTGAGCTGGCAAAACCGTTAACAGATTTATTTAACCAATCATTAGTAACAGGAGTTGTCCCGGAAGATTGGAAATTGGCAAATGTCGTGCCCATTCACAAGAAAGGTAGTAGGGAGGAATCGAGCAACTATAGACCAGTGAGTCTGACATCAATAGTAGGCAAATTAATGGAAACCCTATTAAAGGATAGGATTGTGGAACAGAGGGTTGTAGTCAATGGAGAACATTCAAAACAAGGTCATGTTACCAGTGGGATTCCACAGGGATCTGTACTGGGACCAATTTTGTTTAATATCTTCATATTGCAAAAGGCCTCGATGGTAAGGTTTGTCTTTTTGCTGATGACACAAAGATATGTAACAGGGTTGATGTTCCTGGAGGGAAACGCCAAATGGAACAGGATTTAGGAAAACTAGAAGAATGGTCAGAACTCTGGCAACTGAAATTTAATGTGGATAAGTGCAAGATAATGCACCTGGGGCGTAAAAACCCAAGGGCAGAATATAGAATATTTGACACAGTCCTGACCTCAGTATCTGAGGAAAGGGATTTAGGAGTAATTATTTCAGAAGACTTAAAGGTGGGAAGACAATGTAATAAAGCAGCACGAAATGCCAGCAGAATGCTTGGATGTATAGGGAGAGGTATAAGCAGTAGAAAGAGTGAAGTGCTTATGCCGCTGTACAGAACACTGGTGAGACCTCACTTGGAGTATTGTGCGCAGTACTGGAGGCCATATCTCCAGAAGGATATAGATACTCTAGAGAGAGTTCAGAGAAGAGCTACTAAACTAGTACATGGATTGCAGGATAAAACTTACCAGGAAAGGTTAAAAGACCTTAATATGTATAGCTTGGAAGAAAGAAGAGACCGAGGGGATATGATAGAAACTTTTAAATACATAAAGGGAATCAACTCTGTAAAGGAGGAGAGCATATTTAAAAGAAGAAAAACTACCACAAGAGGACACAGTTTTAAATTAGAGGGGCAAAGGTTTAAAAGTAATATAAGGAAGTATTACTTTACTGAGAGAGTAGTGGATGCATGGAATAGCCTTCCTGCAGAAGTGGTAGCGGCAAATACAGTGAAGGAGTTTAAGCATGCATGGGATAGGCATAAGGCCATCCTTCATATAAGATAGGGCCAGGGGCTATTCATAGGATTCAGATATATTGGGCAGACTAGATGGGCCAAATGGTTCTTATCTGCCGACACATTCTATGTTTCTATGCTCAATATATGAATGCAAAAGTTGATGTCTCTACCCTGCGGTTTTTGCATTTCTTCACCAAGTTGGTAGCAGATGTTTGCAGTATACTGTGTACATTTTAATGCATTTGTAGATGATGAGTAAATATTGCTTGGCCTTGATTTCAGATTTTTTAAGAAGATAATTCCCAGTTGTCACAAAAATTTACATAAAGGTGGATATGGTTGGCAATAGCAAGTCAAACCAACTGCAATCATCGGTTTTCTGCTTTCAGGAATACCGTAAATAGGTTTTGGATGAGCATTTACTTTTCAAGGTGTGTAGTCCCTGTATTTCATAGGTTGTTCCTTTTTAAAAAACAATTCAAGCTTAAAACAATGTTTTTGGTCTTTCTAGTTCTGCTGGTTTTTATGTGCATGTAAACGTAGATCTAAGTTGTATTTTTTTTTACGAGGTGTGGTGCATATAACCTTCTGTTTGATTCACACCTTTAACCATTAATATCAACTTTTATGCAGTTTTTGTGAAAAAATTACACTTTGACATAAAATTGCATGACGGTGTCTGTATAAGCTGTGCTCATTGGCATTTTAACAATGTGCCAAGATACTTCAGAGGAGAACAGAGAACCTGCAGCCTGTAAGTAAATAACTGTATGGGTGTGTATATGTATGTGTGTGTATATGTATGTGTGTTTGTGTGTGTATGTGTTTATCTGTGTGTGTGTGTATGTATGTTTGTGTGTGTATGTGTATTAGTGTTGAGCAAAGCGTGCTTCGGATGCTTTATCTCCGTACAGTATTAGAATGTATGGGCTCCAATGAGCCGAAGTAAGTTATTCACAAAGTCGCGTGTGACTTTGTTGAATAACTTCGGTAGTTGATTTTTAAAGTGAAAAACCACTTTAAAACTTGAAACCGAACTCGGCTTAGATTCCAAGGTACTAGTTAGAATAACTAACTTCGGCTCATCAGAACCCATACATTCTAATACTGTATGGAGACAAATCTCCGTACAGTATAATTCCGAAGTTTTGAGCAAAGCTTCGCGCAACAGTAGTGTGAGTATGTGTTTATCTGTTTGTATTTCTGTGTGTATATGTGTGTGTGTATGTATGTGTTTTTGTGTGTATGTGTTTATCTGCAGGTGTGTGTGTGTATGTATGTGTTTTTCTGTGTATGTGTTTATCTGCAGGTGTGTGTGTGTGTGTATATATATATATATATATATATATATATGTTTGTGTGTATATGTGTGTGTATGTCTGTGTGTATACATGTTTATATGTGTGTATGTGTTTATCTGTGTGTATGTATATATTTATATTATATATATATATATATATATATATTTGTATGGCAGGCTGGATTCCCAGCCTGCATTTGTGGGAGGGGCGTAGGGTATTTAGCCGGCCCCACGCTCTCCTCCCAGGTGTCGGCATCGCGGCTCGTGCAGTGTGACGTCTTACCTGTGCGACTTCCGGTTCCGGCTCCCAACTCCTGCGTGTAGCGGCGACCGCGTCTCCCGGCTTCGTCCATCTCCTCTGCGGCGTTGGTAAGTAGGCTCCGTGCCTTCGGTTCCTTTACAGGTCGGGTGTTTGCGCGGCCGCAGTCTGCCGCGCGCCTCCACGCATTCCTCTGGGCCTGAGGGGCCCGCCGCTCACTGCCGCCCGCATCGCGCATGACCGCCCGCTGCCTCACATTCCAAACCGGCCGGAACGACACGCCTCCTTCTCCGCCCATCTCCCGCCCGCTCCTGCGCCGCTTCTCGGGACCGGTCCCTTTCATCACTCCCCCCGCTCGGGCGTGGGGGTCCGGTCTTGGGAACACGTGGCAGGGCAGTCTGGGTGTCCATTGTGGGTCTGTGGTACATAATTGTCCTGTGTATGTGTGCATCAGAAATAAACTTCCCAGATTGGCAGACCCTGAAGCGGCGGGGAATGTCAGCAGATATGAACTCTGTCCGGCACAGATATTCGGACTACTGGGCGTCCCTGAGCCATTCGTCAGGAGGCGCACCGTCTCTGCCATATTTAACCCCTGCCGCCCCTT
Organism: Bufo gargarizans; assembly: GCF_014858855.1. Classification (NCBI taxonomy): domain Eukaryota; kingdom Metazoa; phylum Chordata; class Amphibia; order Anura; family Bufonidae; genus Bufo; species Bufo gargarizans. The sequence continues at coordinate 83,940,229 of NC_058080.1, read as the reverse complement.
TTTCCTCTCGGGGGACTGACTGCGCATTCCGACGCCCGGGAGCACCCCATCGGGAGCCCGGATGCATTCCCCTAAGTGACGCCCTCCGGCCTTGTGGGGGTTGCAGCCGGGCTCCGCTCCGGGGCGTGTAAAATATCCGTGTCCGTCCCCTGATATGTTTCTCTTTCGTGTCCTGTCACCTGAGTAAGTTCTCGTCATGTCTTTTTCACTCTTCACGTCCTGTCACCTGATACGTTCAGGTCCGTTTTCTTGTCTTATCAACTGATACGTTCAGGTTCGTTCCTGTCTTGTCACCTGATACGTTCAGGTTCGTTTCGTGTCTGGTCACCTGATACGTTCAGGTTCGTTTCGTGTTTAGTCACCTGATACGTTCAGGTTCGTTTCGTGTTCAGTCACCTGATACGTTCAGGTTCTTTTCGTGTCTGGTCACCCATCATGTCAGGTTCTCCTCGTTTCGTCACCTGATACGTTCAGGCTCGTCTTCATGTCCCGTCACCTGATACGTTCAGGTTCATTTTTGTGTGCTGTCACCTGACTCGTTCAGGTTTTCCTCTTGTCCAGTCACCTTGAATCCAGGCTCCCTTCCTGTCCGGTCACTCCTCATGTCCGGCCACCTGATACGTTCAGGTTTGCTTCATGTCCTGTCTCCTGTCACGTTCGGTTTCACTTCATGTCCTGTCACCTGATACGTTCAGGTTCTTGTCGTTTTCCGTCACTCTTCATGTCCTGTTCACCTGGCACGTTCAGGTTTTCATGTCCACCTGCCCTGTCAGGCCCCGTTCTTGTCTCCTTCCCATCACGCACGGATTTTCAGGGCCGGTTGCCTCCCACACTCACTCACTTCCATGGCCATCCCCGTTAGGGCCTTCACCTGTCTTTGTCACACCCACGTTTCAACTCGTCTCTCACCATCCTGTCACGCCTTCTTTCCTGCCTCATGTATACGTATCACGGTCAGGCTCTTCACCTCTCACACGCGGGTCCCGTGTGGCTCTCCGTTGCTGCCATGCGCGGGTCATGTCGCCTCACTGGCCGTCGCTCTGGTAGGAGTCCACTTTGGCGTACATTTGAGGCCTCATCACCAGAGGCATCTCGGCCTTCGGTTTGTTTCACAGGACCCAACTCCTTCCAGTCACCTGTCAACCAGCTCTTGCTTCTTCTTTTCCTCACGCGCGCAGGCCTTTTTGTTTTTCATGTTTCATCTTTCACTTACCTCCATTCTCGTTTTTATCTTGCCATCACGGCTTCACAAGGGCCACTCGGCCATGGCACCGTCTTCTTCTTCTCCAGCAACCATCTCCTGGCACACCATGGGGTCTTCAGTCCGATCATCCGGCACGTTCCATCACTCTCGTGTAATTCCTGACCCGCTCAGGTTGTCATTTCTTTCTTCCCCCATTCAGGTCTCGTTCTTTTCCTGATCGTCATCCGCGTAAGTTCCATTTTCAGAAATGTTGTTGGTATACCTCTCCACGCAGGTACCTGTTAAATTTCCACCTCACTCACCAATCCCAGGTTACGAGGTGCAAGTCTCACCCTCCCTGCGGACCTTCCTGGGTTCTTTCTTGCTCATTCCCAGGTTCCCCTTTTCCACCCCAAGTTCCGCTGGGCCCAAGGTAAGAAATTTTTATTTTTTTTAAATTTCTGTTTTTCCCCCTTCTGGGGGTTCTCTTGCATGAGTTTGTCTTTTCAATTCAGATCCTCCCAACAGGGTCCGACTCAAACGGCGTGCCCTCTCCCCGAGACCATGTCTCACGTATCGGACATTGAGGACTCAATGTCCATCCCAGAATCAGCGGTCTCCGAGGCAGCCAGCCGCGCGTCCTACAGACACTGGACCATCCCCAGGCTGGTCGCCGAGCTCAAAAGGAAAGGGATCCGCCACTCGGCATCAGCGCGAAAGGCGGAATTGTATCGCCTGCTCTTTCCCCAGTCACCCAGGGCTCCTGAACCACCCGGAGCCGCTGAAGACCTGGTCTCCATGTCAACTATTCAGCTCTCCTTAACCCAACTCCATGCAACCATCAACAACCTGGCGTCTTCGATATCGCACATCGACTCCAGGCTCCAGGCCGTCGAGAACACGATTGCCACGCCTCCTCCTCCCGCAGAGCCCGAAGCTGTTCCGTCAACCTCCTACGCTAACACCCCAGGTACGAGCCTTGCTTCGCCCGACATCGCCCCCGCTTTCTTCATACCAGAGAACATCAGGCGGGATATCCTGGCAGGGAAGGACATCAACTTGGCCGCCATCCTGATTTCCACCCATGACACGGTCGAAAACCGGACAATTGCTTGCGGTGATGTGTCAGTGGTACTGAGGTCCAAAGACGTCCGCCTCAACAAGAAGCTGACCATCCCTGAGTTTATGCTGACCTTCAGCCTGTACCGGGACATCGTGTGTTCCATTCATCCCCACCGCAGGGAGGAACTGGACATATACATGTACAAGGTCACCGAGTTGGGATACAAATATGGCGGTTCCGCATTTTATGAGTATCACCGGTCCTTCCCCGCCAAAGCGGCAGCAGCGTTCCTCCTGCACCAGCATGTCACCAACTGGGCGGTTTTGGACATGGAGATTTTTTGCAGGCATTTCGCCGGGCTGAAATCCCCTGCCTGTGCCGGTTGCCAGTCAGTTCTCCATTCTTCTGACTGGTGCCCCCATGTCCCTAACCCATCCCCTGCCAGGCCATTGTTTAGCTCCGGAGCGCAGAAACCCAACCCCGCCACGGACAAACTAGGTCGTCCCATCACCTTCCTAGGGAAGAATCAGATCTGCAATAATTTCAACCTGGGTTTCTGCAGTTTCGATTAGTGCAAAGCCTTGCACATCTGCTCCATTTGTTTTAGGGCCCACCCTCAGTCCTCTTGTTCCCAACGCACGGCCAAACGCCCGTGACTAGGCGGGGTCAACATTGACCTGTTACTCTCCCTCCTCCAGCAACATCATGACCCCAGTTTTGTCCTGTTCCTCAAACAGGGTTTTGCGGAGGGGTTCCATACAGGGCTAGTCACCCTTCCACAGTCCACTCATGAGTGCCCCAACCTTCTCTCTTCTCTTGCGGATCCCGGGGCGGTGGATGAACTGCTGGAGGCGGAGTTACAGAAGGGCTTCATGATCGGTCCATTTGCTGAGTCCCCTTTCCCTGTGTACCGAGTCAGCCCCATAGGTTTGGTGACCAAAAAATCATCTAATAAAAAGAGATTGATCTACGACCTGTCCGCTCCTCATGCGTCCAGCATCCCCAGCCTAAATTCCCTGGTCCCGTCGGACGAATTCTCCATGCAGTACTCTTCACTGGACGAGGCCGTGGAGCTCATCTTACAGGTCGGGGCAGGAGCTTGGTTGTCAAAAGCGGACATCTCCGATGCCTTCAAGTTGCTGCCTATCCTGCCCCACCTGTGGAAGTTCTACGGCATCAAATGGAGGGCAAAATATTATTTTGCCACCCGCTTGACGTTCGGGTCAAAGAGCAGTCCTTGGCTCTTTGACCAGTTCGCCCAAGCACTTCACTGGGTCCTGGTCAATCACGTCCACTGCCCGAGGGTCATCCACTATCTGGACGACTTCTTGCTCATCGACCAGCCCGAGCATGCCCCGGATAGGCTGGTCAGCCTCCTCAGCCTGTTCGATCGCCTGAAAGTTCCAGTGGCCCCAGCGAAGGTGGAAGGCCCCTCCAGGGTAATCACCTTTCTGGGCATCACCCTGGACACAGTCAAAATGGAGGCCAGCCTTCCCCTGGACAAACTAAGCAGGCTAAAGGACTCGGTGGCCAGGCTTGTGGGTACCCGCACGGTGTCAAAGTTGGAACTCCAGTCTCTGTTGGGGTCCTTCAACTTTGCCGCCAGGATCATGCCACAGGGCAGATCATTCACCGCCGGCCTGCTCAGACTCCTCCCAACAGCCTCTGATCAGCATGCCCTCATTTACCTCGGACGCGATGCGTTGGCAGATCTGGCCATGTGGTCCCTATTCTTGTCCAGTTGGAATGGCATCTCCCTCTTCGTTCCTCAGTGGGACGATGCTTCCCCCTTGGTTTTCTCCGATGCTGCGGCTTCTCTCGGTTTCGGGGCCATCTGCGGGGACCAATGGTTTGCGGGTCCTTGGCCCACGCAGGTCTCTTCGGACCAGGAGGCTGCCAGGTCCTCTCCCCTGCTCGAGGTCTACCCCATAGTCGCAGCCGCTGTCATCTGGGGGCAGTCATGGAGTAACAGGCCGGTGTGTTTCATGACCGACAACCAGGCAGTCGTCGACATCCTCGCCAGGGGTAGGTCCAGTTCACCGAAGGTCATGCGTCTGGTCCGTAAGCTCACCTGGCTGTCTCTCCAGAACAATTTTCATGTTACCTGCAGACACATAGAGGGAAAGAAAAATACCGCAGCCGATGCTCTGTCCCGTTTAAATTTCAATTTGTTTTTTCAGGTCATGCCGGGAGCACAGAGAGTCGGGATCAACCCACCAGGGTTCGAAGCCCTGATCATGGACTAGAGGAGTACATTTCCGCAGCCCACTGTCTCATCCGCAGGTCACTCTCGGTCAATTCAGCCAGCAACTATCTCACGGGGTGGAACACCTTCAGGCGGTTCGCACACCTTCATCCCAGGGGGGACAGGGACAGAGTCTCTTTCATCCTGGCCTTCCTGGCATACTGCCACAAAGAGCTCCGATTGTCCCACAACACCATCAGACTTTACCTAGCGGGCATCCAGCACCACCACATGATTAGTCACCCCAGTCATACCTCTTTCTTTTCCTCCCAGGCGGTCAAGGCGGCCTTGAGAGGCATCCAGAAGCTCTCTTCTCCTTCCACTCCCTCCAGACAACCAGTCACAGGGGATTTATTCCCAAAAATTTCTGCCGCCCTAGATGGCAGTCCTTTTGGCCCTTTCCGAAGTCTGATCCTCAAAGCTGCCCTCTATCTCAGCTTCTATGGGTTCCTCAGGCCTGGGGAATTCTGCTGCACCTCAGCCCAGAACCCAGGGCCAGCAATCAGTCAGCTACGTCGTAGTTCAGACCACTTCACCTTCTCTCTACTTTCCTCCAAAACCTCCCAAGTCGGTCCACCGGTTCAGATCGAGTATTTCAATTCGTCCAATCCTTGGTGCCCAGTGTCGGTATTCAATCAGCTACTCTCCATTCTCCACGAGAGAACTCCCGACAGCCCCTTACTGCCTTTCCCCGTGCTTTCACTGACATCCGCGCAGTTCATCAGGCACATTCGTTCCATAGTTTCAGGTCTGGGGTTCCATGCTGCCTCCATCTCCGGGCACTCTTTCCGGATAGGGGCCGCATCCGCAGCTTCCAAACATGGCATTCCCGCTCACGTCATACGAAAGATAGGACGATGGCAATCTTCATGTTTCTCCCGTTACATCCCACATCCACGGGTCGAGATCGCCAAAGCTTTCTCCAGTTTGGTCTTGTAAATTCTCAAATCAATAAACTGCCTAAATCCATGTTTTGCCCCCTTTTTTGGCTACCCGCGTCACATGGCTAAAGGCACACCACTAGCCAGTTAGGTCCCACCACGTCCGGTGTCTCCTCCTTCGTTCCCACACTCCCCCCGGAGCCTTGACCACAAGTATGGCAGGCTGGATTCCCAGCCTGCATTTGTGGGAGGGGCGTAGGGTATTTAGCCGGCCCCACGCTCTCCTCCCAGGTGTCGGCATCGCAGCTCGTGCAGTGTCCCACCCGACCCTCCCTCATCTCCAGTCTCACTCTCAACTCAGACTCCCCGGGTTAGCCCCCTTTTTTGGCTACCCGCGTCACATGGCTAAAGGCACACCACTAGCCAGTTAGGTCCCACCACGTCCGGTGTCTCCTCCTTCATTACCACACTCCCCCCGGAGCCTTGACCACAAATATATCTGTGTGTGTGTATGTGTTTATCTGTGTGTATGTATATATTTATATTATATATATATATATATATATATATATGTGTGTGTGTGTATATGTTTATCTGAGTGTGTATATGTCTGTTTGTGTGTGTATGTCTGTATATGTGTGTATATGTGTTTATCTGTGTGTGTGTATGTATATATTTATATTATATATATATATGTGTGTGTGTGTGTATATATGTGTGTTGGTGTACGCATTTGTGTGTGTGTATATGTTTATCTGTGTGTGTGTATATGTGTGTGTATGTGTTTATCTGTATGTGTGTATATATATATATATATATATGTGTGTGTATGTGTTTATCTGTGTGTGTGTATGCGTTTGTGTATATATATGTGTGTGTATGTGTTTATCTGTGTGTGTATATACGTATGTGTTTGTGTGTGTATGTGTTTATCTGTGTGTGTGTGTGTGTATATTTATGTGTGTGTACATTTGTGTGTATGTGTTTATCTGTATGTGTGTGTATGCGTTTGTGTATATATATGTGTGTGTATGTGTTTATCTGTGTGTGTATATACGTATGTGTTTGTGTGTGTATGTGTTTATCTGTGTGTGTGTGTATATTTATGTGTATGTGTTTGTGTGTATGTCTGTGTGTGTATGTGTGTGTTTGTTAGTATGTGAGTGATTATATCAACATCTGCTTATTGTGTATACCTTGCGCACAACACCAGTGAGAGTGAACTGAAGATTGAGATGAGTAGAGTTGCTAGTCAGTGCAGCTGGTACTATCAAGAGCCCTTTAGGCAGGAGCCAAACTACCAGGGGGTAAAGTACGGTATGAGGGATTGGCTTGACTGATGCTGTCAAGCTGCTTGAAGATAGTCAGAGACGCGATACACAACCAGATAGAATCTGTATTTACTCTTTATTTCGAGACAACGCGTTTCAGGGGACATAGGACTCCTTTATCAAGTCTGAAAACATAAGACACTATGGGGTAGGAATGAAAAGACAAGGTGCTAGAGTCTTATATGTAAAAAAATATGTATGTGTAACACAGTGAGAGGTTTGGTCTGGGAAAATAGGTATTTTCCTCCCAGCATGTGCTGCTGGCTTTATTTACAGCCAGGTGAGGTCAAATACTGGACCGCATTTTAAATGCCGGTCCAGGTTTTGGCAGCATCTGGCTGTCCTTAAATAGGCAGCTGGCCTCAGAAGCGAGGTCTCTGTGTTTGGATCTGGGGGCCTTGTGTCTGGATGAAGGCTTGCTACCTGTTTGGCGTGAAAACAGGTTGGTGCTGCTATGCTCAAGGACTCTTTGAGGCAGAATTGCCGCATGGTGTGAATTAGCACCAACATTGCAAGGTGACTTTTTGCTTGTTTATAACTGCTTGTTTTGTCACTTGCCTAAAGTGTGAATAAAACACTGAACTGTTTGATCCAAAGAACTTGTTGTTGCCTCTATACTGCGTCCGCTAATCCTGTCTATCAGAGCGACACCCTACAATTGGTGGAGAATGCGGACAAGAGCAGTGAGGCTAGCGTGAATGCGGATATTTTTGGTTTCTGCATTTTTCAGGCACGGTTGTATGTCATGCATTAAACCAGCTGTATTACAACCAGTGCCCCACGACAAAATGGAGTCTGTTGTGAAGGCTCTCATGGAGGCTAATCTTCAGCAGCGAGAGACAAACCTGCAGCAACGTGAGGCTAATAAGCAGCAGCAGGAGACTAACCAGTTGCTGCTACAACATGCAATGGCTTTGCAGACAACAGGAGCAACCCCAAGCGTCCACGATGCCCGGAAAGCAGTCTGTGCCGCGATTCCTAAGATGACCCCCGCAGACGACATCGAAAACTACTTGGCAATATATGAGAAAGTGTCCATCAGGGAAAATCTACCCCATGACCAGTCGGCTGAGGTCGTCGCACCATTCCTGGTATCCGATTCCCAGTGGGTGTATTTCGACTTGCTGGATGATCAAACGGCCGACTACCAAAAGGTAAAGGGTGAGATTTTGGCAAGACTGGTGGTGAATGTGTTGGTCCGGGCCCAGTGGGTACATTAGTGGGGGTTTAAGCCGGCTGAGCCTGCGAGGACCCAGTATTATGACTTACTCCACCTCTTGCAAAAGTGGCTACAGCCTAATGTGCTGAGTCCCCCGCCTATGCTGGATATACTATTAGCCGATATGTTCTGGAGAGCTTTGCCATACGCTCTCCAGCATTGGATCTGTCTGTTGTCTCCTAGCAATGCCCTTGAGATGGTGAACCTGGGGAAACGCTATGAAGCTACCAGGAATCTAAAGGAGGGTTCTGTCGGGAGGTGGGGTCAGCAAACCCCAGAAATCTCCACCCCAGGCCCAGAGATTTGAGCCGATAAAACCCGCCTGGGATGTACCCATGGCGGACCTGGCTCTGAAAGTCTGCTGGCGGTGTAAGGAGCCTGGCCATGTAAGGGCTCACCGTCCCCATCGGGTTGAGCCCATGGACATTAACTATGGCTACCGTCAGTCGCTATATGCCAGGAGGCTGTGTGCAACAGGTACCCCAGAGTCTCTAGATCACTTGTGTCAGGTGGAAGTGGGAGACACTCCGACGGAGGCTCTGCTGGACTCAGGGAGTCTGGTGACCCTAGTAAGGGCTACCCTGGTGTGGTCCACTGAGTATACTGGCCGGAAAGTCGGGGTGATGTGCATCCACGGAGACTTAAAAGACTACCCCACCATGCTGGTGTCTCTAACCACGGTGGCCGGTAGATGGACCCACGAGGTGTCGCTACAAATCTACATTACGAACTCATAATGGGGAGAGACTTCCCAGGCTTCCCGGCTCTGTGGCCTGCTATTTGAGTGACTGATACCCATGAGACAGGGGTAACCCTAGCAGAGTGGCCTGGCTTAGGAGGGAGACCAGAACCCTGGGAAACTAAGACTGAAGGGCCAGCGGTAGGGGTGACTGGAAAGTGTCATTGAGTACGTTACCCAGATGCAAGATCGGATAGAGACAGTGTTGCCTCTTGTTAGTGAGCATATGGAGGCAGCTCAGCGAGCCCAGAGTCGGATCTATAATCGGCAGGCTCAGGTCCAAATCTTTTACACGGGTGATCGAGTTTTGGTTCTGGTGCCGACCGTGGACAGTAAGTTCCTGGCTAGGTGGCAGGGACCCTTACGAGTACTTGAGAAAATTGATGTAAATTACAAGGTACATAAGCCAGGGCGACGAAAGCCAGATCAGGTTTACCATGTGAATTTACTCAAACCGTGGAAAGATAGGGAAACATATACAGAAGACAGCCCACGACAGGGTTTTCTAGGAGAAGAGATACCGGCCCCTCTGTTGGATGCAAGAGAGGTGGCTGCCACAGTAAAAATTGCTGACAGCCTCTCCTCTAAACAGACTCAGGAGGCCAGGAAGTTCATTAGTCGGAACACGGATGTGTTCTCGGACCTCCCTGGACGTACTTCCATAATCCAGCATGACATTGTCACTGAGCCTCAGGCAAAAGTCTGATTAAAACCATACCAGGTGCCCGAGGCTCAGCGACAAGCCATATCGGGGGAGGTGCAGCTAATGTTGCAGCTAGACGTCATTGAGGAGTTTAAAAGTTAGTGGGCCAGTTCTATAGTATTGATACCGAAGCCGGACCGGACGTTGCGGTTTTGTAACGACTTTCGAAAAGTTAACAAGGTTTCCAAATTCGATGCGTATCCCATGCCCCGATTGGATCTTCTTGGAGCTTATCGAGAGGTTAGGAAAAGCCTGGTATTTTTCTGTTTTGGACCTCACGAAAGGGTACTGGCAGGTGCCCTTAACAGAGGCTGCTAAAGAGAAAACTGCCTTCATCACGCCTGAGAGGGCTGTATCAATATAAGGTCTTACCCTTTGGTCTGCATGGCACCCCCGCCACTTTTTAGCGACTAAAAGCTTCGGCTTACCTGGACGATATTGTCATCCACAGTACCGACTAGGAAAGTCACCTACCGAAAGTGCAGGCTGTAGTGGACTCCCTTCGGAAAGCTGGCCTAACCGCTAACCCCAAAAAATGTGCGATAGGGTTAGAAGAGACTAAGTACCTGGGGTATGTCATTGGGTGCGGAGTCATCGAACCCCAAGTAAACAAAAGAGAAGCAATACAGAATTGGCCCCGACCTGTCACCACTAGGCAAATAAAGTCATTCCTGGGAATGGTGGGCTATTACATGAGGTTTGTTCCCCACTTTGCTACTCTAGCCGCGCCCTTGACAGAATTCTTGAAGGGACACAAGTCAATGATGGTTCACTGGGATGATCGGGTGGAAGAGGCTTTCTTTGCTTTAAATTCGCCCTGTGCGGGTCCCTGGTTTTGGTGACGCCGGACTTCAAAAGGGCGTTTATAGTACAGACCGATGCCTCCGAAGTAGGCCTCAGTGCTGTATTGTCTCATGAAGTCAACTGGGAGGAGCATCCCGTTATCTTCCTCAGCCGTAAGCTAACCCCAGCTGAGACCCAGTATAGTATAGTGGAGAGAGAGTGCCTGGCTATCAAGTAACACTCTCTCCGCTATTATTTACTGGGGAGAAAATTCTGCCTGGTGACTGACCACTCCCCTCTCAAGGGGATGAGTCAGGTCAAGGACAGAAATGTTCAGGTCACCTGATGGTTTCTCTCCCTATAAAACCTAAAGCTTTCAGTGGAACACAGGGCAGGCCGGTTACAGGGAAACATGGATTCCCTGTCCCGGGTACATTGTCTGGCTGTGTGTTCACCCCCTCAGGGTTGAACAAAGGGAAGGGGTATGTGACACAGTGAGAGGATTGGTATGGGAAAACAGGTATTTTCCTCCCAGCATGTGCTGCTAGGCTGATTTACAGCCAGGTTTTGGCAGCAGCTGGCTGTCCTTAAATAGGCAGCTGGGCTCAGAAACCAGATCTCTGTGTTGGGATCTGGGAGCCTTGTGTCTGGATGAAGGCTTGCTACCTGTTTGGCTAGAAACAGGTTGGTGCTGCTATCAGCAAGGACTCTTTGAGGCAGAATTGCCGCATGGTGTGAATTAGCACCAACACCGCAAGGTGACTTTTTGTTTGAATATGACTGCTTGTTTTGTCACTTGCCTAAAGTGTGAATAAAACACTGAACTGTTTGATACAAAGAACTTGTTGTTGCCTCTATACTGTGTCCACTAATCCTGTCTACCAGAGCGAGTCCCCACAATATGTAATCCACAAATATAAGTATAAAAGTTTAAGTGTATTCATTTATTCAATTATTGATATTATTTAAATTGATATGAAGATTGAAGAATATAAAAAAGGAAAGGAAAATAAATAGACATGTGCATATAAATACACATAAATATATATATATATATATATATATATATATATACATATATACACACATAAATGGTTATAATATAATGATAAAAACATGATTATAAAAAAAGTTATTAAAAATGATATTAACAACCATAGCCACAGGGGATTTTTTTTAAATGGATCAGTATAAAATGAAATAAAGATATGTTATGCATAATTATTTATTTATTTATGTATTTTAATATAGATTTTTTTATATTTATTATTTATTGTTATTCGTTTGTATTAATATATATACACACACTCCCTTTATGTGCAATTCTGACACATTAATTTAAATTTAAAGGATTGAATGAATTAGAACAATAGAGATACTGATGGAAATAAAATAATCTATTTAGCGGTACCAATTACCCTAAAAATCTCTCTATGGAATGACAACTATATGGAAGCAAAAAGGACCTATACAGATGGTGGTAGCTGGTAAAGAGCTGCAGAAGAAAGAATACATGGAATAAGTGGACATTTGCTGAAATATGGAGGTAATGTACTACTGAAAATGAGGACCAAAGTGGGGAATGAACGAATATTTCTGAACCCAGTATGCATAAAAATAATAAATAGGGAATCATGGTGTGATGGAATAATAATGAGGAATGTGGGAACCAGTACCTTTATCTCCAGCACGGACACCAAAGAGAGAAACTGCTAGAGGCGTGAATCGGGGATGCTGCAGCAACACGTGCAGCGTCCGAGGCTGTCTGCGCTCACAGAGGCTAAATGACGGGCCGTGACGAGGCAAGGGGAGGGCAGAGCTAGGTGAGGATGTGTGAAGTGAAGATCGCGGAGGGAAGTACGAACCTGATGGTGATGGGCTGGACGGTTGAAGGGGTTGAAGCACAAAAGCACATAGGCATAACTGTAAATAGGTCAATGGATGGATGAGAGTAAGATGGTAATAGCTATTATGATAAAAATGATGGACCATCTACAAGGGGGGAACCGAGGGGATATCCCCACTAGTTTCTGAAAACTGAGTGGGGCTTATGGAAAATGGTAATATTGCATAGTAACATAGTGGAGAATCAAAAGGGTGACAATATTGTGGGGAAACCTGTTAGGCAAAAATAACTATTGATGATGTATAGCGAACAGCACATGGATATTAGAGGAAATGTTTGAAATGATAATGTGGACGATGGGACTGATTTGACAAAGGGGGGGGGGGGCTGTGAGTTCTAGCTACGCCCCTGAGCCTATGAATTGTAGAAACTTCAGGGTTTAAAAAAAATAAAAATAAATAACTGGCTGTCCATTTACAGAAGAAATGACATTTTTGCAGGATTTAAGTAATGTCGAACGTGCCAGCAGCTGTATGAAACACAAACACACAACTCTCAGTTCCTCACTCACTGCTTTCCCTGCCTCACTCTCTGTGCTTTTCCTGATAAAACCCTAAATCTACCTAATTATATCATTATACACTCCCTATAAAACCCGTATTGCTAGCTTGTGTCTCCAACTGCTTGTAACTGCAATTTTGGGCAAACACAGCCAAAACACATGCGTTCAGTTCGCTAGCTGCACATGGAATGGCGTTTCTTCCTTCTGTTCAAAAGCACCTTCCAGTGTCCTGTCCCCTGATTGGCAATTAGGGCAAGCCTTGACACCAGTGTCATGTGATCCATCTTCTTCATCCCCCTTCTTGTTGTTGGCGCCGGTGCTGTTTTTGCGTAATTCATCCGAAACGAAATCGCCAAAACCTTGGATTCATTTGGTAGTTAACATTTTTGTGAAATCTGTAACAAATCTGATTCATTTAGAATCTATTCGCCCATCTCTAACCTAAAACATTGTACTGTGTAAGGCCAGCACTAGACTAAGGCGACTTTCACGCGGTCACTATATGGTCATTCATTTCCATCAGTATTTGTAAGCCAAATCCGAAAGGGGAACCTACAGAGAAAAAATATAATGGCAAGATTTGCAAGTCATCGGTATTTTGGCCTGGTTTTGGCTTACAAATACTGATGCAAAATACTGACCAAATACTGACCGTGTGAAAGTGGCCTAAAGTGCAGCATTCCCAGTGACTGATGTTTGATCGGAGCGACAGCAGCCACCCAGCCCCGTCACTCCCCTTTCTTCCAGCCCTGATAAAACACATTCTCTATTCTCATACAGCAAGTTAATACATGAGCAAACATTCCAGACATGGGCCACAGATTTATCAAATAGATTATATTCCATGTTTTTATTTTCCTTTTAATCTCATAGAATTTCTATATTTACATATTCAATATTAATTCAATATCTGGGCTCATTGAGACATGAGAGTCATTATTTCCGGCTATCGCACTGTACCAATGACACAATCGCATTAATAAGCACACATCATATCTTTCCCTTTAAATATATATTCCCAGCATTGAAGTACCTGCATTATTTCCCCCCTGACCTTGTACAGTCTTTGCTATTTAGATCAGTTCCCCATTCTTGTTCTCCCGTGCTAATATTTAACTAAAGTCTCTGTTACATAACCTTGCAGGGGGGTCGTCTGTTTAATAAGTAGCCTGCATTTTAATGAGTTGCCAGTGGATGGTGTTTTCTTTGTGTGATGTTGATACAGTGTAATTAGTGGCGTGCATCTGAATATGCAGGAAAAAACTAAGACAAAGGCCGGATTTACTGCTTTCCCTAAGTGTTACATAATGGCGATGCACAAAGGCTGAAACGTTTGATTTACCCATCAGGCCCGTCTCTGAGGTTTGCATCATATTTTGAAGTGAACCTAATTATTTTTAACAATCTCTACTATTTTTCTTTATAATGATGCCTTGAAGCTTTATTATCCTTTGTTATTTTTGGATTGGCAGCAATATGTAATCTTGTGATAGCAATTGGATGATCAATTTTCTTTAATATTGCTAATTAGATAGATAGATAATGTTAGATATGTAGGAGGAAGATAGATAGGCAGATAGAACTGTAGTGTAGGGATCTCTGTATTTGCGGTGGGATCAGCAATGACCGTCAGATTTCAGGCGTAAAAAGTCCAAATGGGGCTTTATTTTTTCATCCAGCAGAACACAATACAGTGCATCCAAGTTAACCATTACTTGAGTGAAGCCACAGAACAAAAACCATAATACAAAACATCAAACTGGCCGCCTGGGCGCTGACTATACAAAGAACTTTTCTCTCTCACCTATGCCTTTATTATGTCAGGAGGACCAGATTTGGCCCATCCAGATGGTCAAATAGCTAGCATACTCTGACACCGACTGAGGCCTCTACAGTATTTATTTCCCAGTAATGATCCCAGTAAGACACATTGTCCATCTTGGTTCATTTTTTCCATCTTATTATACACCTGGAGTTACAACCACCCTGTAGTCCAGCAGTGGTGGTCATGCCTGGATATGAGCAGTGTATAATGTGATGGAAAAATTAATCCATCCAGCGATATGGATAATCACAATACATTAGTAAGTGCCTTGTATGAACTTTCTCTACATGATAAATGCCATATGCTGAAGTGAGACAACCCCTGTAACCACCCATCCTGACCCTGGCGTAAGCATTGGATAAGGACAGTGAATGATACTGTAGAGAGATGCAGGTTCTTCTCAAGGAATCAGGAGGAAAATGTGCCCAAATATGTGACAGAGCTGAGGAGTCTGACTGCAGCATGTTGGTTTGGGGACATCCGAGACTCCCTCACCAGAGACCTGTCCTTAGAGAAATGCATGCTAATCCGCAGGGCTGCTGAACTGACAGAAGACAACCTGAAGATGATGGAAGTCACCGGTGATGCCACAATGCATACAGTATCTGTGAAAGGGCAAGGCCAAGGCTACCTGCAGTTGTCCCTCCAATGCTGTGGGAACAGACATGAGAGAGACAATGAGAAATGTGCGGCCTATGAGGAGACCTGCAGGACATGAGGAATCCTTGCTGTGTGCAGACTGAAAGCAGATAAACAGCACAGACCAGTCCACCCTGTGACACAGGACAGTGACCGTGTCGGGTACATCACATTGCTGCAACCTGAGGAGGTCAATCTAGCCAAACAGCCAGTGGCCAATAATTCAAAGCAGCGTTTTGCAACCTTTTTGTTGGATGAGCAGCCCTTTAGATTTCAGCTGGATTTTGGAGCAAGTTGCAGTGTTATTCCATTTACACTACTTAACAAGCAGGTCGCCCACCATTGAGCCCATTGACAAGGGACTAGCATGGGCGTAGCTATAGGGGGTGCAGAGGTAGCAGTTGCTACCGGGCCCAGAAGCCTGAGGGGACCCAGAGACCCTTGTGCCGCCATAAGAAGACACCGGTATTATAGAAAGTGCATGCTGGTCAAGTTATAGCTCTGGCTAGAGGGAAGGGGGTAGGTTGAGAATTTGGTATGGGGGGAGGGGGTGCCGTTTTAATTTTTGCCTCAGGCAGCAAGAAGGCTATGTGCTACCCTGCCCCTGGCCACAAAGCACTGAGGGAAGGGGGGCCCAAGCTGAACTCTTGTTCCAGGGCCCAAGAGCCTTTAGCTACACCTTTGGGTACTAGTGATGTACAGCAAAGGTGTTCTGAAACTTGTGGGTACTTGCAAACTTTAATACTGGAACCCATGTAGCAAAAAGAGTTACAGAGCAGAATTTACTGTGCTGCATGATGGTGATCATATGGACAGGAGTTGCTCGGTTTCAGGAGATAACTGGACAACACAGGGAATCTGGCTTCGATAAGTTGCTCCAGTTTTGCTGGATGAGATCTGTATACTCAGCTGCAGCAATAACGTCATCTTTGACAACATGTGACAGTTTCAGCTAATGATTGGTCTCAGCAGTGCGCCAAAGTGGCCAGTGACTGGCTGCAGCAGGCACGTTTTGTCGACATGATGTCGCCGCTGAAGCCAAGCAAACAGATCCTGGCCAGGAGAACCAAAGTGGTGAGGCAGGATCTGCCAGGTAAGTAAAGATCACTTCTTTTTTTGCAGCAAAGCCTACAAGGAGAAAAAAAAAATGTCCATTTTGCCAGATATAGCATTCCTGATAATGTGTTCTCTGACAACGTTGCTCAATTGAAATTGTCTCCAGGATGCCCTCAAAGTAATGACAAAGCAGAGTCACCAGTAAAACAGGCAGGTAAAGATCTATACCTGTCTATACTGGATCACACCGCACACAATCCCTAGACAGCAGTCCGGCACAGCAGTTCATGAGTTGGAATAATGCTAGTTATCTGCTAAAGCCAAAGCGGGTGGAGGCTGCTAGAGCTCAGCTGAAGAGGAATCAAGAAAGGCAAGATTTCTATTAAAATAAATCTTCAAAGGATTACCTGATCTCCAGAAAAAAGAAAATGTACGGATGCAGTAAATGGGTAAATTCGACAAGACAGCAAGCAAAGGTTGTTTGCAGCAGAAAATTGAACCTCAGTCCTATGAAATTGTAGCATAAGGAAGAAGACGAAGGAGAAATTGGAGACATCTGAGAAAAACACTAGATAATACATGGCCCTTTAAACAGTATGCTGACACCCAAGACAATGAGATTGAAAGTACGTGCAATCAAGGAAGCAACAGGGACAGCTGAGGGTCAGGGTGAAGACTCTGACCAGAGACAGGCAATGCAAGAAAATACACTGAACAAAAATATAAACACAACACTTTCGGTTTTGCTCCCATTTTGCATGCGCAGAACTCAAAGATCTGAAACATTTTCTACATACACAAAAGACCCATTACTATCAAATAATTGTTCACAAATCTGTGTTTGCCGAGATAATCCATCCCACCTCACAGGTGTGGCATATCAAGGTGCTGATTAGACAGTATGAATATTGCACAGGTGTGCCTTAGACTGCCCACAATAAAAGGTCACTCTGAAATGTGTACAGTTTTGCCTTACTGGGGGTACAGTTTTGCCTCAACTCCGTCGCATAGAGTTGATCAGATTGTTGATTGTGGCCTGTGGTATGTTAGTCCTCTCCTCTTTAATAGCTGTGCGAAGTTGCAGAATATTTGCAGGAACTGGAACACGCTGTCGTATACGCCAATCCAGAGCATCTCAAACATGCTCAATGGGTGACATGTCCAGTGAGTATGCTGACCATGCAAGAACTGGGATGTTTTTAGCTTCCAGGAATTGTGTACAGATCCTTGCAATATGGGGTCGTGCATTATCATGCTGCAACATGAGGTGATGGTCGTGGATGAATGGCACAACAATAGGCCTCAGGATCCCGTCACAGTATCTCTGTGCATTCAAAATGCCATCAATAAAATACACCTGTGTTCGTTGTCCATAACATACGCCTGCCCATACCATAACCCCACCGCCACCATGGGCCACTCTATCCACAACATTGACGTCAGCAAACCGCTCACCCACACAACACCACCATGCTGTCTGCCCTGAACAGTGAAAACCGGGACTCATCCGTGAACAGAACGCCTCTCCAATGTGCCAGACGCCATCAAATGTGAGCATTTGCCCACTCAAGTCGGTTACGATGATGAACTGCAGTCAGGTTCAGACCCCCATGAGGACGCCGAGCATGCAGATGAACTTCCCTGAGACGGTTTCTGACAGTTTGTGCAGAAATTCTTTGGTTAGGCAAACAGATTGCTGCTGCAGCTGTCCGAGTGGCTGGTCTCAGACGATCATGGAGGTGAACATGTTGGATGTGGAGGTCCTCGGCTGGTGTGGTTACACGTGGTCTGCGGTTGTGAGGCTGGTTGGATGTACTGCCAAATTCTCTGAAACCCCTTTGGAGACGGCTTATGATAGAGAAATGAACATTCATTGCACGGGCAACAGCTCTGGTAGACATTCCTGCAGTCAGCATGCCAATTACACGCTCCCTCAAACGTTGCAACATCTGTGGCATTGTGCTGTGTGATCAAACTGCACATTTCAGAGTGGTCTTTTATTGTGGGTAGTCTAAGGCACACCTGTGCAATATTCATGCTGTCTTATCAGCACATTGATATGCCACACCTGTGAGGTGGGATGGATTATCTCGGCAAAGGAGAAGTGCTCACTAACACAGATTTAGACAGATTTGTGAATATTTAAGAGTAATGGGTCTTTTGTGTATGTAGAAAATGTTTCAAATCTTTGAGTTCAGCTCATGCAAAATGGGAGCAAAACCGAAAGTGTTGCGTTTATATTTTTGTTCAGTGTATATTGCCAGAATTTTATGTTACATCTTCTGTTACTCGAGCTGGCAAAATGGTCAGAGAGCCAACCCACAGCAAGGATTATATCTAAGGCTACTTTCACACTTGTGTTTACATTTTCCGGTATTGAGATCCGTCATAGGATCTCAATACCAGAGAAAAAAACGCTTCCTTTTTGTCGCTATTCATTGTCAATGGGGACAAAACGTAGCTGAACAGAATGGAATGCTCCAAAATGCATTCTGTTCCATTTGGTTGCATTCCTATACCAGAGAGTCATGGGATGCGGCATGACAAACATTGCAGGTCAATGGCGACGGATCCATTTGCTCTGACACAATAGAAAACGGATCCGTCCCCCATTGAGATTCAGTGGAGTTCATGACGAATCCATCTTGGCAATGTTAAAGATAATACAACCGGATCCGTTCATAACAGATGCTGATGGTTGTATTATCAGTAATTGAAGCGTTTTTGCTGATCCCTGCCGGATCAGTTTAAGTATCTCAGAGTAAGCGTGGTAATTAAGAGCTAACTTTATTATAAATCATAGACGGGTAAATGAGCAAAAATTGCCCCAGTGGTAAGAAATATCAGGGGAGACTCCCACCAAAACGAAAAAAGAAGCAAACATAGGGAAATAAAAATGCTATAGGAATCAGGAGAGGGGGATAAGGGAAACTATCCTGTAACACCCTAAATGGTCCTATGCCCAGGGACATCCCCTGACGGTAGAGGTTCCCTGTCCTCGTACCTAAACCTGATCCTTACCCCAGTGTGAACCGGTATTAGGTCCCACCACGCAGGGCATTAAAGGGTATATCAGGACAGGCACGAGGACGGGGAAACCCCACCATCAGAAGTTGTCCCCAGGCTGAGGGGTTAGACCAGGTTTTTTTGTAGGGACAATTCCCCCCTCCCTGGTTTACCGGTCATTCACCCTACCTTGATTGTTGAGTACATTCCCCTAGTGTTCTCTGTGAGAGTGGTTTTGGTTATTTTTTTATATCTGTTTCTATTTGTAGCTTGTGTGTACTGTAGTCAGCCTCATAGTTAGGTTTAGGATACTCTTTTATCTAGATCTAAATAAAGTATTGTGTTTTAAGGGTCCTCATTTTTCTAGTATGTGATTTATATTCAGATTGGGATACCACGTTATTATTGTTTCTTTATCATTACATATTCTTTTTCTTACCCTATTTTGACCCTACATCTGTGTATGATAATAAATATGATACATATCAGATGGGGCACAGATGGCCCCTAGTAGGTATGAAAGAGAAAAATAACAAAATAATATAGGAATGGAATAAGAGTCCAACGCGTTTCACCTGCACCTAGTGGTTCATCAGGGGGTGATAAGGCAGAAAAGATATATATAAAAATTGTAGGGAGGAACAAACTAATAGATAGAGAAAGATGTGGGAATGATAATTAGCTCACTGGACAAATAGTGGGTAGGGAATATGCCCAAATATAGATAACCCAGCCTGCAGATGTCAACCTGAAAAAACCCCCACCAAGAATGACCATCTCTGTAAACCGACTGAGAATAAATGTACAAGATACTGATTACTTACTGGCACCCACAACATATGTCCGATGGATAAGGAGCTGATGCGGCTAGTGAGTGGACGCCAGCGCTCTGAATTTAAGCGCTAGTAAACACGTGGAACTTCCGCACGCTGAGAAAGTTACTTCCAGTGAGATGGAATGCAAGGATAGAGCACAACACGTGACTTCCGGCAAATGGAACGCACGTATGGAATCCACACGCCCCAAGCCATTGATACAAAGTGCACAGGAAAATAAGAAGAGCTGGAGGGGCATATACGAAAGCGTTGAAGACAAATAGTCAGAATTCACTAGCAACTAAGTTTTAGAGGGAGGCGGCAAATATTCTTAAGTATAAATAAGAATAAAAAAAAGTGGTTAACTCAAAGGATAATGAGAAACCCAAGATACGATGACAGATGTATGTCACCAAAGGAAGGTGCTTCTCGCACCAAAAGGTCCCAATAAGGACACTACATGATATCAGAGGCGGAGCAACATTATCAAAGAGACAAGGAGGCATCAGGAGAGTCGACATATCAGATAAAGCAAGTGAAAGTCAATCTTTCATTTAAGCCCCCAGGTGAGTGGGCGCGAAAGCGATAAATCCATTCAGTCTCCCTCTGGAGAATCTTTTGATCCCAGTCGCCGTTCCTAGGGGGCAAAGGGACAGCCTCAATTGCAGAGAACCTAATAGATTTGAGGTCGCCATTATAGTATTTATTAACGTGATTGGCAACAGGTGTATTATTAAGTTTGACAATATCATTAATGTCTTCGCAGACCCGCTGTCTGAATTCCCGATAGGTTTTACCAATGTAATCCTTGGGGCATGTACTTTGGCAGATGTAGATAACACCCTTCATTTTGCAGTTAATGAAATCCCTAACTGAGTAAGTACAACTGGTGACTGAGAAAGTTATGGTTTTTGTAGTGCAAATAAAGTTACAAGCCTTACAAGTTCCACATTTGAAGACCCCCAAAGGTTTTCTATGAAGCCAGGTGCCCTCTCTCTTAGGTCCGGTGTAATGGCTATGCACCAAGCGATCTTGACGGCTCCTATCCTTACGATAGGTAATCCGTGGGAAGGGGGAAACAGACTTCAAGAGGTCAGGATCCATAGTTAGGATGGGCCAATAGGTCTTTAAAATGTTTCTGATTTCTCTATTGGCTACATCAAATGTGGAAATCCGGTGGATCAAATTGCCTTCTTTATTATCTCTCATTCCAGGCACTAGGTCAGTGATGGGGAACCTTTTAGAGACCGAGTGCCCAAACTGCAACCCAAAACCAACTTATTTATTGCAAAGTGCCGATATGGCAATTTACCCTGAATACCACAGTCCAATATAGTATATATTCAATATACTTTATCATTTAGCTATAACAGCCTGCCTACATTCAGTACGCTGCCTGCACTGTTCATAGTGCACCCGGCTCTGATGAATCACAGGAAAAGTCTAAGGCATATTGGCACACCATAGACTTTTTTCATAGTTCGGGTGCCCACAGAGAAGGCTCTGAGTGCCGCCTCTGGCACCCGTGCCATAGGTTCGCCATCACTGCACTAGGTCATTCATGTTTCTTTGTTCCGCTAGCTGAAAGGCATCCCTTAGAATAGGTCAAGGGTATCCCCTCTGAAGGAGTCTATTTTGTAATTTTCTGGATTCTAGATAAACAAATTCTTGCTGTGCCGTGCCTTTGTTCTGTTAATATTTTTGCAGAGCTGTGACCAGACCTCTTGCTTTTTAGTAATTGTAGGCTGGCCATTGTTTTTTATGTGTCACCTTGACACGGCAGTGATAGCAGTTGATACAATTTACATCTGTTATGTTTGGGTACTCTATATTGGACCAATTGTATGTGGTTGACTATTTTCTGATTTTCTGGTCTGTCTCCTTGTTAGTGCAGTACGTGCGAGGGTGGGGACTATTTCCCTGCTACACGGGGTTCCCCGTCTTCCCATGACCGTGTGCCTTATGTTATTTTTGTGCATGCTGTACATGATGCATTAGTATACAATTTGATCAAAAAGCATAGGCCCACTCACCATGACCAGGTTGCCTTTTTGAATGGGAAACTACTCTAAATTTAGCGCAGCGCTGCGTGGCGACCACCGGCGCCACAACACCACACCAGCAGGCAGCAGGACCCAGCAGTCAGTCTGTATACACACTTACACAGAATGCTATCAATCACTGATAACACCTCCCCTTATACAGCTATCAGTGACTGACAGCTCTGTATACACACTTACACATATAATAGTATCAGTCACTGATAAGACCTCCCCCATGCACAGCTTCATCTGTATACAAACTTACGCAGAGAATGCTAACAATTACTGATGACACCTCCACCGTGTGCAGCTATCCGTGACTGACAGTTATCTCTGTATGCACATTTACACAGAGAATGCTATCAATCACTTATAACACATCCACCATGAACAGCTATCAGTGACTGGCAGATATCTCTGTATACACAATTACACAGAGAATGCTATCAATAACTGATAACACCTCCCCTGTGTATAACTATCAGTGATTGACAGCTATCTCTGTATACACACTTATACAGGGAATGCTATCAATCATTGATAACACCTTCCCTGTATATAGCTATCAGTGACTGTCAGCTATCTCTGTATACACACTTACACAAGAAATGCTATCAATTACTGATAACACCTCCACAGTGTACAGCTATCAGTAACTGACAGCTATCTCTGTATACACAGTTACACAGAGAATGCTATCATTCACTAATAACACCTCCCTCCTGTACAGCTATCAGTGACTGGCAACTATTTATGTATGCAGACTTACACAGGGAATGCTATAAATCACTGATGACACCCCCTGTATACAACTAAAGTCAGAAAGAGCAGAGATTTAAATGAAAAAAATTAAAAGTTTTACTGAATTTTTTGCCCACAAAACTATACATGAATCTGCTCAGCTCCTCCTGCTCTATAGCATGCCGCCTACAGATTGCACGGCAATTTGTAGTGACAGGTGCTTTTTAAGATACATGCAACTGTAGCATCATAAGCTTTAGCATTACTTGCATTCTACTTTGTAATACTACAAAAACATTTTGTGAATTACAGGTGATTTTGGGACATTTTGTCATGGACTGTCATTTGTTTGGATTATCTGCTATATTTTAAGACAAACATTTATCTGAATGTTCAGAGTTTGTGTTGGTTGGCTGAACAGCTTGTTGAGCTGAGTAACACACGTTCTCTAATGTTGAGTGAAAATCACTGGAATAAAGTACAATTTGTAATGGCTATATACGCAGTGACTGTCAAAGTGGATAGGGTCAAAGTCGGAACAGAAAACCAGAAATAGAAAGAAGTGAGATCTGGATGCTGCAGAGTTTCATTTGTCTTGTTAATTCTTAAAGAGAATGTGTTATCAAAAAATGGCCTAATGTTTAAATCAAGATTTTATGTTGATATATTCATAAAAATTTTCATGATGGTGTTTCCATGTTGCTATCCTTATTTAATTTATTTAAAATATTTTTACACTGGCAACATAGCCTAACAATTGGCGTCACTCTCTGGTCTTTTCAGATCACAATTCAGCAATTATCTCAACATATTCAGAATTATAATGACAGGTATCACCTATATATATAGATAATACTGGATCCACCATTAACAATAGCTTATCTGCTCTTTCCTTGTAAAATGACCTCTGTAAAGGTCACAGAGCATGCCCAGAAAACTCCCTATAGAAATCAGTGAGGTGCCTCCTGGCCATTGTGTCTCTGGTTCATGGTGGCTTCTGTAAAGCATATCTCTAAATGCCATTAAAGAGGACCTTTCACTAGAATAAAAAATCTAAACTAACTATACAGACATGTAGAGCGGCGCCCAGGGATCCCCCTGCACTTACTGTTATACCTGGGCGCCGCTCCGTTCTCCCGGTATAGCCTCCAGTATCTTCATAGTTAGGCTCCACTCAGGGGAACCTACCCGCGTCTCATTCTCCCATGCTGTAGCGCTGGCCAATCGCAGCGCTCAGCTCATAGCCTGAGAGAGAAAAAAGCCTCTCAGGCTATGAGCTGAGCGCTGTGATTGGCCAGCGCTACAGCATGGGAGAAGGAGACACCGGCAGGTTCCCCTGGGTGGAGCCTAACATATGAAGATACCAGAGGCTATACCGGGAGAACGGAGCGGCGCCTAGGTATAACAGTAAGTGCAGGGAGATCCCTGGGCGCCGCTCTACATGTCTGTATAGTTAGTTTTGATTTTTTATACTAGTGAAAGGTCCTCTTTAACAACTTCCCCGGCAAGATGTCATGTTCAGGAAATAGAATTAAAAAAATATCTGCAATCAGGAGATAAAACAGATTAGGAAAAAAGGATTTGGGTCACTATCTGGTTTAAACTGGCAGAAAAATATACAGGTGACACAATCCCTTTAAAGCTGCATGATTTGAGTATTGGGATAATACTCTTATCTAGAATAATGAAGCAGGTTTACCTACAATCTTCTGTAAAACCACTGATAATACAGTATGAGTCATTGTTCCAAAACATATAGTAGTTTTGGCAAATAGAAAACAGAAAATATGAGCAATGGGGTTATATTCTTGTGAACATGACCCCAATTTCCAATAAAAGGTTCAGAATATTTGAGTGGAGTTGAGGATCTGCTCTTCTGTTTTTATTTTCTTCCAGAAGTTCATGGGTCATGTAGGAGAGGGCATCTGCTTCAATCAGTTACCTTACATTCGGACAAAGGTCAGCAAGAAGGAGGAAGGGAGTGAATGATCTACTGGAAAAAATAGAGAAGAATTCTTGATTGATTAGGGTGGAGTGTTTATTGTAGAGTCTATTTAGATCCATATTTTACTCTGGTGGTCAAGTATAGTGCTTGCTATGTGCACATCATCCCAGATTCTGTTCGATCCTTGCTTGTTCTCTGTATATTCTTGAATCTAAACAAATATAAAATAATCAGCAGGCACTCACCATCTGAATTTCACATATGTAACACATTTAATATAATGATTGATTAAATAAAATATTATGGATAATAGTACAGTGTATTTTAAACTTTAAATACAATGTATGAAAAGAATTGACAACCATATAACCAATTACAAATGAATAAAAATGTCAGATGTGATAGAATCAATTGTAAAAATCAAATAAAAAAATTGAATAAAAATTGAATAAAAATCAGATAAGTATCACCTAGGATTATTTTGATGGATTTTTCTTTTTAAAATATTCAAATGCAATTTTGAATGCCCACTAGGTGAACTTGTCTATATGTCCTTGTTAACCATCCAATACAAAGTTCTTTGCAGAATGTGCACAATTATAATGTATGTTCGACCAAATTTCGATCAGTCTTTTATCGCAGATATCCTTGATTTATGCAATAGGACTCTAAGGCTGTGCAGTTATATCAATGGGTGACTTTTGAATTAATAATACGATATATCTTGCATAAGATTAAATAGTCAATTGTTCGTATAAAATTCGATAGCGCTTACTGTAGAGGCGTCCCTCACAGTTAAGCTACTCACCCAGACCCAGAACATTTGTCTTTTCTTTTCGTATAGTGTGGTTATGGCGCTCAGCTCTCGGTGTCCCACGTGGTGGTAGATAGATACCTTTTAAGAAAAAGACAAAGTTGTTAGTTATCTTTAATAATTCTGGCTTTTTCGGGTCTGTACATCTTAATCCTGCAGGATTATTTAATTTATAGTTTGGTTCCTTTAGTCCGCCAGACGCGTTTCGAGGTGGCCTCACCTCTTCCTCAGTGGCTTAAATGGCTTAAATGAACAGGTGAGGTCTCCTCGAAACGCGTCTGGTGGACTAAAGGAACCAAACTATCAATTAAATAATCCTGCAGGATTAAGAAGTACAGACCCAAAAAAGCCAGAATTATTCAAGATAACTAACAACTTCGTCTTTTTCTTAAAACTTATCTATCTACCATCTATCAATTATTTTCGTACATTGTACTTAAAGTTTAAAATATACTGTACTATTATCCATAATATTTTATCCACAATATTTTATTTAATCAATCATTATATTAAATGTGTTATATATGTGAAATTCAGATGGTGAGTGCCTGCTGATTATTTTATATTTGTAGGGGAATCACTTGCAGCAGGGCACCATTACCACGGTGACAAGTGGAGTGAGCCACTATAATCTACAATCCCAGATTCTGTTCTATCCTTGCTTGTTCTCTGTATATTCTTGAATCTGGAGTCTAGCGAGCTACCTGTATATTCAGGGATCTGTAATTCCACAGTTTTTACTGTTTTGGGGATTTATCTGTGTATTGTCTTAGTTAAATTCAGATAGGAATCTGGTTGTGCAGTTTAGCTCTACAGTAAGTGATTGGGGTCTGGTGAAGAACATTTCTGCAGTCTTGCAAACAATTGGGGTTGTTACATGGTGGACTCAAGAGACCCTATTATCACACTGCTTAACCCTTTCCCTACCAGCACCATACATGTACGGCGCTGGTAAGGTCTTTAAATATGGCCACCGGGTATATGCTTTTGCACACAGCAGAGACCTGAGGATAATGTCTGTGATATGCAATAATGCCAATCACTGACATATAACCTGTAAGGTGCTGGGGTTAATTGTGACCACAGCATCGGAGGTGGCTTTCCTTGGAAACACTGCGCTCCCAGGGCCCAAATGGCTCCTCTACCATTCATTCTTTGTGGTAGCCTCAATCCTTCTGAAGGATCCAAAGTTACCATAGCAGTAGTTCCTATGGAGGCCTGCACGTTGCCAGGCTCCATAGAAACCTACTGTAGCACAACTCCCATAGGCTGCATTAGTAATTCATTGTAGTATATGAGACAAGTGATCTAACAATCACTTTACGAAAAAGAAAAACAGTTTTTTAAAAATATATATAAAAATTTAAATCACCTCCCCTTCCCCATAATAAAAATGAAAATAAACAAAAAAAGATAATTTCACTGCTGCATCCCAAAACGCCCGTAATATTAAAACATAAATGTATTTATTCTGTAAGGTGATTGCTGTAACGGAAAAATGACAGATTACCCCACAGAGAATAAGCCATCATACCGCTCCGTAGACACAAATATCTAAGTTTTGGGGGTCAAAATATAATGATGCAAAGAAAAAAATAAATTTTTCAAAAGTTGTTATTAAAACACAAGAAAAACTATAAAAATATGGTATTGCTGTAATCCTATTGACCCGAAAAATATAGGTTACAGGTCAGTTTTATCGCGTAGGGAACAGCATGTAAACAAAACCCATAAAATTTTGAGGGTTTTTTTCCCCCCAGTTTCCAACTACATTGTATGCAATATTAAAGAGTGCCATTAGAAAGTACAACTTGTCCCACAAAAAAAAAAAATCCTCATACGACTGTGTGAACGAAAAAATAAAAAAGTTATGCTTTGGGAGGGTAGGGAGTAAAAGACAAAAACGCAGAAACAGAAAATCGCCTGGGGCTGAAAAGGTTAACCTGATTAAATATTTTTACTATATCACTTTGGCCTCATGCACACAACCGTTCTTGTGTTCCGTTCTGCAAAATGGGGTTCCGTTGTTCCGTGATCCATTTCCGTTTTTGTTTCCGTGTGTCTTCCTTTATTTTTGGAGGACCACCAGACATAAAAGAAGGTAAAAAAAAAGTCTAAGACAGGTTTGCCATGCAAATGATAGGAATAAAACGGATGCAGCTGACAATCTTGTGTGCCTCCGCGTTTTTTAGCGGTCCCATTGATTTGAATGGGTCCGCAAACCGTTTTCCACATACAAGAATAGAACAGGTTATATTTTTTGGACGGACTGGAACAACGGATGCGGATGGCAAACAGTGCACTATCGACATTTTCAACAGCTCCATAGAAATGAATGGGTCCGCATCTGCAACGCTAAAATTGGTGGAACGGACGCAGAGACAAACAACGGTCGTGTGCATGAGGCCTTTATTTGTTAAACTACAACAATATCTGCAGACATTAGAATTCTTGTTTTAGGTTTTTATGGTTTTTCTTTTTTAATACTTACAGGGAGATTCTTCAACAAGATCTGCCAATGAGAAGTGGTGTGAAGTAGTAGAAGAGATCAAAAACATTTTTAACACTGCTGTTAAGTTGCTTCATGAGAAAGGAAAGATGAAAGCCAGCCAAGCAAAAAGATACTTGTCATCAGGTTGCTATACATTTGTTTAATTGGGTCCTTTTAGAGGGTATATTCCTCAGGATAAGTCATCAATAGTGTTGAGCGAATCGTAGTATCCGATGTGGACCTCGATCTGAATTTCAGGCAAATTTAATTTGTGGTAATGAATTAATTTTCCCTGAAATGGCAGTAAAAATATTAAAAGAAATCATACTGCCTTTATTCATTTGTGCGCGAAGAAGCTGCTGCGGCCATCTTGCTTGAAAAATCCCGCACAAAATCTTGTGCGCGGTGACGTATGATGTCACCACGACGGCCAGTGTGATGGCGTCATCGCAGACCACTAGAGATTTCCCCTTGGATCTTCATGCAAAATGGCCACAGCGGCCTCTTTGTGAGTGAAAACAGAATTTTTGAAATGTTTTCAAATTTATTAAAAAGAAAAAAACTAAAATTTTACATGGGCAGACCCTTTTCTATGACAAATCAAATTTACTTGTGGGGAACTCTTTTCTCTTTCATCTTTGAGATGTTTCTACACCTTGATTGGAGTCCACCTATGGTAAGTTCCGTTTATTGGACATGATTTGGGAAGATATACCTTTGTGTATATAAGGTCTCACAGCTGATAACACATATAAAAGCAAAAACCAAGCCATGAGGAGGAAAGAACTGCCTGTATAGCTCAAGAGACAGGGTTGTGTGGAGGCACAGATCTGGAGAGGGGGACAAAAATTTCTGCTGAACTGAAAGTTCCCAAGAGCGCAGTGGCCTTCGTAATTCTTAAAGGGAAAATGTTTGGATCAGCCAGGACTCTTCCTAAAGCTGTCCGGCCTTTTAAAACGAAGTAATTGGTGAAAAAGGGCCTTAAGATCTTGTGTGCAAATGGGAGAAACTTCCCATCTGCAGACGGTCAACCACCACTGCAATATTCCACCAATCTGGACTTTATGGCAGAGTGGCCAGAAAGAAGCCTCTCCTCAGTGAAAGACACAAGAAAGTTTGCAAAAAAGCACCTAAAAGACTCTCAGACTGCAAGAAACATGATTCTCGTGTCTGATGAAACCAAGATTGAACTTTTTGGCCTCAATTCTAAGCATCATGTTTGAAGGAAACAGGTTACTGCCCAATAACTTCCCTACAGTGAAGCATGCTGGCAGCAGCATCATACTGTGTTTTTTTTCAGTGGCTGGGAGAGAGAGACTGGTCAGTGTTGAGGAAAAGCTAAATTAAGCAAAGTACAGAGATATTCTTAATGAAAACCTTATCCAGTGTGCAATAGATTGAGAGATTGAGAGGATCCCCAAATCCAGGTGTGAAAACCTTGTGACACCATAGCAAAGAAGACTGGGGGCCATAATCACTGCCAAAGGTGTTTCAACTAAGTCCTGAATAAAAGTTCTGACTGAATATTTTAGTTTTTCCTTTTCAATAAAGTAGCAAAAATGTAGAACATTCTGGGGCACATGTATTAAGACCGGCGTTTTATGCCGGGCCCTGTGTTGGTGGTGGATCCGCCGAAGTTATGAAGAGGCGCAAGCCTCTCAATAACTTCGGCGCTTCCAGTGACAGTTCTAAATGTTAGACAGCTTCTGAGCAGTCTCACATTTAGAACATTTTCTAGGCCTAAAACAGGAGTAACAAATGGTGAATGAGACGGCCTGCCGGCCCTTCCCCGCCCACGCCACTCCCACAATTTTAGACCTAACCGTTGCACTGCCAACTGCATCTGAAATACAACTTGTTTAGGTATATTTCAGTATAGTAAATGACGCCCTCTGTTTTCACTTTGTCATTATGGTGTATTGAGCGCAGAATGATGGGGAAAACTGTGAGCTTTTTTTATTTTATCACAAGGCTGCAACATAACAAAATGTCAATAAAGTGAAATGGTCTGAAGACTTTTCGAATGCACTGTATTAGTCTGTGACAAGTCATATATTTTAGATGTTGGTATTGGAATTATTTAATTGACTGAATATTTTTGTTTCCCTAGCCTTGGAAGATGAATTTGACTTTGCTTTAGGAAAACAAACAGCGGCATTTTTAAAGAAATGTGTTTGCTACATTCGGAAAATATCCAATATTGAAAAACATCTGAAAATACCTGAGATGTCCAAGTATACAGATGTGGTTAAAATAGAAGGCAAAACCGTGCGAGACCCAGAGGCCCATGAGAAGATGGTAAAGCTCAGGGATGAATTTATTCCAACGATTGTTGCATCAGCCAATCTACGGGTTTACACCTCAGTAACACATTGTGACATGAAACTGGGCTATTCTCAAGAGGTGGAGAACCATTATGTGGAAGGACTTTGCAAGCAGTTCTATGAGGACATGATTGATATAATCCAGGCAACTGTGCAACAGAACTTTGAAACCGAGACAGATCCACTCTACGATGAGATTTTACAGCATTTGTCCTTGTGCAGAACCTACTCTTCCTTTTATGAATACAGATGTGAAGCACTAAGCCTTGTTCATAAATACATACAGCCTTCCAAATCAGGCCATGTCAACCCACTAGTAGTATATGGTGGACCTTGCACTGGAAAAACACTACTTTTAGCAGAAGTAGCAAAAAAGGTAAGTGTCAACTGTATAACGTTACCAGTTGGGTTCATGTTCATGGGTCTCAATATGGAACGGAAAATCAATCAAAAACATACATAATTTGGAAAATGTAAAATACAAAACCCTGTGAATTTAAAATATTTATGCCATTGTCTCAAATAATCAAATTTAAGCTCAAGATTTTTTCTGTTCTGAGTTTCTTTTGGATATAAAGCATAGGTTATATTTTAAGTCTTCATATACAGATGGGACAATCTTTTTCAGTACACTTGGCACATGTTATCAGATGTTCCACATTTTATAATCGGCAGATTGTGTTTACTGTGCTCAATCTGTTTATCAAAGATCAGACTACTGAAAATAGTTTTTTTGGGTCACAGACTGGTATGTAGTAAAAATCTCACTATATTTTTAATAAATGTCTTATTATTAACTGCATTGCTATGTAACAGTGAACCATAGTTATGTGCTGCATCATGCATTTTGTGGCAAAGCTGGCCATAGACCTATGGTAATTGTTCACAAAATCCGTAAATTGTACTTTTGCATTACAATGTCAGAGATTGTACCATTTGATGTACACAACACACAAATGAAAATTAAAAATAGTTTTTACTGTGAAACAAACAATAAATGTGTATTCACTCCCTGAAAGTCAGTGCTTTTTGGAGCCACCTTTTGCTGCAGTATGTCTCATAGCCTAGCATATCTAGACACTCAGATTTTTGCCCATTCTTCCAAAATTGCTCCAACCTCTTCAGGATAGATGGGTTGTGTTGGTGTACAGCAGTCTTCAAATGATACTATAGATTTTTAATTGGCTTGAAGTCTAGGCTCTGACTAGGTCATTCCAAGACATCTAAATGTATTTATTTTACGCACTTATATAGCACTGCTATATACTGCAGCACTTTACATCAAGCTGTCCCCAGTGGCGATCACAATTCCCTTCAGTTTGTCTTTGGATTGTGGGAGGAAACCGGGGTAAACCCACCCAAAGACAAGGAGAACATGCAAACTCCATGCAAATGTTGTCCTTGGTCAGATTCAAACCCATGACCCAGCACTGAGCCACCGTGCTGCCAAAAATATATGTAGCTTTAGCAGTTGTTAGGGTCATTATCCCAGTCTCAAATCTCTGGCAGACTGGAACAGGTTTTCCTCTATAATTGCTCTGTGTTTACTGCCATCCATCTTCTCCAGTTCTGACTAGTTTTCCAGTCCCTACTGTGTTAGTTTTTATGCCACAAATAAAGTTTCTCATGATGGAAAAAAAGTACAATGTTAGCCTCATTTGACCAGGAGCTTGTCACGGATGGTGTTACAGAAAACTAGAAGACACAAATGAAGATCCAACTGACTTGATCCAAAACTAAGGAACAGGAGGGTAAGCCCTGTAAGAGCCCTAGCTCTCTCCCTTACTGCTCAGCCTATGCAAAAATCTCAATGGTAGAAAATTGCATATCCTCGTTCCTCGACTGTATAACACCTGAACACCCTATAATAGTGAGGGGACACGACCACCGGCTCCCTACACTTAATACGGAGGGAGTCAGGGTCACCTAGGATCAAGCCCACAGGCAAACAGAAATAAAGAAAACAGACTTATCTTGTGGATGCAGTATTAACAGCTTCTAGCACACTCCAGAAAGTTGTATAAACCGCAAAGTGATGCAGTATGGGAAGGGATTTAAAGGGATGCAATCAGTGCAACTACATGACACCTGAGAGAGGCTAACGAGATGAGAAAACGAAAGCAAAACAAAAGGAACCTCAAGCAGGAGGTTCTGTAGAACGTCTGTCAGAGCTTCTCAGATGTCTGGTGGTGACAGAGCTTTTTCCAAGTGTGCAACTTGCTGTTTGGTGAACACTAGAGATGGGCAAATTTCCTCAACTTCGTTGCAGGTCCAAATCGGTCAAGACATTCTATTTGGGAACAAATTGATTCTACCAGAATTTAAAATGTTTTAAATGCCTGGAAATGTATTTAGAAAAATTATCCCATTTTTGGAAAAATGCTTGCCGAATTTTGATTCTAAATAATCGATTCAATGTTTTCTTATGTTTTGCTTTAAGCAATGGCTGTTTTCTGGCCATACTCATAAAGCCCCACTCTGTAGGGTATACAATTTATAGTGCTCCTATGGACAGATACTTTGATATTTGGAGCTTCTTCAGGATATGGCCACATGGTCAGGTTTCTTGATACAGTTTTGGTGGCCAAATTCAGGAGCAGGAGATGTATCTGTCCTTAATTCTTCCTCTCCTTTTATAATTCACTCTTGATTTTGGCTTCCAGAACTGCATCAAGAAACCTAAACATGTGGCCATATCCTTATTGTTATCTTTGGTGTCCTTGCCGAACCTCTGATTAATGCCCTTCTTGCCCGATTTGTCAGTTTTGGTGCGCAGCCTCCTCTTCTCAGGTTTGTAGTTGTGCCATATACTATCCACTTTGTTATAATTGATATAATGGTGGTCCATGGGTGATCTTTACTTCTCCACAATGCTGTTCTATACCCCTCCACAACTTTGTCTCTGACGTGTTTGGAGAGTTCCCTGGTCTTAGTGATGCTTGCTTAGTTGTGTTGCAGACACAGGGGCCTTTCAGAACATACACTAGGTAAACGCTATTTATACTCGCATCAGACATATCACTTTGATTGCACACAGTGGAACCTTATTCAACTAATTATGTGACACTGGAAGTGAATTGGTTACACCAGACCTAATTTAGTGGTCTCATGGTAAAGTGGGTGAATACATATGCACTTGCAACTTTTCAGTGCTTTTGTATTATTTTTTAAGCAAGGTATATATAATATCTAAATTAAAATCCATTTTAATTTAAGACTGTAATACCATAAAACAGGGAAAAAAACAAGGGTGGGCACTTTCTCGAGGCACTGCATTTCTTCTGAAGCCACTGAAACTATGATATCCTCTCACCAGTGGGGTTCACATTTTAATTTCCCTATCTCAGGCATAGAGGGGGGCAAATTTTATGGGAAACCAATTAAAGTATTACCATATTTTTAGAATGTGAAAGGAAACTAGAGTACCCAGAGGAAAGCCACAAAAACACAGTGAGAATAATAGAACGCAGATGTCCTTGGTCAGTTTGAAGCCAAGAACCCAGTGCTGTGAGACAGCAGTGCACACTACTGAGCCATCATGGTGCCCATTAAATTAAAAAGAATAAACATAAAGTGTGAATGTGTATATATAAAATTGTGTTATCATATTTTACCAGGACCATCCACACAACCAAAATCTAGTCATTCCGAACCTCAACTTCCCTTTCTACAATGCAACATTTTTAGGGTCACCACACCACTTAAATACTTTGATGAACTTTTGTTTCCTGGCAGCTGAGGGTGGCTTAAAGGTTAATGATGGTTAATGACATTGGTTGATTGTAAAGGTTGTAGTGTAGGATTGGATTTGTTTTAGAGTGTTCTATTGGTTAATAATATCTTTGATGGTCTTCAGTGGCATTATTGTATAGTTGGGTTAGTGACAACATTTTACGTTATTAGCGCCATTCCTGGTGGTCTAGGGTAGAGAAAGTGTTAATAACATCCCTGGTGGTGTAAGGTAGTGAAGTGACTGATGTCAGGGACCACATTTTACTGATTACATTCCTCCTTTGTGCCTTAGAGCATGAGGTTTTATTTCAATTTATGGTAGTGAAAGTGTAGATGTACCAGCTGATTTAGGGTGTTGATGGAGTCCATTTGAACATTTCTTCTCAGTTATCTAATTCCATATTATATTAAATATTAATGAAATATTCACATTTATAAATAAAAAAAAGCATGTTTAAGAAAAATCAAAATATAACAAGTACAAACCGGATTCCAAAAAAGTTGGGACACTCAACAAATCGTGAATAAATACTGAATGCAATGATGTGGAGGTGCCAACTTCTAATATTTTATTCAGAATAGAACATAAATCACGGTACAAAAGTTTAAACTGAGTACCATTTTAAGGGAAAAATATGTTGAATCAGAATTTCATGGTGTCAACAAATCCCAGAAAAGTTGGGACAAGGCCATTTTCACCACTGTGTGGCATCTCCCCTTCTTCTTACAACACTCAACAGATGTCTGGGGACCGAGGAGACCAGTTTCTCAAGTTTAGAAAGAGGAATGCTCTCCCATTCTTGTCTAATACAGGCCTCTAACTGTTCAATTGTCTTGGGCCTTCTTTGTTGCACCTTCCTCTTTATGATGCGCCAAATGTTCTCTATAGGTGAAAGATCTGTGCTGCAGACTGGCCATTTCAGTACCCGCATCCTTCTTCTACGCAGCTATGATGTTGTGATTGATGCAGAATGTGGTCTGGCATTATCTTGTTGAAAAATGCAGGGTCTTCCCTGAAAGAGATGACGTCTGGATGGGAGCATATGTTGTTCTAGAACCTGAATATATTTTTCTGCATTGATGGTGCCTTTCCAGACATGCAAGCTGCCCATGCCACACGCACTCATGCAACCCCATACCATCAGAGATGCAGGCTTCTGAACTGAGCGTTGATAACAACTTGGGTTTTCCTTGTCCTCTTTGGTCCGGATGACATGGCGTCCCAGATTTTCGAAAAGAACTTTGAATCGTGACTCGTCTCACCACAGAACAGTCTTCCATTTTGCCACACTCTATTTTAAATGATCCCTGGCCCAGTAAAAACGCCTGAGCTTGTGGATCTTGCTTAAAATTGGCTTCTTCTTTGCACTGTAGAGTTTCAGCTGGCAACGGCGGATGGCACAGTGGATTGTGTTCACTGACAATGGTTTCTGGAAGTATTCCTGAGCCCATTCTGTGATTTCCTTTACAGTAGCATTCCTGTTTGTGGTGCAGTGTCGTTTAAGGGCCCGGAGATCACAGGCATCCAGTATGGTTTTACGGCCTTGACCCTTACGCACAGATTGTTCCAGATTCTCTGAATCTTCGGATGATGTTATGCACAGTTGATGATGATATATACAAAGTCTTTGCAATTTTTCGCTGGGTAACACCTTTCTGATATTGCTCTACTATCTTTCTGCGCAACATTGTGGGAATTGGTGATCCTCTACCCATCTTGGCTTCTGAGAGACACTGCCACTCTGAGAAGCTCTCTTTATACCCAATCATGTTGCCAATTGACCTAATTAGTGTTAATTGGTCTTCCAGCTCTTCGTTATGCTCAAATTTACTTTTTCCAGCCTCTTATTGCTACTTGTCCCAACTTTTTGGGGATTTGTTGACACCGTGAAATTGTTAATCAACTTATTTTTCCTTTAAAATGATACATTTACTCGGATTAAACGTTTGATCTGTCATCTACGTTCTATTACAAATAAAATATTGACATTTGCCATCTCCACATCATTGCATTCAGTTTTTATTCACAATTTGTTTAGTGTCCCAACTTTTTTGGAATCCGGTTTGTAAATTATAAATTATATAAATTTCAAACATAATGTAAAAGAATAAAGTTTTTTGTTTTATATGACTTTTAAGGCATTTTCGGAGATCAGCAAAAAAAATTGACAAATAGGGGTAAATACCATAAAATAATAAGTCATTACTCACCTGATAAATCCTCCAGCATTCTAGCACCAGCTGGTCTTTGCAGTGCTCCAGTGAAGACATGTCCATCTATCCATGTGACCATTGCAACCAATCACAGTCTTGTGCCGAAACCAGTGAATGGCTGCAGCCGTCACATGGGTAGGTGGGCTTATCGCTGCAGCATTCTATCTTCCTTGGCCAAATTTTTGCTGTTTTTGGAAAAGCTCAATTTAATAAATCTTAACATTTATGTAATTTAACCATTTACTATTCTAATTTGAGCTCATCATTTGTATTATAGGTCTGTTCGTGGCTTCAAGAAGACATGGGACCTGAGTCTGACCCTATCGTCATTGTAAGATTCCTTGGATCCACAGAAATGAGCTCTGAATTAAACTGTCTGCTTCAAAGCCTATGTGAGCAGCTAGCTGTCAATTACAGATGTTTACTGCAGAACATTCCGAAAAAGATTGTTGATCTGCAAGAGCTCTTTTTAAACTTGCTGAATGAGTCTTCTTTTCACAAGCCTCTGGTTCTCGTGTTAGACAGCCTTGAACAACTTGCAGATGGTGATGATGCCAGGAAACTATGGTGGCTCCCTATTCACCTCCCGCGCACAGTTCGTATAATATTGTCAACACTGCCAAAAAAGCATGGAATCCTCCAAAAATTACGGTGCCTTATACACAACGAGGACAACTACATAGAACTTATTCCACGAGATCGGAAAATGTGCAGCCAAATACTTAAACATCAGCTATTGAGAGTTAAAAGGAAAGTAACTTCGGGTCAACAAATCTATGTCAATGAAGCATTTTCTAGGTGTACTCTACCTATGTTTGTGAACCTGACCTTTAGAGAGGTCAGAAATTGGAGGTCTCATAAGGACGTTGATGAATCTACTCTCTGTGTGACTGTCCATGAGAACATAGAGCAGTTATTCTGTTCTCTGGAAAACAAGTGTGGACTGAGGTTGGTCTCAAGAGCACTTGGTTATATTACAATGGCTAAAATAGGACTCAGTGAGGTGGAGCTAGAAGACATTCTGGCTCTTGATAACAATGTCATGAATGAGTCACTAACAAATGAGAGAACATTTAATCCATTAAGAATACCATACACTTTCATTGCACAAATTAAAGAAGATCTTGCAGGATATTTAGTTGAGCGACACATAAGAAATTGTACCCTTTTGGTTTGGTCTAATAGACATCTTCACCTAATTGCCCAAAAGTTGTATCTCAGCAATGACGATGACCTGCAAGAAATGCATATGAATATGGCAGAATACTTCCTTGGTGTATGGTCGGGAGGCAGGAAAAAAACATTCTACAATGATCATCGCTATTTTGAAAACTGCATTCAGAACGAACACAGGGGCATACATGATAATGAAATCCACTACAATGATGAAAATGAATTTGACAGGCAAGCTCCTGAGCAGCCATGGGCTTTTCAGTGTAATCCTCTACAGCCTGATATTTTTTTTGTAAATCACAGGAAAATGACAGAACTACTGCATCACTTAACAAGATCTGGAATGACAGATGAAATAATGTCTGGGATCATAATGAATTTTAGCTGGCTTTACACAATGATCAAAATTGGACAATTTGATAGGGCTTTAAGTGACATTGAAATAGCATATAATTACTCACAGGAAAAAGAGCTGAAATTTCTCGCAAGTACTCTTCAAAGCATAAAAAACAAGGTTCTAAAAAATCCAGGGTCACTTTCTGCTGAACTGCAGCAGATACTTCTGCCAGTTGTGAGTTATTTGCCTAAGTTCAGGAACCTTCTTGTAGAATGTGACAGAGATGGACCTAGATACTGTTCGATTGTGCCATTGCACTCATCAATGGATGTGACATACACCCCGGAAAGGCTTTCTTTGTCATCTAGCTCATTACATGTTACAGAGGTCCTTCCTACTTATAGCCCAAATATAATTATTTCTGCACTTGAGAATGGCACAATCAGTACCTGGGATGTTGAGTCGAGGCAACTTTTAAGACAAATAACCACTACTGAGTTTGTAATTATGGGAATGAAACTTTCCGCAGATGAAAAATATCTTGTTGTGTCCACAGCAAAAAATACCCTGTTGATTTATGACAACTTAAACTCTTGTCTTCTATCTGAAGTGGAAGTTAAAGGTTCCAAAAGTGTAGGAGGTGGGCCAAACCTAATCAATGGCTTTACACTGTCTCATACACATGCACTAGCTTGGTTGGAAGCAAGTAAAGATGTTAATGTCATAGATTTACTGTATGGCTGGCCACTTTATAATTTCCACTGCTGGTATGAAGTCACATGCATCCAGTGTTCTTCAGATGGGCTATATGCATTTTGTGGCCAATACCTCAATACCACCACAATATTCCACTTAGGCACTGGCGAGAAATTATCAACTGTAACTTCAGAATTTTCTGGTGGCTTTGTAAAATATATTCTTGTTCTTGATACAAGTCAAGAAGTGGCTATGATTGACAATGAAGGGAGCCTCTCTGTTTGGAACATAGAAGAAAAAACCAATCCCCAACTGATGGAAGAGTTTGATTGTACGAAGGGGGACAGTGACGTTATTAGCATTGAGCTGTCTGAAGACCAAAGTGCACTTTTAATCTGTAAAGCATTGAGCATTGAACTACTAGACACACGTATGTGGAAAGTTTCAGAAAAGTTTAGGGCAAAACGTAATGAGCGATTTATATCAGCTATTCTCTCTCGGAACTGTGACTGCATTATCGCTTCCATTGAAAATACCTCATCTATATTTGTTTGGAGAAGAGATACTGGGCAGTGCATGGCAAGTTTACAGGAGATCTCAGGAAGTATAGTGAAGTTGGTGAAATCCAGTCATCATAACTTACTTTTGTCCCTGTCCATCAGTGGAGTGCTGTCTATCTGGGACATTGACATCTTAAGCGCAATGTCCAATATTGACAAGACCGGGAGAGGTGTTCTTATGGTTTTATTGTCTGGGAGAGGAGATTATATCTACTCAATTGATGGATCTGAATATGTTCAAAAATGGAATTTTAACACGGGCTTCATTGAATCAGCCTTTAAGCATGAAGGTATTGTAGAACATGTTGTACTGACAGCTACGGGAGAACTGATGGTCACCTCAGATGAGAAATGTAATCAATATGTTTGGCATACTGGTACAGGGGAAAACCTTTTCCGGATTAGCGGTCAAAGAATATTGCAACTGTTAATTACTCATAATGATCAATTTGTAGTGTCGTTATGTGAACAAAATGCGTCCAGAGTATGGAGGCTAGCAACAGGCCATAAAGTATGTAATATCTTAGCTACCTTAAAGAATGCACTTATAACGACTGCAAATACCTTTTTGATTGGAATGACCAAGAACAAACTTTTGGCGGTGAGTCTATGGACAGGAAGCATAACAAAAAAATACTGCTGCGATGATGGATCAACCATCATCAACTTCAACCTAATTCCAGACTGTCCAGAGTTGGTTGTGTTCATGACATCCACTGAGGCAGTGAACATCTGGAGCCTTGCTGAGGAAGCCATTTGCCGAAGAGTCCAGCTACCATGTAACTTCTTAAGAAATCTTAATGATTTTGAAATCTCACCTAATGGGAAACTTGGGATTATCACCCATGGAGATGAAAAGTTTAACGTTTTAGATCTTCACACAGGAAAACTCAGAGTAGTGCACGCATCAGGTATTATATGGAAGCAGAACTTATCTTGCGATGGACGTTATCTGGTGTACATTTGCTTCCAAAATGGGGAAGATGATGAAGATAATTCCGTCTCAAGTTTAATAGTAATGAGACTTGCCGATGGGAAAAGCATTGGTGCTTGTACCTTATATAAAATCCCAACCTTTCTTGCACTCTCACAAAGGCACCTCAATATCGTTGTAGGCTTTGATGACGGAAGCATTGGCACTTACACTGTGGTGGATCGGGTTGATGCAACATTAAAAATTAAAATTGCAACTTCCAATAGCCGTCAAATTTTCAATAACAAAACTCATTTTCATAGGCCCAAATGCAATAATTACATCTATAAAATGGCACCCGACTGCTTGTGGCGGGAATCCACCGAAGTGTTTGCAAGAGATAGTCCCATCACAGTTTCCGAATCCGGTGAAGGAACAGAGTCAACACCGACCAAAAAGCATAACTTTTGCTATGAGAAAATGTGTTCTGCCATAGACTGCCGGGGGCAAAGCTTTGCCGCTAACAACTAAGACCACCAAATGATTGAGAAGTTAAAAAATGTTTACAAATGAGTCCTATAATTCAATATAGTGCTCCTTGGTAGATAAAGTGTGATACATTTCCTTATGATGGAAGCATTTGCAAAAGTATAACAGAATTTTATCCAGCACTTAAAGAGGACCTTTCGCTACAATAAAAAATCGAAACTAAGCATACAGACATGGAGAGCGGCGCCCAGGGATCTCCCTGCACTTACTATTATCCCTGGGCACCGCTCGGTTCTCCCGGTATAGCCTCCGGTATCTTCATATTTTTGGCTCAACTGGGTGGAGCCTGCCGGCGTCTCCTTCTCCCAGGCTGTAGCGCTGGCCAATCACAGCGATCAGCTCATAGCCTGAGAGGTTTTTTTCTCTCTCAGGCTATGAGCTGAGCGCTGCGATTGGCCAGCACTCCAGGCTGGGAGAAGGAGACGCCGGCTCCACCCAGTTGAGCCGAAAATATGAAGATACCGGAGCCTATACCGGGAGAACCGAGCGGCGCCCAGTGATAATAGTACGTGCAGGGAGATCCCTGGGCGTCGCTCTCTATGTCTGTATGCTTAATTTAGATTTTTTTTACTGTAGTGAAAGGTCCTCTTTAATGATCTGTAATCCAGCATGCACTGCAAAAGGACTTGAGGTATAAAAGAAGGAAATTTACTGCCCTTGCCATTTTCTCCTGAACAAAAGGGAAAACAAACATAATGATCAGATCAAGGTTGTCTCCTTGTAAACAGATTACTGCTTACAAGGAGACATTTCTTATTCTAGAATAGAATCAGTAATTCTTTGCTCATTCAGCATCGCTGGTTGCTATTGGCAGCCATAGGAAAAAATATCAACTATTACAGTACACTGCAAAAAATACATGACTAGGGTATTGGTTAGACTGCTCGGGTCTTCCTAACCCCCTCCGACAAATAAGAGCCAGACTCAGAACTTGAATTAATTCGGGCACAGCAGCCGTTTTATTAAATAAATAAAATAACAAAACATTAATAAATTAACATTAACCCCTAATAACCTGAGTAAATGACGAGGGAGGTCCTAGAAGCCCAAATAAAAAAGAAATTACCAAAACAGACCGGCAACTCCATCTTGCCCCCAGCCGATGAACGCCAGCTCGAAGGCACCAACTGATGGGCACCTAATGCCTCGATTCCTGTTAACCGATGAGAGTCCAGTCCCACCCGTGGGGGCCCTCCCATTCTCAATGATCACCATATCCACCAACTTCTAGGACCTCTCCCCGCCACGACTGCCGCGACAATCCCCACCATCAATCTACCCCACACACATACTAACCCCCAATAACCAGCTCGGAGGCACCAACTGATGGGTGCCTATTGCCTCGATTCCTGTTAACTGATGAGAGTCCAGCCCCACCCATGGGGGCCCTCCCATTCTCAATGATCACCATATCCACCAACTTTTAGGACCTCCCACCACCAACGACGTGCAACTTGACCCACTTAAGTTTGCGCGTTCCTCCACATTCTCAGGGCTATCTCAATACCACCTTGGATTCCCAAAGCCCATAAATCAATAACAACTGCGTTAAGGTGCACACCATCCACCCTTCAAAATTCGCCCACTCCTGCATGCCAAACGGCGAACGCATCATTCCTAGCCACAAATCTGCCGACCACCCTATTGACCTTAATGCGGGCCTTATTCAACCTGTCCACTGACCTCGCACAGCTCCAAGTCCGCCTTGGCACAATGTCCGACCACACCGTAACCATGTTTGGAAACAAAGCCCATAACCTCAGGAGATCAAATTTGATGTCCCTAATTTGCTCCCTGAACGGCTGAGCCCCAAGATCATTCCCCCCAACGTGTAATACCAAAACGTCTGTGGGGCGATCTAAACGCATTAACCTATGCACCTCCTGCAACACCCCGCCTCAAAGCATACCTCTCATCCCAATCCACCGCAAAACAGCAACATGACGCCCAAAACCCAATTGCCACCCGTTTGGTCTGACTTCTGCTCTTATTGCCCCCTAAAACACGAACGAGTGTCCCACCTTCTGTGTTCCTAACTACACACACCACCTCTCCCAAGCCTCCCATGCCTTACCGTACACAGCCCAAGTTCCAGGACTCAATGATGCCCAAACCAGCCCCATTACTGTTCCTCCAAGACTTCCCACAGACAAGCAGGACAGTCCAACCCCTTGGACTCCGCCTCTGGCGCCAGTTCACGAAAAAGGCTCCCACTGTGAACGGGAAAGGGCTTCCGCAATACAATTAAAAACTCCCGGAACGTGAACTGCCACTATCCACGCATTGATGGACAAGCATCTGAGCACTAAAAACTGCAACAGCTTAACAACCGGGGATGACGACGTGGACAAACTATTAATTGCCTGCACTACCCACAGGCTGTCGCAATAGAACCAAACCTTCTTATTCGCAAACTTATCTTCCCACAGCACCACTGCCATCACAATTGGAAAAAACTCCAACAGAGCCTCATTTCTGACCCAACCCTTAGTAACCCAAGAGTCGAGCCATCGAGCTGCATCGTAAAACAGCTCAAAGTCAACGTTATTAACAGCTTCACCCATAACTAACGTTCTCCCATTATAGACCTCTAGAAACCCCGCCCAACCATCCAAAATACACCCCATCGGCATAATTCTACATGCAAAATGAAGTTTACCCAACAATGTTACTCCTTCAACCTAATTTTTGCCCCCTGTTTTGCCTCGCTGACTTCTAATCTTAGGCTACTTTCACACCTGCGTTTAGGTGCGGATCCGTCTGTTATCTGCACAGACGGATCCGCACCCATAATGCAAACGTTGGTATCCGTTAAGTACGGATCCGTCTGCATTAACTCTGTCAAAAAAAGTCTACGTCTAAGTGTAAGTCAAACGGATCCGTCCTGACTTACATTGAAAGTCAATGGGGCACGGATCCGTTACAATTTCACCAATATTGTGTCAATGTAAACGGATCCGTCCCTATTGACTTACATTGTAAGTCAGGACGGATCCGTTAGGCTAGGCATCGCCAGGCAGACACCAAAACTCTGCAAGCAGCCTTATCCATTCAGAATGCATTGGGGCTAAACTGATCCGTTTGGGGCCGCTTGTGAGAGCCTTGAAACGGATCTCACAGGCGGACCCATAAACGGCAGTGTGAAAGTAGCTTTAAATGTTTTAACTTATCCTCCGGCAGCCTACATTCCATTTTTTTCGTGTCGATAACAATCCCCAAAAAACACAACTCGGTTGTCGGCCCCTCTGTCTTATCCACCGCCAACGGAACCCCGAACTCCCCAAAAACTGAATGCACAGTGTGCAACAACAACAAGCACACCCG
Organism: Bufo gargarizans; assembly: GCF_014858855.1. Lineage (NCBI taxonomy): Eukaryota > Metazoa > Chordata > Amphibia > Anura > Bufonidae > Bufo > Bufo gargarizans. Next base: position 83,896,478 of record NC_058080.1, on the reverse strand, counting down.
TGAACCCAGACACAAAAAATGGTCTAAGTAATGAATAACTGATGAACACCCGGACACCCTTAACTATTACCCATTTAGAAAATGAACTAAATGTCTCAAAGTAAGCGCACGACAATGAGCACCCCATTGGCAAACACCTATCCACGAAATAACACTCTTCCCAAAAACAACCTAATAAGTGCAAACTCTCCGGATGAACCGGTAACAAGCGAAACGCCGCTTCAATATCAGTTTTTGCTAGTAACGTCCCCAGGCCCAACTTCCTTACCCATGCCACAGCCGCGTCAAATGACGTATAAACCACTGAACATAATTCAGGATCAATACCATCATTGACCGACGCACCTTTTGGAAAGGACAGGTGAGGAATGAGTTGAAACTTATTCAGCTCTTTTTTGGGAACCACCCCCAACGGCGACACCCTCAAATTTGCCAAAGACAGGTCAGAAAATGGACCCGCCATTCGTCCCAACATCACCTCCCTAGCCAATTTTTCGGAAACTACCTCAGAGTGAATTAGCGCCTCAAATTCTTATGAACTACGAAACCTTGCGATGGAACTTACGGAATGTAAAAACCCGACTAAAAACCTCCCTCCAACAACTTTGCCGCCTCCCTATGCGGGTACTTATTTAAAAACCGTGCCATCGCCAAATTTACAGTTTCCTTTGTTAAACAGGAAACACAACCCTTTTGCTGATGCCGCCGCAAAATTGCCCTGTCCTGACCCCCCAGCATCCTCCCAAAATGACTGTCCCGACCTTATTGGGGCCGTAACCCTTAACCAGAGCACGATATCCTTTTGGTCCCAATGTATTCTGGGCCGCACCGCCTTTCTCTGCCTAAATTGTTTGTCATACCAGAGCCAGCCCGTACCCCCGTAAACCCGGTACGCCCCACCTTTTCCCCAATGACGCTGGCCAAAATTGCAAACGCCTGCAACCAGTTTGCAAACATCCGCAGAATCAAGCGATAACGCCGCTTCTCTTCCTTCATCTTTCTTTCCCTTAACCAAATTTATATCTCTCCAAAGGAAGTAGGTCCCTAACCTCCTGCTTTAAGTGCGCCCCCAGCGGACCCTCAAAGCACACGTACACCTGGCCCTTTGCCGCGTTGTCCACTTTTTGCCTATCGTCCTCCCCCGCATGAGTCTGTACCGACACTGACCCACTTGACCTACTAGCTGTACCCGCGGCAGACTCCCCACTCCCTGAACCCACTCCCCAAGCCGGTAGTGACAATGCTCCCCCAGACTCCTTCCTACTTCACCCGGATGTCCGACGCCCCCCGGACAGCTAAGAATAGAAAGAAGAGGACCCCAAGCAATCTCACCAGGCTGCACGGGCGCTGTGTAACCCATAGCCACTGATCCTGTATCCAGCCACTCCTGGTCACTGATGGCATGTTCCCCAGATGTACTTGCCACCCTGAACCTGCAGTCCGACCTCCCGGTTTCTTCTCCATTAGTGTCGCTCCTGTTCCTCGCTAAGATGGCTCCTGCCACTTGGGGGGCGTGGCCTTCTCATTCATCCCGGGCAGCATAGGGCCTGTGCACGTCCCAGGAAGCCTTCTGCACAGCCCATCCCCCAGCCGCATCTACTCCCTCGCTGAGCGGACCTCCCAGAGCCAGGACACCTGGGAGGGACCGCAGACCCTGGTCCTGATCCTGTCGACATGCTGCAGAAAGCGGGGGAGGGGGGGTAAACTCTCCGCTCTGCTCAGGGTCCTGCCGCTGCACAGGATTCCTCCCACAGTGGGACCGCCTAACTGGAGTCTGCTGCTCAACTACCCGCCGTGGAGGGTCCCCAGAGGGGCTCCCGTGGGTTTTCATCAGGGCTCAAGCGCGCCGGCGGTCCGACCCGCCGTGGTCATCTAGCCCCTTCATCTGGGATCTCCACCGCTACTGGGGGTCCCTGAAGCAGGCCTTTTAACTGCTCCCTCAGCCATCCCAGTCCCCTTGCCTCAGCTTCCCTCCTGATCTGGGCCAGCATCGCTTCCACGGACATGGTGAGTGCAGTTTGATATCTACCTATAAAATGGCACCTATCTCTTCCATACTACCACTTATTAATACCTCCCACCCACCCCAGTTACCCCGGCAACTCCCTCCACCTCCCAGCAATTAACCCTTTAACTTCTGACTCCTCGCCAACCAAACCAGCGTCATGCTGGCCTCCCCTCAGCTCCCCCCCCAGTCCGGCCTCACTGTACAACAAGATGGACTGCCCTTAAAATGTAACCCTTGTTAAATTTCTACACATGATGCAACGGACCTACAGTAAAGGTCCACTAGATGGGTACCAAAGAGGGTAGTGAGTAGAGAGGAGCGAATTTCTTGAATAAATTCGACTCAAATCAAAAATTCCCCAGTGGCCCTGAAAAGTTGTCTATGGCACTCGGAGGTCTCCTAGGATTGTATTCAATACCTTTCAAGCTCTTTACCACCAGGACAGCATTAGTAATGTCAAGGTGACAGCAACATATCTATATGATTAATAACATGGTGCACTGATTTATTTATTTTTTTTATTTAAAAATCCAAATGTGGCAGATGCCTTCTTCTCGGTCTTCTGACCTGTAAAATGGTGACCACCTTTTTAAGTGATTCAACCAAAATGAATAACAATAGTTTTGGATTCGCTAAAATTGATTTGCTCATTTCTAGTAGCGAGAGCCTAGATGGAAAAACTCAATTTGAGGTTCAGTGTAAAACTTGTGCACGAATAAACACTTAGCAAATATTTCTAGACTAGTATACGAGTCTAAACGTTTGCAAAGGTCATTATGTAGAAAACACTTGCAAGACCTCTTTTACATTTGTGGTACAGCCTTCTGGCAAGCTGTTCTGGAATAGAATCCCACCATATTTGCCGGATAACGTCTGGATCTTCGCCGGACCCCATTATAGTAAATGGCAGACCTAAGAAAACTCTGTCAGGCTCTTCTCTACCCGGACAGGAAAGAGAAAAAGAGGGGGTTAATCACCTGGCTCTTGAAATGAAGGTCAGGAGACCTAACTCGCAGGGCGCCAAAGGTATCGGTCCAAATAAAGAATTAAAAAATAGCAGTAATTTTACTCTGGATACTAGGTGCTCCTGATGAAGGGGATTTATACATGTCCCCGAAACGCGTTGGTCCTTCTCCTCACCCTACCCTGAATTCTTAATAAAGGAATTAACAAGACGTACCAGCTACAGGATTGCCGTTATTTTCCTGACATTCTAGAAGCGAACCAGGCGCAGGAGGAAGGGTTTGGGGGTGTCTTGAGTTTATCCTCCATCTCTCCTCCTGGGTGAAGTGAGTACAAAATTGGTTTCACTTTTATTTCACCTTCCAGATGTGTTTTATGATATTGGCACAAATCGATTATATACTATGCAATCAATGTTCCAGTTTGTCAGACAGATTGACTCTGGTAATACATTCCTAATCATTTTAAGAAAGAGTGGCACCCCCCCTATGAGATAAAAACTTTTTACACTTTCCTCTTCTCTACCGGAACAGCCTGCTGGGATGCTGTGCTTGAAATGTGAACTAGCCTAAAGTAGCATAAAAATTATAGCAAATACAGTTGCTGTGTAATTCTTAACTGTTGCGCTACAGTAAACTAAGTCTGAAATCCATTACTTAATTTTAATTTGCCGCTGATCTGTCCCCCTGCTTTACACTGCAGGTGTTCTCATTCAGATTGACTGTTGTTTATAAGAATAAATCCATTAGGAGCTCTCCCGGGAGCCAGTGCAAGGGGTGGGTTTCATTATACTAAGGATAGTATTACAGGTATTATAAGCTACAAGCAACTAACTGTCAGTGAGATATAGAAGAATATCCGGTAATGGTAATAACTAAATTAAAGGGATTGTTCATGACATAAAAAGTTGTTTAGAGGTTTTGAAAATACCTCTAAACTGCAGTTTTGTGTCCAGTATGCGAAACGGAACAAGCCGGATCCAACACTAAAAACAATGTAAGGCTACTTTCACCCTAGCGTTTTTTGTGGATGCGTCATGGATCTGTTACAATAATACAACCGCCTGCATTCCTCATGAACGGATCCGGTTGTATTATGTCTTCTATAGCCAAGACGGATCCGTCATGAACACAAAGTCAATGGTTGACAGATCAGTTTTCTATTGTGTCAGAGAAAACGGATCAGTCCCCATTGACTTTCATTATGTGTCATGACGGATCCATCTTGCTTTGCACCACATCGTGGACAGAAAAACGCTGCTTGCAGAGTTATTCTGTCCGTGATTGGGACGCAACCAAACGGAATGGAATGCATTCTGGTGCACTCCTTTTTTTTCAGTTCGGTTCTGTCCCAATTGACAGTGAATGGGGACAAAACTGAAGCGTTTTCTTCCGCTATTGAGATCCTATAAAGGATCTCAATAGCGGAATGTGAAATTCAAAGGTGCCAGATCCGGTTTGTTCATTTTTGATTTAATACAGCCGGTTGTATTAAATAAAACTAAAGCGTTTTCCTCCGGTTTTTAGATCCTCTGCCTGATCTCAAAACCTGAAAGGAAAACGCAGATGTAAAAGTAGCCTTAGGCCTCATGCACACGACAGTTGTTTTTTGCTTCCGTAAATTGTGCATCCGCCCAAAAAAACTGATCCGTTTTTTGGGGAGGATCCGTTTCTTTCCACAGATCCCTTGTAATAAATGCCTATCCTTGTCCGCAAATGTGAAAAAAGTAGGACATGCACTATTTTTTTTGCTGAAGGGAAACACAGACAACGGACGCGGAACACAAACGGATGAACTATCAGCATTTTTTTGCTGAACCATTGAGATGAATGGGTCCCTATCCTAGCCGCAAAAAGAAACGGAACGGAAGCCGAGAAAAACAACTGTCGTGTGCATGAGGCCTTAAAGGGGTATTCCCATCTTGCTATTTTATCCTCACCTGCAGCCAGCTCTGCTGTTCACTTCCTGGTTTCCTGCTTCTAAGGCTGGCGGGCTTAGGCAGTTTGAGTGAAGGCCTGCCAAGCCTCTTTATGACATCACACTGACAACTCTGTCCTTACGTGCTAGTTCATGTAGATAGGATGAGTCATCAGTCTGGCAGCCTGCAGTGTCTGTGAGGCCCCTCCCCCCTGCTGGGGAATTATCACTCAAAGAGCTATGGTCAGTGACCTCAGTAGACAGTAAGGCTGAGTTCACACGGGCGTGACGGATTTGTTCAGGATGCGTCCCGGGTGTACTGCGGCAAACCCGCGCGAGTAGGTACCCAATTGCAGTCAGTTTTGACTGCGATTACGTTCCGTTCAGTTTTTATCGCTCGGGTGCAATGCTTTTTGCACGCGCATGATAAAAACCTGAATGTGGTACCCAGACCCGAACTTCTTCACTGAAGTTCAGGTTTGGGTTAGGTGGTGTGTAGATGTCATTATTTTCCCTTATAACATGGTTATAAGGGAAAATAATAGCATTCTTTAATACAGAATGCTTAGTAGAAGGTCAATTGAGGGTTAAAAAATAATAAAAAAATAACTCACCTCCTCCTCTTGATCGCGTAGCTGCCGGTCTCCTGTTCTTTCTTCAGGACCTGTCAAAGGACCTGTGGTGACGTCACTGAGATCCTCACATGGTCCAATCACATGGTCCATCACCACGGTGATGGGCCATGTGATTGGACCATGTGATGTGACGTCACCACAGGTCCTTTAGCCGGCAGCTCATGATTAAAGAAGTAAGAAGAGATCGGCAACTACGCGATCAAGAGGAGGAGGTGAGTTAATTTTTTTTTATTTTTCAACCCTCAACTGACCTTCTACTAAGCATTCTGTATTAAAGAATGCTATTATTTTCCCTTATAACCATGTTATAAGGGAAAATAATACAGTGAATAGACTGTCATCTTAGCAACCATGCGTGAAAATCGCACTGCATCCGCACTTGCTTGCGGATGCTTGCGATTTTCACTCAGCCCCATTCACATCTATGTGATAATTGCACAATATAGAGCATGCTGCGATTTTCACGCAATGCATAAGTGATGGGTGAAAATCACCGCTCATGTGCACAGCCCCATAGAAATGAATGGGTCCGGATTCAGTGCGGGTGCAATGTGTTCACCTCACGCATTGCACCCGCGCGGAAATCTCGCTCATGTGAACTCAGCCTAACATGTTCTGTCCTGCAGTCTAATACAGTTTTACACACAGAACCTGACTTATCTTTTACAAACCCATTCTGCGCATCAAAACAATAATTCACTTATATACATTAGCCCACAAGCATGTTAGCCAGTAGCCATATTATCTGTGCTTTTGACTACCATAAAACGTGATCATCCCCCACTGACCAGCACTGATGCAGATTTTTTTCAAATACAGCTCTACTACAATTGTGTATAAACCTTAGACCTTTTACTTGTATAGATGCATATACAGCTCTGCTACATCTGTCTTCCCTGAACCTCTTCTTTTACAGCTCTGCTACATCTGTCTTGCTCTCCACTACCAGCACTGTGTTGGAATCACTTCATATACAGCTCTGCTACATGTGTCTATTTATCTTTCCCCCCAGCACTGTGGATAAACTGCTTCATATAGAGCTCCTATACATACAGCTCTGCTAAAATTGTCCCCAGCGTCCCTGCACTAAATAAAATTGGCCCCAGCGTCCCTGCACTACATAAAATTGGCCCCAGCGTCCCTGCACTACATAAAATTGGCCCCAGCATCCCTGCATTAAATAAATTTGGCCCTAGCGTCCCTGCACTAAATAAAATTGGCCCCAGCGTCCCTGCACTAAATAAAATTGGCCCCAGCGTCCCTGCACTAAATAAAATTTACCCCAGCTTCCCTGCACTAAATACAATTGCCCCCAGCGTCCCTGCACTAAATAGATAACCCCCTTTGATGGTTATAATAAATAAAATTGGTGGATTAGTGGATGATGTTATCCTGCCAGTTACATGCTGTAGCAGGGCACGTCCTCTGTACTGCCGCTCGCTCGTATGGGCACGTCCTCTCTCCTCTGTTTGCTTGGAAGGCCGCGCTGCATACAGAGCATATGCGGCTCTGTATTAGACGCGGCGGAGAAGAAACCAGATGAGCGCATGCGCGGCTAGCGTGCGTGTTCCTGTGGGAATGACCGGCCTCCTGGGTGGAAAGTAAGTCTGTTCTGCGCAAGCGCGGCCCATAGATGCGGCCGTGGAGCGGTGGCTGTATGTATGGGTTGCCACTTGACAACAATGGGGTAAGAGGGAAGGGAATTTTTCAAAATGGGTGCATTATAAATTATAAAATCAAATTGCAAAAAGTATCTATGCCATTAGTGTAAACTTCCCAACTAAGATCTTGAAGATGGGCATACCCCTTTAAAAAGTGGCGGTATAAACACCTTCTCATTTATTCTGGCTAAGTGAGTGATGAACCTTATTGTTCCATATAACGTATAACTAATGATGGAACAAGATAAATGCAATAATACATATCAATCAGTGGATTCATTTATCAGTGTTTTGTGACTTGTAATAAATCCTGTCATTTCCTTCTTTTTACCCCAGAGTTACCAGAAATATAAATGATCAATGTGCTTTCTGTGAACAATTCTTCCATAATGTACAAAATGAGCCTTTAAAGGCCCCCATACGTACAGACCTCCGTTTTTCTGACATCTGTTTATGCTGTTGTATGAGATTAGAAAAAAATGGTTTGTTCTTTCCAAGAAAAATCATCGCTGTCCTTGGGCTATAACCTCATTCCGGCTCATTCCCATTCAAGTGAAAGGGGCTGGAATTAAAAAAGAGACACAGCCCATAGATAAGAGTGCCGCAAAAAATACCCTTTAAAGAAGACCTGTCCCCCTCTGACATGTCTCTCTTTTAGTAATTCCTTGCATTCCCCATGTAATAACAATAATGGATAAACTATTCTCATGACATTACTAACATTTCGTGTGGAAGGTCCAGATGAGTGTTACCAGTTGTGGGTGTGTCCTTTCACAGTCAGACATTATAGAATCATTGCTGCCAATGTCAAACTGTGCAGGGACACCCCCCCCCCCCCCTCCCCCCAACCGGTAAAACCCAGCTGGACCTTTGTTGCAAACTGCAAGTAATCCATTCATTACTTCTAGCAGTTACTATACCATGCTATTTTGGCTATGCATCATTGCTCCTAGCAGGTATAATAAAGGAATGGCATGACACAGAGCCATAAGAATAGACGCTCCAGAAATATTATTACATGGGGAATGCAAGTAATTATTAAACAGACCTGTCAGGAGAGGGGACGGGTCCTCTAGGATAAAATGCATTGCAAACCCTACAGATTCTGATACCTCCTCCTGACTTTGACGTTCTGTGTTGGTGACCACAATGTCTGTAGTGGTCACCAGTAGTTATTCCGTCCAGGCAGTAATGGAAAGGACAAACCCCGAAGACAGGGGCTCAGATGACAAAAGTAATATCTGTATGGCATAGGGCTAGACTGGGGTCTTGTATAACCGGCATTGACTCTAAAATGTCAAACTAGACATGTAAAATGTGAGATATCTGGACGGCTTCACGGTGTGATGTTGACATCTGCCTTAAACGTACATTACATGAAATGACCAAGCGAATACTCTGGGACTGACATAATGCCTGCATAATGTCGATAATATCAAAACTATATCCAAAGGTTCTATATTCTTTTGACTTTATAGGAAATTTCTTACTTGATGTGCTAAATGGGACGTTTCATGTACAGCTACCGACTGTTCTCCGACTTTTCTACACCCGCATTTCAATCCAGTACGTAATATGAAATGTTTAAGGAGAATTTACTTTCATCTAATATATTGTATGTGCAATACGGCATGTCCTTTCCCAGCTTCCAAAAGGACTGACATTAAAAGTAAAAACAAGCTTGTCGGGCGTCAGATTTCGATTCGAATAAACTTCCAGTTTGAGAATGGCCAGAGATGTGATACATCTGTGTTCTGTGTACAAGCCAATCTATAGTATATTCTGTGACTTGAATGATTTTTTTCCTATCTTGTTTGCTATTGATAGATGAATGTTTTTATGTACAATTTATATCGTTGGGAGAGTTTCCCCAAGCAGAGATTTATATTTTCATAAATGTTTAACTTAGTTACCTTTTGTTACAGAGTTATTAATTGAAAACTCTATTGCAGTCTTCAACTGATATCCAGTCTTGTGTATGCATTGTTTGTACGAATAAACCCTGTTATATTGACAGATAAGCGCGTCCTTCTTTTCACAAGGTGCATGGCACAAATATAAGAGGCCCCTATCGTCCAGATACACACGACTGTATCCATTTTGCGGTCCACAAATCCCACTATATTATAAATGCCTATTGTCTGCCATACGGACCACGAATGGACATACGGATGTGGACAGCACACGGTCTGCATCTTTTGAGGTCCCATTTATTATTATTTTATTATACTCACTTATATAGCGCTGCTATATTCCGCAGCGCTTTACAGACATTAGCATCACTCTGTCCCCAGTGGAGCTCACAGTCTAAGGCCGAATGCACACGGCCGTGTTCCGCGGCCGAAAGCGGTCCGTGATATTCCGGGCTGGATTTCTGTTCAGAGCAGGAGCGTACGGCGTCATTGGTTGCTATGACGGCGTGCACTTTATGTCGCCGCTGCATTACCGTAATACACTATATGAGTGTATTACTGTAGCGCAGCAGCGGCATGAAGCGCACGGTGTCATAGCAACCAATGACGCAACCAATACCTCGGACCGCTCTCAACCATGGAACACGGCCGTGTGCATTCGGCCTAAGTTCCCTATCCTAATGTCTGTGGAGTGTGGGAGGAAACTGGAGTACCCAGAGGAAACCCACGCAAACACACGGAGAACATACAAACTCCAAGCACCCCAACGCTGCAAGACACCAGTGCTAACCACTGAGCCACCGTGCTTCCCCATGGAAAAGAATGGGTCCACATCCGAACAACAAAAAATGCTAATCAAATGCAGACTGAAAATACAGTCATGTGCATGGGGCCTAAGTGTGAAAACCAAAAACTGCCAGTCAACCATGGAGTCAAACGAGGGTGAAAGACTGATGATTACAAGGGTGGAATCAATTTACTAGGTTTGGGATTTAGAATTTTTTGTCCAGCTGCTGATCTTGGTACCAACAAACAAGCTTCAATCTGGTCTTCAAAAACAGAACTGGAAATAAAAGGGAAAAAAGCATAAATCTGGTCTTTTGTGCATTTGACTGATTGCTTCTTAGCAAGCCCCTCTACAAGGATAAGAAATTCAGCATCACAGGGAGGGTATACTGAGTGCAAGCAATTAGTGTACGTCAATAATACAACGGTTACCATACACATTAAATATATAACAGTTATAGACTAAAGCTGACCATACATATTAATGTTGGCGAATCCACGGATACATCTAATGTATGTGGTGGCCCCCCAAATCTCTCTAGACAGCAGATGGGGGAGAGAAAGCCGCTACCAGAGGTATCCAGCGCTGGCTTGCTCCCCACTTCCTGTTGGGAACACATGCATGCTAGGTCAAAAAGAGCATGCACGATTTGGGGGCAGGGCAAAAGGAATAGCTGTTTGGCCAACAGGTATGTAGTGTGTATGGCTATACCATGATTAGGTTCCATGAGCAAATATGCAATCATGAGCCTATGACTGATCTTAAAGGGAATCTGTCACCAGCGAGCTCCTTATCAAACTGTTTGTATAGACCAGGCATGCTCAACCTGCGGCCCTCCAGCTGTTGTAAAACTACAACTCCCACAATGCCCTGCTGTAGGCTGATAGCTGTAGGCTGTTCGGGCATGCTGGGAGATTTAGTTTTGCAACAGCTGGAGGGCCGCAGGTTGAGCATGCCTGGTATAGACACATACTGTAGCAGTGGTTCACTTGATTAAAACGCTGGTTTTCTTTTGTTCATCCGAGGCTCTATTCCAGAGATATGATACTTTTTCTTAATATGCAATTAGGTGTAATGAGGGCGTGACTATTGCCATTGTTACACCCAAACTCTGCTTCGTTCTGTGGCCAGCCCCGGCCTGGATGCCTCGATTTACAGGGCTAGGTGCAAGAGCCACAGGGGCGGTGTGAACATTGGCAGTAGTTGTACTCACAGTTTGGACCTAATAGGAACCCTTCCGGGCACACCCTGATGTGGGGGCTCCTGTCTGATGTTAGGTGGGGTGTCCATGGTGGTGGTATGTTTTGAGGAGCAAGGCAGGGTTCCCTGAAGTGCTGTGATAGCCATGCAGATATTGGTGCACGCAATGCTGAGGCTGGATTTTGGTACGGTAAGTACTGTACTTTACTGAGGCTGTTTTGCAAATGATTCACACTAGCACTGTACACATTAAATGCGGTTTTTACAGTTGGCATATATAATTCCTGTGTATGAGAGGCTTGTCTTTGTCTCTTTTAATCAGATTGTTCGATATCTCCTTTCTCAGGATAAGGGGTGCACTTTTCTCTATCTCCAGATATATCCCCAGTATCCTCAGTGGAATACAGTCTCTGAACAGAGGGCCCTTCCTGTCCATCTGACATGATGGGGAACCTGAAGCTTATAGCTCCCACCACATGCAGAGAAGTCTGTAGCCTCAATGTAGGTGCTTTACCTTTCTCTGACAAATGCTCTGCAATCCTCCTTGTATGGCCACTGAATGTTCTGCGTTAGTCAGTCACTCTTTCTCTCAAGGGCTGGCGCATGAGATGTCATTCTGCTGCTTTTGTGATTGGCAAGAGTGGTGGTTTTCCTTTCAACACTGCTCCTTAGCTGTTTGCTGGTTGGCAGCTAACACTAGACTGAACTTATTTCCTCCTGGAGAGGAAAGGGTGGTGCCAGCCCTGCCCAGCCGCAGTAACTAGGGAATATCCCATTGCTCTCTCCATATACAGCCTATGGAACACAGTGCACAGAATAGAATGTGTGAAATGCGGTGACATTAACAATGTATACACTTGCAGTGGGGACACTGCAAGGATAGTGACAAAGCAGCCAGTCAGGGGCTGGCCACAGAATTTAGTGGAGCTTTGGTGCAACAAAAGCACTGGTGAGGCCCTCATTGCACCAAGCACCTAATTTGCATATTAAGAAATATAACTTAAGAGCGGAGCCTCAGATCAACAAAAGAAAAACAGCATTTTAACCAGAACAAAATGTGTAAAAAAAGAACTGCAAAAACACCATAGAACACTCATGTCATCATGCCATTCAGAGATTTTTTTTTATAAAGGGTAAAGTTGGTTAAAAAAAAAAAAAAATTGTCATTCCTCACCACTGCAGTTCTGATGCTGCTCTGGTCCCTGCTTCTCTCCACTTCCTGATTCCAGCTCGACACAGAAAAAGGCTTTGCCACTCATTGGCTGAAGAGGCTCACCGCCGCAGTCCTGGCATCAGTGACACACTGTGCTTGTGCCTCAGACTGGGCAAGTTCCTCCCCTTTTTACTGTGCATGTTCTGAGACACAACTGTGCATGTGTGAGATCAACATTAAATGGTGCCTGACCAACATAAATTTACTTTGGGAGTCAGGTATTTAAATATGGAGCCCGCTCGCGAGCACAGCAGGAGCCAGAGCTGCGGGGTGTCAGCTGTTTTAAACAGCAGACACCCAGGGCTAATGTATGCATAATGCAACATGTGATGTTAACATCGAATGCACAAATTTAACCCCTCAAATGCCATTGTCAAATGTTGCCACTTGTAAGTCAATGGTGACGGATCCGTTTTTCACTGACACAATATGGTGCAATTGAAAACGGATCCGTCCCCCACTGAGAACTGCTGTACATCTGTGTTGCTCGGAGTCAACCAACTTCTGGCCCCTGTGAGCAGGTATTCCAGCCCAGGATGATTGGACTACATTCCACAGTTCTTCTCTATTTCTTGGTTTTGCCTCAGAAATTGCATTTTTGATGTCACCCCACAAGTTTTCTATTGGATTAAGATCCGGGGATTGGGTTGGCCACTCCATAACGTCAATCTTGTTGGTCTGGAACCAAGATGTTGCACGTTTACTGGTGTGTTTGGGGTGGTTGTCTTGTTGGAACACCCATTTCAAGGGCATTTCCTCTTCAGCATAAGGCAGCATGACCTCTTCAAGTATTCTGATGTATTCAAACTGATCCATGATCCCTGGTATGTGATAAATAGGCCCAAAACCCTAGTATTATAAACATCCCATATCATGATGCTTGCGCCACCATGCTTCAGTGTCTTCACAGTGTACTGTGGCTTGAATTCAGTGTTTGGGGGTCGTCTGACAAACTGTCTCCGGCCACTAGACCCAAAAAGCACAATCTTACATCAGTCCAGAAAATGTCTCTTTAGGCCGTCAATGTGCTCTTTGGCAAATTGTAACCTCTTCAGCATATGTCTTTTTTTCCACAGTGGGACTTTGCGGGGGCTTCTTTCAGATAGCTTGGCTTCACGTAGGCGTCTACTAACTGTAACAGTACTCACAGGTAACTTTAGACCTTCTTTGATCTTCCTGGAGCTGATTGTTGGCTGAGTCCTTGCCATTTTGGATATTCTTCTATCCATTTCAATGGTAGTTTTTCGCTTTCTTCCACATCTTTCAGGTTTTGGTTGCCATTTTAAATCATTTGTGATCACTTTAGCTGAGCAGCCTATCATTTTCTGCACTTCTTTATATGTTTCCCCCTCTTCAATCAACTTTTTAATCAAGGTACACTGTTCTTCTGAACAATGTCTGGAACGACCCATTTTCCTCAGAATTTCAGATAGAAATGCACTGTAACCAGTATGTACAACATTGGCTGCCTTCCTTTCTTAAATAAGGGCAATAATTGCCACCTGTTTTTCAAAGAATGAATGACCTCACTCATTGAACTCCACACTGCTATTATTTTGAACATGCCCCTTTCAATAAGTGATTGAATTACAGAGAATCAGCAGCATGCATGTAATGCCTGTTGGGTCTGTTGGCTTTCTATTACTCTACTGCACCTGCTAGTAAATTATTTGCCATGTAGAAATATTTCTACCAAAAAGAGTGATTGATCAGGTTAGTGATGTCTGACTGCTATTATTTTGAACACAACTGTATATTGGATGCTCACTATGTTAAAAAAAAAAAGGCCTTAATCTGGTGCTCAACCCAACATCTCAACCCAGGATCATGGCAAATTACAGAATACGCTTGAATATACAGGTGTTGCAGGGCTGACTTAGTGGCTAAATTTGTAGTCTGGCGCAACAGAATTCGTTTTCTGTACACTGACATCATACAACTCCCAGCATGGACATACTGCACACTGACATCATACAACCCTGTTGCAAAACTTAGAATGGGCCACATGAAGCTAATGTCCACCATAATTACATTTTTCTGCATAGGGAGATCCAAATAACAGCCTTTCATTCTGTCATAGAGTTATAGGGAGTCTGTCAGCAGTTTTAACTGCAAAACTGCTGACAGTGTAAGGTACTGTAAGACCAGAGAGAACAGAACAAACATACCTTTATCAGTGCTTTTATTATGAGGAGTAGTATGAAAAAGAACTTTTATTCCACCAGGTAATACCGCGCAGGAAGACGGTTTCTCACTCTCTGCAGTGAGTCACTTCACAACCCCTCCCCTGTGCACCGAATGATGGCTGCGGAGGTCTTCCAGCATGCTACATTCACACCTATGGGAGTTGTGAGAAGAGCCAAATGAGTGTCCAATGTCCATGCTGGGAGTTGTAGTTTCACAACATGTGGAAGCTGAAGGTTGCTGACTCATGTAGTAGATGCTGTGAGAAATGGACAACCTTTCTCAAAGCTTGTATGGTTTTATGTCTATGTTGTGTGATTCTATATATTTTAATGCCATTCTGTAATGTTGTCTGTACAATGTCATTCAGTCTGAATCTGTAGGGGAGAATACACATTCATCTTTGGCAAAAATCAAATAAGCACCGGCCTGCTAAAAACTAGTGGTAATAAGGTTTCCTGGATGTGACATTAGAGCCTCATGGAAATGTAGACATGTTGGCCCTTGTGCACAGCAGACACCCAGAAGCTTCTCAGCTTAACTACCAGAAGAAGAATGAGATATTATAAGCTGTAACTCATCCCTGGTACAATCCCATCTTAGACAATGGGGGCATATCGCTGGGATATGCCCCCATTGTCTGATAGGTGCGGGTCCTACCTCTACCTCTGGGACCCGCACCTACAAGCAGAACGGAGCGGAGAAACTTGAGGAGGACGCACTGCACATACACGGTGGGACCCGCACCTATCAGACAATGGGGGCATATCCTAGCGATATGCCCCCATTGTCTAAGATGGGATAACCCCTTTAATACTTGTCATTATCAGGTCCAGCCTAATGTGGGGGCGTCACAGGGAGTCCAAGCACCCTACACCTGACAGAATTCATTCTCACGTAATGAGGGTCAGGCATTCTGGGAGACATAACCAGGTCATATTTGGTGTCTACATGGATGGTGTGGTGGGACTGAGCTCATGAAAACATATTTGTGCCCTCAGTCCTTTTTATACGGGTAGGAGATGTATTGGTTCATATTTTCATATCGGCCAGCTGGAGGTGGAGTGACCATAAATAAAAAGGGGCCTTCCCAGAAGGCTGACCCAGAATGGAAGGAGGTCCCTTCACAGCCCACGGCTGAGGGGGGATAAAAACATATGATTGGGGGACAGTTATGTGACACAATTTGGGGACCTGATCGACATTGGGTTGTGTTCCACGTTGTCCTGTTCCTGGAACCAGAACTGACTGATCACACAATTTGCTATGTATTGAGACCCTTTCTGTTTTTATCCTTTTTTTTTTATTTTTGTAACTTAAGTACTGTACATTTTTAGTACATTAAGCTCCTCTTTAATGGTTTTTCCCTGTCCCCTGAGCGAGCCCATTAACCTCCATTTTTAAGTGTGTGAGTGTGGTTTGTATTACTGTGTATTTGCTATTAATGTGGCCTGTGCTACTGTGAGCCTGCTTGCAAGTTGGGCACTGTAGTGTTTTCTATGAGCTCCTAATTAAAGGGATTCTGTCACCTGGATTTTGCCTATAGAGCTGCGGACATTTGGTATTATAGCAAAGTCGTCTTCTATTCAATAGAGACAGGCAGCAATACCAGGTACGACCCAAGGATGGGTGTAGGGATGTTTGAGGGAGAAAGATTTCTCATTCTCTGACCTTTACTTACCTCTATTGGGTCTTAAATTTGGTACCTTTTGCATGGAAGTCAGAATCACTGTCTGTGTAGAGTATACTAGGTAACGAAAGGGGTGTACTTTGTCTACACGCTTGTGTGAGCACTCCCGTTTTCTTCTCCACTCGAAAAACATATCCGGGGGAATTTATCAAACCCTACACTACATAAGAGAGATGAGAGAATGGATTTGTAAGATCAAGCAGGTCTCATCAAGCATTATTCTGTACCTGATGGGGTGTCCCTGAAGCTGAGGACGATCCCCTTGGAGCTGGACAGCTCACCCTTGCACAGCTGATCCGAGTAGCGGCCCAGGCACAGAGGTTCTGCCGCAGTGACTGTTCATACGCTGCTATTCAGAAGTTTAGCGATGTGCGTGCATTCGCTGCTCCAGAAGCAGAGCCTCTGCGCTTGTGCCGCTAATCACAGCAACAATGCAGACGAGATGTCTTGCCCGGTCAATCAAGCGGCAGAGGCGGCATCCACAGGTTTGGGGACACTATCGTGGGTGCAGAGCTCTACTTGAAGAGACAAATTCTTACAAATGGCTCATCTCTGCTACAGAATCTTCACTTGAAAAAGTCACAAATAGGGCTTTGTGACTTTTAAGGCTTAATTTCTCAAAAAGTTTGCATTTTTACACCACTTACTCCAATTTTGAAAATGTGACAAAAGTCACAATAAATATCTCTATTTTATTCCAGTCAAGACAGAAGTGTTAAGGCTGTATTACACAGCTATTACATGCAGCGATGCCTCTTCCTCCAGACGAATGTCAGGAGAGAAGCGTCCCCTCCTGGAAATCGCCTGCTTGCTAGCGAAGGAGACCACTGCTATTACATGCAGCGATCACCTCCACAGCATGGGGAGGGCAATCACTATGCCATCGCTCGTTCCCATGCTGTATAAAGGTTTGCCAGCAGCAGAACATTGTTAGCATGATCTGCCGCCTGCAAATGATAATTTTTTAACGTGTCAAAAGATTTGGAATGATCAAGTCTTTGCTCGTTCATCGGGCAATGTGCGGCAGTATTATACTTACTGCCAGATGATCATGTGAACACTCGTTAGTAGGGATGAGCGAACCTGAACTGTATAGTTCGGGTTCGTACCGAATTTTGGGGTGTTCGTGACACGGACCCGAACATTTACGTAAAAGTTTGGGTTCGGTGTTCGACACTTTCTTGCCGCTTTTTGAAAGGCTGCAGAGCAGCCAATCAACAAGCGTCATACTACTTGCCCCAAGAGGCCATCACAGCCATGCCTACTATTGGCATGGCTGTGATTGGCCAGTGCAACATGTGACCCAGCCTCTATTTAAGCTGGAGTCACGTAGCGCCGCACGTCACTCTGCTCTGATCAGTGTAGGGAGAGGATGCAGCTGCTGTTAGGGCGAGATTAGGCAGAGATTTACTCAGAAAAAACACTTAATGAAGTGATCGATCTGCAGCTGTGAATCATTTAACTTCTGCTTGTTACTGTCACTGTTTTTAGGCTGCCCAGAGCGTTTTTCTGTCACTCATTTCTGGGGTGATCGGCGGCCATTTTGTGTCTTGTGGTGCGCCAGCACAAGCTGCCACCTAGTCCATTTAACCATCAAAATGCAACACGCCAGACCTGCAGGGTATAGCGAAGTGAGGTCACGGTTATGGGCAATCGAGGGTTGCTCACTGTATTGGAGAACCCTGGGCAGGCATGTGGCAGTGAAGGAGAGGTAGACACGGTTCCTCTGGGGCACACTCTGTATGTAGGGACCAGAACTGATGGTGGATGAGGTGCCCTGGATGTTACAGGTATTTTGAGTGCCTGGGGCAAGGTCCCTTCTGGATTCGTGACGCCAGTGCCTTTGACGGTGGCACACCGGTTGATAGTGGGAATAAGCGAGGTACACAGATGGTATAGTGAACCAAACGTTGCTTTACTAAACAGTCCAACTTTGTACATGCAGGTGGTACACAGTCTCTTAGTTCACAGATTTACAAGCAGGCTTAATTCACAAGATGGCAGGTATTGATTATGCAAGATACTCAGAGGGTAAATCCACAAATGCTCTCAGAAGCAGGTTGTACCTTTCCTCAGAAATAGCGTACACTGTTATTTCTAGAACTCCTGTCTGGCTTTCTATCCCAAGGCCCGGATGCCTAAATGGTGGCTTAAATCCTTGGTAAATATCTTCCTCTGGTATTAATTAAATCCTTGCTTTACTTGCTAAGCATCTGCCCATCAGGGTTACTTATCTTTCCCTGGGATTTCCTTACTTGTCTGTTGAAGGACTGTGGGTTTCTCCCAGGAGGTTCTGTCCTGCAACTGGGGTGTCTCTACTGAGCTGATCCTAGCCTCAGGAGCTTCAGGTGGACGAAGTAACTCCTCTAGTCCCCTGGAATGAACTAACTCTCCCCTGTCTGGGCCTTCCTATATATAACTAGGGCTCTCCAGCTCCCTCTAACGTCCGGGAGGCTAAACTACACCCCGACAGGCCTTACACCCAGCTAATACAGGGAAAAACATGCACATGACATTCAATGCAATGAAACACATTAACCTGTGCAGTGCCCACCTTTACCTAGTGGGACACTACATACCCCCACGCTATAACGTTGCCCGTCCTCGGTGCAACATGGAGGGTCCGCCCATCTGGAAACGGCAACCTGAAAGACAGATGAGAACATGCACATACAGTATTCACCACATTAACAATATAACAGTGGGCAAACAGGATCACTGAAAGGAGTGGTGACAAGGGGCGTCGTTCTCTTCTCTCAGGATAATGTGAGGGAACAGGGGCGCTGACCTGGTGCAGCGTATCAGTGATACCAGGATAGTCCATAAGTGCAAATTGTCCATAATAGAACAGTTGTAGTCCATAGAAAATGTAACAACATTAAATAACAATTCTTGGAGGCTCAAAGAACAAACATGAGTCCGTACCCAGGCTTACAAAGGTTAAACAGGGGTTTCCCGTGAGGGGCTACCTGGGCCCATAATGTAGTCCCCAAACCTCACGGGTGGGTGCCCCCTGGTAGAACAGGTGGACCTTCTTACTGGCAGGGATTCTTCCTGCCCGGATTCAGGAAGGTCAGAGGAGCCCCCCGCCTCCGGAGCTTCTTCAGGAGCTCTCTGGGGTAAGGCGTCCTGAGGCTGAGGGCTAACAGGAACAGGAGCAGGAACCAATAAATTCAACCAAGGCGTGAGGGCCCAGTGGAGCGGCTCTTTATCATGGATCAAGTTCTCCACAGCTTGCATAGGGTCCATAGGTGGAGCCGGCAACTCTTCCTCGGTAGGCTCAGGCTCCATCTCCTCTGCCGCTGGTTCTCCTTCTATACAGGGCTTGAGGTGGTTCCTGTGAACAACTTGGGGACCTTTTCCTTCCCTGGAGACCTGGTAAATGTGGGCCGCAGCATTGGGTATGGCAGTAATAAGGTAGGGAATCCTTTCCCATTTGCTGTCCAACTTGCTGGTCCGGTGGTTGTTTTTCAACCATACCTTGTCTCCCAGAGCCAGGGGTCCCGCATGGGCAGTCTGGTCATAGTCCTTCTGCTGCCTTTCTCGAACACTCTCCATCCGTTCCTGGACAATCTCCTTAGCATTAAGAAGACGCCTTTGGTGCTCCACTACCCAATCAGTCTTGGGCAGTGGGTTGATCTCATCCGGCACCTGTACCCCTAGGGAGTGGTCCGCAGGCAATCTCCCTTGTCGGCCGAACATCAAATAGAACGGGGTGTAACCGGTGGAACAATGGATGGTGTTGTTGTAAGTGTACATAAGCTGCGGCAACAGAGTAGGCCAATCTCCCCTCGTCTCAGGGGGTACTGCTCTCAGCATTTCAATGAGAGTCTTATTCATTTTCTCACAGAGCCCGTTACCTTGCGGATGATAACCGGTGGTCCGGACCTTCTGGCAGTTGTGTAGCAGGCACATCTCATGAAACAGCTGTGACTCAAACGCAGACCCTTGATCGGTGAGGATCCTTTCTGGGCAGGCGTAGGGCAGCAGGAAATGCTTCCAGAACGCCTCCGCTGTGGTCTTGGCTGTCAGGTCTTTCACAGGCACTGCTACGACAAACTTGGTGAAGTGATCAATTATAGTCATGGCATATGTATACCCTGAGCGACTCGGCTCTAACTTTACATGATCAATGGCAACAAGTTCTAAAGGAGCCTTACTTACAATAGGACGGGGAGGCGCCCTCTGGTCATGGCGTTCAGTCGGCCCCACAGCACAGGCAGTGCATTCTCGGCACCATTTCTCAATATCTTCTCTCATCCCGATCCAATAGAATCTTCTGCGAATGGTGGCCTCAGTCTTTTGCACACCGAAGTGTCCGGACTGGTTGTGGTACATATCCAGCACCAGGCTGGCATCCCGACGTGGCAGGAGAATTTGATACACTCTATCATAGGACACTGGATCCAGACTCCTTCTGAGCAACAGGCCCTTTTGGAGGAATAGTTGGTGGCGATGTCTCCACAGTCTCACTAGCTCTGGGTCTGCACTCTTCCTGCGCATCCTCTCAGGGATTTTTCCACTGGTAAGGAAGTCAAGCAGTTCACCGAGGACTCTACTTTCGGACTGGAGCTTAATCCATCTTTCTTGATCGCCTCTGGACTCAGGACCATCTGATGAGGAAGGATCAGCAGCAGGGGAATCTTCAGTACATATATTATCCTGCTGGGTAAATTTATTGTAGAACGCTGGCATCTCCACCTCTTCCCAGGCATCTTTTGGTTCATCTGGGGATTCTGTAGTGGCAGTGACAGAGCATCAGCGTTATCATTGGAGCGGCCTGCCCGGTATTTCACAGTAAAATCATAGTTGGCCAGGCGGTAGGCCCATCTTTGCTCCAGTGCCCCTAATTTAGCTGTATTCAGGTGCGCCAGGGGATTATTATCTGTGAAGGCAACAAACGGTGTGGCAGCGAGATAGTCCTTGAACTTTTCGGTCACAGCCCACACTAAGGCAAGAAACTCCAGCTTGAAAGAACTGTAATTCTGGTCGTTCTTCTCAGCTCCCTTCAGGGATCTGCTGGCGTAGGCAATTACCCTTTCTTTGTTATCTTGCACTTGAGCCAACACGGCCCCCAGGCCTCTTTTACTGGCATTGGTGTAGAGGTGGAATGGCTTCTGATAATCTGGGTAAGCCAGAACAGGGGGTTCAGTCAACTTCTTCTTTAGGAGTTGGAAGGCAATTTCCCGTTCTTCATTCCATTCAACAGGAATAGGAGTCTTTTGGCTCTTCTTTGGATGCCCCCTCAAGAGTTCCTGGATGGGATCCGCAATTTGTGCGAAATGCGGGATGAAACGCCTATAATACCCTGCAAAACTGAGAAAGCTTCTCACCTCTTTCACGGTCGTAGGAGTAGGCCAGTTACGGACAGCAGCAAGTTTATCAGGATCAGGCTGTACTCCTTCGGCACTGACAACGTGCCCGAGATATTTGACGGCTGGTTTCAGCAGGTGGCACTTGGATGGCTTGATTTTGAGGCCATATTTAGTAAGAACTTGAAACACCTCACCCAGGTGCTTTAGATGGTCCTCATACGTCTTGGAGTATATAATGACTTCATCCAGGTATAATAGTACCGTCTCAAAATTCCTATGGCCTAAACAACGTTCCATCAGCCTCTGGAACGTCCCTGGAGCATTACACAGTCCAAATGGCATATAATTGAATTCAAACAGGCCCATAGGTGTAGTGAAAGCAGTCTTTTCTCGATCTTCTGGGGCTATGGGTACCTGCCAGTACCCACTGTTTAAGTCCAAGGTGGAGAAATAGGCTGATGACCCCAGGGCAGTCAAGGACTCCTCAATACGTGGCAAGGGATATGCATCTTTGTGGGTGATTTGATTAATTTTCCTATAATCCACGCAGAACCTTATGCTGCCATCTTTTTTTCGAACAAGTACTAGGGGCGCAGCCCAGGGACTATGACCGTCCCGGATTATATTAGAGTCTTTCATCTCTTGTATCATCTCTTTCACAGACTGATAGGTAGTAGGTGGTATGGGTCTGTGCCTCTCCTTAATAGGAGGGTGAGAGCCAGTGGGTATGGTGTGTTTGATCACACTGACCTCTCCATAGTCTGTGGAGTGTTTGCTGAAAGCCTGGTGGTGCTCCCTCACCAGCTTCAGGACTCCCTCTATTTGCTCCTTTGGGGTGGATTCGTTCCCCACATGTAGTTCTTCCCACCAGGATGCCGTTGGGGTGCTGCTGTTCTGTGCGGTCTGGAACACCTCCGCGGCAGGCAGACGGATCACATCCTGGAAAGACACCTGGAAAAGCTGAGCAACGGGGCAATGTTTAAAGAGAGTAACAGGATGATCACCAAAGTTGATTAAACGAACAGGCACTTTACCTTGAGACACGGTCACCAGGCTCTTGGCTGTCCGTACGAAAGGATGATCCTTAATAGGAATAGGTTCCACTAGGGCTTGATAGTCCTGGCCCTGGATCCCTAATACAGCACGGCACCACAGGATGATCTGGGAATTTGGAGGCAAAATCACCGGCCGGTTATCCCAGATCCGGACAGTGCAAATTTCTCCTTTCTTGTTGGTGAACCTTTGTTGAGCGCACAGCACGCTAATAGTTTTCTGAATAACTCTTCTGGAAGCAGGTGAGGCGGACGATATGGTTTGATTCAATGCTTCAAGCACTTCGGAGTAACCATTTTTAAGAACATTAGTCCCTAAGATCACAGGGTGTCCTCCTTTATCTCCGGCTTGTACCACGATCACGCCTTGCTGTGGCAGGGTGGCTTCTCCCACCTGAAGAGTAGGTTCCCAATACCCATGCACTTTCACTGGCTTACCGTTGCTAGCGATGATATCCAGCCAGGACTCTGGTGGCTGGGTGAGGAGACTTGGATCCCAGAACTTGTCAAAGGCAGGCCGTTGAATGGTGGTGACCTGTGACCCAGTGTCCAACAGGGCTTCAAAGGGTATCCCGTTGATACATATATTAATTTTCAGACGGGATCCTACATACTTAGGCATCCAGCTTGGGTCTTTTGCACCTACGGTTCTACCTCCCGAGGGGCGGTCCTCTGCCTCAGGGGTTACTCGTTTAACTGCCAGCACATTGATTCAGTATGTCCATATTTCTTGCAGTGGTGGCAGACAGGCTGTTTTCTACTTCTGGGCTGGTACTTCGGTCGCCCATCAGGCTCTTTTGGATATACATCTCCATATGCAGGCGGGAGCCTTGGAGGAAAAGGACCTTCATCTTCTAGTAACAATGGTCTCTCCCCTCTCTATCTTCTTGCACACCTTCTCTAGACTTAGAGTAAGATAGTTCACTTGCTCCATTAGTGCTGCCACCACATCCGTGACTGGAGCTTGGGTGGCTTGACCGACTCCTGCAGACCCCACATTAACAGTCTTTGGCTGACAAGCCTGGGGTTCAGGGAAGGTTGCTGGCCCTGGAGAAGGGTTCTGGCCTAGTATGCTGATGGCCAATTCTTTAAAATCCAAGAATGTACAGTGAGGGTGTTGAGCTGACAACATCCGTAGCTGGCCCTTTAAATGCTCAGTACTTATGCCTGCAATGAATTGCTCTCTATGAGTCCGGTCCTGGTCCTCAGCTTCTTTAGGATCCACTTGGACTACAGCTCTCAGCGTCTCCTGTAAGGACAGGGCAAAATCACGGAGCGACTCTCCAGGCTGCTGCTTTCTGCTGAAGAAACGCATTTTAACTTCTGACACCGTTCTGGCTTCAAATGTGGTGCCCAAACGTTCAAAGATCTGTTCCAGGCTATTTTTCTCAGAACGGGGCTATGACATTACTTCCCTGAGGGCGGCCCCTTCTAACTGCGCTAAGAGGATCTCCATTTGTTGCTCAGCAGTTATGGGATAAAGCCGGAACAAGGCCAGTATCTGTTCCCTGAATAACGTGGGAACCAGGGGGCCCCGAAATAGTACGGCATGGTTAGCGGCATCAGGCTGGGTGGTGCCGCGGCGGCAGGGGCCCTAGAGACGGCTGCGGGTACTTCGGCAGGCACGACTGGGGCTGCCTGTCCGATTTCCTCAGCTGCGGACATGGCGTTGCTAGGTGGGTATGGCCCTTTAAATGTAGCGGAGTGGACCAGAGCGGCAATGGCAGTAACTTTAACTTTTTTTTTTCAGATAAGTCTTGGGTTACTAGCGGGGGTCCCTCCAGTGCCCTGGCAGGGGTCGGGAAGCTTTCGGTAAGGTAAGCGGAGAAGCCGGCAAAAGTTTTTAAAGTCTGTACTTACTCCGGTGGTGCTCGCTCCAGGTCTCGCGAGATGTGCAGCTACGGGGGTTGGACGTCCTGCGTACCGCGTCAGCAGATGGGCGCGGTCTCTTGTAGCTCCGGGACTCAGGTAGGCGGCACCTTTTTCTCCAGACAGGGCGGCGTTCTTCTTCCTTGTTGGCTGGGCGATGGCTCCGCCCGGTTCTTTTCACGCCAAAGTCCTCTTTTTCACGCCAAAAGGCTCCACGAGGCGCACTTGTAATCCAATCAGGTTAAGTGGGCAATACGGCTGTCTATTCACTGACAGCAAGCGGTGACTTAAATCGGCAGAAAATAGTCCATGCAATGCAATCTTCACACCGCAATTACTACAGTTCACTTTGGCCCAGCAATTTGCAATAAAACAATTAGGGCTTGTCACTTTAAGGCAATTTACAGCACACAGTTTTTGTATCCGCAATGGCGCAGGAATGTTCGTATCCTGTTCGTGACGCCAATTTATGCAACACGCCAGACCTGCAGGGTATAGCGAAGTGAGGTCACGGTTATGGGCAATCGAGGGTTGCTCACTGTATTGGAGAACCCTGGGCAGGCATGTGGCAGTGAAGGAGAGGTAGACACGGTTCCTCTGGGGCACACTCTGTATGTAGGGACCAGGCCTGATGGTGGATGAGGTGCCCTGGATGTTACAGGTATTTTGAGTGCCTGGGGCAAGGTCCCTTTTGGATTCGTGACGCCAGTGCCTTTGACGGTGGCACACCGGTTGATAGTGGGAATAAGCGAGGTACACAGATGGTATAGTGAACCAAACGTTGCTTTACTAAACAGTCCAACTTTGTACATGCAGGTGGTACACAGTCTCTTAGTTCACAGATTTACAAGCAGGCTTAATTCACAAGATGGCAGGTATTGATTATGCAAGATACTCAGAGGGTAAATCCACAAATGCTCTCAGAAGCAGGTTGTACCTTTCCTCAGAAATAGCGTACACTGTTATTTCTAGAACTCCTGTCTGGCTTTCTATCCCAAGGCCCAGATGCCTAAATGGTGGCTTAAATCCTTGGTAAATATCTTCCTCTGGTATTAATTAAATCCTTGCTTTACTTGCTAAGCATCTGCCCATCAGGGTTACTTATCTTTCCCTGGGATTTCCTTACTTGTCTGTTGAAGGACTGTGGGTTTCTCCCAGGAGGTTCTGTCCTGCAACTGGGGTGTCTCTACTGAGCTGATCCTAGCCTCAGGAGCTTCAGGTGGACGAAGTAACTCCTCTAGTCCCCTGGAATGAACTAACTCTCCCCTGTCTGGGCCTTCCTATATATAACTAGGGCTCTCCAGCTCCCTCTAACGTCCGGGAGGCTAAACTACACCCCAACAGGCCTGACACCCAGCTAATACAGGGGAAAACATGCACATGACATTCAATGCAATGAAACACATTAACCTGTGCAGTGCCCACCTTTACCTAGTGGGACACTACATAGTGTGTTGTTGTTTTTTTTGCTATATCCTACATCAGGGGCTTGGCTGTGCTTATTGTCACTCCTTGCTTGAAACTCAGGATAGAATTTTATTGAGGGGTGAAATTCACTTGCAAAAATAGCAATCCCCTAAATCTGGTGTTCCAGCTGTGGCTAGCCAATTGTAATCAGGGCTTTATTTCTCAGAGAAAAGGTGGTAGAAATCACCCCCCCCCCCTCCCCTGGCCACGCCCCTACCCACCCCTAGGACCGCCCCCTAAAACCGCCCCTTTAGAGAACAGGGATGCAAGTAAAATTTGGGGGGGCTATAAAAGTCCAGCCCAGCAAAGAAACCCCCCAGATGGGGATGGCACTGTTAATGGGGGATCTGGGGATGGCACTGTTAATGGGGGATCTGGGGATGGCACTGTTAATGGGGTGGAGGATCTGTGGATGGCACTGTTATGGGGTGGAGAATCTGTGGATGCCGACACTGTTATGGGGTAGAGGATCTGTGGATGGCACTGTTATGGGGGATCTGTGGATGGCATCCACAGATCCCCCATCCTATAACAGTGCCATCCACAGACCCCCCCATCCTATAACAGTGCCATCCACAGACCCCCCCACCCCATAACAGTGCCATCCACAGACCCCCCCACCCCATAACAGTGCCATCCACAGACCCCCCCCACCCCATAACAGTGCCATCCACAGACCCCCCCACCCCATAACAGTGCCATCCACAGACCCCCCCACCCCATAACAGTGTCATCCACAGATCCCCCCACCCCATAACAGTGTCATCCAC
This sequence comes from Bufo gargarizans, assembly GCF_014858855.1. Taxonomy (NCBI): domain Eukaryota; kingdom Metazoa; phylum Chordata; class Amphibia; order Anura; family Bufonidae; genus Bufo; species Bufo gargarizans. The sequence goes on along the minus strand of NC_058080.1, from coordinate 83,869,834 downwards.
AGACCCCCCCCACCCCATAACAGTGCCATCCACAGACCCCCCCACCCCATAACAGTGCCATCCACAGACACCCCCACCCCATAACAGTGCCATCCACAGACCCCCACCCCCCCACCCCATAACAGTGCCATCCACAGACCCCCCCACCCCATAACAGTGTCATCCACAGACCCCACCACCACCCCATAACAGTGTCATCCACAGACCCCCCCCCAGCCCATAACAGTGCCATCCACAGACCCCCCCACCCCATAACAGTGCCATCCACAGACCCCCCCACCCCATAACAGTGTCATCCACAGACCCCACCCCCACCCCATAACAGTGTCATCCACAGACACCCCCCCACCCCATAACAGTGCATCCACAGACCCCCCATTGCCGCTCCAGTACAGTTATAAAATGTGTAATTAAATTAATAATGATTCATGCTGCCCCCTCTGTAGTATAACATTCAATATATTGTACTCACAGGGCTACTGTTATCGTAATGCAGGCCGGCCGGGCAGACGAGCGGCAGCGTCACTGACTGACGTCACATGCCTGCGCCGCCTACTTTATGAATGAAGCAGGCGGCGCAGGCACGTGACGTCAGTCAGTCACGCTGTTGCTCGTCTGCCCGGCCGGCCTGCATTACGATATAACAGTAGCCCTGTGAGTAGGTTATATTGAATGTTATACTACAGAGGGGGCAGCATGAATCATTATTAATTTAATTACACATTTTATAACTGTACTGGAGCGGCGGGGCCTGAGCACAGTGAACGCATCGGCCCCCAGCTCCTCCTCCCAGTCCCTCCCCGCTGATACATCGCAGCCTGCGATGCTGGAGCATGGCAGGCTGCGATGTCAAAAGGTGGCGGAACGCTGTTTCGGTGCGTTCCGCCAGAAAAATAGCCCTGAGTGTAATACTGTCTGCTGTCTGGCAAATTATATATTTTTTCCGGGGGTGAAATACAATTGCCAAAATAGCAATACCCTAAATCTGGTGTTCCAGCTGTGGCTAGCCAATTGTAATACTGTCTGCTGTCTGGCAAATTATATATTTTTTTTCTGGGGGTAAAATACAATTGCCAGAATAGCAATACCCTAAATCTGGTGTTTCAGCTGTGGCTAGCCAATTGTAATACTGTCTGCTGTCTGGCAAAGGATATTTTTTTTTCTGGGGTATAATTCAATTGACAAAATAGCAATACCCTAAATCTGGTGTTCCAGCTGTGGCTGGACAAGTTTTTTAGTGTCCGTCAAAGCATAATTTTTGTTCTGGGTTGAAATTCAATTCCCAAAATAGCAATACCCTAAATCAGTGGTTTCTGCTGTTGCAGGCCAAATTTAAATCTGTCCGTAAAAGGGTATATTACACTCAGCGTGCATCTCCAAGTGTATTTTTGTTCCGTAAAAGGGTATATTACACAAACTGTTAAATTACAATTGCTGAAAGCATAAGCCTTTAAATTTGCACGCACTATTGTGCATCTCACATAGTGTATTTCTGTCCGTAAAAGGGTATATTACATTCAAGGTGCAAATTCAAGTGCTGATAGGGTGTCACGGCCTATGGTATGTGGTGTGACACTTTCCTGCATTTGGTTGTCCGTGGCAACGTGTGGTCTTTAGTGCGTATGGTGGCAGTGTCCCAGCCCTATGGCTGATCCCCAGGACATGATTGTCATACATGCCGTTGCCCACGGCAACAGGTGTAGTGTGTGTTTTATGTGTGTATTCCCCTTTAAGTGGCCGTCTTCCCTTACCTTGTGTTTGAAGGGTTAATTCCCTTCTGTGTCTGTGAACACTGGGTGTGTTTGTTGGGTGTGGCTACTGGGGCCTTTAAAGCCTCACTGTTAGCTTCAGTCTGTGGGTTACTTCAGCCATGACTAGCTGGAGTAGCCTCCTGTGTTATATCACCTGCCAGTGGGGGCCACCCTTGTGGTCATAAGTTTATGTCAAGTTTATGTGTGATGTCTATTGGATGTTTTCCTTGTTTTTCTGTGCAGCTATGGATCTGGGTCCCTGTGTGTGAATGCGTTGTGATCTTTAGCTTGCCAGCACAGGGATCCAGTCAGCAAGGCTGTGGCAGGTAGGTGGAACTGGTTCAGTTCACCTGCCATATCCATAGACCTGTTTGTGTTTCCCCTTTTCCCTGTAGCTTGGCCAGTGAGACCCCTGTTCCTCCGTGTCCAGAAGGAACAGGCCGTCTTACCCTGACTCCTAGTCCAGGGACCAGTCGGAGGGTGAGTTAGGGATCCGAGGTTCCTGAGCATGGGTCCTCCTACCTTAAAGGTCGGCCCATGCAACTAGGAGTTAGGGTCAGATTAGGGATGCGATTAGGAGGTGACCTGCTCCCTAATTCTGTCGTCCTGGCCGAGCAGGGGTTAACATCATCTGGCATCGCACGGCTGAGGGTTTTCCCCATCCTCAGCCATGACAGTATGACCACAAAGGCTCCTCACTTGGTCTTCCCTCGAAAGAGGGTGAAGCATGTACCGCCATCTGTGGATGGGGTGCATGTGCGTTCTCCGGAGGGAGAGCGTTATGGGGGTTTCACCGTTTGCGGCGCGGTGAGTGGCATCCCTCGCCATTCCTTCATCACCGGTGTCCGTGTTGGTGTCCCCTTGTTTGTCATTCCCCTCCCCCCCTCCCATTGTTTTTTGTGCCTCACCAACCTTCCCCTTTTGCTGTTGGGAGGGGCTTTGAGGGGTGGGAGTATCCAGCCTTCGGAAGAGGGCGCAGCATGTGGCGCCTCTCGTTTTCTGGCACGCATGCTTATCCTCTGGAGGGAGGGTGAAAGGGGAACCCTAGTACAGTGCAGTTCTAGCAGTGGTTGCAGTGTGGATGAACTTGCACTTGTGGTTGGGTCTCCCCTCGTCCACGTCTCAGTGGTTCTCTGACTTGTGTCAGTGTGGCTGGCTGCAGTCCTTGTGAGACTGGCTTTGGTGTATGCTAGTAAAGGATGCAGGCTGGCAACGACCTGGTGGGAACCATGTCCTGAGTGTGGACGCAGTGTCAGTGTGGTCTCTCCTGGCTGTTTGTTGGCTGGCTCCCTGGTTCCTGTGTGTTGCTCCAGGGGCTGGCAACAGTCCAGGGAGACTTGCTTTGCGCTGACACTGATTCTATTTCTTCACCCTTCCCCCTTCCATGTTTGGGGTCCCACACTTGTTTTCCCTTTTGTGTGGGTGAGGGGGCTTTGAGGGGTGACAGTGTCATGGCCTATGGTATGTGGTGTGACACTTTCCTGCATTTGGTTGTCCGTGGCAACATGTGGTCTTTAGTGCGTGTGGTGGCAGTGTCCCAGCCCTATGGCTGATCCCCAGGACATGATTGTCACATATGCCGTTGCCCGCGGCAACAGGTGTAGTGTGTGTTTTATGTGTGTATTCCCCTTTAAGTGGCCGTCTTCCATTACCTTGTGTTTGAAGGGTTAATTCCCTTCTGTGTCTGTGAACACTGGGTGTGTTTGTTGGGTGTGGCTACTGGGGCCTTTAAAGCCTCACTGTTAGCTTCAGTCTGTGGGTTACTTCAGCCGTGACATAGGGTCATCCTCAATAACTTCACACGCTAACGTGCATCTCCTAGTCTAATTCTGTCCGTAAAAAGATACCTTTTATCCAGGGAATAAATACTAGGCCTAAAATTTATATTCCCCTAAATCTGTGGTTACTGCTGTGCCTGTATTAGTGTAATACGGTACATAAATAGATAGCCAGATAGTGTCAGGTGCCTGTGAAAAAAGGCCTGAATTTGAATTCAATACATTGGGCCAAATAATATTTTTCTTATTGTGGTGAACGGTAACAATGAGGAAAACATCTAGTAAGGGACGCGGACGCAGACATGGTCGTGGTGGTGTTAGTGGACCCTCTGGTGCTGGGAGAGGACGTGGCTGTTCTGCCACAGCCACACGTCCTAGTGTACCAACTACCTCAGGTCCCAGTTGACTCCAGAATTTACAGCAATATTTGGTGGGGCCCAATGCCGTTCTAAGGATTGTAAGGCCTGAGCAGGTATTGGGTGGCCGACAGTGGATCCAGCACGTTCACATTATCTCCCACCCAGTCTTCTGCAGAAAGCGCACAGATGGCGCCTGAAAACCAAGCTCATCAGTCTGTCACATCACCCCCATGCATACCAGGGAAACTGTCTGAGCCTCAAGTTATGCAGCAGTCTCTTATGTTGTTTGAAGACTCTGCTGGCAGGGTTTCCCAAGGGCATCCACCTAGCCCTTCCCCAGCGGTGGAAGACATAGAATGCACTGACGCACAACCACTTATGTTTCCTGATGATGAGGACATGGGAATACCAGCTCAGCACGTCTCTGATGATGACGAAACACAGGTGCCAACTGCTGCGTCTTTCTGCAGTGTGCAGACTGAACAGGAGGTCAGGGAGGAAGACTGGGTGGAAGACGATGCAGGGGACGATGAGGTCATAGACCCCACATGGAATGAAGGTCGTGCCACTGACTTTCAGAGGAAGAGGCAGTGGTGAGACCGAGCCAACAGCGTAGCAAAAGAGGGAGCAGGGGGAAAAAGCAGAACACCCGCCGCCAAGAGAGTTCGCCTGCTACTGGCCACCGCCACCTGGGACCGAGCACCCCAAAGGCAGCTTCAAGGAGTTCCCTGGTGTGGCAGTTCTTCAAACAATGTGCTGACGACAAGACCCGAGTGGTTTGCACGCTGTGCCATCAGAGCCTGAAGCGGGGCATTAACGTTCTGAACCTTAGCACAACCTGCAAGACCAGGCATCTGCATGCAAAGCATGAACTGCAGTGGAGTTAACACCTTAAAAACAAGGAACTCACTCAGGCTCCCCCTGCTACCTTTTCTGCTGCTGCCACCTCGGCCTCTTCCTCCGCTTCTGGAGGAACGTTGGCACCTGCCGCCCAGCAAACAGAGGATGTACCACCAACACCACCACCTCAGTCACCAAGCATCTCCACCATTTCACATGGCAGCATTCAGCTCTCCATCTCACAAACATTTGAGAGAAAGCGTAAATTCCCACCTAGCCACCCTCGATCCCTGGCCCTGAATGCCAGCATTTCTAAACTACTGGCCTATGAAATGCTGTCATTCAGGCTGGTGGACACAGACAGCTTCAAACAGCTCATGTCGCTTGCTGTCCCACAGTATGTTGTTCCCAGCCGCCACTACTTCTCCAAAATAGCCGTGCCTTCCCTGCACAAACAAGTATCTGATAAAATCAAGTGTGCACTGCGCAACGCCATCTGTGGCACGGCCAGGGGCGCTATATCTCCCCAACTGCACACTGGGTAAATGTAGTGGCGGCTGGGCCCCAGGCGGAGTTCTTTGGTGCACGTCCTTCCGCCGCCAAGGATCGCAGGGCAACATTCTTTCCCTCCTGTAGCCTCCTCCTCCTCCTACTCGGCTTCCTCCTCCTCTTCTTCCACCTGCTCATCCAGTCAGCCACACACCTTCACCACCAGCTTCAGCACAGCCCGGGGTAAACGTCAGCAGGCCATTCTGAAACTCATATGTTTGGGGGACAGGCCCCACATCGCGCAGGAGTTGTGGCGGGGTATTGAACAACAGACCGACGAGTGGTTGCTGCCGGTGAGCCTCAAGCCCGGCCTGGTGGTGTGCGATAATGGGCTCTGGGACTAGCTGGTTTGACGCACATCCCTTGCCTGGCGCATGTGCTGAATTTGGTGGTGCAGAAGTTCATTCACAACTACCCCGACATGTCAGAGCTGCTGCATAAAGTGTGGGCCGTCTGTGCGCGCTTCCGGCGTTCACATCCTGACGCTGCTCGCCTGTCTGCGCTACAGCGTAACTTTGGCCTTCCCGCTCACCGCCTCATATGCGACGTGCCCACCGGGTGGAACTCCACTTTGCACATGCTGGACAGACTGTGCGAGCAGCAGCAGGCCATAGTGGAGTTTCAGCTGCAGCACGCACGGGTCGGTCGCACTGCGGAACAGCACCACTTCACCACCAATGACTGGGCCTCCATGCGAGACCTGTGTGCCCTGTTGCGCTGTTTCGAGTACTCTACCAACATGGCCAGTGGCGATGACGCCGTTTTCAGCGTTAGAATACCACTTCTATGTCTCCTTGAGAAAACACTTAGGGCGGTGATGGAAGAGGAGGTGGCCCAGGAGGAGGAGGAGGAGGAGGAAGAGGGGTTATTTTTAGCACTTTAAGGCCAGTCTCTTAGAAGTGACTCAGAGGGAGGTTTTTTGCAACAGCAGAGGCCAATTACTAATGTGGCCAGCCAGGGCTCACTACTGGAGGATGAGGAGGAGGTGGAGGAGGATGGGGATGAAGCATGTTCACAGCGGGGTGGCACCCAACGCAGCTTGGGCCCATCACTGGTGCGTGGCTGGGGGGAAACAGAGGACGATGACGATATGCCTCCCACAGAGGACAGCTTGTCCTTACCTCTGGGCAGCCTGGCACACATGAGCGACTACATGCTGCAGTGCCTGCGCAACGACAGCAGAGTTGCCCACATTTTAACGTGTGCGGACTACTGGGTTGCCACCCTGCTGGATCAACGGTACAAAGACAATGTGCCCACCTTACTTGTGATAGGAGCGTGATAGGAAGATGCGTGAGTACAAGCGCACGTTGGTAGACTCACTACTGAGAGCATTCCCAAATGTCACAGGGGAACAAGTGGAAGCCCAAGGCAAAGGCAGAGTAGGAGCAAGAGGTCGCCAACGCAACGGTGTCACGGCCAGCTCCTCTGAGGGCAGGGTTAGCATGGCAGAGATGTGGAAAAGTTTTGTCACCACCCCACAGCTAACTGCACCACCACCTGATACGGAACGTGTTAGCAGGAGGCAGCATTTCACTAACATGGTGGAACAGTACGTGTGCACACCCCTCCACATACTGACTGATGGTTCGGCCCCATTCAACTTCTGGGTCTCCAAATTGTCCATGTGGCCAGAACTGGCCTTTTATGCCTTGGAGGTGCTGGCCTGCCCGGCGGCCAGCGTTTTGTCTGAACTTGTATTCAGCACGGCAGGGGGCGTCATTACAGACAAACGCAGCCGCCTGTCAACAGCCAATGTGGACAAGCTGACGTTCATAAAAATGAACCAGGCATGGATCCCACAGGACCTGTCCATCCCTTGCGCAGATTAGACATTTATAACTACCTCCGCTTAACAATATATTCTTGTACTCCAGTGCACTTCTTCATTCAATCCTCTTTTTTTAATTTTACCATTATATTGCGGGGCAACCCAAAGTTGAATGAACATCTCCTCCGTCTGGGTGCCAGGGGCATAAATATCGCAAACTGGCCTGTTCCAATGGTGGGTGACATGAAGCCTGATTCTCTGCTATGGGACCTCTCTCCTCTGTCTGGGTGCCGGGGCCTAAATATCTCACAGTGGCCTGTTCCAGTGGTGGGTGACATGAAGCCTGATTCTCTGCTATGGGACCTCTCTCCTCTGTCTGGGTGCCGGGGCCTTAATATCTGACAGTAGCCTGTTCCAGTGGTGGGTGACATGAAGCCTGATTCTCTGCTATGACATGAAGCCTGATTCTCTGCTATGGGACCTCTCTCTTCTGTCTGGGTGCCGGGGCCTAAATATCTGACAGTGGCCTGTTCCAGTGGTGGGCAGGGGCGGACTGAGAACCCTCAGGGCCCCCGGGAAAAATAAATCAAGGGCCCCCTTACAGGCCCCATCCATGTTCTGATGCAAGCCCCACCCTTGTCCCGCCTCCAGCCACACCCTACACAATCTTTAATAAGATTTCAAAGTTAAAGTGACACAAAAGGCACCCAGACCACTTCAGCTCATTGACGTGGTCGGGGTACAGTGTCCCTTTTGCAAATCGAGCTGCAATGTTCTAGAGAAACTGCATTGTTTACGTTCCAGCCATAAGTCAGCCTCTAGTGCTGGCAGCCACCTGAGGGCTTCCTGGATTAAAACAGACCTTTGGTCCGGTATCTGATGCTGGACGTCCTCACACCCTGCATGATGACCTCCAGGGTCAAATTGATTTAATGCTCTTGTATGGGGTGATCTGATCTCAGCGTCCATTAGTGAGCCTCTGTTAGAAGCAGTGTGGGCATAACTACTGTGAAGGGGGCACATATCTGGGCATAACTACTGTGAAGGGGGCACATATCTGGGCATAACTACTGTGAAGGGGGCACATATCTGGGCATAACTACTGTGAAAGGGGGGGAGGCCCTTCACAGTAGTTATTAATCCCTTTAAGCAGTCTCCCCCTTCAGTGAATTCAGTTAATAACTACTGTGAAGGGCCTAGCCATCTGGGCAACCCCACAGATCATCCCCCCACCCACCTTGTACTTGTTCCACTGATCCGCTACTTGCGGGCTACATGGGCATGAGTTCAGTCACTTCAGTGCGCAATCCCATCCTGTGGCGCGTGATCCCGCGAGACCCGTGACCTACAGCGGCAGGTCTTGCAGGATCACGCGCTGCAGGACGGGATTGCCCACCGAAGTGACTCAACTCATTCCCGCGTGCCCACAAGTAGCGGAACAATTACAAGAGGGGTGGGGAATAGCCAATGCACCTATTTTGAACCAAAAGGTGTTATGGGGGCTCTGTGGATGGCACTGTTGTGGGGATCTGTGGATGACACTGTTGTGGGGGGGGGGATCTGTGGGTGACACATATATAGCACCTTATGCTATATATGTGTCATGCACAGATCCCCCCATAACAGTGTCCCTGTGAGTGAATGGTCCCCAATACACTGCGCATGCGCGAAAAAGACGACTTGGCGCAGGCGCAGTAGAGGTTAACAAAATGCAAACAAAAATAAAGGTTAACAAAATGCAAATATCTCGACCTCTTCAGCACCTCTGCGACGTTAAATTGACAGTATTATGTCTATATCGTGGAAAATAGTTTTAAGGAAATGAAATAAAGATTTAAAATTTTATATTAATCAGCACTTCAAGCTAGACGTAATGTAAAACTATCTCCCACGATATAGACATAATACTGTCAATGGAACACCGGCATCTGGTGTTGTAATGGCAGCGGGGCCCGGTGCAGTCACTGTATTCTATTACACCGGGCCCTGCTCACTGTAATACTAATATTCCTATGTGAACAACTTGAAATCCTCTGTGATCCTCTCCCTCTGAGCTCTCTGTACTCACAAACTCAGTAGCAGGCCATTCACTTTATGAATGAAGCAGGCGGAGCAGGCGCGTGACGTCAGTGAGTTGCGCTGCCGCCCGGCCTGCTACTGAGTTTTAGAGATGGGAAGTTCGGATCTTTTTCATGAATCGGATCTTCGGTTCACTTCCTGAGCCGGCAGAAGCAAGTGAACTGAAGATCAATGCGCATGCTCAGCTCATCGAATCTTCGGTTCACATGCTGAGTCGGCTCTCAAGTGAACCGAAGGTTTGGAGGGACTCGCTCCTGGCAAACACAGCTCTGCTGCAGTGGAGCAGACTGATGTAATTACACTGTATAGTTATTGCAGGGATTTAGATAATGGTCTAAGAGTTTATTAGTTAAAAGAATCAAATGAGTCAGAGACGTGTCACCGAGTCCCTGCCAGGCTTCCTGCTCTGCTACATTGCTGCATGCACCCTGTACACACACAGCTCTGTACTCCTTAGGGATTATCTGCAAAAAAATCAGGCAATAAAATAATCCATGTGTGAATGACCCTTAAAGTCCTTTTACACGGGGCAATTACAGCCCAGAACAGGCACCACTCAGTTACATACAGGAATGGGAGATAAGTGATCACAGTCGTCCCCCATTCAGTTTGCATATTGTTGGCAGCACATCCCCGTTTACACAGGGCAATGTACTGCTAACAAATGGTGACACATCAAAGAGGAAATCAGACGCTAAGGGAGCGTCTTTAGGTTTGTCCCAGGATAGGTGGCATTCTTACAAGGGCTAATTATTGGGAACGGTGTTCGCATAAACGGTCATTCCTAATAACTGGCCTGATCCTCTTTAACTATTTGGTCTCTTTGATTATAATGAAATCTGTAGTCGATTATAATGCAAATTCAAAGACTAGAAAAATATTAGAAATGAGGTGAAATGAATAGTGATAAGATTTAATACAAGGGAAAAGGTTTTGATTTTGACTATAACGGCAGCTGAAATTTTGAAAAAGTATTCTTACGCCTGCAATTTACTTTGTGAATTATGTCAGACTTGCACTTAAACAAGACAATCTTGTCTTAAAAATAGTTTAGCGCTCTCTTTTTTGACAGTTTCCACTGAAGGTGACTGTGCCAATGTGGGTCCTAGGGAGGCTGCCCATTACCACAGCTTGTCCCCTCCAGGCATTCTCCGAAACGGTTGAAACAGCCTCATTTTTTGACCCCAGCACCCCCGAGGGTCATCACAACTGTAGGCTGCTACCTTTCTCAAGCAATTCTTCATGACCAACCAATGGCTGTGGACATGCAACCAAATGCACATTTCTCCAGTCCAACTGACTCCAAACACAAACAGAACCGGCCTAGTACACCACTGGCACGGGTGAGATGGTGCCTGGGCAGTGGCGTACCGCCCATAGAGGCAGACCACGCCACTGCTATGGGGACCGCGGCACTGGGGGGCCCGTAGCGCAGATAAGGCCCCGCCCACTCATGACCTGCAGCCGGCTATGTGGCTGCTTTTCTCCCCAGGGCCCACCCCATGTTTAGCTGAATCGCCTCCCAGAGGCGCGGCTAAGGCCCTAGACACCCGCCCCCCTCCTCAGCGCCGCGCTCTGCAAACACCCGATCTTCCTCTCGTCGGCGTCCCAAATCCCGCGCAGGCGCAGTGCCGGCGATTGCCTGCGCCTGCGCTCTGATAATACGGCTGAGGGCAACAGCTTCAACATCGTCACTGGGCATGCGCCGAGCCCAGTGACGATGTTGAAGCTGTTGCCCTCAGCCGTATTATCAGAGCGCAGGCGCAGGCAATCGCCGGCACTGCGCCTGCGCGGGATTTGGGACGCCGACGAGAGGAGGATCGGGTGTTTGCAGAGCGCAGCGCTGAGGAGGGGGGCGGGTGTTGAGGACTTAGCCGCGCCTCTGGGAGGCGATTCAGCTAAACATGGAGGTGTTAGAGTTTTCATATTTAGCCGGGCACGGCACTTCAGAGGGGCACCGTTCCTGGGCACCGTGGAGAAAGAAAAACGCCCCTCTGGGCTCCAGTCCTTACAGCTTCATTTACATATCATAAGAATTGATTTTTTGAAGAAATGACAAGACTGACAATCAAAAGAACAAGACTAACAGGTACTCTGTTAAACATGGATTCATGAAAAAAAAATTGGGGGTAAATTGCTAGTGACAGATTCCCTTTAAGGCTACTTTCACACTTGCGTTCAGAGCGGATCCGTCTGGTGTCTGCACAGACGGATCCGCACCTATAATGCAAACGCTTAGATCCGTTCAGAACGGATCCGTTTGCATTAACATGAACAAAAAAAAAAAATTTTTTTTTTTTGTTCATGATAGTGCAAACGGATCCGTTTTGACTTTACATTGAAAGTCAATGGGGGACGGATCCGTTTGAAAATTGAGCCATACTGTGTCAACTTCAAACGGATCCGTCCCCATTGACTTACATTGTAAGTCTGGACGGATCCGTTTGCCTCCGCACGGCCAGGCGGACACCCGAACGCTGCAAGCAGCGTTCAAGTGTCCGCCTGCTGAGCAGAGGACAGACGTAGCCATACTGATGCATTCTGAGCGGATCCGCATCCACTCAGAATGCATTAGGGCTGGACGGATCCGTTCGGTGCCGCTTGTGAGAGCCTTCAAACGGAACTCACAAGCGGAGACCCGAACGCAAGTGTGAAAGTAGCCTAACATGGCACCCCAAATAAGGAGACCTGCAGGCTGCAGCAGATATCCCATGTGACAGGTCACCCCCAGGAAACCCCTAACAGTTTCTGTAGGTCATGTATAAATTTATTTAATGGGGGTGTGGCATGGGAGGAGCAAAGTCAGGAAGTGGGAGGGGCCATGGTGGGTAGTGGGCGGGGTTAAGGGGCCCAATTCAGATTTTTGCTATGGGGCCCAGTGATTCCTATGTACGCCTCTGTGCCTGGGATAAATCCGATCCAGTTTAATCAACCAGGGCCGCAGGCCGGGCTAGTAGTACACTGGGACGGCCCTGACGGGTGAGATGGTGGCGGACAAAGTAAGTCAGTGAGTGGGAAACACTGGGAATTTAATTGATGAATCATGGATCCGATCCAGTTTCATTAACAACAACAAAACAATGTAAAAACCAATGAATTATGAACCTACCAGACTAAAACTTGGCTGGGGGCTGGCTGCCTTCTGACTGTGGACGGCGGGCCTTCCCTGGCGCTGCTGGCAGAGTGTCAGACTGGGCTGTGGCTGGCCTGGCTGCCAAATGCCAATGGTATCCAACAATCCGTATCCGCTTCCTTGCTTGCTTTGCTTTGCTTTTCTAGTTGCTCCTTCTCCTTGCCTCAATGCCATTGCCAATGCCTCTTGCTCAGTGCACCTTAAGTACTATCCGATTCCTCCAAGCAAGTTCTCTGCTCTGGGCGAGGGGGCGGAGCCTGTGGCAACATACGTCAGCCAGACGCAGACGTGCCTGCCTGTGCCATGCATGCCGCTGCTGCTACAGTCTTGAATCTCTTAAAGAGACAAGCAGCGGCAGCGCAGCGCAGGCACAGTCAGTGGCCGCCTGCGCCCGGCGGGGGGCCCCTCCACACTTGACTGCAGACTAGTGACGAGTCCAGACACTCCAGTCGACTAGCCGCCCAGTGAGTTAGTTTAATTTATTAATTACATTACTGCCCGCTGCCACGCTGCACCAGCGGCAGCCCGCAGAGTCCAGACACTGTCTGTCTGGTCCTGTCTGTGTCATGACTCATGTCATTGTTGTGAGTGTGACAAGTCTGACAATAAGATAATATAATAGTAGTTGCGGCCGGGCCGGCCCTAGGGGCCGGAATGGCCCCCTAAAGAGCGGGGGCCCGGTGGAAATTGCCGCCCGTGCCTCTATGGTAGCGCCGGCCGCAATGCAGGCTAGTAATATCAGTTGATAGGAAATAATAGGTGTATAGCAGCAGCAGTGGTGGTGATGACAGCGATTGGCAATATAGTAAAGATTATACCACCGACCCCATAGATGAAGGTAGTAAACTTCACCATAGGGGCATATAAATAGCTATACAGGTGACAGTAGTAGGCCAGAAATAACTGACAAAAAACAGTAAATAATATAAACAATAAGACAGAGCTAGCCCGCACCACTGATAATTTTAAATTGTCTATAGAGTGTTGATGTTTATATAGAGATAAGAAATGACAAAGTGTATTAAATAAAACAATAAAAGTGAAGTTTTAACTAAAAAACAGTACATGATCCAAAGACGTATTCAGGTCCATAGTGACCATCAGTTCGTTTTCTTGTTTGGCTGTTAACCCTTGCTTTGTTAGCGGGAAAAAATTGATTAAAATGGAAATCTGCCAAAAAAGTGAAATTCTGAAATTTCATCTACATTTTCTTTTAATTCTTGTAAAAAAAAAATCTTGTCTAAAATCTGTTTTGAATCCCTTGAGACTCAAGTTTTATATGGGGAATACCCGATAGATAGCGTTAACCTTATGGAAAAATCAAAGAGGGATCCACCCTGGAGCATTGAGAAGCACATATAACAGCTGGGGCATGAGAATCATTTTGATAAGATTTGATGGCCCAATCAATGTGAGAGGAAGCTTAGACAATATCTATATCTTACGTTGGAAGGAACCCAACAGCGACTGCAGGTTTAACCTGTCATAGTCCTGAGAATTGGGAGATACTACTATTCCTAAATACTTGAATTCTTTGACTATCTGCAGTCCCCTAGCCTGAGTACTAGACACATCCGTCCCCTGCCTAATGGGGAGTAGCATCGATTTTGTCCAGTTAAGGCCTCATGCACACGACAGTGGCAGGGAGGCCATCCTGCTCCTGGAGCTTTACTGTTAGACATAGATTTCAGCGCTTCCTCTGATTCTTAGGGTAAAAGGGGCATCTAGCAATGCTCTCTGCTCCGCAGTTAGTGTCTACAGAGGTAAGGGATTCAAAAAGGAGTGTAATTCCCTATCGGTAGTGTGACGGACTGAACCATCACTGGGGCTGCTGGAGAAGCCTGAGGGCCAGCCTCCTTCCTACGGACTATGGACCCAGAACTATGGAGACCCCTTCAGACCTTTTGGGGTTACAAGTAACTATGAACCCTGATTTATTTGTGGAATTTATATGACACATATTTCCTATTGCCCATTAAAAAGGCATGGTGTGGATTCAGCAACACAAAAAGGGGTAACTCTGCACTGAGACTCCCACTGATTGTGTTAGTGATGGGATTAAGATAGCTGACTCTAGGAGCAGCCGATGAGTAGATCACCCTTATGATACACTCAGGAGATAATCCCATCACATGTGTCTCCTCTGTTCCTATTCCTCAACCAAGCTGCGGCGGTTCGTGGGGTCAGCAGTGATTACGGTGTCATGTGGAGTGCTTGGAGCCCTCAGGATGCACTAGGAGCATCCATCAACAGAGGTACCCAGTCGGGGTGCCAGGAGATCCGTTACAGGTAGGGCTAATCCTAGCCATATACAAAGAGGAATAAAAGGATTTCAAGATGTCTAAGACATATCTCGGTGCAGCGCATAGCTCCCACGACTCAGAGCGTAAGGCCACTATATATGCTGTGTCATGCTGGGCCTTAGACATCGACGCTAGTAGGCGTACCACTCTCTCCCCATCTTCATAATATTTGGTTTCTGGAAGAAATGCTTATTGTTTGCATTATCCAAGAGCTGTTTATTGTAGCGCTGCTGTGCTTGCTGCCACTGCTGCGCATTTTCTTCCAAAGGGTCATTTAGATATATACTTTGTCATAAATTCTTGAAATCATGAGCTGGTTTATAGGCCCGAAAACTCTCAGCTCCCTGGGACTGCAGTGCCAAATCTCTAGTTAAGGCCCTATTCTTATTTTTCGTCCTGTTGACCTCCGCGATCAACATTCCCCTCAGGAGGGCCTTTATACTGTCCCATATCACTGATTTGAAGGCTAAGCCTTCATTAGATTCAAAGAACTCCTGCAGTTTATACTTTAAGCCCATTATGTCTTCTAGTACCTGAAGCTAGAATGTATTAAATCTCCAAATTGTGATGCCTCTTTGCCTAAGAGGAAGGTAATTAGCTGATAACAATACCGGGGAATGGTCAGAAATATGTCTTGGCAAGTATTAAACATCATTCACCAGGTACCCCATTGGAGTATTAAACATCATTCACCAGGTACCCCATTGGAGTATTAAACATCATTCACCAGGTACCCCATTGGAGTATTAAACATCATTCACCAGGTACCCCATTGGAGTATTAAATATCATTCACCAGGTACCCCATTGGAGTATTAAACATCATTCACCAGGTACCCCATTGGAGTATTAAACATTATTCATCAGGTACCCCATTGGAGTATTAAACATCATTCACCAGGTACCCCATTGGAGACCTGTATGTCCTAGAGCAACAGGAGAAATGCTTTGCACCCGGATTTCTTAATTTCCAATAATCCATTAAAGATGCTTCTGCCAGTAATCTACGAAAAGCAGAAGGCTTACAGGATTGCAGTTGTGACATAGAGGGCCGCACAGCCCATTAGGCGATGTGAGGTGATCTTCTCAGGCGGCGCGGCCCTGGTGACAAGTGGGCGGCGGCAGGGCACAGGGAGATGAGAGTTTCCATTGTGGAAGCGCTCATCTCCATAGTCATTTGTATCGCCGTCCTCAGGACAGCGATACAGATGGATGTGCCCTGGGGCAGGGGAGAAGCATCTCCCTTTCCCGTTCCTATCAGAGGCCGGTGCAGGCGGAGCAATGACGCTATCACGCCACCTGAGCCGTACAGAGTGGGACACAGGCCTGCATCACATTGCTGCCAGCCTGATGGAGGTAAGTATGTGAGGTTTTTTTTTTTTATATGGTACAATACAGGAGAGGAGCGCTGTGGGGGCACTTGTTACTGGCACATGATTGGGGGGGCACTTGTTACTGGCACATGATTGGGGCATCTATGTGGGGCACTTCTTACTGGCACATTATTGAGGGGCATCTATAGGGGCACTTCTTACATTATTGGGAGGTACTATGGGGACATATACTGAGCCCACAAAGAAGGGGTATTTTATATGGTGGGTACTATGGAGAAGGGGGGAGAGGAGTACTATGGGGTCATCTAAGGAGGCACTAAGAAGGGGTATTTTATACTTGCAAATTATGGGGGACACTGAGGCCATCTACTGGGGCACTATATATGGGCATTTTATAGTGGTACATTATGGGGGACACTAGGAGCAAGTGGAGAGAGGAACACTATGGGGCATTTACTGGGGACACTATATAGGGGTATTTTTTGCTGGCACATTATGGGGGCACTAAGGGGACATTAACTCAACTAGGAGCATTAAAAGGGTTTTTGCACTGGCACACATTATAAGGAGGCATTTTTTGTACTGTCACATTATAAAGAGAATTATTACTACTGGGGGGCATTATGGTGGACTTTATTACTACTGGGGGTCTATGGGGAACATGATTACAAGCATGGGCACTATGGGAGCATTATTACTTCTGGGGCACAGTCAGGACATGTAGGGGGCACTGTAGGAGCACTATTACTACCATGTGTGCTCTGGCAGAGAATTATTACTATTGGTAAGATTTTGAGGAGTACTATTACTGTGGGGGCACCTTGGCAACAGTATCAGCTTATCACAGTTATTTTGGGGGGATGTTATGTTTACACTGTTAGTGTCAAGGACACTATTTGCTGGGCGCAGTTATTTTAGGACACTGCGTGCCAATAATTATTGAAGGGCACTGTCTCCATGGTACTAGTATTATCAGGGGGTATATCTGTTTCTGGAGTATAATATTGAGGAGCACAGCAGGCACAGTATTGGGGGTGGTAGGATGATTTGTCCAGAAGATGGGAGGATGATGCAAAAGTAGTAAATTAAGAATTTTTTTTCAGGGGCGCCCGGGTCGGGCTATGCGAAAGACCACTGTTGTAATGACATGCTGAAAAATTACTTCCTTTCTGTGAGTATAATAAAACGGAGGATTTTAACTGTGCTGGTGGTACTCTCACTATTGTGTGGTATATGACATCTTGCAGAAAGCCCACGACAGCTCAGCATAGAGGTGTGGGCGGTTCTGAACCATACAGAGATGACATGCTGAGCTTTCCAACCTTTGTGGAAGTATACTGCGATTTAATCTAGAGGTGTCTGTCTTGAGCCGGATTAAGTGAATATCTGCATTCAAGGAAAAAAAGCTCTGTTTGAATGAGGAGCAGCGCGGTCCCACCATATGGACATTTTATAATTGTGAAGAACCCACTTTGTTCAAGGAGACCAGCAGCGCAAGTACCATTGAAACCTAGCGACTCATTTTTACTCTTTTTGCTTTCCCATATCCCCAACAGCACCCCTTATCCCTTAACATGTGCACTCCCACCCAACAGACTCCCACTTGTACACTCCAAAAAGAGCCCGTGAGAATAACTATCACCTGTCAGGAGGGCCACCCACCAGGCGAGATCGCTGCAGTGGATCTACCCGCGGGCTTACCCAGCACATGGTATTTTAGCAGGCAAACAGGTAAAACAAGGAAAGAAGGGATAAAATTAAAAAAATGAAGAAGTTAGACAAATAAGAGAAAAAGATGGAGGGAAGACCAGAGCTAACAATATCTTCCATTGCTTCCTCTGTATTCCTTAGTGTATCCTACTCCATTCAGCTCCCGGCCTCCCCCGGTTACGCCATCTGGATGGCTAACTACGGCGCTGCCGCGTAGTGTATACAATTCACACTTGCCATACATTTCAGCACTACACAGACCCCTACTAATCATCTTAGCACTTCTAGGTTACTTATGAGCCTTACTGATAAACAAACATAACCATGTCCTGCTTATAGTTGGGTACTTGCATATAATGTCTGCAGGGCAATTCAGGAGTCCCGATTAGCTTCCTCTCCCAATTGGTTTTTATTACGATCCAGCCACCGCATCGCTTCTTTGGGATCTTCGACAATAAAAGGGGTGTGGAGTAAGGCTGAGAAAAACACGCTATCTGCACGAGAAGGCTGATTCCACAGACTTAAAAAAGGAGTGCTTTTCAACTCCGAAAAGCGTTGTCACCAATATGTTAATAAAATAGAATCGTCTCCAATTTCTTGAGGTTGTGGTTTTTGCACCAAGTATCGAAAACAGTGGACCCCTATTACTTCACACCCCTTTTATTGTCTCTCATTACTCCTCTGGAGGATTGGCACCTCCACAAGTCAGGAGCGAACGATACTGGCAGCACCGACTATTATTAAAATACACGTCTACACTAGTCTTGTGCCTATGCTTGCACAACACCAAAAGTTGAGCATAATCACTACTTTTTCTTTAATCAACTGACCAAAAAACTATAACCCTATGAACACCTTTAACGTTTTTGCCAGATGTTAGGATCTTCGAAGAAGTGTGTGGAATAAGGAATCTTCAGGTTTCTTAGGCGCCACTTGATATCTATGAAGCGTGCTCTCCTCTTCTGCACCTCCATTGAGTAATCTGGGAACAGCAACACCTTTTGACCGTTTATGGAGATGTCAGGCTTGACTCGGGCCCGGAGGAGGATAATGTCTCTGTCCCTCTAATCCCCCCCAAAAGATGGATCCCACCAACTAATGCTGTCAGCGGGATCCCTTGGGGCCAGACTAATCTATACACCAAAAGAATAAATGTCCCCCCACTAATAAAGAACAAAGAGAACAAAGACCAAAAATCTATATCTTTATTAAATTATGCAAATCGTGAACATATAAAAACAGTCACAACAGCTACATACATATGCAAGCTAGGAGGATACATTGGTACTGCAGTAAATGGTTATAGATATTCAATGAGCTACATCCATCTCAATATAGCGTCCCAGTCTATCACAGGATTACAAAATTTGTACAAAAATACTTCTAAAGTGCATGTAAAAATAATACATGTCCCAAAAAGAGAATAGAACAAAAGGACAGCTAAACAAGCACATCAAATTACATCACATACCAACAAGCCACAATATAACCCATAATGATCAAAACCATACAGACCAAAGTGCCTCCAATACTGATGTACGTTTCACTATACAGCTTTCTCATCCCTTGAGAAAGCTGTATAGTGAAACGTACATCGGGTTTGGAGGCACTTTGGTCTGTATGAGCAGCTTTCTGAGCAGATCGCAGTGTGGTGAAGCTATAGTACATAGTGTATAGGCAGTGCCCCACTTATGTGTGTATGGGCCACTTCAAATTTCTATATGACCTTTCATGTCATCTTGCATAAATCACTGTAATTTCCTTTGTCACAGCTGCTAAATTCCTATTACAAGCTGGTGAAATGCATTACACGCTACCAACACTAAAGGTCCACACAGAGAGAATGCACCAAACAGATATAACACTGACTATGCTGGCAAGACATGAATGCAGGTATTAAAAGCTGAGACTTTTGCCAATATATTCCAGTCATGGAGATATCGGAGCCCATCATGCACCATGTCACGGTTCTCAGCATGGCAAGGGGTCCTAACCACTGCTCTAACTGTGGTGTGAACACGGTCTGGAGGTGATATAATTCAGCTCGCAGCCAAGCTCCCACACAATTGCCCAGCATAAATACTGCAGTTGTACAATGTGAATGAAGCCAGGCCGCGAGCCACACCCACACCAGACCATGTGATGGAGGTTACCAGGTGCAAAAGAGTGTTAGAGTGCCAAGTAAAGGCAAACGCACTCAAATCTGGGTGTGGCTCGCGGCCTGGCTTCAATCACATAGTACTACCGCAGTATACATGCTGGGCATTTGTGGGAGCTTGGCTGCGAGCTGAATTATATCACCTTCAGACCGTGTTCACACCACAGTTAGAGCAGCGGTTAGGACCCCTTGCCAAGCTGAGAACCGTGACATGGTGCATGATGGGCTCCGATATCTCCATGACTGGAATATATTGGCAAAAGTCTCAGCTTTTAATACCTGCATTCATGTCTTGCCAGCATAGTCAGTGTTATATCTGTTTGGTGCATTCTCTCTCTGTGTTCCATATGATTGCTACATTCTGTGTAGTTTGCTCTTGTGGTGCATGTGGACCGCGCCGATATCTTCCATTGTATGCATATTTTGCTGGGGTTAGTCGATTACTGCGGTCCACATGCGGTCGGGCTGCTCCCCTAATAAAAGACACGCCACAGTGTCATGGGCTGAGCAGCTCCTCCAGAATTGCCACTATATATCTTTTTGTTTTTCGTTTTCTGCAACACTAAAGGTCACTATAACACCATTTATATAGGTCAGCCACAGGAAGTTGGGGAGTTAGTTTAGATTAGGAGTGAGGAGGAGGAGAGGAGACAGACTTGTCTCTGTTCTCCTAGGCCTTGCCCAGGAGGTAAGCTACTTGAACTTTTGGAATCCAGAAGCAGGACTTAGTAATCCTGCATTGTAGAGTCAAGTTTAGGTGCTACTTGGACTATAGTTCAGACAACCTTTTCAAAGAATAGAGCAGAGAGTTTGCCTGCCATGAGGGAGACAGCCCTTGGGTTGTATACTATTAGTACCAGAGGATCCATATTATTTCAAGACTGAATAGCCAGAGCAAGATCAGGAACTAAGTAAAGTATCATAATAACTGCTGCATAAGTTGACCTGGAACCTATATTAATCACCTCACAGAGCCTGCTAATTGGGATTTGTAGCTTTATCATTTTTACCAACTTCATGCAAGACAAAGTACTGCTTTTGAATGCTACTTATTGCAAGACTACAACTTACAAGTAAAGTTCCTGTTTGGTTCAACTATTGCCTCTCATTATTCTACTCCATCTCCTGCTGGCGTCATGAACACAGGGGCCCAGCCACCAAAGCACCCTAAGCGTTACCCAATTACCATCAAGGGCACCCAAACCAACATCTGGCTGGTGTTCCCTGCAACAGAGAGTGCCCCGGAGGATTTAGGGCTGTCTTCCCTTCCACTGCACGCCGGCCCAGGGAGCTACAGAAAAGTGAGTACAACTATTGCACCCACTTGGCACATTATTACCACTCTGACCGTGCACTCACTACATCCCCTGTGGCCCGGTCGTCGCATATATGATTGGTAGGACACAGCTCTTCGATAGGGCTCTGCCCTCAGCCTGATGGCCAGTCCTGTCAATCAATGAAGAGGGGTGTGTGCAGAGCACAGGGGATGCTACAGAGCAGTGCTCAGAATATTTAGCCCCACCTCCGAGTGTCGGAAATTCTCATTTGCATATGAATTAAAACGCAGATTAAGCTGAGCCCTATCAGGCTGTATGTCTCGTTAAATTGGGTTGATCCAGGTGACAGAGCCTCTTTAACCACCTCAGTGCCCCTAGCTTAAACACCCTTAATGACCAGACCACTTTTTACAATTCTGCACTACAATATTTCACCGTTTATCGCTCGGTCATGCAACTTACCACCCAAATGAATTTTACCTCCTTTTCTTCTCACTAATAGAGCTTTCATTCGGTGGTATTTCATTGCTGCTGACATTTTTACTTTTTTGTTATTAATCGAAATTTGCCAACATTTTTGCAAAAAAATGACATTTTTCAGTTTCAGTTGTAAAATTTTTCAAAAAAATGACATTTATATATAAATTTTTCTCTAAATTTATTGTTCTACATGTCATTGATAAAATAAAAAAATATGTTTGGGTAAAAAAAAATGGTTTGGGTGCGTCCACTCGGAATAACAGGCCCGCCGCCAGAACGTGATCCTGCGTACAGTGGTCCTGTAGTGGTTAAAATGGAACAGCAGCAACAGTATCATAATTTTTCTCAGCTTGTACTTGACGCATACTGTATATTGCAGTTCTCTTCACAGTATAGTCCTAGTCCCTTTACCCTTGGTAACACTTCTACCTTTTATTCAGGGGCAGACTGGGAATTGAATGTGGACTAGTTGGAAAAAAGCCTAAAAGTGTCCCCATAGTGTTTCCAAATTAACAGAAGGCAGACAACACAGTAGGCAGGGCCAATACAAGTACATGTGGCTAACACAAGTAGGGAGGGTCAATAATACCATAGTGCACCACAAAATACTCTCCCAGCAGAACCACATATCATAGTGCAGCATAGTATACTGCCCCAGAAGCTGTCTCTCCATGGTGGTCATTAGGGATGAGCAAATCGACTTTGGATAAAACATCCGAAGTCGATTCGCATAAATACTGTACAGAGAAAGAGCTCCGTACAGTATTAGAATGTATTGGCTCAGGTGAGCCGAATTTATTACTTTGCGAAGTCTCGCGTGACTTCGCGTAATAACTTCATAGATTTCCTGAACTTGGGTTCGGTTTCAAGTGGTACCTTGGAAAAAAAAAAAAGAGTTCGGGAAATGTTTTTTTACAGTAAAAATGTATTTATGAAGTAATTACGCGAAGTCACGCGAGACTTTGCAAAATAATAACTTCAGCTCATCTGAGCCAATACATTCTAATACTGTACGGGGCACTCTCTCCGTACAGTATTGGGCCGAAGTTTTATGCAAATCGACTATGGATGTTTTATCCAAAGTCGATTCACTCATCCCTAGTAGCCATCAATAGCTGCCATGTTCAGTCCTCCTCCTCTAGTTGCCTCTAATTAAGATATATTCTCCTAGATATGACTCCCATAGTTCTCCCAGTAGTATGTTCTCCAACTGGCCAAGGAAAGTAGAAAAAAATACCTGAGTGTTATTCCAAGTTGCCATCTACGGTGCAGGCCAAAGGCCTAAGATGCCCGTGTCTCTGTCCAAAATGTAGACTGCCTGATATAGTGGTCTGTGTACTATGAGCAGCAGAGCAGGGAGCCAAGGGCCTCCCATGCCCTACCACAGTATTTAACTTCATCACCGTCCTGAGGACATAAGTACCTGATACTCCCAGCCTTGAATACAGCTGAGACCATTAGATCATTATGTACCCAGCCAGAAGCAGTGAAGTGGGTTTGGGCGGCCCCCAGGGCATCGGCACACTAGGAAATTTCACTGTGGGACCTATAGCCAATCCACCCCTGTTCTTATGGCATACAGGAAGAGGGTTGACTACAGACAATGGTTTATGTTTCAGTCCCTAACTGGTTATGGCAAGTGTAGATACATCCCATTGCTCCTCCAACTGTAGCACAAGCTTAATCACACACTGTTAAGGCCTATGACTACAATACACATTCATTTCACGTAAGCAGGCTGATATGGTCCTCAGCCACCAATAACTTAGCTTTCTAGCCCACACACCACAGGAGAGGTCAGTAATTCATCGATTGCTTAATGGGAACCGGGATTTTGGCCATAGAGCTGGGGACATGGGCTGCTAGATGGCCGCTAGCACATCCGCAATACCCAGTCCCCATAGCTCTGTGTGCTTTTATTGTGTTAAAAAAACGTTTTGATCCACATGCAAATGAACTTCATATGTGTCCTGTATCCGGAGAGGAGTCCAGCGGAAAGGAGCCCAGCACCGCCCCGCGTCCTCCGAATCTCCTCCTTGCTGGCTGACGTCACAGAGCTGGAGCGCCAAAATCTTGCGATGCGCGAGCTAGCGAATGCGTAGTTCGTTCCCTGTGCTGATGCCAGCACAGGGAATGAACATGATGCCGACACTGCGCATGCGCTAGCTCGCGCATCGCGAGATTTCGGCGCTCCAGCTCTGTGACGTCAGCCAGCAAGGAGGAGATTCGGAGGACGCGGGGCGGTGCTGGGCTCCTTTCCGCTGGACTCCTCTCCGGAAACAGGACACATTTCAGGTTCATTTGCATATCGATCAAAACGTTTTTTTAACACAATAAAAGCACAGAGAGCTATGGGGACTGGGTATTGCGGATGTGCTAGCGGCCATCTAGCAGCCCATGTCCCCAGCTCTATGGCCAAAATCCCGGTGACAGGTTCCCTTTAAGAGTCCCAAGTAGATTGCTGCTAGAGCACCACCTTCAAGGTTATCCTCCTCGGAAATGTGAATGAAGTTGAATTGCGACAGAGCTCAGAAGCTGTTGGCTCAGTGCCCTGCTATGTCGTCATCCTCCTCTCACCTCATCACTGTGGTGGTAGTGGGAGCACCTTACACTGCATAGCATATATTCCTGTATTCCTACACCCTGCGACCACTTTCAAATGTGATTTGGAAACATTCTGTGGCTCAACAGAACAAATCTGCTGCAGCACATCATGTGCACCGCTTAGTATGTCTCTTTTTGTGGACATTATTAGTCATGGTTGGAAGAAATGTTCAAGGTGATCTGAGCCCATATGGAGAAGAAGAAAGACAGTTTCTACAATTACAGAGGACATTATCAGTGAATCTCTGGATATAATTGTTGTAAATTCTGCTTCTGATACACGCCCCTGTTAACGTCAGCACTTTTCCGTTATTGCCCTGTCAAAACTCAATACCGTGTAGATCTCAAGATCCTTCTAAGGGCTCATGCACATGAGCGTATTTTTTGGTCTGTGTCTGTTCATTTTTTTGCTACCCATATGCGGAAACATTCACTTTAATGGTGCCGAAAAGAAACGGGAATGACTATGTGTGCGTTCAGTGTCCGTATGTCTGCATGTCTGTTTCTACAAAAAAAAAAAAAAACATGTTATTTTATTGTCCACATTACGGAAAAGGATAGAACTGTTCTATTATAGGCCAGCCATTCCGCAAAATGAGGAATGCACACGGCAGGTATGCGCAAAACAACAACAGTCATGTGCGCAAGGAGAGAAGAGCCCCTGACCCCTGAATGAGGGGCCCCTGCCTATTGCCAGGTGTGATAGTGTTACAAAAACTTGTTATACACAGTTCCAAAGGTGTTCAGGCTGTGACGCAGCTCCAAGGCTCCTGAGATGTCTAATATATCACTTCACACAGGAAACTCCTATCACCTCACAGTGACGGGTGCATCCCAAATCCATTACTCTCTTTCCATGTCCTTCAGCAGCGCAGACTCTGCAGGGATATAAACATCAGCCGAAACCTTTGAATCTGGACAAGTGCTGCAAAATATGTATGACCAACAGCTGTGACCTTTACAATATGTCTGGCCAAATGCTATGGGGTCGGTAACAGTCGTGTTGTTGCCCCTAAAGACAACTCTTGCACGTCTTCCACAGTTAGTTATGGCTCACAGGAGTCCATTGGAGATTTTTGTGGCTGGACCAACTGGCAGAGACTGGCAGGCAGCTGTTTGCCCTCAACTCCTCACAGTAGCACTAGGAGGACGTGTAGGAGCTTGTAGCACCATTCTCTTTCTAGCTGCATCTCAGGAGGATTTGGTAAGACATGAATCAGCCAAACATGGATTTAAAGTTACACTACAACATCACGTCAGCAACTGCAATAAATAAATAACCAGTCACTAGCAGTACTTAGTGGAGTTAGTGGCTTGTTACGTGGACTATTTAGTGGTGGCAGAGAGAACTTTGTGGGATGAGATGAACTATGTTAATTTAGAACACAATACTTATGGACACTCTTATCGAGATTGGGGACTTCAAACCCCATAGAGAGTCCCACCCAAGTCTGGTAGTGCCAGAAGTTCTATGACCATGTGAGCCAGCCCGTGCCTACACTACCACCGCCATGAACCATAGAGGAGCAACTCTCTACCACATGACCTTACCACGTACCTGTTATATCAACTAGTGGACTGGCGTAAAAGAATACTGCAATCTACACCAGCCAGATATCAGTATAAGCGCACAGACTACGGGAGGTTGCACCACCAGTCTATGATACCTCTGCCCCTATCTATTGTACCATGTCATCTATTGAAAAATGGGGGGGAAAAAGCTTTGTGGAGTGAAACAGAAAAAAACATTCGATTTCTTTTCTTTTTACGGCATTCCCTGTACGCCAAAAATTTTGATAACCTTATTCTGCTGGTCGTCACAATTATGATGATACAAAATGTATGCAGTTTTTATTATGCTGTACTATTAAAAAAAATAACCCTGAAAAAAACTAAATTTTCTTTGCATCGTCGTTTTTTGATACCCAAAACTTTTTTATATTTATCTTTACACTGAGCTCTCCCTAGTGGCCACTGCCAGAAAATGCAGCAAATCCAAGTCGGGAAAGAAGTAGTGCAGTGCTAGGCCCCATAGGAGTGGAGATAGGAGTGGGTTCCAGGGGTGGGACCTGCAGCAATCTGACATTGACCAATCTCTGAGATGAGATAACCCATTTAAATGGAATATGCTAGGACATGCCATTACCTTATGATTGGTGAGCGTCCGATCTGAGAATTATAAGGCTGTAGCACTGAAGGGGAACTGCAGACTAGCTCCATTAAAGTGAACATGGCCAGCTGCGGGCCAGGAGCACAGCTGTTTAGGAAAAAAACTGTGAAGATTAGTCCCCCACTGATTATAAAGTGTGTCTTTTTCGGTGATAATTGGGCTTGATTTTTTATGTCATTTTAGGTGTTATCTTTTGTTTTTTCCTCATGATTGATTTATGTTACTGTACAAAAGACCTTTGGGGCAGTTTCAGTACCACAGACCCGAGGTATCTTCAATTTGTGTTATTGTATTGTTATATTGTGTTATTTTCATGTTTTGGTCGTATGTTCCAGCAGAGAAGGTATGGTTGGCAATGGTTGTCAGGAACAGGACTAAACACCCTGTTCCTGCTCTTTTGATGGGGTAGGCTGGTGCTGCTTCATACCATGAGGGGGAGGTCCAGTTCAACCAATGAAGAGAGAGGAAGCGCATGTCAGAGCTTTTACTCCTAGAAACTCTATGCGATTCTTGTGTGAGACCAACACTACAGAGAGATCATCAGCATCAAGAACACTGCTTCCAGAAAGCATCAGTGTGAAAAGACAGCAGAATAATCAGCAAAATCACTGCTGCAGGTGAGGGAATATTGCTCAGACAGCCATCACCCAAACCACCTCCAGACCAGACTTACTCCAAGCCTGTATCACACAGTGGACCACTATATCCACAAGTAACTGCAAGCACCATTTAATTGCCACACAACCAGCCACCAAACCTTCTGGTGCCAGAAACTGCATTTTCTACGTAATACTGCTAGATGTCCCATAAGTTATATTCTGCACTAAGTAAAGGGAGACTTTTATAAGTTTACTTCTAGCCTGATTCTTCAAACCACCTTTCCACTGCACCAGTCCCCAGGGAGCAATGGCCTGAGGGAGTCCACCATGACACAACATCTCATCAGGGCCACTACCACTCCCATCCTCTGCACTGGCTTCTCAGGGACTTGCTGCACATTTTACATTATATTTTGTATTATAGCTGATTTCTCATGTAACTGGGGCTGATATATTACCACTATTTATATGGGCAATACAGTCTCTGAAGCCTCACTACAAAGCTGATCTGGGTCTGCTATGGCCCAGCAGCTCCTGCAGCTACCTGGCACCCCGCAATCACTTAATCAATGGCAGGAAAGGAAAAAGCATTATGGCGCATTGATAGGGAAGGCAGGGGCAGTAATAAGCCATGTCTGCCTTCTTTTTGGGGAGTCCGGATGTCACTGACAACTGGCTTCCCACTACTACAGCTTCAAATGTTTCTTGTGGACCTGCCGGATGTCACCTAGTATTCCAGAAACGGTTAGACTTAAAAGTTTGTCTTTCATATAGACACAGCAGCTGGCTAATGTTAAGCCTCATGCACATCAATGAGTTTCACGCACGCGTGCCAACCGTGTTTAATTTTGCGCTCAAGTAATGGTAAACTGAAGGAAGTTCTGTCAGCAAGCAACTGATTTTTTACCCTCAGTTCTTCCTGTTTGCTTCAGTGTTTTCTGTGATTCTGTTGCGTTCTTCCGTTTCTTCTGGACAAATACTGTATTATCATGCATATTTCCATGCGTTCTTCACGTATGTGAAAAAAACTGAAGAATAACACCCAGCATCTCCCTGAAACCATAAGCGAAAAACCGACAGTCTGTCAGTGTGCTTCAATTTTTTTTAATCACTGACCCATTGACTTGAATAGGCAAGTTCTGGGTGAACAACGCAACACTTACCATGCTGTGGCAGCTATGTGTGAAACTTGCTTGTGTGCAGGAGTCCTTAGGCTAATTATACATCAATGAGTTTTCCATCCAGGTGGGATCCATTTTACAAATGGACAGCCTACGGACTAAATCCTGACCCATTCATTTCAGTGGGTATATGTATATGTGTGTACTTTTTCATGTATCATCCTTAGGGCTTGTTCACACGACCGTGCCATTTTTTGCCGTCTGCAAATTGCGGATCCGCAAAAAATGGATGCCGCCCGTGTGCCTTCTGCAATTTTCAGAACGGAACAGGAGGCCCATTATAAAAATGCCTATTCTTGTCCGCAAAACGGACAAAAATAGGACAGGACTCATCATTTTTGCTGGGCCACGGGACAGAGCAACAGAGTGCTGTCCGCATCTTTTGCGGACCTACTGAAATGAATGGTTCCGTATACGGACCATATGCGGAATGCAGAAAACGGCCTGTATACGGAACGCAAAATAAGTTTGTGTGAACGAGCCCCTATGTTCAGGAAAGAATGCAGCATGTTCTATATTGTGCAGTTTTCACGCAGACCAGTCCCATAGACGCAAATGTGGCTTGTGTGAAAAGCATGCGGATGCAATGTGTTATTTTTCACTGATGGTTGATAGTAGATGCTGAGAGTTATTCTCCAGTATTTCTTCACACCCATGAAAAACGGATGCAATCTGGACGGAAAAAACCTAAGCACTGAACTCAGTCGAAGACAATACTGATTCAACCTGCATGTAGAACTATCATTTTTAACTGAACATGCAACGGGCGGCCGCACCCCAGGGCCCTCTACACCAAAGGTGTAGGAATGGCGAGTGGTATGTTGCAGCCTAAGATGTCTCTTTATGTGTGTCACAGTGCTCCTACCTGGATACAGCTGGACACCAGCCGTTGGCTCTGAAGCAATAAATAGGGGGAATAATTGAGGGATTTGAAGAAATAACTTGGGTCCAGGCCTTAATCTGAAGTTCAATGGCAGCTTTACTTGAATAAATGTTTCTCCAAACAGGCTCCGGCTTTGTCTTGGTTCCAGCAGGCTTTAGCATTAAACTGGCAGGCAAACTCAACTCTATAGCTCTGTTTCTCTCTGAATCTGCTGTGCTGACAGGCTGGCTGTATAACTCAGCTCCTTCTGTATGCTGCACTTCCTCTCTGCAGTCTGACTCTAGGTTATGCCAGGGAATTTTCCTCCTGGCTCCTGAGGCTTTAAGCTTTAGCCTCCATGGCCAGCAGAGCTTAAGGTGCTCTGGCTACTGTGGGCATGTCCAGCAGAGACGTGCCCCTGCACACCCTTACCCTTGCAGGGGGTGAACTGCATCTCAAACCAACTGCCTCCCCCTTCCTGCAGGAAGTAGGCTGGCCCAGCTCTCTCCAGAGGATGGAATTGAAGGTTCCACTCTATCTAAGATAGCTCTGCCATGTTTGTATTAGAAATGCACAGTGTGGAGGACCTGGAATAAATACATAAGATGCATTCAGGTTAGCCCGTTAGAGATAGTAGCAGGGTGCAGACCCTGGGGTGTTACAAACAGACCCTGACATATTCTGTACTGCTCATGTGAAAGAGGAATTAATGAGCTTTTGACACAGGTCTTGCTGATTCTAATCAAATGGGCAGTGATACAGACTGAAACACACTAAAGGATTGTCCACTTTTCACAAGGGATTGCTGGGAGATGCTCGGTGTTATTCTTCAGGATTTTTTCATGCCTGTGAAAAACACATGAAATCAGATGACATCCATAAAGAAAAAAAGGAAGAACTTAAAGGGGTTCTCCCATGACTAATGTAAAAAAAATGAAAATCAGACATCATATAGTACATGACAATCTCTTTCTAACAAAAGATAGAACCAGCCCTGTACCTCCCATGGATCCAGAGATCTCCACATCCACTGCTCTAATTGCTCTGCTAGACTTATTTAAGCTGACAGCTTGGGGCAGGGAGGGGGGGGGGGGAACTGTCCTTTCTCAAGTAGAATGTCCTTTCTGCTGCAGTTCTTTCCCTGTCACAGCTCAGGTGGGTGTGTCTTTTCTCAGGGAGCATGTCCTTTCTGCTGCAGTTCTTTCCCTGTCACAGTTCAGGGGGCATGTCCTTTCTCAGGGTGTGTGTCCTTTCTCAGGGGGCATTGGGCCTCTACTTTCTGCTTAAGCTCTCTTTCTTTCACAGCTCAGGAGGTGTGTCATTTCTCAGGGGTGTATCCTTTCTGTTGCAGCTCTCGCCCTGTCACAGCTCAGGGTGTGTCCTTTCTCAGGGGTGTATCCTTTCTGTTGCAGCTCTCGCCCTGTCACAGCTCAGGGTGTGTGTCCTTTCTCAGGGGTGTGTCCTTTCTGTTGCAGCTCTCGCCCTGTCACAGCTCAGGAGGTGTGTCCTTTCTCAGGGGTGTGTCCTTTCTGTTGCAGCTCTCGCCCTGTCACAGCTCAGGAGGTGTGTCCTTTCTCAGGGGCGTGTCCTTTCTGTTGCAGCTCTCACCCTGTCACAGCTCAGAAGGTGTGTCATTTCTCAGGGGTGTGTCCTTTCTGTTGCAGCTCTCGCCCTGTCACAGCTCAGGGTGTGTGTCCTTTCTCAGGGGTGTATCCTTTCTGTTGCAGCTCTCGCCCTGTCACAGCTCAGGGTGTGTGTCCTTTCTCAGGGGTGTGTCCTTTCTGTTGCAGCTCTCGCCCTGTCACAGCTCAGGAGGCGTGTCCTTTCTCAGGGGTGTGTCCTTTCTGTTGCAGCTCTCGCCCTGTCACAGCTCAGAATGTGTGTCATTTCTCAGGGGTGTGTCCTTTCTGTTGCAGCTCTCGCCCTGTCACAGCTCAGGAGGTGTGTCCTTTCTCAGGGGTGTGTCCTTTCTGTTGCAGCTCTCACCCTGTCACAGCTCAGAAGGTGTGTCATTTCTCAGGGGAGTGTCCTTTCTTTAGTGCCTGTCCTTTCTGTTGCAGCTCTCACCCTGTCACAGCTCAGAAGGTGTGTCATTTCTCAGGGGAGTGTCCTTTCTTTAGTGCCTGTCCTTTCTGTTGCAGCTCTCGCCCTGTCACTACTCAGGAGGTGTGTCCTTTCTGTTGCAGCTCTCGCCCTGTCACAGCTCAGGAGGTGTGTCCTTTCTCAGGGGTGTGTCCTTTCTGTTGCAGCTCTCGCCCTGTCACAGCTCAGAAGGTGTGTCATTTCTCAGGGGTGTGTCCTTTCTGTTGCAGCTCTCGCCTTGTCACAGCTCAGAAGGTGTGTCCTTTCTCATGGGTGTGTCCTTTCTGTTGCAGCTCTCACCCTGTCACAGCTCAGAAGGTGTGTCATTTCTCAGGGGAGTGTCCTTTATTTAGGGCCTGTCCTTTCTGCTGCAGCTCTCTCCCTGTCACTGCTCACAGGCGATGTCCTTTCTTTAGGGCCTGTCCTTTCTGCTGCAGCTCTCTCCCTGTCACTGCTCACAGGGGATGTCCTTTCACATGTGCTTTCTGATTCAGATCTCTCCCTGTAACTGTCACAGCTTTAAACAGTAGATACAGGTGGTGGCAGTTGAAGGATGAAACTGAGCATGTGTGACCACTCTAGCTTATATTACTGAGGTGGACAGAGAAATAAAAAACCAGCAGGTGGTGCTATACTGATAGTTTTTATCGAATAACTCAGTGAGTATACTACATTTTTATTAGATATAGCTACAAAAGTTGCTGGTTTTAAAGATGCTGAATATTTTTCGTGGGACAACTTCTTTAAAAGAATTGCAGAAAACAGTGAAGCAAACGGAGGGGAAAAAGTCAAGTTTTTCAGTGACAGAACTTCCCCGAGTTTCCTACTGCAGGTGTGCACGAGCCCTTACTCTCACCTGTCCTGTCTCCTGCCACCACAGACGCCCAGCTCCCTGCCAGACCGGCAGTAGTTAAATCTCCCTCGCCCTGCAGGTGAAGAGTTACTCAGTGTAGGTCTAGGAAGTAGAAGAATTTATTTCCATGTCTTGTCACGTGATCCCTTAATTCTCAGTGTCACCAGCTCCCGTCCCTCATTAAGAGAGGTCATGCAAACTGCAGGCTGCTCCAGCAAGTCAGACTCATTTCACATTCAAATCCAGATGACAGGCTGAAAACTATGGAGCCTACACAGAAGAGGACCTCACCACCCCATGCACCAGGAGAGGACAAGTAAGAACCCCCTCTACTTTCTGTAGTACCTGGGCTGTGAGTACTGACACACCTGTTACTGCATGCAAGACCTTACTGGAAGATGTAGCAGAGCTGAACTCGGCATTTAGCTAGTCTGTAACTCGTGTGTTAGACGGAAAACAGAGGTAGGTACTGGATTTTGAGACAAGTTTTTTAGTGGCGTTTCTTGCACTAAAACTTGAGGTTGTGGCAGATTTTACGGTAATAGCGCCGGCTCCAGATTTTAGCTGAAGGTCTATAGAAAATATAAAATTCAGGATTGATAAGTGTTTTTTTGTCTACTGGTGTTTTTCTCTAACTGGTGATGTTTTTTGGCTCGTTGCATGTTGAAATTTTTCGGCATTTTTTACAATTCCTGCTAAAAAAAATGCCACCCACACATCGGTTTTGTAAAAAAAAAACTGCGCTAGAAAAAAATCAAAACATTATATTGACAAAAAAAAAACGCAAGAGGTGTCTACAGTGTTTATTAGTGGTGGAAAAACGTCAGTACAGGAGTATTCCGGGTGAAGTAAGTTGTCCCGTGGATAGGAGATAACTATTAGATCGAGCAGTAGAACCTCCACTGATCTGAGAACTGCCCGACCTCATAACCCAATGGGCACCCCTGAAATGCATGGCGGTGTACAGGGTACCCCTTCTCGAGATCGGTGGGTAGGGGATAACATGCTACAACCGGAATACCCCTTTAAGATAATGCAATAGGTTTACCTGCAGTCCTATGTAAAAGCACAGCTCAACGCTGCTGCACTTGAATATACCATTTTATATACCATTTTATTACTTTTTATGCTATTGTATAGTTATTGTAAATAATAGAAAGGTATAAAATAGTGTCCGTTTTGCGGACCACAAGCCGCGCATCCGCAAAAACCCCATTGACTTCAATTGGTCCGCAATCCAAAGAAATCGTGGACCAGCACCAACCTAGAAGCTCACAGAAGGTCTAAAAAAGACACCGCTGTGTGAATGGACCTTCAGCAGAAATATTATGCGAGGAGTAGAAACTAATAAGAAATGGCGAGATATTTGGCGTCTGCGGTGGACCTGTATCACCACAGAGACGACATATACCGTCATATTAATTGCGGCCACCAGTTGGGGTTCGCTCTGCCGGACGCTCTGCTGAACTGTTCTGAATATTCTGGGTGATACGGTTGTAAATGTCCGTTTTATATTTAGCTGCCTGTTACAGCCAGAAGCAGGAACATAAATCATTGTACAATGTGACTGAAGGCAAACAACAGCAGGTTTTGTAGATAAAAGCCAGTAAAGGTTGGCACGGTAACAATATGGACATTGTGAGTAGAGACGTAGTAGAGCCGAGTTTGCCATTTGCAAGATTTGTGAATTGACGTTTACCTAGTACTGACTCAATACAGTGCCACAACTGTTCTGTGACAAATTCTACTCTGCTACATTTGTGGAGAGGAATTTATACGTCTCACAAATGAATTAGGCCTCTTTCACACGGGCGTCACAGATTTTGTCCGGGTGCATTGCGGCAAACCCGCGCGAGTAGGCACGCAATTTCAGTCAGTTTTGTCTGTGATTGCGTTCCGTTCAGTTTTTTCCGCGTGAGTGCAATGCGTTTTGCACACGTCTGATAAAAACCTGAATGTGGTACCCAGACCCGAACCTGAATGTGGTACCCAGACCCGAACCTGAATGTGGTACCCAGACCCGAACCTGAATGTGGTACCCAGACCCGAACCTGAATGTGGTACCCAGACCCGAACCTGAATGTGGTACCCAGACCCGAACCTGAATGTGGTACCCAGACCCGAACCTGAATGTGGTACCCAGACCCGAACCTGAATGTGGTACCCAGACCCGAACCCGGAGACTTCTTCACTGAAGTTCGGGTTTGGGTTAGGTGTGCTGTTCGTTTTATTATTCTCCCTTATAACATGGTTATAAGGGAAAATAATAGCATTCTTAATACAGAATTCCAACTAAAATGTCCATTGAGGGGTTAAAAAAATAAAATAAACTCACCTCATCCACTTGACCTGCAAAAGGACTTTGGATGACGTCATCGCGCTCACCAGTGACGTCAGCGCAGGTCCTGCTGAACGAAAATAGAAGGACCTGTATTAGGAACGCTATTATTTTCCCTTATAACCGTGTTAGAAGGGAAAATAATACAGTGAATAGACTTTAATGGGGTTCCGGGGTTGCTCATCCCTATCATCTCCTAGCAACCTTGAGTGAAAATCGCACCACATACGCACTTGCTTGCGGATGCTATGCGATTTTCACACAGCCCCATTCATTTCTATGGGGCCTGAATATAGAACATGCTGTGATTTTCACGCAACGCACAAGTGCTGCGTGAAAAACACCGCTCATGTGCACAGCCCCATTGAAGTGAATGGGTCCGGATTCAGTGCGGGTGCAATGCGTTCACGTCAATACTGCGGAATACTCGCCCGTGTGAAAGGGGCCTTAGAAATTAACTTTTTTTCCCCTTGGGCCAGGATTCAACTGAGGTTTTTTTTATGCAGTTTGCGAAGCCAAAGCCAGGAAAGGATCCTAAATGGAGGACACACATACAGGAAAGCCTGCGCCTTCTCCTCTTTATAAATCCATTTCTGGCTTTGGCTTCAAAACTGCAGGAAAAAGTCCTGAACATGGACGCGGCGGTAGAAGTGAGGTGCTTGGTTTTCTTTCACTGAGTTTTGTCAGAAATGAAAAAACAAACAAAAGAAACAAACAAAATGAGGCTGAAATAAACCGGTATGACACTATCAGCCAATAATCGCAAATACTGCCGCCAATTACCGGATGAACGAGCAAACACGCGTTCATCAGTCAATTCAGATTTTTAAGCTTGTTTAAAAATCTGTCTTTCCGGCGGAAGATCGTGCTGTCTAATAGCAATCTGCCGCCGGCAAACCACTAGACAGTATGGGGCCTAGCGATGGCATAGCGAATGCGCCAGGCTGCGGAAGAAATCGCTGCATGTAATAGTAGCAGTCTCCTCCGCTAGTTAGCACGCTATTACCAGGAGGGAACGCGTCCTTCTTGACAATCTTGATGATCTGCCTGTCCAATCCAGGCTTTATTGTGGGTTTAACAGAGCAGGGACCTTCCTAAGGCCTCTTGCACATATACGTATGTATTTTGCGGTCCGCAAAAAACGTATCCACAAAAAATATGGATAATGTCTGTGTGCATTCCATATTTTGCGGAACGGAACAGCTGGCCCCTAATAGAACAGTCATATCCTTGTCCGTAATGCAGACAATAATAGGACAAGTTCTATCTTTTAGCGGAACGGAAATACGGACATAAAGAAACGGAATGCACACGGAGTAACTTTCCTTTTTTTGGCGGACCTATTGAAATGAATGGTTCCGCATACGGTCTGCAAAAAAAACGGAATGACACAAAAAGAAAATACGTGTCTGGTTTGCTGTGGTCTGGTGTGGTCTGGTTTGGAGCTAAAGGGTATGTCCCCACTGGCCAAAACTGGCAGATTTGCTGATACGCAGCACTGACTTTCACTGTCTAGTCTATCCCTTAATTAAAGGGATTCTGCATATGTGTACAAAGAGGGGTGGGCTACTTTCTGTGTATGTAAGATGACTAGAGTGCATTCGGAAAGTCTTCAGCCCTTTTCACTTTCTTTACATTTTATCATTCTGCACTCAATACCCCATAGTGACAAAGTGAAAACAGAATTTCGAAATGTTTGCAAAACATAAGTATTCAGACCCTTTGCTATGACACTTGTAAATTACCTCTGGAGGCCTGCCATTTCTCTTGATCATCTTTAAGATGTTTCTACACCTTGACTTGAGTCCACTTGAGGTAAATTCAGTTGATTGGACACAATTTGAAAAGACACACTCCGTCTATATAACATCTCACAGCTGGCAATGCATATCAGAACAAAAAACAAACTGAGGAGGACAGAACTGCCTGTAGAGATCAGATATTGGATTGTGCGAAGGCACAGATTTGGAGAAGGGTACAAAAAAATTCTGCTGCACTGAATGTTTCCAAGAGCACAGTGGCCTCCATAAGCCTTAAATTGAAGAAGAAGTTTGAAACAACCATGATTCTTCCTAGAGCTGGCCGTTCCAAACTAATTAATTGGGGAAAAGGGCCTTGGTAAAAGACGCGACCAGGAATGCAATTGTCACTCTAGCGGAGCTCGAAAGATCCTGTGTGCCGTTTGGAGAAACTTCCAGAAGGTCAACCATTACTGCAGCACTCCACCAATCTGGGCTTTATGGCAGAGCGGACAGAAAGAGGCCTCTGCTCAGTAAAAGACACATGAACGTTTTCAAAAAAGTGCCTCTCAGATTGTGAGAAAAATGAATTTCTGGTCTAAGCATTATGTTAGGAGTTAACCAGGCACTGCCCATCATCTGCCCAATATCATCCCTACAGTCAAGCATGGTGGTAGCAGGATCATGCTGTAGGAGTGTTTTTCAGAGCCTGGGATAGGGAGACAGCTCAGAGTTGAAGGAAAGCTTAATAGAGCAAAGTACAGCGATATTCTTGATGAGAATCTGATCCAGAGTGCTCTGGACCTAAGTCCTGAGTAAAAGGGTCTGAATGTAAGATTCTATTTTTTTCTTTTCAATAAGTTAGAAGATTTCTATTCTCACGTTCTTATTATAGGGTACTGAGGGCAGAATGATGGGGAAAAACATAGAAACATAGAATGTGTCAGCAGATAGGAACCATTTGGCCCAACTAGTCTGCCCAATATAACATTAACTATTTTTATTTTAGCACAAGGCCGCAAAAAAATGTGAAAAAGTGAAAGGGTCTGAAGACTGTGTATATGAAGACACTGTATATGGCACTAACTAAGAAAAGTCTTTCGTGATATTCTGTGCTGTTTGATATATTTGATAACTGTCCTCAGGGCAAATCTTCTGTGCTGTCCACCTAGAGGTCCTGTCCATAAGATGGCTGCTGAGGGTCATGTGACCAGACACATCACTCAGCCTCCTCCATTTCAATACACTGCCCCTGCCATCTGTACTTGTACTGTTAGGATTAGGTTTAGTGCAGGTGCCGTGTGTCTGAATGGAGGAGGTTGAGTGATGTATTTAGTGTGTGAGTGGGAGATTTATCAAAATTGGTGTAAAGTAGGGCTGGCTTAGCAGCCCACAGCAACCAATCAGATTCCATATTTCATTTTTCAGAGCTCTATTGGAAAATGAAAGATGGAATCTTATTGGTTGCTACGGGCTAACTAAGCCAGTTCTACTTTACACCAATTTTTATAAATCTACCCTCGTATGTTCAGTTGGCAAGGTATGAAGAGATCAAGGAAAGGACCATGACTCTGATGTGGAGGGATGAGAGAGCTTCTAACAGGAGCAAATGGTCGATCAGAGGTGCAGGGACAGTTTAGGGTGGACATGTTGTTTTGAGACAGTGTGATAGAGTGAAGGAAGAACAAAGAGGATAGGTGAAGGGATGGCTGCTTAAGGAAGGGTGCGATGGTTGCATTTTTAAAAGATGAAAGGAAAACGCCATTTCTGTGGGCACCTCTATGGGAGCAGTAGTAGGGCTCCACACGGAACTGAGCTGTAACATACATTGAAAATCCCGCCCAAGGGAACATCCAACTTCACCCGGAAATGCCCGTTAATGGATAGAGTTATCGCTGGCCTTACCCATTTTTGGCCCAGGACAGCCTGAATTTGCTTGGACTGTCTCTGAAAACCAGGGACAGTCCCTGCAAATTTGTGACAGTTGGCAACGATGCTGTAATGCAACAGTGTCCATGACCCTGCTGCTAGAAATGACAATTAGGGGTGAGCAAACCGAGCTTTGCTGATTCATTCCTAAATCGTTTTAATGCTGTACAGACCTGTTTCCGTACAGCATTAAAATGTATGTGCTGCGAGGAGGTAAAATTAATTAAAAGTCTAACTTCAGCAAGTGGCATTTATCATGTAGAGAAAGTTAATACAAGGCACTAATGTATTGTGATTGTCCATATTGCTTCCTTTGGTGGCTGTCTTGCACAATATACCAAAAAGCATCGGCCTATGTGCACAGTCCCAGCAAACAGAGAGGCTGACGCTTTTTCCTATAGTGTGCAAGCACGACCACTGCTGATGGATTGTAGGGTGGTCATAACCATGGAAACAAGCAGTGTATAATGTAATAGAAAAATGAATCCAGCCAGCAAAGGAAGCAATATGGACAATCACAATACATTAGTAAGTGCCTGGTATTAACTTTATCTACATGATAAATACCATTTGCTGAAGTGAGACAACCCCTTTAACATGGTTACATAGTTAATACGGTTGAAAAAAGACATAAGTCCATCAACTTCAACCAAGGGATAGGTGGGGATGCAAATCCCAGAAAGAATTGAGACTCAGATACACGTTTTCATAAGCATTAATGTTGTTTACTTTTAACAATTCATCTAACCCAGGCATGCTCAACCTGCGGCCCTCCAGGTGTTGCAAAACTACAACTCCCATCATTCCCTGACAGCCTACAGCTATCATCCTACAGAAGGGCATTGTGGGAGTTGTAGTTTTACAACAGCTTGAGGGCCGCGGATTAAGCATCCCTTATCTAAACCCTCTTTAAAACTGTCCACTGTTTCTGCTGTGACCACGTCCTGAGGAAGTCTATTCCACAGCTTCACAGTTCTCACAGTAAAGAAGCTTTGACACTTCTGGAGACTGAACTTTTTCCTCTCCAATCGGAGGCAGCGCCCCCTTGTCTTTTGAGGGCATTTTACAACAGTTTTTCACCATATTTTTTGTATGGCCCATTTATATAGGTTAATCATGTCCCCCCCTTAGACGTCTTTTCTTAAGACAAAATAAATTCAATTCTTTTAATCTTTCTTCATAACTAGGACCCTCCAGGCCCCTTATCAGTTTAGTCGCTCTCCTCTGTACATTCTTCCAGCTGCAGAGCATCCTTTCTATGTTCTAGTGCCCAGAACTGGACTGCATATTCCAGATGAGGCCGCACCAACGCTTTGTAAAGTGGTAGTATTACATCCCTGCCCCGCAAGTCCATGCCTCGTTTAATGCATGGCAATATCCTGGTGGCCTTAGAAGCAGCTGATTGACATTGTATGCTGTAATTTAATCTACCATCCACAAGGACACCCAAATCCTTCTCTATAAGTGACTCTCCCAGTGCTACATCACCTAGGACATATGAAGCACAGAGATTATTACTACCAAGATGCATAACTTTACATTTGTCCACATTGAACCTTATTTGCCAAGTTGATGCCCAATCATTTAGAGTGTTCAAGTCAGCTTGTAGTATATGGACATCTTCCATAGACTGTACAGTACTACACAGCTTAGTGTCATCTGCAAAAATAGAAATGGTGCTGTTAATCCTGTCCTCAATATCATTAATAAATAAATTAAATAATAAAGGGTCCAGCAATGAACCTTGGGGTACACCACTTATAACTCAAAAGCCTTTGCAAAATCCAGAAACACTACCTCCACAGCCGCCCCTCTGTCCAGGCTACTACTCACCTCCTCAAAAAAACTAATCAGGTTCGTCTGACAACTTCTGTCCTTGGTAAACCCATGTTGGTTATCACTTATAATATTATTTACAGTCACATACTCCTGTATATAGTCCCTTAAGAGTCCTTCAAACATTTTTCCCACTAACTAACCGGTCTATAACTGACTGGTCTATAATCACCCGTGAAGGACCTTGACCTTTTTTTGAATATGGGCACCACATTTACCTTGCGCCAATCACTTGGCACTGTACCAGTCCCTAGAGAATCTTTAAAAATTATAAACAGGGGCACAGCAATGACTGAACCCAGCTCTTTAAGCACTCTTGGGTGTAATCCATCTGGACCTGGAGTTTTGTTCACATTTACCCTATTTAACTTCTCTTGGACCATATCTACAGTTAGCCAATTGAGTATATCACTGGATGTACTAACAGCCCCAGCACCACAGATATCAGCTCCTTTCTCTTCTGTATATACAGAGCTAAAAAAAAAACATTTAGTAACTCTTCCTTGTTTTGCTCTCTTTTGCTACCTGCTGTTAGTTTTGTATTTTTGCTAATTTTATCCCTTTTTTACAGATTTTTTTAAGCCCTCTGTAATCTTCAAACGCACCAGCTGACCCCTCATATTTGTATTTTTTAAATGCCCTTTTTTTGTCTTTTATTGCCCTTTTTACAGTAGCTGTAAGCCATGGGGGGTTTAATCTTAGCCATTTATGCTTGTTACCTAAAGGAATAAAAAAAAAAGCGCAATTACTCAATGTGGATTTGAAGCTCTCCCATTTATACTCAGTATTATTATCTGACAGTAGCTGCTCCCAGTCTATGCCCTGAACTGCTGATCTCAACCCAGGGAAATTAGCCTTTTAGAAATTTAGTGTCTTTGCTCTGCCTGACAGAGTTTGCTTCTTATAGTTTAGGGGAAATATACTGTATTTTTCGCTTTATAAAACGCACGTGATGATAAGACGCACCCCAGCTTTTAGAGTAGGAAAATAATAAAAAATATTTTTTAGCAGACCTCATATCAGCCCACTCAAAACCCCATGAGACCTCATATCAGCCCACTCAGAGCCTTATCAGACCTCAGATTAGCCCATAATACCGTTATCAGACCTCAGATTAGCCCATCAGACCCTTATCAGACCTCAGATTAGCTCATCAGAACCCAGATTAGCCCATCAGTACCCCCATTAAGACCTCAGATCAGCCCATCAGAATACCCAGACCT
Organism: Bufo gargarizans; assembly: GCF_014858855.1. Taxonomy (NCBI): domain Eukaryota; kingdom Metazoa; phylum Chordata; class Amphibia; order Anura; family Bufonidae; genus Bufo; species Bufo gargarizans. The sequence goes on along the minus strand of NC_058080.1, from coordinate 83,828,897 downwards.
CAGATCAGCCCATCAGACTCCCATCTTCCGGCCTGTGATACACATGACTGCGTGCAGCGTAAGGTCATAGTGCGCGCACTACGTCCTGACGCTGTACGGGGTCAGGACAGTGCAGCACAGGCCGGGAAGATGGGAGTGCGACAGCTGAAGAGGAGCTGCGGAGCAGACCAGGCAGGGTAAGTATTACCTGTGCTTGCGGCGCTTCACTCCCCACTCCTAATACATACTAGTGAGCGCTTCCATAATGGAAGCGCTCACTAGTATTAATTTTATAAGACGCACAGACATTTCCCCCTCACTTTTTTGGGGGAAAATTGCGTCTTATAAAACGAAAAATACCTGTGATTATATTGTGGTCACTATTACCTAGTGTTTCTTGAACAGCAACATTTCCAACAAGCTCTGCATCAAAGTTTAAGTTCAAAGTCATGTGAGGAATCTGAAGTCGGCTTCAATACCAAGTTACCAGCCGGTAGGGAAGCCAACTTCAGATTCTTGTTTTAAAATGGTTTTTAAAGTTGTAGAATCAAAGCCTGAAGTTGTTCATTGAAGTCTGGCACGACATCAGACTTAACTAATTTTTCCTCGCACCATCAAATACATTTTAATGCTTTACAGAGACAGGTCTCCGTACAACATTAAAACGAAGTTTAGGAAGAAATCGACTTCTGATCTTGGATCCGAAGCTCGATTCGCTCACCCCCGATTGAGGGTGTAATCGACCTTGTCCCAGGATGCTTTCCTAGAGTTCTCTGCGAATGACTGCATTAAACATGGAAAGGTGAAGTAGAACCTAATATTTCATTAAAAAAAAAAAAGATGCGACAGAACTGCACTGTGAGAACACAGCCCGCCTCTCCTGATAGCCTATGTACGTATACGCATTATGCTAGCAGCCATTTCATAATTTGCATTTTTTTTTACTTTAGACTTTATATGTGCGGCTTCTTTAAGATTGTGAATTTGATATTTAGTAATACGTATTATAATATAGATTTTGAAAAGGTAATTTGGTCCTTGTCACAAAATCCAACCTGAAAGTTCTCACCTGTCACAAGCTCGGCTCCATGGATTCTGCTAGATTTGTTGTCTAGGAGGTATGGAAATGGGTGCTGACAGCAGAGCGGAGAATGTGGAGCCGCAGGTGGCAAAACGCGGGTGTCCTCCTCTTAGAACTTCAAAAATCCATCTCATAATCCTGGTTATTTCAACATTGCAGCTTCTACAGTTGCCTATAATATCATTTACACATAGGTGGTAGATTTTTCTGAAGGCATATACATAACCAATTGGCTGACAACAGGGAACTATAGCTTGTGTTCATCTGTATTGTTTTTACCTAAATAGGTATAAGTCTGAACTGATGATTTTTCATTATACTATTAATATATCTTGACATCAGTCTGAGCGTTTCTGAAAAAGGCTCCAAATCCTTTACATACAAATGGGCTTAAATTATAAACTTTCAGATCACCATAAGGGGGAGCTTTTGTGATTGCTGTATATGGTGTACTCCATAATAAAGCAATGTGCTCCCCCTAGTGGTGGCAGTCACAGCTCTGAGGGCTATAAAGAATATATATGAAAGTTTTTTTTTTAGGCTTAGACTTTTCCACCGATGACCTTTCCTCTGGATAGGTCATCAGTATCTGATTGGTGGAGCTGTTTGGGAAGGCATAGGCACTCGCACTCCTTCTCACAGCTTAGCCTAGGCCAGGTGCCGTCACGGTCATCGGTCATGTGGCCCTGGCGCAGCTCGGCCCCATTGAAGTGAATGGGGTCGAGCTGCGATACCAAGCACAGCCACTATCAAATGGATGGCGCTGTGCTTGGTGAGAAGAAAAAAGGCCATGGAGCAACTGCGAGCACCAATTCCTTCTCAGACCCCAACCGATCAGATACTGATGACCTATTCAGAAGATAGGTCATCAGTAGAAAATATCTCAGAATACCACTTTAAGACATTATAATCAAGACAGAATGTTGGACTCAAAATTGATTGAGGTCATGGAGATTTGTTTCTATATATGTTTCTGATTACTGCAATGACGTCCACACTTTCTCCTAATCTCCTAATGACGGTCATTTGTATTCAGCCCTGGTTTCCCATTACTTACCTTATATCTGATCTAGACATGAAATGTTAGGACAATTCCACATGATGGTCTTCAGTCTGGGAAACATGCTCCTTGTGAGAGCAGTATTTCCCGGGCAGAACACTGCTCCTGTGACACGAGGGCATGGCATTATATCGTTTTATATTGCTGTCAATACCAGTCCAGATCTACTGAATTACCCTCACGGCATTATGCGAGTACGGTTCAGTCAGGGCCGGTTTTAGACAAAGTGTGTCCCTGGGCAAAATGCTAAGTGGGGAAATGAAATATGTCGCCTGCCTGCGCAGATTGCAGATAAGCATGGTTTTCCACGCAGATTCTCGTGCGGAGAAACTGCAGCGTAATACAATACCAGCAAGGTGTAAAAGATTAGACAAATCTCAGGTACATTTTGCTTCTTTGTTCCTTTCGCAAAGTGACTTGCCATGTGGATTTAGAAATCCGCAGAATGTCATGTATATACAGTAATGATCAAATAATACTATACAGGACCAAATGTTACTACTATAAATTGATTAAATATAAATTAATTGGTTGTGTAGTTGATAAGATTGAAAAAGAAGGTTTATCTAGTCCAACGTCCAACACTAAAAATGAACAAAACAAACTGTACAAAGGCCAGTATTACCAGTAATACCACTATATGGGGCATCATAACCACTACCACTACTGAATAGTATAAGCAAGGGGGTGCAGGTGATCAACACTCTTTAATGCTCTGACTCCTCTGGGTTCAAACACAACCACAATAGGATGGAATAGATTTTTATTTATTGGTAAAATGGTAACAAAATAAAAAAATTAAAAATCTATTCCATCCTATTGTGGTCGTGTTTGCACCCAGAGGTGTCAGAACATTGCACAGTGTCGACCGTTTGCACCCCCTTGCTTATACTATTCACTTTCCTCCGGAGGGTTGGCTACCCCTTGTGTTGAGGACCTAACGACACTGGCAGCACCGACCAATGGCACCTACAGTACATACCTTTCACTACCGTTGTGCCTATGACTGCACAACACCTAAAGATGAACATAATCATCTAGTTTGTATCCTAAATTATCATAGATATCACCCTATAAGTGCCTTTCCCCCTTTTTATTTTGCCACAGTTTGCATTACCACTAGTAACTGAATAATATTACCGTAGTCTTACTGAATAAAAAATCACTACACAAAGACCAATGTTACCACCATACAGTGACTATAAAGTGTAGATACTAGTTCTACAGAGGAGCTCAGAAGAACAACATGTGATCTGGGGATTCAATATTGATGGTCTATCTTTAGGATAGGTCATCAATATCAGACCGGCTGGCGTCCATCTTCCAGGACCCCTGCCGATCAACTGTTGGGGCGGCCAGTGATGTCACTGTATATCAGTCACAAGGCCTAGTTGCAGTTCAGTCCCATTCAAGTGAAAGGAGATGAGCTGCAATACGAAGCACCGCTGCTGTCTAATGTCTGGCACGGTACTTGGTCAGCTATATAGAGACTGCAGTGCTCTCCGGAACTCTGGTGAGCGCCGTGGCCTCTTCAAACATCTGATCAGCGGGGGTGTCGGTAGTCGGATCCCCGCTGATCTGATATTGATGACCTATGCTGAGGATAGACCATCCATATCAAATTTCCGGGTAAACCTTTTAAGTGAAAAAACAAGAAGCAGGTTGGAAAGACAAACATATATAGTGTGACTCTCTTTTAAAAACACTATATATGTTTCCTAGTGACCTGCCAATTTTGGAAATCAGGGTATTGAGACCCCTCTTAAACAAGGAGGCAGAAATGCTCAGCCTTGTACTGTCCCTCCTCACTAACAAAGACTGGATCACAGACTTTCTATAAGACCTCATGCACATGACAGTATCTATGGTCTGCATGCATTCCACATTTTTTGCGGTTCGGATGCGGAACCATTTATTTCAAAGGGGCCACAAAAGATGCGGACAGCACATTATGTACTGTCCGCATCCGTACATCCGTTCCGTGGCCTCACATAAAAATAGAGCATGTTCTTTTCTCTAGACTGGAAAAAGAAAGATGGCATGCTCATGGCCAAGATCTGTGTTCTGCGGACGGCTATACAGATTGGTCGTGTGCATGAGGCCTTACTGAGTCTTCAGCTAGCGAGGAGGGACAACACCTGACCGAGCACTTAAAAAAGTGAACAAAGAGGCAGAAGTGTGTGTCTATACACTGTGTATATATATATACACACATTTTGACACATTTTCATATATATATATATTGTGGGGATTTGCTCTGGTAGACAGGCTTGCAGACACAGTACAGAGGCAATGACAACATCTTTAACTTAAACAGTGCAGTGTTTTATTCACACATAAGGCAGTATCAAGGAAAAACAGTCACCTTGAGTCTGGTGTTTGTTCACACCAGGCTGCAGCACATAAGTCCTTGGGTGCAGCAGAAGTCCACGTGCTTTTTCCTAAACAATATAGCAGGCCTTAGTCCCGGCCCAAACTCTCAGGCCCCAGCACAGAGACTGGCAAAGCTCCAGTATCAGATGGAGGATAGTCCACACAGCTGAGACTGCTGGCTGGGTTTTTATCCCAAACCAAAACTCTGGCCTGGAATGTGGGGAACAGCCACCCACCCTGCACTTTGGCTGCTCCCAGTAAGAGCCGGCCTGGATCGGCTTTACAGCAACACTAAATAATCAATAGTGTCAGTCAGCACTAGCTGCCACTGACACTTAAAATTACCAATGACGGCCCCTTGCGCTTTCCTACAATACACACACTCATACATAAGGATATACATACAGTGTGTGTGTGTATGTATATATATAGACACAGACATAACTACATAAAAGCACACCAAAAACCTCATTTACGAAGGTATGGCCATACTGTAATTACGGTAAATTCACTTTACATACATTACTTTTTATGGAGCATAGCTGGGTGAACTGGAGGGAGAGTTAGCTGGCAGGATGGAGAGTGGATGAAAACCTCCTCCCCCACCCCTCTCTGTCCCGACGCTGCTCTTCATCACTAAGGCTACTTTCACACTAGCGTTTTTACTGGATCTGGCAGGGTTCAGCAAAAACGCTTTGTTACTGATAATACAACCATCTTGTATTATCTTTAACACAGCAAAGAAGGATCCGTCATGAACTCCATTGAAAGTCAATAGAGGACAGATCCGTTTTCTATTGTGGCAGATTGTGGCAGAGAAAACTGATCCGTCCTCATTGACTTGCATTGGGGGTCATGCCGTCTTGCTCCGCATCCCAGGACGGAAAGCAAACTACAACATGCTGCGGTTTGCTCTCCAGTATGGGAACACAACTAAACGGAACGGAATGTAATTTGGAGCACTCCGTTCTGTTCAGTTACGTTTTGTCCCCATTGACAATGAATGGGGACAAACCTGAAGCTTTTTTTTTAGGGTATTGAGCCCCTATGATGGATCTCAATACCGGAAAACTAAAACGCTACTGTAAAAGTAGCCTAATAAGGGGCTGAGGTATCTGTGTGTGTGCCGGGGGAGGTGTATGACGGGAGCACAGGCTGTAAATCAGCTGCTAGCAGAGGGAAGGAGTCAGCTGCTGTCCGCCTAGTGCAGACTGATTCCAGTTCACCTCTGCTCCCAACTCCAGAGCCTCATAGCATTGTTTTCTGTAAAGATAGGAGGCAGACCACCTGAAGGGGGGCCCTTTGGTGATGGGGACCCAGGGCAATTGCCCAGTTTGCCCCCCCTAACGCCGGCCCTGAGTTCAATAAAGCCGAGGTCAGGCAGGAACCCCCCGCCAAGCAATTGTATAAGTCTAGCTTCATCTCTGGAAGCTTGTGCCAGAACTACAGAGCACCATCAACATTGTACTAGAGGGAGGCCATTACTACAGCACTGCTCCCATTGGTGGAGCTACACCCCGACAGCTGATGGTGGGTGTGCAGGGTGTCAGACCCCCACCAATCAGCTAGTGGTTGTCTATGCAGAGGATTAGCCATCACTTAGAAAAGGATAACATTTCTTTAAAAGGGTTCTCTGAGCTTTTAGTATTGATGACCAATCCTCAGGATAGGTCATCAATATCAGATTGGGGTGGTGCGATACCTGGCACCCCTGCCGATCATCTGCTAGAGGAGATGGCGCATGCAGTGTGCACGTGCCGTCTCCCGTCTGTCTTCCTGCTCGCTGCTGCTTTGCCATAGACATAGCAGCAGTGAGCAGGAAGAGAGACAGGAGATGGCACGTGCACACTGTGTGCGCCTTCCCTTCATACAGCTGATCGGGCCGGGTGTCGGACCCCCATTGATCTGATATAGGTCATCAATATTAAAAGCCCGGAGAACCCCTTTGATACATTTAACAAAAATTCTATCTCTGTGGAGACTACACACATTTTCACAAATAAAGTCACAATGTTGTCATACATCATAATTTGAGATTTTTTTGACATATTCAACATCAAAAACTGGTGTAACCTGGTAATGTCTACAATTCTAAAACAGGTATACCAGCATTTTCTCAGCAGTTATCACCTCCTTAGGCCTCATGCACACGTGCTTCCGTGGTGTTTCTGCACCGCAAAAAAAAATGAACATGTTCTATGTTTTTTGCTGTGCGGACAGATCACGGACCCATTCAACTTGAATGACCATGTGCATGAGGCCTTGCAAAATATGCTTGAAGAAGTCTGACCTCTTGTAAAGTTAATTGACCTGGGAGTTATAATGATCCTTTCTGTACATTTAATGCATCTTAGTGGACTTGTTATGGCACCGCTATGATAATCAGAATGACCAAATAAAATTCAGGAAATACTATTGTCTGTCAGGGCAGTGTTATATTTAATGTGGGTTGATAAACCACACATCTCAGGGTTCATTCATATCTCCGTTCTGTAGTGTTCCTCCAGTCGTCTCTTCCAGCAAAGGAACAGACTACCGGAGTTACTGTATCAGCATAGCCGGGCACCTCCGGATTCCCACTAAAAAGGGATCCAGCTTGTTTCTGGAATAAATGCCAGACTTCTGCCAGGGAAATAGTGCTGCAGGCATCAGTTCGTCAGGTCTACACAATAATCTTATTTCTAAGCAATGCATAAGTCACACCCTATTGACATAAACCTTGCACTGGCCGTCATAGGACGCATTTAATAAGACCAGTATTTCATATGATATTGATAATTTTGTTGCATCTTGGGAGGCCCATGCTCTAGACATGAGATTTGTATCAGGTAGCGTAGATGTCTGGTGTGTCACCAGGTTTGTGCCGCATAGGGTGGTAAATTTGTCGTGCTGTGTAGGCCCCATCCCCTCTTGCATCTTTCCTGAAAAGTGGCTAGTGTGGTGTAAATGGTCAAAACATTTTCTTAATTGGGGTTTACTGCATGTTGGCCACAACATTTCTGGTACTGAAGATTGATAACTTTCCCCCTTAGAACATGTGAGTAGACTTGGCAAGGGCAGAATCAACTCTCAAAGGAGCTATACACATTAGGTAAAGGTAGCGAATATGCTATGGGCCCTGGAAAAGAAGACGCACAGCCCAGGTTGGTCTCATCACTTTTCCTCTCTTGGGAACTGTGTTGTTCGAAAACAATGGGACGTGGAAGGTTTGGGGAGAAGACAACAAACAATAGGCACTTCTGATTAAAAAACAGCACCATAATGTAGAGGCCATTTTAACCTTTGCTAGTGGGTCCTCTCATTGTTATGTACACCACTACACACCACCTATCTACCCCAATGTCCAATAAACATGCACCTTAAACTTGACCTAGTATGCAAGCCTTTCAGTAGGGAGAGAGGGATAACCCACTGCCAGATAACTCTGGTGCTGGATAATCTCCCATGGGTACAAAATCCAACATGCCGATCCTTTTTACCCCAGTAGGTAACTCTGTCAGACTGCCCTTATTGGGTTCTGCTGACTTTCATCTAATGTGAACACTGAACCTACAGATCCTTAAAGGGCTTTAGTGGGAGTAGAACATTGATGACCTATACATTGGATAGGTCATTAATATCTGATCAATGGGGTTCCAACAGCAGACACTACCAACTGAGCAGCTGTTTGTGGAGGCACAGCATACAAAGCACAGCTCCGTACATTGTATGCGCTTAGTATTGCAGCCCACGTCAATTCACTTGAATGGGACTGACCCGCATCTAGGCCATGTGAGTTATGAACATGATGTCACTGTCCTAGGAAGAGGCCGTGGCCCTCACCGGAGGGATGTGGCCTCTTTAAACAGCTATCCACCAGCAATCAGCTATTAATGAACTGTCCTGAGGATACTGTAGGTCAGTGATGGTTAACCCTCCATCTATCCGGCTGTGGTAAAACTACGACCTCCAGCATGCTCAATTCATTTCTTTCTTTGGATTTCTGAGAACAGCCAAGCAAGAATACATCTTGGTAGTCCTAGTTTTACTACAGATGGAGGTTAGCCACCACAGCTGTAGGTCATTAATATTCTACTCCTGGAAAACCCCTTTAAGGGACTGTAGGCATAATATACACATTAAATGAAAGTCAGCAGAACCCAATAAGAGCAGGCTGATAGTTCTAGATCCTGGGGGGGGGGGGGGATTGGCATGTTGGATTTTTGGAGATTATCCAACACCAGAGTCATCTGGCAGAGGGTTACTCCCATCTCCCCACTGAAAAGCATGCATGCTGGGCCAAGCTGAAGGTGCATGTCCTAAGAATAGGTCATCGATATTAAACTCTCGGAAAACCCCTTTAACTCTAACCCCACAGCTTTCCCTATTAACACTAAGGATCTGTTCACACTGGTATCACGGCTTCTATGATGGATAGGATGGGTTCATTATTATCCATCAAGATCCCTTTTGATCTGTCAATATTCCATATACAGTGGTTATTTCCACATGCTATTATTTTAGGTGGGAACCTGCTGCCGCCTTGTGATCTACGATCCTCATGCTCGCTGTCTTTTATTGTAATTTTTTTAAATGATTTTAATTGACCGCTAAGCAAGCTCTAATAAAAGGCGTTTTCATGTGGCTTTTAACAAGGATGAATAGCTAATAATTAAAGCTATGTGTCTTGTGATGACATCATAGTGCACAACATTTTACAGCCTATTATTATATAACATAACACATCAAATCTTCTGATTATGTCATAATTAACAGGAGAAAACCATGATGAAATCATCTGGATGTGATCTCAGACCATGGATTTCCTGGGTGAAAAGGCTCTATATGGGGCTACTGCAAAGAGATTTCTGTTGCTGAAAATCTATGTCCTTCAGTTGCTTACTGCGTTCCTTAGGCCGTGTTCACATCACTATTTAGTTTTCCGTTAATCTGATCCATCAGAAGAACAGAAAACAAAAAAAAACACAAATTTGATATTTAAAATTTCCATTATGCTCAGTTATACAAATTTTACATCTCTTTTAGCCATTCCCGTCTGAGATCCATTATTTTAGTGTGGGTTTGCATCACTTTTTATGCTTCCGTTTTAGGCTACTTTCACACTAGCGTTCGGCTGTCCGCTCGTGAGCTCCGTTTGAAGGGGCTCACGAGCGGACCCGAACGCTTCCGTCCAGCCCTGATGCAGTCTGAATGGATGCGGATCCGCTCAGACTGCATCAGTCTGGCGGCGTTCAGCCTCCGCTCCGCTCGCCTCCGCACGGACAGGCGGACAGCTGAACGCTGCTTGCAGCGTTCGGGTGTCCGCCTGGCCGTGCGGAGGCGTGCGCATCCGTCCAGACTTACAATGTAAGTCAATGGGGACGGATCCGTTTGAAGATGCCACAATATGGCTCAATCTTCAAGCGGATCCGTCCCCCATTGACTTTACATTGAAAGTCTGAACGGATCCGTCCGAGGCTATTTTCACACTTAGCTTTTATATGCCAAAATAATGCAGACGGATCCGTTCTGAACGGAGCCTCCGTCTGCATTATTATGATCGGATCCGTTCAGAACGGATCCGATCGAATGCTAGTGTGAAAGTAGCCTGACATATACGTTAGGAAAAAAGGATACAAAAACAGTCTGGTAAAAAAAGTTTTATATTTTATTGTTTGTTTTTTTACAATGGAACTGTATGGTGAACGGATGCCACTGTATGGCATCAGTCTGAGGCATCTATTTAACGTATATATTTTTTGCATACGTTAAAGTGTTAAACGGATGGGAAAAACGGGATGTGAACCCAGCCTTAGACAGAAAAAAGGCCTCCACAAAATATTTTTTTTCCGTCTAAAATAATAACTCTCAGACTGAAATGGCTAAAACAGATGTAAAATGTGCATAACTGAGCATAAGGCTACATGAACACGACTGTATGTGTTTTGCGATCTGCAAAAAATAAAAAACGCATGACATCCGTATGCCATCCTTTTTTTTTTTTTTTTTTTTGCAGATCCATTTTAACAATGCCTAAAACGGACAAGAATAGGACATGTTCTATTTTTCTTGCGGGGCTACGGAACGGACATACTGATACGGACAGTATGAATAAATGGGTCCGCATCCTATTCGCAAAAGAAAACGGAACGGACACGGAAATAAACAACGTTCATGTGCATGTAGCCTAATGGATGCATAAAATACCTTTTTTTGTGTTTATATTCTGTACTTTTGGCGAATCAGATGAACGGAAAACGAAACGTTGATGTGTACCCAGCCTTACGTGTATAGTGTTTTTTGCTGCTTGGTTTGTACATTGTAGCAATTGGTGGCAGATTTTATCCAAACATATATTTTATTGTCACACATATGTCCCAGGCTCAGCCTCCTTTTACCTTTTACTCTGAGGCCCTAGTTAACAATCGCCAAATGGCAACTATTTGTCCAGGATGGGCTAAAATAACAGAAATAATCCATATTGTGACCTAATGTCATATAAGGAACTTACATACGTCTATTCTGTAATTTTCAGTCGCCCTCATTGCTGTTGTTTGTACATTGCTGTTGATGTATCTTTAAGTAATGACTGGACTTTCCCTTTAAATGACTAGTAAGTCACATGTAACATAGTAACGTCATTTAGAATGAGCTACAATCATGTTTTCCATTTGAAGAAACATCTTAGTTATCACATTTCAAGGTATTTCTGCTTCTATACCCAGCCTTCATATAATCTAGTAATCCGCTTCCTTCTGGATGCTGTAAGAGTGACACAATCATTTATACCAGGAAACTAATGCTTAAACAGGCAGTGTACCTTCAATTAACTTTGCATAAATCAATAGTATCAGCAAATACCTGTATATAAAAAAAAACTGTAATATAGCTTATCAGAGAAAAATTCCTCTTTCTCTGTTCCTACCCCTGCCTCCTGAACTCCCAAATTCACAGCTATTATCCATCTGGAGAGAGGAGATTGACTGAGGGATCAGGTTACATGCTGCCAATAGAAGTCTATGGAGAGGAGAAGAGGGAGTTTCTGGGGAAAGACAGAGGCTCAGACACAATGGGCCAGATTTATCATGACTCTGACAGCTCACTCCACTTTCACATATGGCTAAAGTCAGTTTTAGCCAAGTCAGATTTATGATCGCCCCTTTAAGACTGTAATAAATGTGGTTTGATAGTAGCAGTTTATCTGTCAGTAAGCAGCTTTACAAAAGTCGCACATCTTTGCGAAAAACTCGCACGTTTTTATGAAAAAGTCGCATGTTCTATTAAAAAGTCTCATAAGATAAGCATGGTCCTCACTGGAGTGAAATTGCAACTTTTTTGCGACTTTTCTGCGACTTTTTAAATAGTCCCAATAGTAAATCTGTCTAGAGATTCATTTACATAAGAAAACACGCCCACTTTCAGAAAACTGGCGAGCATAGTGCAGAGCAGAAAAAAGTCACAAACTTGTGCGCAGTTTTAGCGTTTGCGCATTTTTTTGGGACTTTTTCACTCCATTATTCTGACCTGAGCGAATGATAAATCTGGCCCAGAGACTCTGTTCCTTGCTCTAGTAAGTTTTCTATCTTACTCCAGTGCTGGATTCACAGCTACACTTGTTGTGATGTTGTGCTAATGTCATTCACAGCTACCAGTAGAGTAATACTTACAGCTATGGCTGGGTTTTAGAATCAATATTTTATTGGCCAGCCCGAACGATGTAATAATCATTGTAAGATACACTTTGCTTCTATTGTAACTCGTAGTAGCTGGAAAAACAGGCTTGTAATATGGACAGTAAACTGCTGGAGAAAGAGAACGCCTCAGGGAGTTGTTCCACTATGATGACAAATAACATGAGGTATTAAATGCTTAAAGAATGTGGGGGAACCAGGTTGGATGCATGTAATACATCACCTCCGAGACAGATGCATCACAGGGAACTGGTCACCAATTTACTGCCTGCATTTCTCCAATCACTTACTAGTTCCATTTATAAATCCAATTATCGCAGCTGTGCGAAGGTGAAATTCTGAGCATTCATTACAATGTAGCCGACTCCTGAGGATGGTTATTAGGGCTGACATGACACTGCGCAAAGTCACCGCATTAAATCGCTTGCAATCTCATTTTATATGCATTGTCACCTTCCTCCTATAAAGGGTTGTCAACCATTCAGAAGTTCCTGGACGGTCTATGAAAGTAGGGGGCTTTTTCCAGTGCCCGTGACAAAAATAGCTGTGTCCGTGATTTTTCATTTATTTATTTTTTTGCGGCTGGTGGAGCTTAAAAAGATCGTTGTGATTGTAATTATCATAATTTGACAGCTTTCCAGTAAATGCTGGTAATGGGTTAGACCTATAGATATGTCTTACTTATTATCTATCGTTCATTATCTCAATACCGGAAATAAAAACGCATCCGTTCTGATTTTGCACATCAGGGTGCATCCGTTCTGTTAGGATGTGGTTGTGTGAAATGAAAACGGAAAAAATAAACGGATCCGGCACTAAATACTTTGAGAGTCAGTGGGTGATGGATGCGGTTTTTTATCTTCTTGTTTTCAGTGCCAGATCCGTATTTTTCCGTTTTTATGACCAGGCACTAAACTGGATGGACAAATGTCTTTTTTCGGCCTTATATACTATGTAACTATGTTACTATGTATAGCGCCACCTGCTGTTTGCCCTCTTTTTAAATTCTCTGTCCAAGGCACTGAGGTTAACATAAATGGTCAATTCCATCCTTCAACTGCCACCAGCTGCAGCAGAAAGGACAAGTTGCCTGAGACCTTACACACCATTAATCATATATTGATGGTCTATCTTAATGTGAGCCATACATTTAGATTGTTGTCCAGCATACCAGGTTCTTCTTTCCTCAAGATATGCCTGAGGTAATGGACTCTCATCCATATTGTGGGCCAATAATGCCAAAACTAACGTGCAGGGCCAGCTTAAGAATATTATCAAATATTTGCGAACCGTTCGTGGTGGACCTCATTAACTTTCAGGTCATTTTTGCAGCCACCAAATACTAGAAGTGCAAAAATGGTCCCACAACATGGACAGTAACATACCAGAGGGGGATCAATGGTAAAATTCCCACCCAAAATATGTATTTTAATCAGGGGCCATTTTTATGCATCTTAAAGGGAATCTCTCAAAAATGTGCCCTGCTGGAGCATCGAAAAAATTTATTTTAGGTATATTAGGCATTCAACTGACAGAAAAGAACAAGTGATTATGTGGCTGGAGGTACATTAGGCGGTTTGGGGTTTCGCTCTGGTAGATAGGGTAAGCGGGCGCAGTACGGAGGCAAAATACAAGTTCTTAAGTCAAATCGTCAGTGTTTATTCACACTTGAGGCAATTGCACAAAACAGCACATAACTTTGCAGTCTTGGTGTTAATTCACACACAATGGAAAGTTCATATAACACAAGTTACCTTGCTGGCAGTTCTGCCTCCAGTAGTCCACGGCAGGCTTTAGGGGGCCTGTTTCCCCAGCATGTGGCTCTCAGCCCTCCATCTCTGCTGAGCCCAGCTGCCAATTTAAGGACAGCCAGGTGCTTAAAAAAACTCGGACCGGCACTTAAACTCCGGTCCGGTATTTTACCTCACCTGGCTGGAAATCAGCCCACCCGCACATGCTGGGAGGAAAATACCTGCCTTGCCAGACACAACCCCTCACTGTGTCATAGCGGTCACTGGATAGCAATTTTACTGTAGGCCAGTAAAGGCCCCAAAAATTAAGTATTCACCTGACAGAAAAGAACAAGTAATTATGTGGCAAGAGGTACATTAGGCGGTCACTGGACAACAATTTTACTGTAGGCCACTGGAGTAGAGTCCCCAAAAATTAGGCATTTACCTGACAGAAAAGGCCTTTTATGCAGCTGTATATACTGTACATAAGACAAGGACCATTCTTTGTTCTGGGTGGTGGCGGATATGTGTGGGCTGGCATGAGGAAATTAAATTACATGTGATCGTCCTCCGAGATCCATGCCTCATTCATTTTTAGAAATGTGAGGTAGTCCACACTGTCGTGAGCTAGGTGAGTGCGCTTATGTCATGATCCCACCTGCTGCGCTGAACGTGCTTTCGGACAGGACACTCGACGAGGGGCAAGCCAAGAGTTCCATGGCAAATTGTGCCAGCTCTGGCCACAGGTCAAGCCTGCACACCTAGTAGTCTAGGGGTTCCTCGCTTCTCAGAGAGTCCACATCAGCCGTTAACCCGATGTAGTCGGACACCTGTCGGTCTAGGCGTTTCGTAAGGCTGGATCCAGAGGGCGGCTGTCGATTGGTTGGCTGCAAGAATGATCTCATATCCAAAGTGACCAACACATCTTCAAACCGCCCTCATCTTTCAGGCACAGTAGGATTGGTACCCGCACCTGTTTCGCTGTGGGTGGAACTTCCTCTGCCAGCGCCCGTAACAGTAGAATGCAGCATCTCTCGCAGCAAGGCCTGGAAATGCTGCATTCTGATAGCCCTCTGTGATGCTGGTAACATGTCCGCCATTTTGTGTTTGTACTGGTGGTCTAAGTATGTTGCCACCCAGTACTGGTACTTGCCCTTTATGCTTTTTATATGGGGGTCCCTCTTCAAACACTGGAGCATGAATGCCCCATTTGTACTAAATTGGAAGCGGTAGAGCGCCCTTGCTCCTGCTCATCTCCCAGGAGAATGTCGTCCTCGGTCTCCTCCTCCAGCCACGGACAACACCAGGGATCCCTGAAAAGTTTAAAGTCCCCCCCAAAGCCTGCTCTTCTTGCTCCTCCTCTTCCTCCCCCTAGCCACCATCCTCTTCTAACTTCTCTTCAGACTCCTGCTGACTTGTCTCAGATGGAGTAGCCCCCCCTGGGAATTCATTCAGCATTGCAACTTCATCTTCCAGCTCCTGCTCCTCGATGGCTTGATCAATGACACAACGCAATGCACGCTCCAGAAAGAAGGTGTAAGGTACGATGGTGACCTGGGTGCGACTGGCCAGTTTGGTAATCTCATCAAATGGCCGCAGAAGTCTGCATGCATCGCGCATGAGCAGCTCCCAGAACCTGTCCTGCTGCATAGTTCGTACAGGTACGTTGCTGTTGGAGAAGCCTATCAAGCATATACTATATGGATCTTGGCTTGCATACACAACAGCCGCAGCACAGCATGGCAACGTCTCACCTGGCATGTCAAATAGGTTCTGGGGAGATTGGGGGGGTGCAGCGGAAGAGGCGGTAGCAATGGAAAAGGAGGAGTCAGCCTAGGAGGAGATGGAGGATTGAGTAGGAGGAGGAGAAGAAGAGGCAGGCCTGCATGCAATCCGTGGAGGTAACACCAAATCCACATGGGATTCACGGGTTACATGCTTGACGGCCGTCAGAAGGTTCACCCAGTGGGCAGTAAAAGTTATGTACCTTCCCTGCCCGTGTTTGCTAGACCACGTGTCTGTGGTCAGATGTATCTTGGCACTGACACTGTGCCAGAGATATATTCACTTGCTGCTGAAGGTGGCCATATATCTCTGCGATTCTGGGAGAAATATTTCCTGCCGGGGACATTCCATTGCGGTGTGCCAATTGCCACAAATTTTCTAAAGGCCTCTGAGTCCACTAGTTTATATGGCAGTAGTTGGCGGGCTAGCAGTTCCGACAAGCCAGCGGTCAGCCGTTGGGTAAGAGGGTTAACCAGCGTCATCAACTTTTTACGTTCGAACATTTGGGCCACGGAAGCCTACCTTCTGCCAGATGAACGCGACGACGGCACATTGGAAGGTGGAGTGGAGGACAAATGGGAGGAGAGAGGAGAAGGAGAAGAGGCAGGACGTGGAGCGCCGGGAGTGTGGCTTTGTGGGTTCTGACGGCATTGCTCCCACTGGGTTCGGTGATGGGAGGCCAGGTGAGTTTTGGGCTTACCGCGACTTATGCTTTGACAGCACAGGCTGCAGATGGCAACACTATTGTCAACAGCTGACATGTTAAAAAAGCCCACCCTGCGGAGCCATGTGTCACCGTTCTGGGAGCGTAAGATGTGACTGTACATGGTGGATGGCTCGCTCCAGATACATTTGCAGTCTGCTTTTTGCCTCCTGTGCACTGCAAGTTCTGCCTGCTTCTCCTCCTTCTCCTTCCTATCTGCTGCTCCGTCTCTCCCTCTGAACTCCCCTCCTCTTCCTCTATTGTGGGCACCCACCTGACATCTATCGACACATCATCATCGTCGCCTTCACCACTGACATTAGAGAACTCGGAGTAGGCAGCAACAGCGGGGAACACCCTCCTTGGACTGATCTGGGTACTGTCGTCAGACCGCTGGGCGGTGGCCGTTGCTACCTCCTCTTCCTCATCCGATGCCAAGAATGGCTGCGCATCGGTAAGGTCTGGGAATGGATAGGAAAATAATTCCTCTCGAGTGGGGGGGCTATGGTGGTGGTGGTGGTGTCGTCTTTGGGGGTGCACACAGCAGAAAGTGAGGAGGGTGCAGATACAGAGGATGAGGAGGGTGCAGAAGCGGAAGGCTGAGTGAGCCACTCAACCAACTCTGGTGCATCCTTTGACGTAATCGCATGCACCTTCTCGAACTTCCCACTTAGGCTCCGGCCTGGTGCACCTGCCCGACCCTACCACCCCTGCGGAATGGCCTGTTTCTTCCTCTGCCTGTCATTTTCAAAATGACCCTGTGCCAAAGTCCCTAGATAAGAGCAGTATTTGTGGAATCAGATATATCGCAGGCCTCAATCAGTATTTGGTGAAAGCAAATCCCCTTACTCAGTATTTTGCGGAAGCAGGTGTATCGCAGGCCTCAATCAATATTTGGTGGAAGCAGGTATATCAATCCCCTTAATCAATATTTTGTGGAAGCAGGTATATAGAACCCCTTAAACAATATTTGGTGCAAGCAGGTATATCGCTCCCCTGAATCTGTATTTTGTGGAAGCAGGCATATCAAACCCCTTAATAAGTATTTTGCGGAAGCAGGTATATCGTAAGCCTCAATCAATATTTGGTTAAAGCAGGTATATCAAACCCCTTAATCAGTATTTTGTGAAAGCAGGTGTATAGCAGGCCTTTAATCAATATTTGGTGGAAGCAGGTATATCGCACCCTTCAATCAGTATTTTGTGGAAGCAGGTATATAGAACCCCTTAATTAATGTTTGGTGGAATCAGGTATATCGCACCACTCAATCTGTATTTTGTGGAAGCAGGTATATCAAACCCTTAATCAGTATTTTGTGGAAGCAGGTATATCGCACCCCTCAATCAGTATTTTGTGGAAGCATCCCCCAGAGGAAGTCATTCTAGCCAAACACGTGTCGGGGTACGTGGCTCTCCTGAGGTCGACATTACTATTATATGTGTATGTTACTCTATGGTGTGAGGTCTTTTACATGAGTGGTTGGGGCCTGCATATGTTATCTTTGTTAGATTTGGCCATTTGCCATATGTTATAGGGACATCGCTCTTTATATTTATCTGGTGCGATCTCTCTTTCTTATAGATTTTGTGCTCACTAACAGGCCATTTAAGTGATTCATCTATAGAGATATATATATACTTTTTTGCTTACGGCCCCATTCTTAGGGCATTGATAGTCATTTCCCTTGCACTCAGAGGTATGCACCTGCACTTTTTGATATGATCTGGATACTCGTGATATTTTTGTGATTTCTGTATATATCAGTTTACTTAGTGTATAATCTAGCCAATTGTGGTTGTCTTATTCCCCTCTACCTACTGGTTTACTGTGTCATGTCCCCTCGGGTGTATGCCCACTTTTTTATCTGATGTATTACATCATATATATATATATATATATATATTTTTTTATGAGAATTATTGAATAAAGTATATTTAAATTTTGCTACTAAGCCCGTTTAGTCTCAGTTTATCTTTTGTTTGTGTATGTCGATGTACACTGAGTGGGTATGTTACTGGAGGGTGTTCTTTTCACATAGGATCACTATATCTTAATGCAAATCTATGTTTATTTTGTGACCAATTTGTTTAATTATTTTGAGGAAGCTGGTATATAGAACCCCTTAATAAATATTTGGTGGAAGAAGGTAGATCACACCCCTCAATTAGTATTTTGTGGAAGCAGGCATATCAAACCCCTTAATCAGTATTTTGTGGAAGCAGGTATATTGCCCCCCTCAATCAGTTTTTTGGGGGGCAGCAGGTATACCACACCAGTTGCAATTAGTTATTTCAATAGCGTTTGTCCCTCTATATAGCTGCAGTATGGCAGCAGAACCGCACACAACTGCAGCACAATACAAATGCACTATAATATACTTTCTATGTTAGAAAGTATATCATAAGTATATCACACCCCTCAGTATATCACACCTATCGCTAGCACACCTATACCAGTCCTTAAAAGGACTTTTGTGGCCCTACATCGCCATATGTTTGCATGTTCGGCGAATCACGAACGTGCTAAGTTCACCGCAAAACGACCGCCGGGCAAACCACAAGGCCATCTCTAATGACAACCCTTCCGAGCATGTTTTATCATTTACATAAGCCCAGGTAATGTGATCATGTGGAAATTTCAGTGGAAGAGGTTACTCTCTAAGCCCAGGAATTAGATGTAAAGCTCTGTACAGAGGCCCGTGTGAGAGGTTATTCACTGCTGCACAACACGTCCATAAATCTTCGAGGCATTAGGTGTGAGAAATAAATATTAAAAAGAGCGTTTGCTTGCTTAGCAAAGGGTAGAGGGCTCCATAGCATGGTCTGTCCGCATGGTACGTACACCCTTGGGTCTCCTTTTTAGAACAGGTTACATGGGCAGATAAAAAGCCTAGGGAAAAATAGCTGCCTAACTTTCTGTGTAGGTTAAAGTAGGTTGGGTTAGGAGTGGTATGTTAATTACACTTCGTATATAAAGTATAAACAGGTATGTTTGCTTGGATGTACCTTCACAGCCGACACATGGTCAAACTTCTCTCTACTATTCAACCAGTTGTTGGATTATTATATCTACAGTAGTTCTTTATGCTGGATGAAATAATATATACATGGTACAGTACAGTATTGTTGTTCTCCTATACAATTAGTAGAAAACCTAGGTGCACTATCTTAGAAAGCTGCCTCTGTGCCTAGAAGTCATCTCAGCCACCTGATGTGTCTAGAATAATAAATTGTGTCGTTTGTTAAATAATAGTAGTTTGTTTTTAAATGAACATAGACTGGTTATCTATATGTAGTACTATTGGTCTACTATGCCATGTGCCACTTGTGCAGAGAGTAGGGGACTAGGGGCCCACCTTGATCAGGAGAACACCAGGGGATTCACCTGTTCCCCTGTGCACCAGTCAGAGCCTGAACCACTTGCATCTGTGTAATGGATGACTATGTGCATAACCTAAAGATACTAACAGATGACGACTTACTGCATTCAAGGAACTGCATGTTCACATTCCCTATGTAGGATTTACAGGATCCGCAACTGAAATCCAAGGATGAAATTTCTACCCTGGATGTGTCAGCAGATCTGTACAAGGGTCTTAAATACCCGGCTCATAGGCTCTGGATGCGACATATTTGTGGATTTGATGAGGACCTAGACAGCTAAATCCTCATGAAATCCATATGATGAATGAATGACTTCTCTTTACTTAAAGGGAACCTGTCATCAACTTTATGCTGACCTGACTGAGGGCAGCATCAGTTTGTAACAGAAATGCTGATTTCAGCAGTGTGTCATTCATGAGCTACAAGTAAGTGGTTGCCAAGAACCAGCATTGTAACCATTGCAGCCCGGGCCTGGAAAAGAGTCAAATATACTTGAGAAGTCATGGTTATTCATAATCTTCTGCACTCTCACCCATCTGCTGATGATTGGAAGTTCTCTCCTAGAGATAAATGGAGAAAACTAGGTATTAGACTATCAGTCATCAGCAGGAGAGCAAGAATTCATGAACAACCAGGACTCTTCTCAGGTGGCAATGACTCTTTTCCAGGCCCAGTCTGCAATGATTGTGATGCTGGTTCTCGGCAACCATGCACTTTTAACTTATAAATGAAAGACCGCTGAAATCAACTCACCTGTCTCTACTTTATTCTGCCGTTAGTATGGGCAGCATAAAGTTGATGACAGGTTCCCTATAAGATAAACCCAGAAAATGAACTTCATTACTATCATTGTTTTGCATCACTTTTATTAAAATCATCATGCAAAAGCAGATATAATTCAGCAGATCGAATTCTGGCTCAAATAAGTCACAAAATAGGGTTTTGCGACTTGTTCGGAAAACTTGCAAAAACATTTTTGAGACTTTTTTGTGTTTTTACACCACTCACTCCAGTTTTGAAAAGTGGATGGGCAAGTGGGCGTGGTTCTATATGTTAAGGAGTTTCACATACGGTTTATCACTGTGACTTTTTTTAAAAGTCACAAAAATTGTCACCAAGTACAAAGGTGGCATAAAAAACTGGAGTAGAATTTCTAGGCAAATTGTTGTGTTATAAGATGCCCAAAATTTAATGAACAACATGTGGCATTTGATTAATTTGCCACAAAGTAATTTAATGCAGACTATGGCAAAATGGACTTCAAATACTAAAATCAAACAAGCATAGCAGCATTGTTCAAACTGTCTATATACAAATTAATACCTCATCTAATATACAATCAGAGGATCTTAGCAGATATATTTTTTGATCAAAAAGTATCTGGGCCCATCCACCAACAGCAAGGTGACCTCAATGTATTGGTCATTGGTCATGCTCTTCAAACTAATGTCGGACATTGTCTTGTTGGAAGATCCCACCCCCCCCCCCCCCCAGAGAAGACATCACAATGTATGGGTTTATGCGATCTGAAAGGATGTATTCATACCCATATCGGTTGAGAGTGACTTCCAGATGGATGAGTCGGCCACGAAAACATTCCCCAGACCATAAAACCACCAGCTTGTTTTTTTCCTGCAATGGTTGCAGGGTGGTTGTTCTCTGATGTTTCCCACCTGACACACCAACATCCATTTGTTCAATGAAGAAGAAAACGTAACTCATCAGAGAAGGTAACCCTTTGCCAATCAGCGGAGGTCCAATTCCAATACTGCTGAGAAAAACTGATGTCTTTTCTGCTAATGCAACATCGTTAGCAGAGTTGCAGTGACCATCTGTCTGCTTCCGAGCCCCATATGCAGTAGGTTTTGCTGAACTGTTGTTTTAGACACACATCTGGTAGCCCTTCTGGTTCATTTTGGCAGTGAGCTGCTCCACTGTAGTGTGTTGATCTGCCCTTGAGCACCTTCATAGCCAGTGATCACCTCTCAGTTCAGTGGCACGTGGTGCTCTGCAGTTTCCACATCGCTTATTCACAATGGTGCCATTTGTCAACTAACGATACATTTTCACCACAGCAATACATGAGCAGTTAAACTGGACTGTTTCAGAAATACTGTCACTTTTGGTCCAAAAGCCAATTATCATCTCTTTTTACAATTCTGATAAATCACCCCTTTTACCCATGGCAGCAACAAGGAATATGGGTGCAGACAGCCTATCACACATCTTATATACCCATCAAGCCAGCTCATGACACATGACTTCCTTCAAGAGCTATATGCTGCTGACATCGAAAGTAGGAAGAGGTCATAATAATGAGACTCAAATTTAGATATGATCTAGATAGATGTGAGACATATATCTATATATACAGACAGATGGGTAAATAGACAGTCATTATAGGCTATCCATCTTCTATGTTCAGAAAATGCTATTTTCCACTAGTAGATGTACTCATAACCTCCTGTCTATTCGTTTCT
The DNA here is from genome assembly GCF_014858855.1 of Bufo gargarizans. Classification (NCBI taxonomy): domain Eukaryota; kingdom Metazoa; phylum Chordata; class Amphibia; order Anura; family Bufonidae; genus Bufo; species Bufo gargarizans. Next base: position 83,806,650 of record NC_058080.1, on the reverse strand, counting down.
ATAATGAAATGTATGAAGCCGGACTATTATGTCATTAGTGCATGTCCTAACATGAATTGATATTTTCTGCTGTATAAGGGGCATTCCTGGAACTTTCATTAATGGTCAGTGTAATATAAATTCATGGTTTTCCCTTATTTATCTATAATCTTGCTGGCAGCCACATCTTCTGATTATGAGCAAAGGATCAGTTACACTACATAAATCACATCTGCTAGGACTTGCCCTTCATCGGATGGAAATTATTAAGAGTTTACACAAAACATGACAGAAGTAGATAGGAGTAATAATCTCATAGCAAATACCTGCAGACTGTCCTAATATCCATGGTGGAATGAGCTACCTATTTATTAAAGCAGAAGGATGGAACACGTGCTGCAGGTTTGGGCCTCCCATCCATTGGGCCTCTTCTATTAAAATGATGGCAAAGATTTCATTCATACTTTCTTGTATGTAACAGAAGATCCACAACCTGTAAATGAATGTGCCTTTCAGTGACCAGTCCAACTCTTATTGGGTCATACTCACCAGCCTACCTCCTACTGGGTCATATTGAGGTAATGGAGAAGAACCTCTTAAATTGGCTAAAGTCCATCACCACAAAAAGAGAATCTCTTGGCTCTAGAGGACCACCAAGGCCTATTGAAAATAAAACAGGTCCATTTATTTGCAGGTCCAAAAACAAACAAAACAAAAAAAATATACATTAAAAATAAATGCATCCCACAAGGATTGTGAAAAATAATGGATTTCCATTGAGTTTGCAGAGGGATATTCTCAATACGGATGAATTGTGGCTTATCAGCAGCCTCCATGCTCTGTAGTCAGTAGCAGTCAAACTGGTTTATGCTGTTTACTCAGTGAATTCAATGGCAGAGAGATATAAAGGCTTTGGAGATAATGGAAAAATTGAATAATGCATAGGACCGAGTATTGTATGTTATATATGGTGTTCTTCATTCATTTTATGGTTGACTTACCTTTATCATAGCCTTCCATTTAAACCAAGCCCTTTATCTTTAGATCCATGTTGTAGAATCTACCAGAAGTAGAGCTTGCAACTATTTGGCAGCCAAACATAAGTCATTCATATAATGAGCCCTATAGGAATATATACAGAAAGAGGTCACAGCATCTAATAAATGTAAGCAATGTAAATCTGCAGAACCCATAAATATCCTTTAAATTTTAGACTATTCCTTATGTGTACATAATGACAAATTCCAAATTCCATTTAATATCACACTGAGAACCCCCACACACACATTGGAATAATGAGTATTTTCTTTATTTAGTTACTTTCTGCATTTTAACTTTTAACTGTTACTTCAGTGGGTGTGGACCCACTGTGCCAACCAACACATTTGACTTAGGGCTAAACCTAAGGGAGTATCCTGTTGATTCCCTGATTTTCAGCCTTTAACCCCTATACAGGGATCTAGATTTCACTGCAGGGAACACACCAAGCTGCTACCTCCTGGAGCAGTCTCTGTGAGGTTGTCTGCTGACCCACATGGGGTGAAAGACATCAGTACAGAGCACCAAAGGGACAGGCAAAACTCATAGTAACAGGCCAGGGTCAAGGAAGGTAAGGTACATGCAAATCCGTGAAAAAGACCAAAGGTCAGGATCGGCAGTGGAAGGTCAATATGGTAATCGGGCATGGTTCAGGTCAGGCAGCAGAGGATCAGATTCAGTAAACAGGTAGAGTTCGATACACGGACAGACAGGTGGAACAGCACAACTTACGCAGGGACTAGCAAGCGTTAGGTGCCTTAAGTCTCCACAGGCAAGCAGGCCATTGGCTGGTGAAGATTAGGGTGCACATGAGCTGGCCCTTTAAGAGCCAGGAAGCGTGCGCACCCTACAGGCAGAATGGAGAGGTCTAGCTGGCAAGCAAAGGCCGTGGCCTGCAGCAGAAAGCAGAATATGGGATGCCAGTATCTGAGCCCACTGCTGGGCAGAGGGGGCCAAGTGGGTCCGGACCGCCAGGATAGAAACAGCTGCAGGGTAGCAGGATGGCAGCAGGCATGGGCTGCCAGCATAACATTACCATAGGGGCAGTCTATGTGTCAGCTATGCGGCACCTGGAGAGAGGACCCAGTCTAGGTTAGCTACATCACTTATATATAGATGGGAAGAACCAGTGCAGGAATCCCCAATCCACATGTCCTTCAAACCATAATGTATGGAGTTAACTCAAGGACATAGGGCAAGAAATCTCCAAGGCCTCCTGCCCAAGGTATTTACAGACGTGGACAAAATTGTTGGTACCCTTTGGTCAATGAAAGAAAAAGTCACAATGGTCACAGAAATAACTTTAATCTGACAAAAGTAATAATAAATTAAAATTCTATAAATGTTAACCAATGAAAGTCAGACATTGTTTTTCAACCATGCTTCAACAGAATTATGTAAAAAAATAAACTCATGAAACAGGCATGGACAAAAATGATGGTACCCCTAACTTAATATTTTGTTGCGCAACCTTTTGAGGCAATCACTGCAATCAAACGCTTCCTGTAACTGTCAATGAGACATCTGCACCTCTCAGCAGGTATTTTGGCCCACTCCTCATGAGCAAACTGCTCCAGTTGTGTCCGGTTTGAAGGGTGCCTTTTCCAGACTGCATGTTTCAGCTCCTTCCAAAGATGCTCAATAGGATTGAGGTCAGGGCTCATAGAAGGCCACTTTAGAATAGTCCAATTTTTTCCTCTTAGCCATTCTTGGGTGTTTTTAGCGGTGTGTTTTGGGTCATTGTCCTGTTGCAAGACCCATGACCTGCGACTGAGACCAAGCTTTCTGACACTGGCTAGTACATTTCTCTCTAGAATTCCTTGATAGTCTTGAGATTTCATTGTACCCTGCACAGATTCAAGACACCCTGTGCCAGACGCAGCAAAGCAGCCCCAGAACATAACAGAGCCTCCTCCATGTTTCACAGTAGGGACAGTGTTCTTTTCTTGATATGCTTCATTTTTTCGTCTGTGAACATACAGCTGATGTGCCTTGGCAAAAACTTCGATTTTTGTCTCATCTGTCCACAGGACATTCTCCCAGAAGCTTTGTGGCTTGTCAACATGTAGTTTGGCATATTCCAGTCTTGCTTTTTTATGATTCGTTTTCAACAATGGTGTCCTCCTTGGTCGTCTCCCATGTAGTCCACTTTGGCTCAAACAACGACGGATGGTGCGATCTGACACTGATGTTCCTTGAGCATGAAGTTCACCTTGAATCTCTTTAGAAGTCTTTCTAGGCTCTTTTGTTACCATTCGGATTATCCGTCTCTTAGATTTGTCATCAATTTTCCTCCTGCGGCCACGTCCAGGGAGGTTGGCTACAGTCCCATGGATCTTAAACTTATGAATAATATGTGCAACTGTACTCACAGGAACATCTAGTTGCTTGGAGATGGTCTTATAGCCTTTACCTTTAACATGCTTGTCTATAATTTTCTTTCTGATCTCTTGAGACAGCTCTTTCCTTTGCTTCCTCTGGTCCATGTCGAGTGTGGTACACACCATATCACCAAACAACACAGTGATTACCTGGAGCCATATATATAGGCCCAATGGCTGATTACAAGGTTGTAGACACCTGTGATGCTAATTAGTGGACACACCTTGAATTAACATGTCCCTTTGGTCACATTATGTTCTGTGTTTTCTAGGGGTACCATCATTTTTGTCCATGCCTGTTTCATGAGTTTATTTTTTTACATAATTCTGTTGAAGCATGGTTGAAAAACAATGTCTGACTTTCATTGGTTAACATTTATAGAATTTTAATTTATTATTACTTTTGTCAGATTAAAGTTATTTCTGTGACCATTGTGACTTTTTCTTTCATTGACCAAAGGGTACCAACAATTTTGTCCACGTCTGTATGGGTAAGATTCTGCTAACCAGCACCAGAAGGAGTCCACATTTGAATCTTATGTCACAGGTATGTACAGTGCTAGTCTCCAGGTTTTATGTTGGGTTTAGATCGATGTCACATTGTTGTATATAGGGTTGAAGCTGTATATTCAGAATTGATTTGTTCTAGGTGGATATAAAACTACTGATTGCCCAGTTTTCTGAGATTCTTAAATAGTGAATATTCTCGATTATCCATCATTATACATCTCTCATTGCTGCAGAGCTTCTAGTGCAGATCTACTAATCAATAAAAGTTGGGTGACAATAGCCATGGGTGCTGAGAGTTAGGAATCGGCAAGACTAGGGCTACACTTTAGCTGCGAGATTCCAACTTGGGTGTCACAGCAGCACATGAGACTACACTGGGTGTTGGAGATAATCTCTCCTAGAAACAGAATCTCTCCGGGAAAGAATTGTTTCTGGGGAATCTGTCAGATTTGTAAGGAATACAATAGAAAAACCTCCATATGTCTCCATAAATTTGAGTCATACGGAGGTACAGTTGATGGCTCGTACATTTCTATGGAAGCCCTATTACAGCATTGTGCATAACACAGCCATAATACAGCCATGTGCATGAGACCTGAGATGGGAACCACTTCACCAGTAAGTGTTCCAATTCTGCACAATATCTGTGTAAGTAAAGAGAGAACCCTTCACCTGATATGTGACTTGGATGTGAAATTCTCAACAAATTGCCATATTAATAATTTATTTTTTAATTTTAGAGGGAAATGTTTTATTTTAAGATAAATTGAGGAAACCGAGGAATTGGATGTGACTTCACTTCTATGGAGCATTAATAGGCAGATGCATCACGTGGGTTACTCCTATATTTAGCCTTCCATCCAGGTGCTTTCTGCATTTTCTTGCGGCTGCCCTTTTATGCAGACTGCTGCTCTTGTGTTTACTGTGGCCTTTTCCTTGTGTGTTACATAGTTACATAGTTGATACGGTTGAAAAAAGACATAAGTCCATCCAGTGGCGTAGCGTGGGTTGCCAGCACCCGGGGCAAGCTAAGTATTGCTCCCCCCCCCCACACCTGTGACCACGCCCTTTTTTACAAATAGCTGTCACCTGCAGTCCTACGTAACACCACAGATAACATAGTGATAACTGTAGAGTACAGTAGATGGGTGTGAGGCCCCAGAATACAGAACACACACAGTGGGACCTGAAGTCTGGGGCCAGGCTTTGGCAGTGTGGGCCAAATTCTATATCCACCCCTCCCCAAAACAGATATTTGGATGGACATTACATACATGGATATCAAATATACAGGAGAATACAGCAGCACATACCTCTTACATCCGGTGACATCTCCTGTCATGTAGACTTTCCTCAGCATCTTCATTCGGAGATAGGGCCGTCATGATACCTTCTTTCAGCTGCATCTCGTCTCTGCAGAGTTTCACAGATTTTTTTTTTAGATTCCTCACTTTACTACCATCTCAGATAACAGACCTCCCCTCTCCCCGTAGTGCTAATAAGTATAATATATAATATATAAACTAAATACATACAATATACAATTATTTTAATCTTTCTTCATAACTAAGACCCTCCAGGCCCTTTATCAGTTTAGTCGCTCTCCTCTGTACTTTTTCCAGATGCAGTGCATCCTTTCTATGTACTGGTGCCCAGAACTGAACTGCATATTCCAGATGAGGCTGCACCAACGCTTTGTAAAGTGGTAGTATTACATCCCTGCCCCATGAGTCCATGCCTCGTTTAATGCATGGCAATATCCTGGTGGCCTTAGAAGCAGCTGATTGAAAGTGTGTGCTGTAATTTAATCTACCATCCACAAGGACACCCAAATCCTTCTCTATAAGTGACTCTCCAAGTGCTACATCACCTAGGACATATGAAGAACAGAGATTATTACTACCAAGATGCAGAACTTTACATTTATCCACATTGAACCTCATTTGCCAAATTGATGCCCATTCACTCAGAGTGTTCGAGTCAGCTTGTAGTTTATGGACATCTTCCATAGACCGTACAGTACTACATAACTTAGTGTCATCTACAAAAATAGAAATGGTGCTATTAATCCTGTCCTCAATATCATTAATAAATAAATTAAATAATAGAGGGCCCAGCACTGAAGCTTGGGGTACACCACTTATAACCTGGGACCATTCCGAATAGGAATCATTGACCACAACTCTCTGGACACGGTCCTTCAGCCAGTTTTCAATCCAATTACAGATATATACTTTCCAAGCCTATAGACCTTACTTCACCTATTAAATGTCTATGAGGGACAGTATTAAAAGCAAAATCCAGAAACACTACATTCACAGCGGCCCCTCTGTCCAGGTTACTACTCACCTCCACTAAAAAACAAATCCGGTTCGTCTGACAACTTCTGTCCTTGGTAAACCCATGTTGGTTATCACTTATAATATTATTTACAGTCACATACTCCTGTATATAGTCGCTTAAGAGTCCTTCAAACATTTTTCCCACAACAGAAGTTAAACTAACTGGTCTATAATTACCTGTGGAGGACCTAGATCCTTTTTTGAATATGGGCATCACGTTTGCCTTGCGCCAATCACTTGGCACTGTACCAGTACCTAGACAATCTTTAAAAATTATATATGTGTATCCTAGTAAAAGCTTTGACCTTTTAGTATTACATTAAGGGGACCATAAGGTGGATGACATTATTTAGCAGTTACCAGAAACCAGCCTTGTATTTAGAAGCAATAAGTCCAGGTTCTACCGCTGAAAATTGTACTATGTATTTTATGTGGATTAGATAAGCCGAGCAAGATTTTACACTCCATGGGTTGATGACTACCTAATTCTTATCTCCTGTTAAAGGGGTGTCCCGCTTCAGCAAGTGGCATTTATAATGTAGAGAAAGTTAATACAAGGCCGTTACAAATGTATTGTGATTGTGCATTTTGCCTCCTTTGCTGGCTGGATTTATTTTTCCATCACATTATACACTGCACTATCCTAGACCATTAGGGCAACTGGTATTAACCCTATTATTGCCCTAGAACACTAGGGAGTTGGGTATTAAACTTTTTACTAGTCACCAAAAGAGCAAATGTTATCCCATCCTGCACCCTTAGAGCAGCTACACTACATTAGACCATCAGAGAAGCTGATATTAGCCCCTCCTCTACTCTGAACCATAAGGGAAGCAGACTAGAACCCTAAACTAGAGCACCAGAGAAGTATATAATTTGTCTTTAAATCAGCCTTGTAATTTTTTTAGATTATCAAATAAGTTAACGTTTATCATATATAGTAGCACATTATAATTATGATATCAATTGGTGGGTTCCGACACATGGGGCCCTCCACCAGCATCAGACTAGTCCACCAGAGTACCCGAGGGCCCAGGCTACCATAGTGGACCTCAAAGGTTAAGAGAAAAAAATTGGAGCTGTCTTTATTCAAATCAAAACCTATTAGACTTTATTGATGATATGGGAGTTGGGCCTTGAGAATTATTTTCTCTGGTGGGCCCAACGAACCTCAGTCCAACCCTGCCCTCCACTAATCTCAAATTCCATTTTAGTACAGAGGTTGCTATGGATTTTCCCTTCTATTTAACTTAGTAGAAGTTATGGAAACCTATTTCTTCATTAACAAACTTCATTAACCTACTTCTTCATTAACAATAGGAGATTGAGACTTCATTATTGGTGGAGGTCCCAGCTGCTAGACCTCCTCAATTCTAAGAAATATGCTTTATACTGTATATAGCAATAAAATAGCCTTTATACTGTACAGCATATACCCATAATGGATCAGGAAACTTATCATTAGTCAATGCGCCCCATTAGCAAACATAAAATCATTTCTTATAAGGAACAGCAAAGTCAAGATGATTTATGTTACACCACTGAGAAGACTGTTAAGCTATTGTTTATTGGATAGTTTCATTTAGTTGAACATAGGAGTACCATATATATATAGGAAATGAGATAAATGGGAATTGCCAAATATACTGTTAGTATCTATATCCCCCTTTAGCTGTGGGAGCTATGCCATAATGAGGTGTAGTGACACAGGAGAATTTCCTTCCTCACTATGAATTTGTCAGCTGACTGCATTGTATGATCTATTAAGATAATAAATACTAGGTAGATCAGTCTGATATATGATAAAGACATTCCAAAAAAGTGCTGCCTCTAAGATTTTCGCTTATGGAAAGAATATGGATTCTACATCAATAGTAAGGTCAGAGATATTCACAAGACTTAAAGTGAATGTCCATCGTTTAACGCAAAGTCCAACATCCTACAGTATACTGAATAATTGCTCAATATAGTTTTACATCATTCTGAGGCAGTGGCGTAGCGTGGGGGTGGGGCAGGGGGGCCTTTGACCCGGGTGCCAAATTGTAGGGCGTGTCCACAGGATGAGGGGGGACACAATACATGGCTTGCCCCGGGTGCTGGAAACCCACGCTATGCCACTGTTCTGAGGTCCATTTGACTAATACAGATATCCAACCTAATCCCCTGCATAGACATTGAGTTAAGCTGTCTGCAGCCACCACTAGGGGGAGCTTACTGCATACTGTTTTATTCTTCAGTTGAATGTATAAACAGTATGCAAATAGCGCCCTCTAGTGGTGGCTGCAGACAGAGAGAATGTTATAATGTAACTCTATATGCAAAAGATTTGGAGCTCTGTATAAAAAAAGTGGAACTCCGATTGCCATTACAAGTATAGCAGTTGGTTGAACGTGTGTTCAGTTGACAACTGTCTAAGGTGTATAACTGCTTTTACAGAATACCTTCCTGGTTCTCACCTCATCTTACTTATCAGTAAGTTAAACAAATGTTTACCTAGTAAATTATTATTTTTCTGGCCATGGCTGGTTCCCATACTTTGTATATCTCAATCTAAACATCATTGAACAAAATATACTACTTAAAGAAGTGCTTATGCATGCTATCATTGCTCACAAGCTCAAACAGTCTATAGATGAATTGGGCTTAAAGGTGTTCTCCAAGAGTATAAAATGTCCCCTCATGTGCCGGGCACCCCACATGGAATATACTTACCCCGGTCCCTGCTCCCAGGGGACCGGGGTAAGTATATTCCATGTTGGGGGCCCAGCACATGAGGGGACATTTTATACTCTTGGAGAACCCCTTTAAAGGGGTTTTCTGAGACTTTAATACTGATGACCTGTCCTCAGGATAGGGACCCTTGGGACCCCTGCTGATCAGCTGTTTGAGAAGGCAGCAGCACTCGCAGTAGCACATGACCGAGAAGCAGCTCAACCCCATTGAAGGGAATGGTGCTGAACTGTGATACCAAGCACAGCCACTATACTATGTATGGCGCTGTGCTTGGTAAGCATGGAGAAAGTCTTCTCAAACATCTGATCGGCGGGGGTCCCAGGTATCAGACCCCCACCGATCAGATACTAATGACCTACCCTGAGGATAGGTCATCAGTTATAAAAACCTGGAAAATCCTTTTAATATTTAACATTTCTTCACAAATACTTGTGAATGGTTCTGTTGACCTCAATGGGGCTGGTGGGATATAAAGACGTAATCCAAATGAAATTAACCCTTGGCTGAAACATCTCAGATATATGAATCTCCACTATAAATCACCCCACACATGCACTTCAGTCTCGCAGAGACCATATGTTCTCCAGGCTGGCTGTAGTGAAAGTCTTTACCCCGCAATTGTGTGTTGCCCCTGACCGGGCTGTGCTCTAAATAGGTCATCAGTATCTGATGGGTGGGGGTCCAACACCTGGGACTCCCGTCAATCAGCTGTTTGAAAAGGCACCAGTGCTCGCCGTAGTGCTGTGTCCTCCTCTCAACTTACCAAGCACAGTGCCGTACATTTGATAGCGACTATGCTTGGTATCACAGCTCAGACCCATTCACTTCCATGGGGCTGAGATGCACCTAGGTCATGTAACTGACGAATGTGACGTCCATGGCCTAAGAAAAGCTAAGAGAAGGCTGCGGCACTACTGCGAGCACCAGTGCCTTCTCAAACAGCTGATCGGCGGGGGTCCCGGGTGTCAGACCCCCACCGATCAGATACTCTATCTAGAGGATAAGTCATCAGTTGAAAAGTCTTGGAAAACCCCTTTAAGTGCAGTCACAGCTGAATTTTAGAGTACAGAATTAGGTGCCCATACCCATCAGACAAAAAGTAAATGAAGATTTTAGGGCACCAGAATTTCCCCAATAATAGATGTCTGTGAAAAGAAAGCTTAGGCATGTTGGATTTCTATGAGAGAAGGGTTGTTTAAGGGCACATTCATACGACCGTGCCGTGTTTTGCAGTCCGTGATTGCGGATCCCCAAAGCACAGATGCCGCCCATGTGCATTCCGCAATTTACAGAACGGAACGGTCGGCCGTTTTATAGAAATTCCTATTCTTGTGGACAAGAATAGGACATGCTCTATATTTTTTGCAGAGCCACGGAATGGAACAACGGATTCGGACAAATGAATGGGTCCACACCCGTTCTGATGCAGACCCAGAAATACGGCCGTGTGAATGCACCCTTGCAGATGTTTGGCTGGTAACGAGTGCCAGTAGACGATGACAGGATGCCGATGGGCGCTCGTTGACCACATCTACAGTACATGCAGCGTTATCTTTAGCATGGGGAAGAACCGTCCGTCGTACCATTGTTTGCCCCTGTACGGTCTTCATTTCTCTGCAGCATATATCCTGTTTATAAGGAACCATGTGCAAATGATGATTTTGGTGCTGCATAGAAGATGTGATCACCCGACAAGTGAATGTTTGCTCATTTGTCAGTGATCATCTGCATGTTAGCACGTGGCTACGATCGGCGACGCACATTGGCCACATAAAAGACCCCCAAGACCTCTGGCAGCGGCTTGTTCTCACCTTCCCCCAATTAAGAGAAACATACAAGCTGGGCCAAGACAAGTAATAAAGCTGCCAATGTATTCTGTTTTATCCCATGCCATTGTTCTCTGTATGATAATGTTACACGCATTAATCAAGGTGAAATCAAAGTAAATTGGATGATTTATCTATAGAAACAAGTAGTTTCTATGTGTACTTCCAACCTGGCCATTAATAGTCTCTAATAGGTCCATAGTCCAGTAATGTGCTGATTCATTTCACAATTTATCTTTACAGCAGTGATAGCCTTGTCTTTCTGATACAGAGCTCCAAAGCCCCCGTGTAGACCTATGGCTAAAGAATGGAATTCTAGCATCCTGCAGCCACCACTAGGGGGAGTGAAGGAGCTTATAGGGGTCTTCAAGTTGTGTAACAATTAGATTAGTGGAGATCCTACTGCTTTGACCCCCACCAGTCACAAGAACAGAGACCCAATACCCCTTGTGACTCCCCAAAATGAATGGAGCAGCAGCTTGGGCATGTGTACTGCCACGCCAATCATCCTGGATCCCGTACAGATGAACGGAGAGGCAGCTTGGGTATGTGCACTGCAACTCCAATCATCTCTATAAGCGTTCCAGAACTAGCCGAGCGATGTACTCAGCTATTTCCAAAAATCCCCTACAGATGAATGAAGCAGTAGGACACCTGCCCCACTTGTCACTCTGTTCATTTCAAGGGATCCTGATGGGGTACGGGGTCCATGTTCTCATAATCAGTGCTAGGACCCCTTTTGATCTAATAGCTAACTTGTGACAACCAGTATAACCTCTATTCATATTAATGAGGTGGCATTCCAGGACGTTGTTGAGATCTTTCTAGTGGTGACTGCTGGCAGCAAGAATTTTATGTGTTAAAGGGGTACTCCAGCACATTACAAGCTGATTGGGAACATTGTAACAGAAAAACTGACTTCTGGTGCCAATACCGTATATTACAAAGTCAACAGAGACTGTTGGGCTTAAAGTGGGTAATCGCCATGATGTAAAAAATGAAAATCAGACATCATATAGTACATGACAATCTAAGAAAGCTAGAACCAGCCCTGTACCTCACATGGATCCAGAGATATCTTCATTCATTGCTCCGATTTTTCTGATAGATTATCTTCAGGCTGGCAACTCAAGAGGCGTGTCCTTTCTCAGAGGATGTGTCCTTTCTGCTGCAGCTCTCTCTCTCTATCACAGCTTAGGAGACTGCCCTTTCTGCTACAGCTCAGAGGATGTGTCCTTTCTGCTGCAGCTCCCTCTCTCTCTATCACAGCTTAGGGGACTGCCCTTTCTGCTACAGCTCAGAGGATGTGTCCTTTCTCCTGCAGCTCTCTCTCTATCACAGCTTAGGGGACTGCCATTTCTGCTACAGCTCAGAGGATGTGTCCTTTCTGCTGCAGCTCTCTCTCTCTCTATCACAGCTTAGGGGACTGCCCTTTCTGCTACAGCTCACAGGATGTGTCCTTTCTGCTGCAGCTCTCTCCCTGTAACTGTCACAGCTTCTAACAAATATATGTCTGGTGACAGTTGAAGGATGGAACTGAGCATGTGTGACCACCTCAGTAGGTGGATGTGCACATTACTATAGAGATTAAACACTGGGGGTTGGGGAATTATAATGAAATGAAGAGCATATCTTACCACTGGAGCATTGTTGTAACAGAAAGTAAATTACAAAAGTAACAAATTTTCATGCAAAATTATTAACTAAAAACAAAACATTTAATGGTCGGTCACACAGTCCCTTTAAAAACCGCTTGGTGTTGAAGGACATTAACGTTAAAAGGCTTTTGCAAGACCCAACACTATTCTGAAAGGAAACTTAAATCTAACAAATTGGTAAAAACAACACACTTAATAATTGACTTGCATTGGCATAAATTGATTTGATTGATTTGATTCAACTTTATTATCATTACACATGTATAAATACAGGATAACGAAATGTAGTTTGCATCTAATCAGAAGTGCAAAGAGTAGCAAGAGCAATGAAAACATGTTATATACCGATAAGGGTAGTGTCGACAGTGGGAATAGTTATGTACAGATTATGTACAAATAAGTCAAGTAAACAGATGTACTATGGACAAATATACAGATGTACTGATGTATACATATATACAGCTTAACTATTCTATATTGCTATACAGAGGGCAAATATACAGATGTACTATGACCAAGTATACAGATATGCTGCGTATATACAAATTTACAGATGTATAGTAAAAAGATCTGCAGAATGCTATGAATATAGCTCCAGAAGTGGAAGAGTAGCGCTATGTAATAGTGAACAATGTAGTGTAAGTACATACTATAACAGAGACTTATGCTATGACAGTGTCCCAACTATAGCAGTAACCAATGTGAACATACCGTGAATGTTGAAAATGAATAACAGTCATGATCATGGTCACTGGGAGTGATGGAGGGGAAGAAACTGTTCCTAAACCTGCTGGTTTTAGTTTGAAGGGTCCTGTAGTGCCTTCTGGAAGGAAGCAACTGTAAGAGTATATTGGCTGGATGAGAGGAGTCCCTAAGAATGATGTGTGCCCGACGTAGACATCTCTCCTTGTGAACATCCTTAATAGCAGGAAGTGGAGTGCCTGTGATGCGTTGGGCAGTTTTCACCACCCGCCGCAGTGCCTTGCGGTCAGCAACAGAGCAATTTCCATACCAGACTGTAACACAGTTGTCAGGATGCTCTCTATCGCACAGCGGTAGAAGTTACCCAGTATGTCAGCAGACAGGTAGTTTTTCTTCAGTGTCCTCAATAAAAAGAGGCGCCGATGTGCCTTCTTGACCAGGCTGGAAATGTTGGTTGACCAGGACAGATTCTCAGAGATGTAGGTCCCCAGGAACTTAAATCTGGAAACCTGTTCAACAGCCATGCCATATATGTGGATGGGGTCATGGGTGTCTCTCTTCTCCTTCCTGAAGTCCACAATGAGCTCTTTTGTTTTTCTGGTATTCAGGAGCAGGTAATTGTCAGTGCACCACACAGCTAGGTGCTTTACCTCTTCGCTATAGTCAGACTCATCGTCAGTAATGAGACCAATCACCGTGGTGTCTTCTCAAACTTGATGATGGAATTGGATCCATACCTAGGCCTGCAGTCATATGTGAAAAGAGAGTAGAGGAACGGCCTCAGCACACAGCCCTGTGGAGTGCCAGTGTTGAGCGTGATGCTGGTGGAACAGTCATTTCCTGACCTAACATGCTGGGTTCTGTTGGTCAGAAAGTCCATGATCAAGTTACAGATAGGATTGCGGATTCCAAGATCCACAAGTTTAGTGATCAACTTGGAGGGAATAGCTGTATTGAATACTGAGCTGAAAACAACAAACAGCATTCTTGCATAAGTATTCTTGTTGTCCAGGTGTGAGAGTACATAGTGAAGCGCAAGCGCTGTAGATACAGCATCCTCTGTACTCCTATTACTTCGATAGGCAAAATGGCGAGGAATTAGTGTGGGGGGCAAGCATAACTTTAGGTGTGCCAGGACCAGTCGCTCAAAGCACTTCATAACTATAGGCGTGAGTGCTACAGGGCAATAGTCGTTTAGGCACATTGATGATGAGTGTTTCAGCACTGGCACAATAGAGGTGGTCTTGAAGCACGCTGGTACTATTGTCTGGGCAAGCGACAGGTTGAAGATGTCAGTAAAGACCCCTACAAGAGGCTCAGAACATGCTCGAAACACACATCCAGGAATGCCGTCAGAGCCAGCAGCCTTGCAAGCATTGATACTGCTCAGTCCATTATGGACATCCATGATGGTGAGAGTGAATGTATGGCAGTCATCAGACGGTAGGGTTTTGGCAAACTTTTCCTTATTGTCCTTACCAAAATGAGCATAGAAGTCATTTAGCTCATTGAGGGAGGACACTGTTTGTGTGGAATTGCTGAGCTTATAGTCAGAGATAGCCTGAATGCCCAGCCACATGAGTCGTGGGTCAGAGTTGACAAAGTGTTCCTCCAACTTTAGCTTGTATCTGTGCTTTACCTTCTTGATGCCCCTCTTCAGGTCTGCCCTGGACATACTATAGGCCGGAGCGTCACCTGATCTAAAGGCAATGTTACGTGCCTTTAGTAGAAGCTGCACTTCCTTGTTCATCCATGGTTTCTGATTTGGGTACATTGTGATCTGTTTTTTGGTGGTAACGTTGTCAATTGTGGTGTTGATGTATTCCAGTACTGAGTACGTATGAGAGTCGATGTAAGTGTGAGAACCACAGGTGGCTTGAGAGGCAAACATGCTCCAGTCCGTGTCTTTAAACCTGATGGTTTCACACGGTTGATAAGCAGCAAGTACTTGGGGGAGAGAAACAAAGAAATGTGATCAGACTGTCCCAAGTGGGGGAGGGACGTTGCCTTTTAGGCTCCAACAGTGTTTGTATAGTCATGGTCCAAGATCTTATCCCCTCTAGTATGGCAGGAGACATGTTTATGAAATTTAGGTACCACTGACCTTAATTTGGAGTGGTTAATGTCACCTGCTACAGGGTGTGCAGATTGTTGTTTGCTTATGACCGCAAGAAGTTTGTTCATAGCAAGCTTGGCATTAGCATCCAGTGGGATATATGCAGCTGTTATTATAGTGGAGGTAAACTCCCTCGGCAGATAAAACGGTCTACACTTAAAGGGAGTCTGTCACTAGATTTTGACCTTATAGACCGCTTACATAGCGCTCTAGCATAGCAGTCTATGATTCTAATGGTACCTTTGATGTTTTCTTGTGAAGTTCCCCCAAGGCAAAAACTGACTTTTATTCATATGTAAATTAGGGCTCGCAAGTGCCCAGGGGTGGCGTTCACCTCGTTGGTGCCCAGGCTGTTCTGCCTCTTTTCGTCATATCCCCGCCCCAGCCTCTTCTTCTGCCCTCCCCGCTCTTCCTTTGCATCCTCCTTCTCAAGTTCTCTGCAGCAAGATCCCGTGCCTGCGCTCTCCATTGCTTGGCCGGGGCATGCGAACTGCGATGCCCATTGTGGGTGTCTCTGGTCTGCCTCCTCGCCGCTGTTTCGCGCCGTTGGCTGGTGCATGCGCAGTAGCTACTGCGATGCCATGCCCACAATGGGCATCGCAGTGCACATGCCCCGGCAAAGCTATGGATAGCGCAGGCGCGGGATCTCACTGCAGAGAAGGAGGACGCAAAGGAAGAGCGGGGCGGGCAGAGTAAGAGGCTGGGGCAGGGATATGACGAAAAGAGTCAGAACAGCCTGGGCACCAATGAGGTAAACGCTGCCCCTGGGCACTTGCAAGCCCTAATTTACATATGAATAAAAGTCTGTTTTTGCCTTGGGGGAACTTCACAAGAAAACATCAAAGGTACCATTAGAATCATAGACTGCTATGCTAGAGCGCTATGTAAGCGGTCTATAAGGTCAAAATCTGGTGAGATACTCTAGGTCAGCTGAGCAGTGTTACCCAACAATGACAGAGTTCGTACACCAAACCTTGTTAACATAAATGCACAGTCCTCCGCCTCTTGTTTACCGGAATCATCTGCTATTCTGTCCGCCCGGAGAGTATGACGTCCGACCAGCTCAACAGCACTGTCAGATATTCCGCTGTGTAGCCATGTTTCTGTGAGTATCATGACATTACAGTCCATAAGTATCCTGTTGTCAGTGATCCATAGTCATAACTCATCCATTTTGTTCACCAGGGACTGCACATTAGCAAGGAAGATGCTGGGTAAAGAAAGCCAATACGGTGTTAGCCTTAGCTTAGCTGTTAGCCACCGCGCTTCCCCCGCCTTTGTTTGCGGTCCCTGCGCCGTCTTCAACCACTTCCGGTCGGTAGAGTAGCCTGCAAAGCGTCGGGTGTTCTTCTTATTTCAGGGATGATTCAAAGGTTGCTGATAAAACAGTCGGAGTTGTGTGATCCTATATCCAAAAGCTCTTGTCGGGTGTAAGATGTAAAAGCAAAGCTGCTCTGAATGAACAGACCCGAAATGAGCAGGAATAACACTGCTAACTTGCAAAATCTGAGGAGACACTGGTGCACATGCCGCCATCTTGCTAGATATCTTGCTAGTGTGAGAGGAGCACATGGAGACTGCTCCTTCTTCCTCCCTCTCTAGGATGTACCGATGTCCCTCTCTAAATGTACAGATACCTAATTTCTAAACTAGTCATGTGATACCATGAATGTCCCTCTCTAAATGTACTGTTGTAGAAATATTAATAGTTGTAATCTGCTCTCCAATGTCTTTGTGTAAGGAAAGGTAAAAATCCCTCAACCGCAGTCAGACCCAGGTGTTACCATCTTGCTTGAATTCTTGCTGAGCACTCCTCTCCTCCCTGCTCAGTCTGTGTCTTTTATTTACTCACAAAAGGTGTAAAAGGGGCTGGCCCAAGACAAGGATACAGGAAGTGATGACATACAGGAAGTGATGACATACAGGAAGTGATGACATAGGAAGACAAGACACCATAATTTAGAATAACCTAGCCAGCTAACAAACACATGTATCCTATAACCACTGGAGCTAATTTTATCCAGCCTTGCTCAGTAATTAATGCCAGATAAAATTACTATGATCCTCATGCATGTTTATTTACAGGACCACGTCATTATCTCCAG
Source organism: Bufo gargarizans (assembly GCF_014858855.1). NCBI lineage: Eukaryota > Metazoa > Chordata > Amphibia > Anura > Bufonidae > Bufo > Bufo gargarizans. Next base: position 83,789,260 of record NC_058080.1, on the reverse strand, counting down.
CGGCTGATCAGGCGCACTAGAGACAACAAACGCACGTTCCTTTCATATATTGTTCTCTTAACAAATGCATCCACGCCAAACCAATAAATCCGCGTCTTGTGTGGGGGCCCTAGCCGGCGTCCATACATCAGCCAACAAAACACTGCTCTGCTTAGCACATGGACCATTCGCCGACGGAGACCACTGCGCCCAGCAGCTGTGACAGGACATACACGGGAAGATATCCACTCCAATGCTTTACCCTGACACTGAGAGACATGATGACAATGAACAATATATTAAATACAAATCCTAATAAAATTTCCACAACAGTACCGATGCCTAATTTCTAAACTAGTCATGTGATACTATGGTCCATCTTCCGTTCACTTCTGCTGACATCCCGTACACACAGACTATGGAGGAGATTTATCAAAACTGGTGTAAAGTAGAACTGGCTTAGTTGCCTATAGCAAACAATCAGATTCCACCTTTCATTTTTCACAGCTCCTTTGGAAAATGAAAGGTGGAATCTGATTGGTTGCTAGGGGCAACTAAGCCAGTTCTACTTTACACCTGTTTTCATACATTCCCCCCCCCCAAAAGTTTTTGCGGCTCAGTATACGGGTCCGTCATCGACATCATCATCTGCTGTGGTCTTGGAGATCTACATCTTCAAATCACTACTCCCCGACTGACCGGCTAAACATAAGATTCGACTTCTGTTGCAGCCCCAGGGGATGCTATAGACTGAGCATGAGTTTACCCAGCCAATCAGGGACTACTGATGATGATGCGGGTAGCCCAGCACACAGTAGATGATGATGTCAGTGATGGACCAGAACACCAAGCCTTAAAAGGCTCATGGACTTTGTGCACAGTATGTCAGTGGAAGTGAATGAAATATGGCCTACAGCATCAAGTCACTGGTGCAGAATGAGTACAGTTTTGCAAAATTTTCTTTGACACCAAAGAAGGATCCAAATGACATTGGAGAAACCATGAAAATCCTCAATAGCAGATTAATCAATCCATTCTCTACTTTTACCAGATGGTGGGCACCACATTTGCCTGGTAGCATGTACACCATTTTATTATACATACCCTCAATTCTTAGTTATAGGGCTGTTTAGTAGCACAGGTAGCGCCCTCTACTTCCACACACAGTTCCTGCAGCTAATAATTACCCTATATCCATCGCCAATTATCATATATTGTATCTCTGACCTTATGGGACTGAGCAAATAACCAGTCAGTGAGGCATTCGCTTCCTAATAAAGCTGCAGTATGAATATTAGAATAGTTAGCGCACTTCTGACATTCATCTTATACAGTTTACGTTTTCCATCAACATTTTTTAATGCAGCTCATATTAACGTATGAGAAGATTGCCCCAATGAACTAACTAAATAACCCAATGCTAATTTCAAGGTCTAGAGATAAATGAATTGGAAGTGTGCAAGCACCTTAGAGAAAGGCAATTTACGGCCGCGCTTGGCTGTTTGATGTGCTCAGTCAGATAGAAGGTAAATGTCCCTGGATGTCTTTTTGAAGTCACTAGACATTTACAGCATCAGAAACGTGTTCACGGAGAAATATCTGATGAAAGGTAATCTAAATCAGTGCAGCGGACAATATGGAAATTGTCGGAATCCCATAATCACTCTTTAGTAGATTAAAGGATTTCTAAAGGTTTTGTCTGCTCCCAGCAGTACACAGAACGGCCCAATATTATTACAGTGAATTGTGTTAATATCAATGTGTAGGGGGGATTGGACTAGAAGGACATCGAGAGGTTCACAATTATCAAAAATCTGCATTACCCAAAGCGGAGCAGAATATACAGAATTCATCAATAGAGGATCTAAAGGATTTGTGGTCAATCCCCCATCACGAGGTCTGGATTAGCTTTAAACCAGCATGTAAATATGAATGTCAGCGCTGGTATATTACAGGGGTTTCCAGAGCAGGAATTGTAGATTTTGATTGTTTTTGCCAATGTGGAAAAATAAAATTGCGAAGACATCAGATTTTCTGCTTATATCCATGTCCATATAACTAATGTCTATGGACAGTGCCAGCAGTCTACCTGCTTAGGCTGTGTTCACATTGTTCTTTATAGGATCAGAACATCACATGATGGACGCTGATAGACCCCATTCTCTTTATAAAGTCAGTTGGGTTGCCATCATGCTGCAATTTGCCAGACAAGGTGGCACAGCATGTTGCAATTTTTTGTACAGCATTTTTGACAGAATCTGCAGCTAATGATGCTTTTGACCCAGATGTGAATGCAGTCTTACAAAGTGTCAGAGCACTGCCCTCCATAAACAACAATGCCATCAGAGTTCCCCTAATAAGCAGTACCAGCATAGTGCTATCAATAAACAATGCCAACACAGTGCTCATAAATAGTGCCAGTACAGCGCTCCCTCATAAACAGTGCCAGAACAGTGCTTCACATAAACAGTGCCAGTACAGCGCTCCCTCATAAACAGTGCCAGAACAGTGCTTCACATAAACAGTGCCAGAACAGTGCTTCACATAAACAGTGCCAGTACAGCGCTCCCTCATAAACAGTGCCAGTACAGCGCTCCCTCCTAAACAGTGCCAGTACAGCGCTCCCTCATAAACAGTGCCAGAACAGTGCTTCACATAAACAGTGCCAGTACAGCGCTCCCTCATAAACAGTGCCAGAACAGTGCTTCACATAAACAGTGCCAGAACAGTGCTTCACATAAACAGTGCCAGTACAGCGCTCCCTCATAAACAGTGCCAGTACAGCGCTCCCTCCTAAACAGTGCCAGTACAGCGCTCCCTCCTAAACAGTGCCAGAACAGTGCTCCCTTATAAACAATACCACACAGCGCTCCCTCCTAAACAGTGCCAGTACAGCGCTCCCTCATAAACAGTGCCAGAACAGTGCTTCACATAAACAGTGCCAGTACAGCGCTCCCTCATAAACAGTGCCAGTACAGCGCTCCTCCATAAACAGTGCCAGTACAGCTGCTCCCTCATAAACAGTGCCAGTACAGCGCTCCCTCATAAACAGTGCCAGTACAGCGCTCCCTCCTAAACAGTGCCAGAACAGTGCTTCACATAAACAGTGCCAGAACAGTGCTTCACATAAACAGTGCCAGTACAGCGCTCCCTCATAAACAGTGCCAGTACAGCGCTCCCTCCTAAACAGTGCCAGAACAGTGCTCCCTTATAAACAATACCACACGGCGCTCCCTCCTAAACAGTGCCAGCACAGTGCTCCACATCAACAGTGACAGTACAGCACTCCCTCATAAATAGTGACAATATAGTGCTCCCTTATAAACAATACCACAGAGCGCTCCCTCATAAACAGTGCCAGAACAGCGCTCCCTCATAAACAGTGTCACACAGTGCTTTCTCATAAATAGTGCCAATACAGTGCTCCCTCATAAATGGTACCACACAGTGCTTCTCATAAATAGTGCCAATATAGTGCTCTCTCCCAATTCCCCCAATCACATTCACGCTCAGGTTGGCCAAGTTTGAGGGAGCGTGTAATTGGCATGCTGACTGCAGGAATGTCTACCAGAGCTGTTGCCTGTGCAATGGCTGTTGATTTCTCTACCATAAGCCGTCTCTAAAGGTGTTTCAGCATGTTCACCTCCATGATCGTCTGAGACCAGCCACTCTGACAGCTGCAGCAACAATAGGTTTGCCTAACCAAAGAATTTCTGCACAAACTGTCAGAAACCGTCTCAGGGAAGCTCATCTGCATGCTCGTCGGTGTCTGGACCTGACTGCAGTTCGTCATCGTAACCAACTTGAGTGGGCAAATGCTCACAATCGATGGCGTCTGGCACGTTGGAGAGGCGTTCTGTTCACGGATGAGTCACAGTTTTCACTGTTCAGGGCAGATGGCAGACAGCGTGTGTGGTGTAGTGTGGGTAAGCGGTTTGCTGACGTCAACGTTGTGGATAGAGTGGCCCAAAAGTGTTGCGTTTATATTTTTGTTCAGTGTACTTTGCATATAACATGACGGCAGAAGGACAAGCTAAATCCTACATTCCTGCAGTAGCTAAATGGATGCAAGATACTAATCTCAGAATGTAGGAGTCTGCCGCCGCCCTTCGTAGGGAAAGTGACCTAAATATGTACTATACAGCCATTGAGTTCTATAAGGAGTAAGAGACACATATCAGATGCCTCCTCCAACATCAAAGTACCTAGCCATATAAATCTGACAATAAGATAAGAATACATGTAGACACCACCTAGAGTGATAAGCACGGTAATAGGACTACATAGGAGTAACGCTTATACACAGCAGGATTGTACTAAAGATTATATTTGATCAGTTCTGTCTTGGGTGAAAAAGAGAAAAACGAATACAAAAATATACACAAATATAGAACAATTCCATCCTCTTCCTGCTGCCTGTGCAGTACATTGTGTGTTAAAAATGAGAAGGAAGCAACATGGACTCTAAAGAACATGGTTTTCCTTCGCTACCTAACTGCAATTCTTCTCACTGATAATACATTAAATGGATAGAGGGATTTCTGTCTACTCTATGATGTCCATATGCTAGAAACATTTTGGCATTTTCATTCGTGAGTGTCAATAATATTAATGGCTTTTATTTATAGGCTTACATACTTAGAAGCTTTATATACTGTATATGCTTTACATCCATTCTGCTATTGAACCTATAGTATAAAACTTAGCAGAATGTTATATGGCTGCTTCCATATCTTCTATGGACTAAAGTTGGACGGACCAGCTCTCCTCAACACTTTCCCTGATATGGGATCCCGTTATTATCAGTAGGGCTGCCAGCGATCAACCCACCTTTGATCAAATATCTAAACATCGATGCTATATTCTATAGGTATGCCATAATCGCTAAAGGTCAGAAAAGGCCTACAAGGTTTCAGTCATAGTGTAGGTGAATATAATTTTTGTAATAAATATCAAAACTTTCTGATATTTCCGACCCCCATAGACCTAAAGAGGACCTGCAATGACTTTTTGGAACAAACATGCTTTATATGGTAAGATTCCTACTGGTCTCCTGATATTTGCCTTTTTTTTTTTTTTACTCCTTGCCCCCATTGTCCATTTATGTCCCCCAATTTGTTCTGGGGTGCTGTATGTTAATGCAGAGCCTACGTCAAAAGGGGTGTAGACCCACTCACTGCTTGGTAAGCGCTGACCTCTACATAATTCTGACTGTCCAATCACAGAGGACAGGGCACTATAACTGGATAGGGTCAGACCAACGCAGAGAGTGCCACCCACTGAGCAGAAAGCAAGTCTACACCCCTTTGGACCTAGGCTCTGCATTTACAGACAGTGCACCAGAATGAATTGGTGGGCAGAAATAGACAATGGAGGCACAGATTTTAAAAAAAAAGGAGACCAGTAGACCAGTAGGAATATTGCCCTATAAACCACGTTCATTTGAAAAAGTCATTACAGGTCTCTTTTAAGATTGTCAGCAGATCCCATACAAATGGGGGAGGGGGAAATCTGACATTTATTGGTTACTTAAGAAAAGCTTTAAGGAACTAGAACTGAGATAGGGGGCAAGAAGGGGGGGAAGTTAGGTGATCAAGCCTGACACCCTGAATTTTGACCTGAACTAAGTGTGGCCAGCCATTCTGGCCGCCTATGAATGTCTGAAAAATTGGAAAAGGGGAAAACTATATTGATACGATGAGTATGTGACAACTCATGCTAAGAATGTGGCCGATACTGTGTGTTGAACTGTGACCTACGAGTCTGTACTAGGTAGCACATGGCCTCTGATAATAGCAAGACCTGCTAAATGGAGTCCTGCCTAATACACCTGCAGTTGTGCATATGAATATTAGTCGTAACCACCAAGCATATTGCCTATTCCAAGAACTATAATCACAAAGTGTTGTGCTTTGTTATGGTTGTGTTATAACCATTAGGACTGTAGTCTCCATAAGAGAGAGGGAGGCTTTAACTGCCATACTGGTTAGCTCAGTACTGAGTAAATACCCACTGAACTTGGTGAGTCTATGTCATTGTGCCATCCTCGTGTGGGCCCCCAAGAATATAAAGGCCAGTGCAACCTGTAAGGATGAGCCCCTTGCACGCAACTCCACTTCATATATAATAGCACCCTTAAAGGGATTCTGTTACCTCGTTTTAGCCTATAGAGATGCGGACATGCACGGCTAGATCGCCGCTAGCATGTCCGCAATATACCTGTCCTATATCTCTGTGTGCTTTTATTGTGTTTCAAAAATGATTTTATAGATATGTAAATCAGCCTGTTAAGGAGCCCAAGGGGCTGTACTAACCTTCTTGGAGCCCTCCGAATCTCATCCTTGCTCACAGTTAGATCGCTGTAATCTCGCGATGCGCGAGCTCGCGCAGTACCAGCATAGTGTTCCTTCCCTGTGCTGGCATCAGCCTCAGGGAAGGAACTGCATTGGATATCATGGAATTTTAGTTCTGTCTGCAGGGGTATGAAGTACTTGCTTATTGGTCACCCTCACAATATTAGACAATTATAGAGCATTTCAGACCCTGTCTTCTTAAGAAGATTCTCTGAATCACAATGTACAAACCTTGCCTTCACCATTTTTAGGTTGATGTTGTGCGGGCTGAACTGAGGACAGGAGAGGTCTTGACATAAAAAGTGTATGATTTTGGTCTTCTCCGTGTCTTTACCTCCTTTCTTTTACAGTGAATAATTAATTTTAAAGAATATGGTAGATCACCTGAAATATCAAATGCAAATCAAGGCCCTTTAGAATCCACTCTGGTAGTTACGCCCAGTCCTATGGGAACTATTAATTATTAACTAAACTACTATGTTATGATAAAAAGTATTTAACGTAAAAGGTATTTACTTAGTCCTGGAGAACCTCTTTAGTATACTCATAATGTCCGATGTACACTAGTTACAGTAATGCAAATAGCTATACTATGGCGGTATGAAAATAGAAAGAGTCGTGTGGACTGTAGAAAGAAATCTCAGAACATATGCTTACGGTATGCACAGTGAAGCTCCTGGCACATACATTGAACAGATCTACAGGCCGCCATTATACCGATGTCGGCTTTTGTTTTGTTTTTGGCTTCTGTCAGGCTCCTAACCACAGGGAGTTTCAAGCTTACAGAATGGAAAAGTGTAGAAGACGGTGATATTCCATACAGAGCCATCCAGTAAAAATGTATACCAAGCGATATACATTCTTATCTGGGGCGTAGGTAAAGGTTCATAGGCCCTGGTGCAAGACCTCAGCTTGGGCCCCCCTTCACTCAATGCTTTGTAGCCAGGGGCAGGGAAGCACATAGTCTTCGTGATGCCTGAGGCAAAAATTGAAATGGCGCCCCCCCCCCCCCCCCTTCATGCCAAATTCTTGACCTAACCCCTTCCCTCCAGCGAGAGGTGCAACTTGCTCTGCCTTCACTTTCCATAATACCTGTTTGTTCTTATGCGACACAAGGGTCTTTGGGCCTCCTCAGGCTCCTGGGCCCGATAGCGACTGCTACCTCTGCCACCCTATAGCTACACCCCTGATTCTTATTAATATGGTTGGCTATGGGTGATAGATACCACTTGGTGACTTCCATTAAAGGCGCGCAACAAGGTTTCTGAACTCATATAATGTGAAAAGAGGCTAAGTATTTCATCAGGAAATCACACGTGACAGTTACGTCGTTGTTGGAGACCAGTACCAGTATGTTGTGTTATCTTAGCTTTAAAGAATAGTGAGACAACTTTGGAAACAGTTTTTGAGATCATTGTCCCTCTACATGAGGTGTGTAATTGACTCTGGTGGAGACTTTGGGAAGACAAAGGTTTCAGCTATTTCATATTTACTTGGGGCCTTCTTTCCTTTATTTGCTCTGTGAAAACATTGTGATACACAGGAATGTCCATGTCTTTTGTCCTTGACAAACACTAAACCTCTTTTTATAAGAGTGAGAAGCTTCAGAAACTACTCCCCACAATCTATGTAAATGTCAGAATAATAAAGGAGGGCACAAGTATGTGAATAAACCAGTACTATTGATAGCAATGGTAGCAGTACCCACATTACTGTCTAATGGGTACCCATATCTGAACCACACAATCTATACATAACTATCTATCCTCTGGATAGGTCATCAGAATTTGAGTGGTGGAGATCCGACACCTGGTACCCCCGCCGATCATCAGTTTGAGAAGGCAGCGGCGCTTGCAGTAGCGCCACAGCCTTCTCCAGCTTTTCCTAAGCCATGTGACATCATGTTCATCGGTCACATGGCCTAGGAGCAGCTCAGCCCCATAGAAGTGAATTGAGCTGAGCTGCAATACCAAGCACAGCCACTATACTATTTACAGCTACGGGCTTGGTGAGCTGAGAGAAGGCCACAACGCTCCCAGGAGTACCTGTGTCTTCTAAAACAGCTGATCGGCAGGTGCCCCAGTTGTCAGACCCCCACTGGTCAGATACTGATGACCTATCCAGCGGATAGGTCATCAGTATATAAGTCTTGGAAAGCGTAATGTAATTTTTTGTGATAGGTAGCATAAGGCAATGATATGAGCTTCAGTTCAATATACAGTACGAGTAGCCATCTAGATGTAAAGCTGTTAATTCACAGTAGATCACAGCACTCGGCAGATAACTGGCAAATGAATGGGTGCTCGTCATGTATTATCCATGACTGCACCTCAGGAATTCTTCAAATGGTTAATCAGAGTTTCAGACAGCACACCGCAAGAGATTTTCGATGCAATTAGTGTTTTATTCAGCCGGACTTTACATCATTTTAGAAAGCAACGTTTCGGTCTTACATATTATGCCCTTTATCAGGCTTTATCTGATAAGAGTGTGTATTGAGCCGGCATGATGTAAAGCTGCTTCTGCCAGATTTCATGGCTTGAGTTCATGCAACTGCTATTACTTGTGAGGGGAATAAACCTCTACAAGACATCTCTGGCGGTAGCTTATCTCCCTAGGGAACAACAGGACAGGGCATGTCAAAAAATAGCATTCACGACTCAACATCTGCCTTGGGGGTTGATGGGCGCACCCCCAATACATTTTAGATGGTCCTTGGGTTCAGCCAACAATCATCTAATGGGTACGACAACATTTACTCATGCACAACCTTCTTTTTCAGAAATCAATAGCAATTTCACATTATACTGTAAAGTATTTCCCCATTTCCTCAGTGTCCCAACTGTCCTACACTCATAAACTCATCCCATAAAACCAAGCCTTCATATGTCGACAACATTTTTTTTAAAAAGCTATGGCTTTTGAAGTGCAAAGATAAAAATATAAATATCAGTGTTTTTAAGTAGCAAAGTATGTCACGTTCTTAAAAGTACCCCAGTAGTAATAATGCCCTCTATAGTGCCATCAGTCCATCAGTAACAAAAATGCCAAGAATTATAATGCTTCTAGTAATAAAAAATTTCCCATAGTTCCCCTGGTATTATTAATGTCTCTTATAGTACCTTGCAATATAAAAAAAATGCCCCCCAGTAGTGAACTGTATAGTGTCCCCAGTATTAAAAATTCCCCCCATAGCGCCCCCAGTAATGGCCCAGTATTAACATTCCCCAATAATGTCCCTATAGTACCCCAGTCCTGTCCCCATAGAGTGCTCCCTGTGACTAGTACCCCAGTAATTCCCCACTATAGTGCCCCCAGTGAGTAATGCCCCTATAGTACTCCCAGTGACTAGTACCCAAGTAATACCCACTATAATACTCTCAGTGTATAATACTCCTTTAGTTCCAAATAGTGCCCTCTATAGTGTCCCCAGTGACTAGTACTACAGTAAAGCCCCCCCATAGACTAATGTCCCCTATAGTGTCAGAACAATGTCCCCTATAGTGGGCCAGTAATGCCGCCTATGGCAAGTAAAAAAAAAAATAGTAATACTCACCTGTACTGTTATACTCCGCTTCCCCTGGTGCAGACTGCAAGCCTCTTCTGGCCTGCGGCTTGAGATACCTGCCACCTGAAGCAGACAATTGGGTTGATGTCATTGCCTTGTGACCGCCTGCACTATTTTACCACCACATAGTGATCAGGCGACTAGGTCTGAAGCCCATGAAGGTGAACTGCGGGACAAGGAGCCATCGACTCCCCTTCCCTGCCACACTATTCAACTGAATCACCAGCTGGGTACCTGGCACTGCCACGGGGCATCGGTCAACCAGGAATTAGCCCAGAAGGGTCTATGACCAGTCAACTCCTAAACCAGGTTTATCAGTCAGGTATATGGGAAAGCTGGTTATCACCCAAATGCCTTGAAAAAAGTATATTCATTGTGAAAGAACACAGATCATAAATTCCTATCAGAAATTATGGATTTACCTAAATTTTGTACTGAGATTTTAACTGTAACTAAGCTAGACACATTTCAGCGATGGCAGCATCAAATATGTATGTCCTAAGGACCTGTATTAAAATTGACAAGCACTGAAAAACAAAGAAGGGTGTGGTGGTTCGTGTAAAACTCGCTAGCTGAGGCTGTTCAGCCAACATGCAAATTGTTTCCATGAAAAGGTACAGAGCCGGTCATTCTGGTTGTGAGAAGCGCCTCCTCCAGATAAGACGTCCATGTCCTGCACTTTGCATTTGCGTTGTAATGTGTGCTCAGGGCGGTGTGTTTACCATCCAGCTACAGCCGTGTGCTTTGTACATGGACCGGGGATAATGCACACGGCACAGATTGACAATATGACTTCTCAGGGGCAGCCATGGAGACATGGACTGTCATAATGGTCTGCGGTTGGCTCTATCTGCCCGAATGTTAAGCCGTATACACAACTGTGTGTGTCCTTCACAACATGGTGATAAAAATGTCTTTCATTTACCTAGAAAACTCCAGCGGGTTTTCTTCTTTGATTATTCTTTTGAAACAGATTTCTGATCTACAAACTTATTCTCTCAAAACTATCAGCACTTTTTATTTATTAGACCGTTTTCATTGTCTGGTTGGTCGCTGTTAAATGGTTGTATATGCGCACGTGAGGGGTAAAAAAAAAAACCAGGGACTAGAAATGAGTGAATCGAATATAAAATGTGAAAATCTAGCACAAATTTTGCAAAAAGTTATGATTCTAACGAACCCAAATTTTGTGTGATTTGATGCAGGAGAAGAGAGACGGAGTACACGAGGGAGAATGAGATAGACAGAGACTTTTCTAGGCAATTGGGTCACTTGATTTGGGTTGAATATTTTAATTCCTAAATCAAAACAGGTGACTGATTCAGACCAGAATCGAATTTTAAGAAATTATCTCATCTCAGGGATTATCTATATTAGGTATCAGGGGCTAAAGGTTCATGGGCCCTGGTGCAAGAGTTCAGCTTGGGACCCCCTTCCCACTTTGTTGCCAGGGGCAGGGAAGCACATAGCCTTTATACCGCCTAACGGCACCCACCACCTCCATGCCAAATTCTTTACCTAACCCCTTCCCTCCAGCCAGAGGTATAACTTGACCAGCAATCACTTTCTATAATACCAGTGTCTTGTTATGTGGCCGGTCTTTGGGCCCCCTCAGGTTCCTGGGCTACTTCTGCACCCCCTATAGCTATGCCCCTTTTAGGTATGAATATTGTACAACCCTTCTTCTCTGAGCTCAGGAGTAGTGCTACTAGGTCTGGTTCAGAGGCAGAAAAAGCCACAACGTGACTCCCTCTCAACTGCTGGGATGTGGCAGCAATCTGTCGGAGACATAAGTATGTGTAGTGTGTGTGACTATGTGTGCGTGTAATGTGTCTGCATGCGTATAAAGTATATGTATACATGTGTATGTAATGTGTATTATGTATGTACTGTATGCTGTATACATATGTGTGTAATGTGTATGCATGTGTCTCTAATGTGTATGTAATATGTGTCATTTGTATATATGCGTGTATGTATATGTATTTAATCTGTATATATTTAATGTGCTGTACGTGTATATCATGCTATGAATCTGCACTACCTTAGTAGTATAGCAGTTTGTGATATAACCACCACTATGTATTATATACAACTTACCTGGGTGAAGAAATTTCTATCTACAGCTCTTGTCAAGGGTACCAAGGGAGCTTGCCCCACCTTTGAATACAGGTATACCATTCATGTTCTCAAAGCTTAGGGCATCATCTGAACATATATATATATAGATACTTGAAAGTTTGTGAACCCTTTGGAATTTTCAATATTTATGCATAAAGTTGACCTAAAACTACTGTACGTCAGATTTTTACATAAATACTAAAAGTAGATAAAGATAATCAGATAAGTCAAACATGTTAGACTTGGTAATCTATTTATTTATTAAGGGAAATGATTCAATATGACATGTCCGTGAGTGGCAAAAGTATGTGAACCATTAAGATTAGATGGTAATTTGAAGGTGAAATTGGAGTCAGATCTTTCCTATCAAAATTGCCTGTATTATGGGTGCGGCTGCATCCGACATGAGATGAATAAAGATCCTCCCGTCTGAGGGTTGTGCAGCTGTTGTATAGTTTGTGCCTACAGGGTAGAATGGCAAAGCACCAATGTCACTAATGTATATAGCTGAGTAGAGGAGAACTGAGAAGAACGTCGGGGCACTAGCCTACAGTACAGGTCATCCCGATTTATAGGGAAACATAGTACTTATTAATTGATAATATGATGCCTTTTTTTGGGGGGGGGGGGGGGGGGATAGTTGCACATTGTTTTGTCACCACTTATCAGTGCATACAGTATATGTGTGGGATTAATTTATAGACTTAGGGGAATACTTGTTATTGTGTTTTTATACCATTCACTCATTGTAAATAATATAACAATTTCCTATGGTTATGGTGATGGTCAATACGTACAGTATATGTGTTCAGGCACATTTATAAATCAAATTGAGCCAGAATTATGTTGTACATGCCGTGCTCCACATTTATTAAGTGTTTAAGACACTTTTTGTGTCTTACTAGACACAGGTCCAGATTTACTAATGTGTCTGCACCTAGAATCTGTCCAAAATGAGGTGCAGATTGGAGCAATTTGACTTAACTAGGTTTTCTACAGGTTTTTCCAACTCGCTTGAAAAGAGATGGGAATTATCCTGAATGCGGCATGGATTCGCGGGAAAGAGGGCAGGCGTGAGATAACTTTTTGTGCCAATTCTGGCATAAAATTCTGTCTCAAAGTAAGCGAGTTAATAGATGGAGTCAGAGAAAAGTGTCCATCCCTACACCACATTCATTATCCAGCCTGAGCCCCTGTGATAAATCTGGATGCAGGTCTACACAGCCGGTCTAGGTTTAGTAATTCTGCCCCAGTGTTGTAAAGTATCTAGAAAAGGGCACATGTTGTTATTGTCAAGTGCCAGTTTTTTGGTACAAAATAATGAGCTAAATAAGCCAAACTTGAACTGGCATTAGAAAGAGTAAAACATCTAACATTGTGCAAGATGTGATAACCTTCTGACTATCCTGAATTTCATGGAGGCAATTTAACATAGACCAGCGTATTACACCAGTCCATTATTTTATTTATTTTACTAACCTATACAGCGATACTATATTCTGCAGTGCTTTACATACATTAGTATCAAGCTGTCCCCAATGTGGCTCACAATCTAAAGAACTGGAATACCTGTAGGAAACCCATGTAAACACAAGCAGATGTTGCCCTTGGTTGGATTCGAACCTAGGACCCCAGCACTGCAATGCACAAGTGCTAACCACTGAGCCTCCTTAGGTGGAGGCCTCGTAAAAAGTTAGGTGCAGCCTCTGTTAGTCCATGCACCTAGAAAGATTTCAATCTTCTTTTACACAAAAAAACTAGTGTAAAAAAAGATAAATGTGCTGGGCCCGCTGGTTCCACCCCTCCCCGCACCCCCTTCTTGAAAAGTGGCAAGGGCAATGGTGTTTAAAGGGCTTCTGTCACCCCACTAAAGTGATTTTTTTTTTTTGGGCTAGTGAAATTAGTTATATTGCGATATATGACAATATAATTGTGTTACTTACTTTGATCCAGCAGTTTCTGCAAAAAACAAAGTTTTATAATATGTAAATTCGGTCTCTACCAGCAAGTAGGGCGGCTACTTGCTGCTAGCTGCTGCAGAAATCCGCCCCCTCGTCGTGTTGATTGACAGGGCCAGCCGGGATCTCCTCCTCCGGCAAGCCCTGTCGGCATTTCAAAAATCGCGCGCCTGTGTTGATTCGGCGCAGGCGCTCTGAGATGAGGAGGCTCGTCTCCTCAGCACTCCCTCAGTGCGCCTGCGCCGATGACGTCTTCTATTTCGGTGATGTCATCGGCGCAGGCGCACTGAGGGAGTTCTGAGGAGACGAGCCTCCTCATCTCAGAGCGCCTGCGCCGAATCAACACAGGCGCGCGATTTTTGAAATGCCGACAGGGCTGGCCGGAGGAGGAGATCCCGGCTGGCCCTGTCAATCAACACGACGAGGGGGCGGATTTCTGCAGCAGCTAGCAGCAAGTAGCCGCCCTACTTGCTGGTAGAGACCGAATTTACATATTATAAAACTTCGTTTTTTGCAGAAACTGCTGGATCAAAGTAAGTAACACAATTATATTGTCATATATCGCAATATACGGTAACTAATTTCACTAGCCCAAAAAAAAAAATCACTTTAGTGGGGTGACAGAAGCCCTTTAAATAGTTGCAAACACAGGGTGTGAAAATTTTTGAAGCCAGAAAATCAGCAGGGGAATAATAAATTCTCCCCATGTGTCTAAATATTTGGCAGTATTCATTCATCTGCCTCATTGTGCTTGCATTGCGGTTTTGATTTTATATTATTTATATCATATTTATTTTTTTATTTTATTTGTCAGACCACCATAATCCTATATTAATGAACTCTCCTGAGGATAGGTCTTCAATATCTGTAGCCTGGACAACACTTAGCAATTTTCAGAAAAAGGGTCCATGGTGTTTCTGTTTTGTGTGTATAGTGAAATATAAATGAACTACAAACAATGACTCAGATTTACTATTATGTCTGCACCTAGAATCTGTCTAAAGTGGTGTAAATAGGAGCAATTTGGCGCAACTAGAGTTTCTACACTTTTTCCAACTGCTAGAAAAGGCGCCGGGGCTTAATGTGAATGAGTGGAGCTTCAATGGAAAGGGGGGGGGGGTGTAAGATGTGATGTTTTTGCACCACAATTCAGTCTCAAAGTAAACCAACCAATATTTGGTATAGAACTAGACAAAAAGGTGTCTATCCCTGAACCAGATGTATTATTCAGCCTAAGTCCCTGTAATACTGTATCTGTGGAACTTCAACAGACAGCCTAAGCTTACACCATCTACAGACTTAATCTGCCAAAGAGTTTATGATGTTTTGGCCTTATTTTTATTTAATTTTTTTGTTGGTATGCGCCTTTTTTTTTTTTTTTTTTTTGCTCTGGGTGTAGCATTTTTCCCAATGGCTTCTCTATAGGACTTAAAGAGGACCTTTCACTACTCTAAAAACGAAAAACTAACTATACCTGTGGGCAGATCAGCGCCCAGGGGTCCCCCTGCACTTACTAGCAAGTCTGGGCGCCGCTCCGTTCGCCCGGTATAGGCTTCGGTGCCTGCGCTCTCTCTGACTGTTTTCTTGTAGGAGGCGTGTCCCTTGCTGCACTGCTGGCCAATCGCAGCGCACAGCTCATAGCCTGGCTATGAGCTGTGCGCTGCGATTGGCCAGCAGTGCAGCAAGGGACACGCCTCCTACAAGAAAACAGTCAGAGGGAGCGCAGACACCGGAGCCTATACCGGGCGAACGGAGCGGCGCCCAGACTTACTAGTAAGTGCAGGGGAACCCCTGGGCGCCGCTCTGCCCACAGGTATAGTTAGTTTTTCGTTTGTAGAGTAGTGAAAGGTCCTCTTTAAGACACTCCAAAAACAGGATGTTTTAAATATTACAAAATGGCATTAAAATTTTTTTAAAACCCTATGGCAATCTATTAAAATTCTGAAAAGTGTGAAGGAGTAAAATAATTTTACTATATTTACTGTATTTAAGTGCATTTTTTTATTATTATTTTATGTACTAAGAAAAAACTGTTACTTTTCCAGGCATGCAGAGCCCACCTCTGACCTTTAATGGAATATCTTGCAGGTAAGCTTTACTTTCTTACATCCTGAATATGTATAAATACATAGCAAATCTTTTCTATGCTCTAAAACTCATAGTAAGAGATTATGAATAATTTTTTATAAGTTTTAATACGTTTTTATGTTGTAGAATGTGCCTATAGTACATATGAAATAAACCCTGTACCTTTCTGGTGGATACACAATGTAAGCACAAACACTTTACAAAGTGGACGGTATGATGACAGCAATGCCTCATGTAAAACAATCTACTGTAGTTAGATAGACGTGGGAGAATTTGTTAAGCAAAAAAAAGTAATACTACCTGTCTGTTAGCCTTTCCTTCTACTGTACCTTAGGCCCTTCACACAAGTTCTGTGCTAAAATCCACCTGCATGCATTCAGAATCACATTGTAATACCTGTAGGTAAGAACAGACAAGGACAGTGAGCCCTAATCTAGAACACAGCCTGATTTCCCTACCTTCTTTCAGTATAAGCCCTACTTGGCAGAACCGCAACTGGACGATGGTCCCTACTCTAATTAATTGCAGAGACAGACAAACATGAACAGACAACAAACACAAAAGAAAAGTCACACAGCAATGGGTCAGATCTAGATGGGCTATGCAGTACCAAATGAGAGACTGGCCAGAAGACAAGCCGAGACCAGAACAAGACGCGCTACACAGTACCAAAGACAGAGAGTGGTCAGAAGACAAGCTAGGGTAAGAAGCACAGAGGAACCTAGCTAGTGAACCAAACAAGACTATCACTGGCAATGGTGTATGGCCAGTAAGGGATTTAAATAGAGTGCCAAGTTCCTCTATCATGAACCTGATAGGTCCATGACTCGGCACTCCATTACTCAGAACACTAGCACACAGTAATAGAGCAGCTGAGCAATCAGCCCACTGCTAATCTCCTCCAGGACATGTCCACTGCAGGGAGAAACAGGACATTGTATCTTGTTACTAAGGATGTGATCCCATCACCGGGGGGCATGGCTCAGCAGCACGCCTCTCCTGACGCGGCCATGCCAGGGCTGAGGATCGTACCGCTGGAGCCCGGACAGGTAAGTTTATTACACACATGCATGTGAATGGAGATTCCCGTTCAAATACATAGGATCCTTCCCATACTGATTTCCAGCATTTTTTTCCCTGTAGAAATAACACGCATATCATTTATCTTTGGTGGAAATCTCTGTACATATCATCCTCAGATTTCTGCTATGGACAATACACATCAGAAAATATTTCCATTATATGAAAATATCCTGACCCAGAAATGAGCCTTATGCAAGTGAATTGCAAAGCTTCAGGAAATTAGACTATGGTCACACTGGTGTCATGATGTTTGTTTTACCAGGATCCATGATGGATACGACAAATCTGTTATGATCTTTTATGATCTGTTTGATGGATACATGTAAGTTCACATATTGACCTATACAGGAGTATTTCTCTGCATGTTCCATATGTGATGTTACATGGACAGTGGTGCTTAAAAGATTGAGAACCCTTCTATATTTCTGCCTAAAGATCCGTTTACACAGGATGATATACAAGCAGATTGTCGACAAGGAAAGGTTCCTTCCCGACAATCTGCAGACAGACAGAGTATGGGGAGGGGTGATAGCTATTGCCATCGATCTTCCCCATACTGTTTTTACACAGCACAATGTGCCACCGGAAAACAAGGATTTTTTGTGCTGTACAAACGATCCAATTACCCGATGAATGAGCGAAACGGTCGTTAGTGATGACATGTTCAATTCTCGGCACGTGTAAAGGGCCCCTAAATTTGACATAAAACTACATCAGATTTTCACACAGGTCCTAAAAGTAGATAAAGATAAGATTTATTAGGCTACTTTCACACTTGCGTTAGGAGCGGATCCGTCTGGCGTCTGCACAGACGGATCCGCTCCTATAATGCAAACGCTTGCATCCGTTCAGAACGGATCCGTTTGCATAACTGTTTATTTCAGATCTGATTTTTCACTTCGGAAAACTCAGATCCGACAGTATATTCTAAACACAGAAGCGTTCCCATGGTGATGGGGACGCTTCATGTTAGAATATACTGAGAACTGTGAACATGACTGCCCCCTGCTGCCTGGCAGATGCTGCCAGGCAGCAGGGGGCAGACCCCCCCCCTCCTGTATTTAACTTATTGGTGGCCAGTGCGGCCCCCCCTCCCTCCCCAGTATTAAATATGACCAGTGCGGCCTCCCCCTCCCTCCCTCCCCAGTATTAAATATGACCAGTGCGGCCCCCTCCCTCTATATTTATTGGTGGCCGGGCCAGTGCGGATTCCAAGTATTGTGAGCAGTGCGGCCTCCCCTCTCCCCCCCTAATTAAAATCACCCCCCCCCCCCCATCATTGGTGGCAGCGGAGAGTACCGATCGGAGTCCCAGTTTAAATCGCTGGGGCTCCGATCGGTTACCATGGCAACCAAGACGCTATTGCAGTCTTGGCTGCCATGGTTACTTGGCAATAAATACAAGCATTATACTTACCTGAAGAGCTGCGATGTCTGACCGGCCGGGAGCTCCTCCTACTGGTAAGTGAAAGGTCTGTGCGGCGCATTGCCTATAGCACAGACCTGTCACTTACCAGTAGGAGGAGCGCCCGGCCGGTCAGACATCGCAGCTCTTCAGGTAAGTATAATGCTTGTATTTATTGCTAAGTAACCATGGCAGCCAAGACTGCAATAGCGTCTTGGTTGCCATGGTAACCGATCGGAGCCCCAGCGATTTAAACTGGGACTCCGATCGGTACTCTCCGCTGCCACCAATGATGGGGGGGGGGGGGTGATTTTAATTAGGGGGGGAGAGGGGAGGCCGCACTGCTCACAATACTTGGAATCCGCACTGGCCCGGCCACCAATAAATATAGAGGGAGGGGGCCGCACTGGTAATATTTAATACTGGGGAGGGAGGGAGGGGGAGGCCGCACTGGTCATATTTAATACTGGGGAGGGAGGGAGGGGGAGGCCGCCGCACTGGTAATATTTAATACTGGGGAGGGAGGGAGGGGGAGGCCGCACTGGTCATATTTAATACTGGGGAGGGAGGGAGGGGGAGGCCGCCGCACTGGTAATATTTAATACTGGGGAGGGAGGGGGAGGCCGCACTGGTCATATTTAATACTGGGGAGGGAGGGAGGGGGAGGCCGCCGCACTGGTAATATTTAATACTGGGGAGGGAGGGGGGCCCGCACTGGCCACCAATAAGTTAATTACAGGAGGAGGGGGGGTCTGTACACAGTTCTCAGTATATTCTAACATGAAGCGTCCCCATCACCATGGGAACGCCTCTGTGTTAGAATATACTGTCGGATCTGAGGTTTACGATGTAACTCAAATCCGATGGTATATTCTAACATAGAGGCGTTCCCATGGTGATGGGGACGCTTCAAGTTAAAATATACCATCGGATCGGAGAAAACTCCGATCTGATGGGGACTCCTGACTTTGCATTGAAAGTCAATGGGGGACGGATCCGTTTGAAATTGCACCATATTGTGTCAACGTCAAACGGATCCGTCCCCATTGACTTCAAGCAGCGTTCAGGTGTCCGCCTGCTGAGCGGAGCGGAGGCCAAACGGTGCCAAACTGATGCATTCTGAGCGGATCCGCATCCACTCAGAATGCATTGGGGCTGTACGGATCCGTTCGGGGCCGCTTGTGAGAGCCTTCAAACGGAACTCACAAGCAGAGCCCCGAACGCTAGTGTGAAAGTAAGTAAATTGATCCAATATTACATGTCTGTGAGGGGCAGAAGTATGTGAACCTTTGCTTTCAGTATCTGGTGTGACCCCCTTGTGCATGTTCTATTTAGGTGTCATCCATTCACGAAACATTGTTCAATAGCGTTCTCGTTTGTTGAGGTGATCTTCAGAAAACTGCAGATGGGCAGCAATTTTATTTTTGACTTTCTCCTTGCAATCCTGCCATGCACACCATTGTTGTTCAGTGTCCTCCTGACGGTAGACTCATGAACATTAACAAATGTAAGATAACCATTAGTTGCTTACATGTTACCTTGGGTTCCTTAGTGACCTTGTGGACTATTAAATTCCTTGCTCTTGGTGTGGTTGACCACTCCTGGAGAGGGTAAGCGCTGTATTACATTAAAAGATCAGGCAGTCGATTATCGGGAGGGTAGCATTCCTTCCCAGATATCGCTTGCTTTTCAGCAGAAGAGACTGCTTCTATTACATGCAGCGATCTCCTCCAGAGTATAAGGAGGAACAATCATAATGTCATCGCTCGTCTCCATACTGACTAAATGTTTGCAAGCAGCAGATAGTAATTAGAGAGCACAATCTGTGGCCAGCAAGCAATGATTTTTAGGCATTCTTAAAAATCTGGGTTGCCCGATGAACGTTTGTTTGCTCATCGGGTAATCTGCGGCAGTACTACACTGTCAGATCATCTCTACCAAGCGTTACTACGAACACTCGTTAGCGATGATCTGCCAGTATAATACAGCCCTAATAGTGATCTTTCATTTTCTCCATTTGTACACAATATCTCTGAATGTGGATTGGTGGAGTCCAAACACGGATGAGCATCAGTAACTCTTCCTCTGAGGTCCTCTGAAATCTCCTTTGTTCGTGTCATGATACACTTCCACAAACTTTTGTTGGGAAGATCTTTGATAGAGCCCTGTTCTTTAAATAAAACAGGTCACCCACCCACACCGGATTGTCATCCCATTGACTGACAACACTCTAATTTCACCTTCAAGTTATGTGCTAATCCTAAAGGTTTGCATACTTTTGCCACTCACAGACATGTGATACTGGATCATTTTCCTCAATAAATAAATGACCAAGTCTAATATTTTCAACTCATTTGTTTGATTTGGTATCTTTATCTACTTTTAGGACTTTTGTCAAAAATCTGATGTAGTTTTAGATCACATATATACAGAAATATTGAAAATTCTGAAACATTCACAAACTTTTAAACACCACTGTATAATTGTCAAAAGCTTTCATTGAAGAGGATACTGGCAATTTTTGTCTCTTTGATTGGATTCTGGATAGGAAATGAGCCTGTTGCATCTGTGTATAATTTTCCATCCGCTGGTGCTGTCCACATTACTTCTGCTTCTATTTAATGGATCTGACATGATCCATTAAGGTCAATTTTTACCTCCATTATCTTATCAAAAAGAAGATTTTTTTTTAGTTTTTGCCAGTCCATTTGGGATTCAAGTATTTCTGATGGCAAAAATAATGCAGTCCGCAGCACTATTCTTTCAGTTAAAAATATTGTAACCCAATAGTAAGGCTGCTTTCACATCAGAACTTGTTATTTCCACTCTTTTGCCATGTTTTAGGAGCAGAAGAACGAAAAAAACGTAAGTGTCGGATGTGGCACATGAAAGGGAACGGAGCCTAACAGATCCCATTGACTATAATGAAATCCATTACACTTCTGTTCAGGAGAACATTTTTTCAGCTGGGAAAAAGCTGACTTTTTTCTCCGCAATTTAAAAAAAATTCTGTGACGGAAGCCCCGTACGGAGCGCCCAACACAGATGTGAATGTAGCCTAACTTGACAAAATCCATTATAATCCAGCGGTCCGCCAGGATTTGCTAGTATCCATTAGCAAAAATGGCAGGATACATTCTGTAATGTGAAAGTTACTTAATTGGGATGCCTGACTAAGAAACCCAATAAAACATTGTATACTCAACACTTAATCTCCCGAAGTTTCCCACCCTTCTGCTCCAGTTCTAACCTCCAAGTTTGTGTTTACAAGCTGCAGCGGTGACCTTGCTGTATGCGGCACATGACCACTGCAGCCAATTACTGGCATCTGTGGTACATGGCACAAAACCACTGAGGCCAGTGATTGGCTGCAGCAGTCACATGCTTTATACAGAAACATCATTGCTGCAGCCTGTAAACACAAACTAGTGGTGAGTAGTGTTGGGAGAGCATGCTCGGCACATCGCGGTGTTCAGCCGCGATGCTCGAGTCTCCTCCCCGTACGTTTGTTGGCCGCTACACAGCCAATAAATGTGCGCAGAGGTACTGGCACTCACTGTAATGCCGTAGCCATGTTGGCCACTGGCATTACAGTGATTAGCTGGCCGGAACGCTATATAGCACACAATGACACGTGGTTCGGCTCAGTCTTAGTCAGGTAGAGCTGCAGCAGAAGAGACAGATAGTGTAGGGACAGGAATTGGTTTGTTTGTTAGGCAGGTTTTACTGGTAATAGGTGTTAGAAACCCAAAAGTCCTTTTAAGGACTATTGTTTTATCTGGCTGCCATATATATTATTGGCGCAACCTGCACTAAATTGCGTGCAATTGTTTGGCCGCTGCTAACAGTGACACAACCTCTGCTACATCTGTTGTGTTATATTTGCGCTGTGAAATTCAGGACAATTGTTTGGCCGCTGGTGACAGCGACATTACCTGCACTACATCCACAGTATAACATTAGCTCATCCGAAATATCAGTGACATTCAGTCTAATTTTTTCACTGCGACATTACCTGTGCTACATCTCCTGTATAGCGTTTGCCCATCCTAAATATCAGTGACATTCAGTCTAATTTATTTGCGCATACACTAACAAAACCTGCGCTACTGTACGTGTGACATACTTGCAAGTATATATACCATTTAATATACACAAGGCGATCAGTAAGGGACAGAGAAGTGGACGTGCTGCTGATGGTGCATGCAGAGGCCGTGGCCCTGTGCGTGGTGAAACTGTGTCTGCTGCCAGAGCACAAGAAACACACTCATCCACGATACCTAGCTTCATGTCCCAGTTTGCAGGCCGGCATAGGACACCCCTCTCGACGTCACACCAGTGCAACCAAGTGGTCGGTTGGATTGCAGCAGATAATGCTTCCAGTCGGTTAAGCACCACCCTGTCTTCCACAAAGTCCTTTCTCAGTAGCCAAGAGTCTGGTCAACAGAATCCTCACCCTGATCCTCCTTCCTCTCACCATGGAGAGTCTTGGCAAACAAGTGATATTCCGAGGAGCTGTTTTCATCGCCATTCCTTAATTTGGCCCTCTCGCCAAGCCCGCTTGAAGAGGGACATGAGGAGATCTTGTGCAGGCCGTGCTGAAACTTATTTGCTTAGTTGACAAACAGCACACCGCCACAGAGCTGTGGCAAGGTATAAGGGACCAGACTGAGCTGTGGCTCTCGCCACTCAACCTACAACCAGGCATGGTTGTGTCTGATAATGGCTGTAACTTGGTGGCAGCTTTGGAGCTTGGCAAGCTCACACACATACCATGCCTAGCCCACATGTTCCACTTAGTGGTTCAGCGGTTTCTCAAAATCTGCCCCAATTTTCCTGAGCTCCTGGTGATGGTGCGCCACGTGTGTGCCCATTTCCTAAATTCATCTACAACTGCCGCCGGTCTGGCAATGCTGCAGCAGAGCTTGCAATTGCCAGCTCACCGACTAGTGCGATGTGGGAACATGCTGGAACTCCACATGTTGGCCAGGCTTTGTAAGCAGCAGAGGGCAGTAGTGGAATACCAGCTGGAACATGGTCGTCCTCTTTCCAGTCAGCTTCCGCTCTTCACAAGCGACGAGTAGGCATGGATGTCTGACCTCTGTGAGGTTTTATGCAACTTTGAGGAATCAACACAGATGGTGAGAGGCGATGTCGCTATTATCAGCATAACCATCCCACCTCTGTGTCTACTGAAACACTCGCTGCTCACAATGAAGGTGGGCGCTTTGCACGTGGAAGAGGTGGAAATGGGAGAAGACAGTACACATGGTGAAAGCCAGACCACCCTCCATTCGTCTTCTCAGCGCGAATTGGATGATGATGAGGAAGAGCAGGAGACGGTTGCCTCTGCTACAGAGGGTAGTAGCCATAGCAGGTTTATTCCATCTGTTCAGCGTGGATGGACCAAAGAGGAGGAAGAGGATGAGGAGATTGAGAGTCATCTTCCTGAAGATGACAGCGAAGTCTTGTCTGTTGGGACTCTAGCACACATGGCTGACTTTATGTTATGCTGCCTTTCCCGTGACCCTCGTGTTATGCGCATTTTGGCCAACACAGGTTACTGGTTGTTCACCCTTCTCGACCCCCGCTACAAAGAGAACTTCTCATCTTTCATTCCTGTCGTGGAGAGGACTAGCAAAATGGTGTAATACCAGAAGGTATAGCTAGCGGCAGAGTACGTAGTTCCTTGGGCAACTGAGGAGGGGATACGAGGGGAACACACAGCAGTTCCAACATAGGCAAGGCCTGGGACAGTTTCATAACACCCCGCCAGCACTCTCACCCTGATGCGCGGCCTAGTGTCACAAGGAGGGAAAAGTTTTGGAAGATAGTGAAGGAGTACGTATCAGCGTCCTCAATGATCCCTCTGTGCCTTACAATTATTGGGTGTCCAATCTGGACACGTGGCACAAACTGTCACTCTACGCCTTGATGGTGCTGGCCTGCCCTACCACCAAGCGTTTTGTCAGAGCGAGTATTTAGTGCTGCTGGGGGCATATTAACTGAAAAAAGGGTATATGGTTCAATCTTCCTTTTCTCGTCCTCCTCCTCCATCATATCAACATGCTTATTAGGCTGCCCTCGCTCCTTATGTTTTTGAGGGTCAGCTCAGCAGCAGACCCTCACCTGTAATGTTTTAGATGGTCAGCTCAGCAGCAGACCCTTACCCCTAATTTTTTAGATGGTCAGATCAGCAGCAGGCCCTCGCCCCCAATGTTTTAGATGGTCAGCTCAGCAGCAGACCCTCACCCCTAATGTTTTAGGTCAGATCAGCAGCAGACCCTCACCACTAATGTTTTAGAAGGTCAGATCAGCAGCAGACCCTCACCACTAATGTTTTAAAAGGTTAGATCAGCAGCAGACCCTCACCCCTAATGTTTTAGAAGGTCAGATCAGCAGCAGACCCTCACCCCAAATTTTTTAGATGGTCAGCTCAGCAGCAGACCCTCACCCCTATTATTTTAGATGGTTAGATCAGCAGCAGGCCCTCGCCCCTAATGTTTTAGAAGGTCAGATCAGCAGCAGACCCTCACCCTCAATTTTTTAGATGGTCAGATCAGCAGCAGACCCTCACCCTCAATTTTCTAGATGGTCAGCTCAGCAGCAGACCCTCACCCCTAATTGCTTAGATGGTCAGATAAGCAGTAGGCCCTCGGCCCTAATGTTTTAGATGGTCAGCTTAGCAGCAGACCCTCACCCCTAATTTTTTAGAAGGTCAGATCAGCAGAAGACCCTCACCCCTAATGTTTTAGATGGTTAGATCAGCAGCAGACCCTCACCCCTAATATTTTAGATGGTCAGATCAGCAGCAGGTCCTCGTCCCTAATGTTTTAGATGGTCAGATCAGCAGCAGGCCCTCACCCTAATGTTTTAGAGGGTCACCAGCAAGCCATCAATCATAATTTTTCAAGGGTGTGTATGATGCCCTCCTTTATGTGTAATAAAGGGTGTATTGGAGTGCCGGATCCTTGTAATTTTTGGCAGCTCTTTCACTTAGTGCATAGGCTTTATGAGTGTAAGAGTCCCACTACCTGAACAATTGTACCACATGTGAATGAGACCCTCCTTTATCTGATATACAGGTTGTATCGGAGTGCCTCTCCCTTGTAAATGTTTGGAAGTACTTGCACTTTATATACAAGTAAATAAACAGGTTTAACAATTTTTCCCCTAAAATTGATTTTATCTTCGGTTTAGTGTGTATTATTGTCAGTCTGTAAAAGTGGTGTACTACTCGGACAATATCATTGCCAGCAGCGACCTGGGAGTCCAAGATGCATCCAGACATCCTCCCCCATGCTGTTCCCGAACCATTTCAGTGGTGTTTTAATCAATTTCTTACCTTTTCCTATAAACCTAACACCCTCCCCTTTTCAGAGCAGGGGGTGCCTAGTTTAATGCTTGGGTTCTCCCATTGACTTCCATTGTGCTCGGGTGCTCTATCGAGCACCCGAGCATCCCAAAGTGTTCTACTCAAGCACCGGAGCACTTTGGTGCTTGATCAACACTAGTGGTGAGCACCCGAGCACCAGCACTAGTGAGCATATATTGTTTTTTGATTTTATTACATTTGGGGGCACTAAAGTGGTTCTATTAAATAAAATAAAAACTTAGCTATCACAGTAATGCAGTTGTTTAGTATACATTAATGATGTGAATAGCGGAATATGGAACTGCTCCCAGCTGATATGTGTTGGATGAAATAACTAGACCATTTGCTGGTTTACTGAGATTTACAGACGAAAATAATCTAACTTTGGACTTTTGTTCCCCATATTATTGTGTTTTATTATCTTACATACAGGTGTTAAGAGACCTTAACCAGATGGGGTGCAACTGCTGTAGAATGCTGAACAGGTATACTGCTTTTAAAAAATAATAATATATATAATGTATTTCCATATTGTACCAGAGTGCATGTGGGATGAGTAATAGTGAGTGTAAGAGTGCCTATCCCTTATGTACTATTCCAAGAGGGTAGGAAAGGCTCAGGTATTACAACAGAGATGCACAAGAGAGGCAGATGGAAGTCCTGTTACAGTATACCTGCATGCAGGTGGGTGACCAATCACCCAAGACCACTAGCAATAATTTGTCTGATGGATTTATTTGTTCCTACTATACCTATCAGAAAAGTGGTTGTTCAGTTTTCAGTAACTAAAAATCTATTTTGTTTCAGGATACAGATAGTGCTTATGCCTGGTACCCAAGGGGGATGGCCAAGGATGCCTGTATCAGAGGCAGCCTATGGTCTGCTAAAAGGCAGAGTGGGGGTAAAGCCTTGTTTTGTCCCATCACCTTAGCTATTGGGTGGAGGGAACCTGTGCAGGACTACTAGCTACCTGGGAAGTGAATTTCTAATAAACAAAGGCCAAGGTAAAAAAAAAAGGATGTGGAGGGGGAAGCAAAGTACAGAACCTTTTGTGCTGATCGAAAAAACAAGCACCATAAGGCAACTCATCCTACTGATCTCTGAAGTGTGTCCTCTCCTGGAAGACACAGTAGTGTAAAACATCTTTACAGCGTGTATATATTTTTGTGTCTGTCATTTTGACAATTACTAGGAATGTTAGTTCAGGATTTATAGATCAAGTCATGTTTCACTTCCCCCGCATTCTGTACTATACACAAAAGGTTTGGGGTTTTAACTAGGATATGCCTTTATTTATGAACAAATTAAGTTTACGCCATGTTGATGTGTTTACTTACAATAGAGTTCGGAAAATAGATCTATCACTCAGCAGATAGGTGCAAAGCCCTCAATGCCTGCCCCCAGAGGAAATCCATACTCCAACACCAATGTTGCCTGTAAGCTTATATAGCTAGTAAGCGGGGCAGTTAGAGACCTTGACACTGTTCCCTCTAAGTCAGATGATTGAAATCAGTAGAAAATATTGCCAAATAGTGCGCAACCAAACACAGAGTGACCAGGTAGATAATCTGTGTCCAGATAAATATAATAGTTTTATAATGTATATTCCAAAATCTCTGGTGGTCTACGATATTGATGGACCTATGTCAACATCTCTAGTGGTCTAGTGAGTATTGATGGTCCAATGCAAAACATTTCTGGAGGTCTAAGGTAATAAAGGGATTTATGCCAACATTCCTGGTATTTTAGGTCAATGAGGTTCATGGTAACATCCCTGGCAGTCTAGGCCAGAGAACAGATCAATGTCTAGATCTCTGGAGGTCCAGCACAGTAAAGACAACAGTGTCTATCACTGGATCCATGAAGAAATCTTTGCCTTCTTGTCCACTACACAGAACGCACTGGTGGTCTGGAGAGCCTTTTCCCTCACCAGTCGTGTCATCTGTTACTAAGAGTAGTAATAAGAATAGTATTTGCACTGTTGATTTGAGCCATTGAGTAAAGATAATAATGTAGGTAACTATAGCAGGTTTTATATTGTTTTTACAATTTTATATCTGCATGTATATTATGAAGTACAAATAACCTTCTGTTGTATTTTAGTTACATGTTCAAACCACAAGAACAGCCGACAAATGGATATGTGAATGAAGCACACAGCTACGATCATGACCGTTCCAAGTCACCAACTATAAAGATCAGTGAACTTATGAGTGAGGGATACAACGTAATAGAACGAGACAGATTCACTGGCTCACATGATTTGTACAATGGGCCTGAAAAGATCAATGCTAAAACTGATGAAGCAGATTCCACAGAACCATACAGTTTCTCATCATATGCCATTTTAAATGGGAACTTTATAGGTGATGACAAAGAACAAGATGCCCATTCCTCCCAATCTCATGACAACCTGCAGTCAACACCTACTTCCAGCCAAGATAGGCTAGACACATCAAATGACCACACAACCAATTCTGACGAGCCAGAATGCATTCAGCATGAGCTATCTGGATCAATGCAGGAAAATATTTCTCTTACAGAAAGTGCAATACTTGAAGTCCAAAGTAGTAACTTACACTTAGAATCCTCCAATGACATTGGAAATATCACACAGTTCATTAGTCTTCCAAAAGAGGCACATCATGTACATGACTCTAACAAAGATCCTTCATACACAGCTCCCCATGGATCCAGATCCCCATCAGATGACCATGTTTTTATAGATAGGTCAAGGCCTCCTTCATTGGTTCACCTCATTATCGAAAGAAGTGCAGCACGGGGTTCAAAGAAAGGTATAGTAGTTACAAATGGACCATACCTGGAAGAGGATATGGATCCAGATGTGGCTGAAGCACTAGCAGCACTGGCCGCTGCAATAGCCAGTGAAGAATATGAGGACTGTTAGGGATCTGGATGCACTTTAAAGAAATAATCAAACTTTCTTGAGAAAGACAAGCTTAGATTTTCACATCTTTGGAATTCAGGAAGTTCTGGCTGAAAATGTTTAAAGTCTATCAGAAAAAAGAAGGAAAATATATTGAATATACAATAAATTATCAAGGGCATAGGATGATGTTTTTCTGACGTACTGTTAAAGGGAACCTGTCACCAGGATTTTTGGTATAGAGCTGAGGACATGGGTTGCTAGATGGCCACTAGCACATCCTCAATACCCAGTCCCCATAGCGCTCTATGCTTTTTTTATGTAAAAAAAAACTGATTTGATACATATGCAAATTAATATAAAAGAGTCATATCTTACTTGTGTGACCAGAGAAGAGTCATATTTTCAATCTCTGACTCATCTCAGGTTATTTTGCATATGTATCAAATCGGTTTTTATACACAATAAAAGCACACAGAGCTATGGGGACTGGGTATTGCGGATGTGCTAGCGGCAATCTAGCAGCCCATGTCCTCAGCTCTATATCCCGGTGACAGGTTCCCTTTAATTGGGATGTTTAATTATTAAGACCATTTTTATCATTTTGGTTCAAGACATTCTGAATACCACTGGTTGGTAGTAGGTCTCTGTTTCATGTAATTTAATTTCTTTTAACATCTTTTAATATTTATTGGAATAATTGTAATGTATAATCTATTTAACATTTTTAATCAAGGAACATTGGCCCTCATGTGTCAAAAATCACTTGTTACATACAGTGCATTGTTCAGATGAAGATAAACTTTAGTTGCTACTATTTAACTGAGGCACCCGTGATGCATAACGACGTTGGGATATGTTTCTCTGTCACTGGATATTTTTTTTTTTAGCAATAAATGCATTCCATTTGCAGCACGTTCAACCCTTCAGTAATTCAGTTTTCCATAGTGGTAGCATCATCCATTCTTTAATGTGAAGGCTTATAGACAAGGACACAGAGCACTTGTGTGTGGGTTTCTCCAGCAGTCCCATGGAGATAAATA
Organism: Bufo gargarizans; assembly: GCF_014858855.1. Taxonomy (NCBI): domain Eukaryota; kingdom Metazoa; phylum Chordata; class Amphibia; order Anura; family Bufonidae; genus Bufo; species Bufo gargarizans. The sequence goes on along the minus strand of NC_058080.1, from coordinate 83,759,401 downwards.
GAGTAGCAGTGTGCTTGTTTGACCCACCACTCCATTCACTTTAGGTGTATGGAGGCCATGTTTTCATGATCAGTGGAGACTGGAGATCCCAGCAGTTAGATCCCCACCAATTTATTACTTACAGTATCCCATTCCCTGTGGATAGGAAATCACTTCATCTAACTGGAATACTCCTTTAAATTTCCTTCTTCCTTTGTTTCTTTCTTTTCATCATGGGTGAGACGAGGCATAGACATTGTAGGCCGCTGCCTAAGACACCCTTAAGAGGGTAAATGCAATGTATGGATTTTAAAAACAAATCTGCACTTTGCCTTTAAAGGGAACCTGTCACCACGTTCTGACATATAAAACCAAATGTACCTTAATGCTCGTTTACCCTGATAGTTCCCAGCGATCGATCCATAATCTTCTCAGGACTAACCTGTCCTATTTTATCGCCCTATAACGCTTTTCCGCCTTTTATGCTAATTAACAGAAACGAGTCATATCTTACATGCTTGAGTCAGCTCCGCCTAAGAAACGCCCCTACAGATAAAATCTCACGTGAGCTTCCTTGCTTCGAGTCTAGGTAAGCACGCCCCCTAACCGTCCCCTCTTTTGTTAGATTGACAGCCTGCAGTGTGGCTGGGATCGCATAAGTCTAGCGCGTGCGCGGTGCGCTCCTTGGTAAGGCGTGATCCTGTCTCCGGCTGCCACTGTTAGCCGGGTTTCAGCGGCGCACTGCGCATGCGTGAGACTTGTGCCATCCCGGCCGTGCTGCAGGCTGTCAATCTAACAAAAGAGGGGACGGTTAGGGGGCGTGCTTACCTTGGCTCGAAGCAAGGAAGCCACATTTGCATACGACCTGCGGGGGAATAATAGCTGTTTTACAGCGATCATGCGCCTCAGACATCTTACACAAGAACATCATTAGAAGCCGGATGCTAACAGCTTTAAGGGACTGCTGGTGGTTTATGATGCATTTTGGTGCTGACAGGTTCCCTTTAAATTTCTTTGTACAATAAGATGATAATGTTGTATGTTCAGAAAATTCTGAGAGCTTTCCTTTAGTGAAACGTAATTTTGGGTGCACTGTAAAACCCTTTCTTTGAACACTAAGAGAGCTTGTGGGAAAATAGCATGGCTTTGTGTACAACCTCACTGTTAGCTCTACATTAGATAGATGCCAGGTGAAGTAAGCTGAAACTCCTAGGTTCCAGTGCCAAATCTGTAACAGGATCACCCACCCCCTCTGTGCCATTTATAATACTTGTGTCTTTTTATGTGTCAGAGGGGCTTTTGGGTCCCCTCTGCCCCCAGGGCTTAGTGAGACTGCTACCTCTTCACTCACTATAGCTATGTCCCCAGGTGGTGACCTCCAGGTCACAAGCATCTCCTGCCTTATGGTTCTTCAGGGTGTGCATGTACCTAAAACAGGTGGAGTTATAAACCACTATTAATTAAGGGAATGTAGAAGACCAGTGGTGCCAGGAATTGGTCACTACCAGGATTGTCTAAAGATGGAATGTAATAGCAGTCCAGACACTGTGACTTGTTATTTAGCAATTATGACAACAGCTTGGGAAATTCAATAGTTACCTTCACATAATAGTAAATTAACTTTTCTAATATGTCCTTACCTTACCTCTTGCCTATTTCTGCAAACGAGAAATATAATCTTAGGCTTAATTTAAGAAACTTTTGGAACACATGATAAAACCAGCTTAAACCAACCAATTTACTAGGTCATTAAACGATCAGCTCAGTATTTAGTATAGAATAGTACACAAGGATAGACCTAAAGCATGGCACCAACCATCACTACACTTACTTGCTAAGGCCGTGTTCTGCCAGAACAGACTGCTGGAGGTCACAGAGCATATGTGAATATGGCCTAATAGAAAAAAATACATTAAATGGGTTGTCTGGCCTTGGCACTTCCAACACCTTAGTCCGGTCCTATGCCTTTGAACATAAAAAAAGAAGGACTCGCCTGTCTGTGGTCCCGCTGTTGCTCCATTCCCAGCTGCTTATGTCATGGCACTGATGTACCGTTCATGTCTCTGTGACCGATGAGGCCTGTGATTGGCCGCAGTGGTCATTGGGCCCAGCGCTTCCTGGTCCCACAGTGACGGGACTGTGGACAGGCGAGTCTTCCTTTTTTTATGATCAGGGGCACAGAACAGGACCAAAGGAGTTGTCGACTCCAAGGCTAGCCAATCCATTTAAAGTTCACAGTGCCATTCTCCTTGTTTAGTTTCAATTTGATACTTTCCTAAACTGGACACCTTTTAAGTCATATACTCTGTATACTAATGCCAGTATGAAAGTCGAGCATCACAGTCAGAAATATAGCAACTAACCAGGCTCAATTTACCTTTTTTGTAAAGAAGTAGGGGTTACTCTTGGTAAAGACAGATTCCACAAACTAAATTAATTTTATTGAATCTTCCTTGTAGTCAAACACTTTTTTGGGGAAAATATCAAGCCAGCGATATTTTATTAGGAGGTCTTCTCAATATTATAATAGATACAAAAATTGGAACAGATCAGGAGGATCAAATAAATGTCCCCCTTTGAATTATGAAACCAAATTAATATGAAAATGATTTAAATACAACTTCAACATCATAGTAACAATCTAGAAGAATTATCAGAATAATTTCCACTGTTTATGATACGACTTACCAGGGTCACACTGACTCACAAGAGAACCATAGATTCCTCCAATAGGAGTAGATTGGAACACAATATTTGGCTATAAAGATCCAGCAGAAGACAATTTGGAGCTAAGTTTGGGGCAACTAGGGTCTATTTATTATAAGTTGCTTAAAAAATGCTGGTGGGCCGATATAAGCCCAGTCTGGCATGGCTCCTGGCATTCTGTAAGTAGTGGTTGGCGAGTTATATGAACAAGTTGTTTAAACATAAAACTGGCATGCCCATATTGGATATCAAGGTTTCATGAGTGAATTACACCCATTGGCATGGGTTTTCATTAACTGAATGGACCTGAATTGTCCACCAGAATGGCTAAGATCCTTATCCGAAGTCCACACAAACAAAGGCCTTTGGAACTTGTTTCTCAAGAAATAAAAAATAACAAAGACTCATACGCTATATAAATAGTCTATATAATGCATTCACCCCTCCCTCAACCTCATTTTCATGTTTTATTGTGCATTAAAGTGAAGGCAAATCTCTAATTGTTCCACGCCTAATTAAGTCCACAGTGATTCAATGCTGGTGATTTATGGTTGTTAAACATTACATGAAAAAAGTCCATGGTGGTGAATAATTTTATTAGGCACTTTATATGTACATCACCTGGATGCACCGTTTATTGTACTGTACCACATTTCAACCATTTCACAATAACTGTTCTATTATATTATGATATATATGACATCCCATATGTATAGCGTCATTAGACATTGCCTATAATGTGAAATTATAACTAGAAAGAGTGTGTAGCGGGCTCATGAAGTTCCAGTCAGTTGAGGCTTATGACAGTATCTTTGAGGTCCTCTTCACTGATGGTGACCAAGGCAGTGCCCCTAATGCATGGACTATGTGAGCATTCATTGGTAGGATCAGTTGGATCTGCAAGCCTTAAGTTAGTCCATCCATTCATCTATATTGAACTATATTTTTCGGCCATACTACAAGAGGGCAGCGTCAACTAACCTAGTTTGTCAGATACCAGATACCTACCTCGTTGTCAAATACAATAACACACATGAATTGTATCCATAATTAAAAGGGTTATACAGGTTTTTAAAATTGTTGGCCTGTCCTTAAAGGGGTTGTCCGGGTTCAGAGCTGAACCTGGACATCCCTCCATTTTCACCCCGGCAGCCCCCCTGACAGGAGCATCGGAGCAGTTCATGCTCCGATGCTCTCCTTTGCCCTGCGCTAAATTGCATAGGGCAAAGGCATTTTTAGGAGTTCCGGTGACGTCCCGGGGCTCTCCATGGGGCTGACAGGAACCCCGGCTAGGGCAGAGCTAAAGCCCGCCCCTCAGAGCCGGTGACGTCACCGAACACACTGCCGGGCGGAAGTTACCGCCCGGCAGTGTGTTATTGAAAACAAAAGAGCCCGTGCCCTGCTAGGCTCAGGGGGGTTTCCGGGGTGAAAATAAGGGTATGTCCGGGTTCAGCTCTGAACCCGGACAACCCCTTTAAGTGAATGGGACAAGGTTACAATACTGAGCATAGCTGCTACTAAAAGTATGGTATAGTGTATTACAGAGCAAAGAAAACAACAAAACGGCTGCAGCACTTGTTCAAGCGCCGTGGCTCCTTTAAGCAACTGATCGTCTAAGGACAGGCCATTAATTCTAAAAACCTGGACATAACCTCTTATAAATCTGTTCTCTTCTGTTGAAGCCCTCAGGCAGTGTCCTTCACACTAGCTGTGAACATTCACACACAATGACCTCTTCAATTCGATGCATGCCTTCAAACCTAGGAAGTACACTGATTATATGCCTAATATTCCTGTAATGCTTATTGTATTTTAGACTAAATTATAACCTCATGTATGTACATACTGTATTTAATAAAACCTTTATTATTTGTTTCTATTCAGCTAATGTTTCTCACTTGTTTAATGGAATCTTTAGCGTTATTTGATAAATTAGACATTAGTGGGGTCTATAACATTTGGCTCCACATCTCTTGTAACTATTGCTCCTAATTTGCAGGCCATAGTAAGGGCTCTTTCACACCTGCGTTCTTTTCTTCCGGCATAGAGTTCCGTCGTCGGGGCTCTATGCCGGAAGAATCCTGATCAGTTTTATCCTAATGCATTCTGAATGGAGTGAAATCCGTTCAGGATGCATCAGGATGTCTTCAGTTCCGGACCGAAAAGTTTTTGGGCCGGAGAAAATACCGCAGCATGCTGCGCTTTTTGCTCCGGCCAAAAATCCTGAAGACTTGCCGCAAGGCCAGATCCGGAATGAATGCCCATTGAAAGGCATTGATCCGGATCCGGCCTTAAGCTAAACGTCGTTTCGGCGCATTGCCGGATCCGACGTTTAGCTTTTTCTCAATGGTTACCATGGCTGCCGGGACGCTAAAGTCCTGGCAGCCATGGTAAAGTGTAGTGGGGAGCGGGGGAGCAGCATACTTACCACGTCAGGGCGCCCCAAGCGCATGGATCACGTGATCGCATGGCACGTCATCCATGCGCATGGGGCGCTCTGACGTCATTCTGGAGCGCCCCGGGAGCCGCACGGACTGTAAGTATACCGCTCCCCCGCTCCCCACTACTACTATGGCAACCAGGACTTTAATAGCGTCCTGGCTGCCATAGTAACACTGAAAGCATTTTGAAGACTGATCCATATTCAAATGCTTTCAGTTCACTTGCGTTTTTCCGGATCCGGCGTGTAATTCCGGCAAGTGGAGTACACGACGGATCCGGACAACGCAAGTGTGAAAGAGGCCTAAAAGCTGTAGTTTTGAGACAGCAGGAGAGTTGCAGGTTTCAGACCACTACTGTACAAGCCTTAAAAGGGAATGTGTCATCAGAAAATGACCTATTATATTTAAATCACATTTTTATGTTTAAATATATAAATATATCAGGGGTCAGTACAGAGATCTCTCCCATCATCTGTTTATCCCCAGGACTGTGACTGACGAGGGGACATCCTCTGCGTCTGGAGGAAAGAAGGTTTGTACACAAACATAGAAGAGGATTCTTTACGGTAAGAGCAGTGAGACTATGGAACTCTCTGCCTGAGGAGGTGGTGATGGTGAGTTCACTAAAAGAGTTCAAGAGGGGCCTGGATGTATTTCTGGAGCGTAATAATATTACAGGCTATAGTTACTAGAGAGAGATCGTTGATCCAGGGATTTATTCTGATTGCCTGATTGGAGTCGGGAAGGAATTTTTTATTCCCCTAAAGTGAGGAAAATTGGCTTCTACCTCACAGTTGTTTTTGCCTTCCTTTGGATCAACTTGCAGGATGACAGGCCGAACTGGATGGACAAATGTCTTTTAACGGCCTTATGTACTATGTTACTATGTAAGATATTTTAAAATAATTTTTGATGATGTTATTTTTAATTTTCCATGTCAATATCTATAGTTAAACAAAAAACATAAAATCCTGCAGTTTTCACACTGGCCACTAAAGCCTGTATTACACCAGCCAATTGTGGATTATCACAAGCGTTCATACGAGCAATGATCTAGCAGTGTAATAATGCCGCCGATTACCTGATGAACGAGCATCGGGCAATCCAAATCTTTTGACAGGTTTAAAAATAATCGTTTTCCGGCAGCAGATAGTGGTGTCTAATCACGATCTGCTGCCGGTAAACAACTGGACAGCATGGGGATGAGCGATGGTATAATGATCGCTTGTCCCCATGCTGTGGAGGAGATCGCTGCATGTAATAGCAGCGGTTTCCTCCAGTAGTGAGCAGGCGATTGCCGGGAGAATCAGGCTGTCTATTATACAGCCTTAATCCTAATAATTGGTGCCACGTCTTGGTATGTACAGATCACTTTACTGCAGTTACTGCTTAGCTATACACAGAGGTGATATCATTACAGACAGGATTAGAATGATAGATAAGACAGGATCCACCATTCACAATAGCTGATTGTCAGAGCTTATATAGTCTTCCCTTCTACAATGACCTCTACAGGTCACAGAGTATGCCTAGAGAACGCTCCCATAGAAGTCAGTGAGGTCCCCTCCAGACAATTATGTCTATGGACCTTGGGGCTGTTTTAAATCAATTTTCTTAATGCCTTGTAAATGCTGTTAAGGACAGCTCAGGCAAGATGGCCACCCCAATAATCATGTTCAGAAAATCAGAAAATAAAAACAGATTAGAAAAAAAAAGTTGATGTGTTCTGCCCAGCCGAGTTTTAGAATCATTACAGATCACGTCTGCCTCAGTTTTGGTATTTCTGTAGTGATTACTGTGGTTATAGCACCATCTAGCGGTGTTAAGTTGTATTAAAATTAGTTTTTCCTGTTACAAAGACTACTGCATTGTGGGTGGTGCACAGCATTGTGGGAGTGCAAAGCATCCTGGGAAAGAGAAGCCTCCAGTCTCCAGGACTCATCAGCAGAGCTATCCTTTTGCATATCTCCTCAAACTCCACCATCCTTGTAAAAGTATATCTGGTGAGATATCTACCTTTGTTTCAGGGATAATATGTTAAGCAGAGCTGTTCTTTCAGTTGTAATTGTTACTCTGGGAGTTGTTACAACTGTTAGTTAGACATGTAGTCCTATGTTAGGCAGTCATTTTACCATATGCTTCAGTGTTATGGAAATGTTACAGCACATGCTATTCTATACGTTATACTTATACATGCTATTTGTATTCTTGTAGCTTTACCAAACAATCCTGTTTTGCCAATCAACAATCCTGTTTTACCAATAAACAAGTTAGACTACAAAGTACAGTCCTATTTGGAAGACAGGAATGGATTATGCTGAATGTCATACAGATGGAGCTGCCATCAGAAACGCGGTCCTGGTAACAAGATTGTAGCAGCTGCCATACAGTCAAAAGTAGTGAGAGTGCCGACCCCAGCAAGTGCAGTACGATCCAGACCACACTGAAGTCTGATTCTACATAGACTCTGCACAGAGACATTAGGCAGCCAGCAAAAGGCACGCAATGTCCGCTAGCCAGGCATTATCATACAGGACTAGGTCACAAGCAAGCTGCTGTAACAAATCCTCAATAAAAGGCTGCCCTCGCCCGTGCAGAAGCTGAGGCTGCAAAAGTAAGGTCTTCCTTTGCTGCACAAAAGATGCAACTAAAGAAAGAGAGAGCACATATGCAAGCGTCACTGGAAGATGAGACAGCACGCCTGCTAGCGTCAAAGGAATAAGAGAGCACGCCTGCAAGCGTCACTGGAAGAAGAGACAACACACCTGCAAGCATCAAAGTGAAAAGAGAGAGCATGACTGAAAGCATCACTGGAAGAAGAGACAGCATGCCTGCAAGCGCCACTGAAAAACTCACCGCAGAGAAAGAAGTGGCAGCCGCAGTGGCCAAAGCAGAGTTCCTAGAAGCCTTGGAGTTCCCCGAATCTGAGAAACACAGCAATGTACTTGTTCCAGACCTAGATGAACAAGATCCAACACAGCGTGTCTCAGAAGACGTCTATCAGCATCCCAAGACAGATGACAACTATGATCCAGTATATCAGCAAGTTTATACAGAGTGTCAAAAATTCTACTTTGAACCACAGTGCCTCCAGCAGGACGGTATGCGACAATACGATGCTGACCACAACTACCGCCCTGCAGAACGAAAGGAGGAGAAGTGGATCATGCATGGTTCCCATTATAAACAGTTTCATAATGTACTATTCCCCCCTTTTGTGGTGTTTGTAGACTTTGTTACTCAACAGGCAAGAATTAGAAATGATCCCAGTTTTGACTTTACTCTGTCATGTTCCACTACCCCTGGTTTTAAACTTCATAAAACACCAGTGGCAGTCCACAAAACTAATGTTGCCTCCACAGGTTCTTCTTACAGGCAGTTTAAGTCTTCTCAAGAAAACAACACACCCACAGATCTTACCAAAGAATGCCGCCTGTACAAGAAACCACATCCTCTACTAAAATGCAGAGCCTTCAGGGAGAAGTCTTTAGAGGACCGCAAAGAATTCCTCAAAGAAAACAACATCTGCTTCAGGTGCTGCACTACAACATCGCACTTCGCCAGGGACTGTAAGGTCAGTGTGACATGCACAGAATGTGGTAGCACAGAACACAACACTGCTTTACACCCTAGACCACCCTCTCAGGTATCATCCCAAGCAGAGGAGCATGACGGGAAGCAGACAGACACTGACATAGACACCGCAGTAGTCACTTCTCACTGTACAGAGATCTGTAAAGGACTTGCAGGAGAGAAGCCCTGCTAAAAAATCTGCCTTGCCAGAGTTTATCCGGTTGGCCACTGAGATAAGGCGATGAAGTTATATGCCATCTTAGATCAGCAAAGCAACAGGTCTTTAGATAAAAACACCTTCTTCGACACCTTCAACATTGTAGGGCCCAATTCTCCCTACTCTTTAAGGACATGTGCTGGTACCGTTGAGACGGCTGGGAGGAAGGAAACTGGGTACAAGGTAGAGTCCATAGATGGTCAGACCTGCTTGTCCCTGCCAACCATACTGGAGTGCAATCACATTCCTGACAACCGGTCAGAGATACCTACACCAAAGGTAGCAGCATACCACTCCCACCTGAGGCGTATAGCTCATCTGATACCGGAACTGGACCCAAAAGTCCCGATAGTCTTACTCCTTGGAAGAAACATACTGTACTACGAGTTCATAAGGCCAGAGGACACATTAACAATCCTTAAAACGCTACATACGCCTAGAAACTTGACCTAGGATGGGTCATCATAGGAGACGTCTGTCTAGGAGGAGCACACAAGCCGACCTCAGTCAACAGTATGCTCACCAACACACTTGAAAATGGACATCCTTCCCTATTCCAGCCATGTCACAGTAGTTTACTGATAAAAGAACTGCCACACAGTGCTCCTGTGCCTTGTCCTTTCGCAGATACCTCCTGTGAAGACCACGCCTGCGATGGTGAGCAAGATCATTTAGGGTGCACAGTCTTCCTCAGGACAAGAGAAGACAACAGGGTCGCAATGTCCATAGAAGACAGGCTGTTCTTGGATATTATGGATCAAGGAATAGGAAAAGACAAGTCAACAAGCTGAGTTGCACCTTTACCATTTAAACCCCGGAGACAACGCTTACCTAACAACAAAGAACTTGTCTACAATCAATTTATTTCCCTTAAACACAAACTTAAGAGGACACCAGAGACGAGAGAACATTTATTTACCTTCATGGAAAGAATATTCCAGAACAACGATGCAAAAATGGCACCAGCACTCCAAGACTCCGAGGAGTGTTGGTACTTACCCATATTCGGCGTGTATAATCCTAAAAAACCAAAGGCAGATACGAGTAGTATTTGACTCGAGCGCCAGATACGAAGGAGTCTTGCTAAATGATGTTTTACTGTCTGGTCCAGACCTCAACAGCAGACTTCTGGAGGTACTTCTACGCTTCCGCAGAGATTCCGTAGCATTTATGGCCAACATACAACAGATGTTCCACTGCTTCCTCATCAAGGAAGAACACAGAAACTACTTGAGGTTCTTCTGGTACCGCAACAACAACCCCAATGAAGACATTGTAGTGTACCAAATGAGAGTACACATCTTCAGAAACAGTCCTTCCCCTGCAGTTGCTATCTACCGTCTCAGACATTCAGCCCGAGAGGGTTAAGCAAAGTATGGGTCAGATGTCAGATCCTTTGTGGAAAAAGATTTCTACGCGGATGACTGCTTGAAATCAACACCCACGAACGAGACCGCAATCAGTCTCCTGAAAAGGGCTCAAGAGATGCTCGCTTTATCTAATTTGAGGTTGCACAAAATTGCCTCCAACAGCCGTGAGTTAATGGAGGCCTTCTCACCCCGAGACCATTCAAGTGATCTAAAAGACCTGGATCTTAGCACCGACTCCCTTCCCATGCAGCGGAGCCTAGGTTTGCTCTAGGATTTAAAGGGAGACACATTCACCTTCCAAATCAGCAAGGAAGAAAAGCCCTTTACACGCAGAGGAGTTCTGTCCACCATAAACAGCTTATATGATCCTCTGGGATTTGTAGCGCCTGTTACTATCCAAGGCAAAATGATGTTTAGAGACTTCACCACAGAGACATTTGATTGGGATGACCTGCTTCCCGCAGAGAAAAAGGACATGTGGACAGGTTGGAAGAAGTCTCTCAAAGCTTTGACCAACCTTCACGTGGCACGACCATATGCTCCCGTGCCATCAACTGAAGTCAAGATGCAAAGACTATATATCTTCTGCAACTCTTCAGTCAAGGCGATTGCTGCCATAGCATACCTAATGACCATTGATGTCAAAGATAAAAGATCAATGCCATATAGGGTTTGTCCTGAGCCGTACCATACTAGCGCCACTTCGCGAACACACGATTCCCAGACTGGAACGCTGCTGTGGTTGAAGTGGAGTTGGCTGAACTTATAACAACAGGAATGAACCGGGAAATGAGGAAGTAGAGTTTTAACACGGACATCAAGGTAGTCCTAGGATATATTTGCAACAAAACCAGATGCTTTTATGTCTACGTCTGCAATCGGGTGCTAAGGATCAGGAGATCCACTTGTCCTAAACAGTGGAACTACGTGCCTACATAGCATAATCCTGCGGACCACGTGACTGGATCCATCGCACCAAGCCACCTTAAGGAAACAACATGGTTTAGGGGTCCTGCATTCCTGTACCGTTCAACGTCTTGCAGCATTGGATCCGACATGGTCGAATTGGTAGACCCAGAAGCCGATGAAGAAATCAGACCTGAAGTATCTATTCTACGTACAGTGACTTCGGACCACCAACTCAAATCCCATCGTTTCAACAGGTTCTCCACCTGAATGTTGCTTGTTTGTGCTATAGCTTGTATAGGTCATATAGCTCAGTCTTACAAGTCGACATTACCTATGAGCCACAAGCCTTGAAAAACTTGGCATCACTGCAAACACGCCTTTGCCGCTCCTAATCTGGAAAGGTCCAAGAACATAATTATTCATGCTAAGGAAATAGACTCAAATCACTTAATAAAGTTGCCTAAATGGGAGGAAATGCTCAGAACCCCCAATACTATACCATATTTATAACCAGGGGAGCAAAACCTCTACATGTGATCCACTGCAAATGGATAGACTACCTCAGCAAAGGTCAAACAGTCTCCAAGAATAAAGCTTTGATGAAGCTTGATCCTATCACTGTCAAAAATGGGTTGCTAAGAATGAAGGACCTAGTAGTGGCGTCTATTGACGCCAGACTGGGAGTGTTCTGCCCAGCCGAGTTTGAGAATCATTACAGATCACGTCTGCCCCAGTTTTGGTATTTCTGTAGTGATTAGTGTGGTTATAGCAGCATCTAGCTGTGTTAAGAGAGGGAGTGCAAAGCATCCTGGGAAAGAGAAGCCTCCAATCTCCAGGACACATCAGCAGAGCTGTCATTTTGTATCTCCTTCTCAAACTCCACCATTCTTACAAAAATAAATCTGGTGAGAGATCTACCTTTGTTTCAGGGATATTATGTTATGCAGAGCTGTTCAGTCAGTTGTAATTGTTACTCTGGGAATTGTTACTACTGTTAGTTATACATGTAGTCCTACGTTAGGCAGCCATTTTACCATGTGCTTCATTGTTATGCAAATGTTACAGTACATACTATTCTATACGTTATACTTATACATGCTATTTGTATTCTTGTAATTTTACCAAACAATCATGTTTTGCCAATAAACAATCATGTTTTGCCAATAAACAAGTAAGAATACAAAGAACACAAAGAACAGTCCTCTTATTTGGAAGACAGGAATGGTTTATGTCAGACTGCACACTGCGTGAACGTGTATGAAGACAGAACAAGATGTGTCGCTATCTGGTTGCATTTTACTAATTTTGAGCTAAAATTATTTTTGCAATTGGTCTCTTTATTTAAATTTCTCAGCAGTTTTTGTGACACAGGCAGGCGGGTCCAAATTGACAGCAGGCAACATAATTAGGCGGGTCCAATATATGAAGGCAGGGACAATAAGGCAGAGCAATATACCGCCCCAGCTGAACCAAATACCACAGTGCCGCACAACATACTGCCACCTATGCTACCATATTCAACTGTCAATACAGGAGTGTCATGGAACCATGAACCAGACGTACAACAAGAGATAAGTGGAAATAAGAAGGCTTTATTGAAATCAAGCTGTAAGCAAAAGTCCAAACGGATGGCTAAACCGAAGCAGGGTCTTGCGTAGCCAGAGGTCAGGAACCAGAAGGGTAGTCAGACGAAGCCTGGATCAGGAACCAGCAGGGTAGTCAGACGAAGCCAGGATCAGGAACCAGCGGGGTAGTCAGACGAGGCCAGGATCAGGAACCAGAAGGGTAGTCAGACGAAGCCAGGATCAGGAACCAGCGGGGTAGTCAGACGAGGCCAGGATCAGGAACCAGAAGCAGCAGCAGTCTTAGAAGCATGTGAACACAGGAGGACCAAGCAAGGAACTGAAGCCACAGACCTCCTATATATATGAGCTAGGCATCCAGCTCCTCCCAGTGGGAAGGAGAAGCCGCAGGGTGGGAGGCTACAAGAAACCCAGAAACCAAGATGGCCGCCAGCACATGTCAAACGAAGGAGGACGGCAAGAAGGTAAGACCATGACAGTACCTCCCCCTCAAGGGCCCCTCCTCCGCGGAGTAAGGAACGGTTTCTGAGGGAAGCGTGCGGGGAAGGCTCGGAGCAAAGCAGGAAAATGGACATCTGCGGAGGGAACCCAGGAACGCTCCTCTGGACCATAACCACGCCAATGGACCAAAAACTGCAACCGACCGCGGACCAGGCGTGAGTCCAGGATATTGCTCACCTCATACTCCTCACGATTGCCCACTTGGACCGGACGAGGCCGAGGAACCGAGGAAGTGAAACGATTACACACCAATGGCTTCAACAGGGAGACATGAAACACGTTGGAGATCCGCATGCCAGGAGGAAGCGCAAGGGCATAGGCTACCGGGTTTACCCTGCGAAGCACTCGGAAGGGACCAACAAAGCAAGGCGCCAACTTGGGAGTGGGCACTCGAAGGTTGAGGTTGCGGGTGGACAACCATACACGGTCTCCGACCTGGTAGGAAGGAGCGGCGCTCGTCTGCGATCAGCCTGGAGTTTCTGGCGCTGCGCAGAGACCTCAAGGGACCTCTGGATCTGTACCCAAGAAGCACGTAGGACGGAAAGGTGATCCTCCACAGCCGGAATATCCTGGGGAGAGAATACCTCCGGTAACACGGCAGGTTGGAACCCATAATTGGCCATGAAGGGAGACGTCCCAGAGGAAGAGTTCACCGCCGTGTTCCTGGCAAACTCAGCCCAAGGCAGGAGGTCAACCCAATTGTCTTGGTGATCGGAGACATAGCAACGAAGGAATTGCTCCAAGGCCTGATTGGATCGTTCTGCGGCCCCATTGGACTGAGGGTGGTAGGCCGAGGAGAAAGAGAGATGAATCCCCAACTGGGAACAAAAGGCGCGCCAGAACCTGGACACAAACTGACTCCCCCGATCCGACACAATCTCCTTGGGCAAACCGTGCAACCGGAAGACCTCCCTGGCGAAAATCGTGGCCAACTCTTGTGCAGAGGGTAACTTCTTGAGAGGAACACAGTGGCACATTTTGGAAAACCGATCCACAATCATGAGAATGACCGTATGGCCTCGGGATGCAGGGAGGTCCACAATGAAATCCATCCCCAGGTGTGACCATGGGCGCTCCCCGGTGGCTATGGGTTGCAAAAGGCCCAACGGAAGGTGCCGAGGGGACTTACTCTGGGCACAAACGGAGCATGCCGCTACATATGCGGCGATGTCGGAACGTAGAGAAGGCCACCAGAACAGACGTGAAACAGCCCAGGACAGCTGATTCTTTCCAGGATGCCCCGCGGCCTTGGAGTTATGGTAGGTTCGCAACAACCGAGTGCGCAACTCCTCAGGCACAAAACATCTGCCGTTGGGTCTCCCAGAGGGAGCACCAGATTGAGCCGCCAAAATCTGCTCACCCAGGGGAGAGGTCAGGCTGGTGCGAATGGCGGCCAGGATCTGATTCGGAGGTATGACCGAAGTCGGAATCGACTCCTCCCCGGACAGCTCGGAGTACTGCCGTGATAAGGCATCCGCTCTGATGTTCTTGGAACCGGGTAGGTAGGAGACCACGTAATTAAAACGTGACAAGAACAGAGCCCATCTGGCCTGACGTGGTGTCAATCTCTTGGCCTCAGAAAGGTAGGTCAGATTCTTGTGGTCCGTCAGGATGAGAACCGGAACCACCGAACCCTCGAGCAAGTGCCTCCATTCTTTAAGGGCCTGCACGATGGCCAATAACTCCCTGTCACCAATCTGATAGTTGCACTCCGCGGAAGACAGTTTCCGGGAGTAAAACCCACAAGGAAGCAGAGGACCCTCTGGTGTTCTACGCTGAGACAGGAGGGCGCCTACTCCCGTCTCAGACGCGTCCACCTCGAGGACAAAGGGCAACCCAGGGTTGGGATGCGACAGAATCGGAGCCGACACAAAGGCGGACTTTAGAGCCTCAAAAGCTCGGATGGCCTCGAGCGGCCAGACCTGGAAATTACTGCCCTTTCTGGTCAGATCTGTGAGAGGCTTGGCTAGCATAGAAAAGTCCCTGATGAACTTCCGATAATAATTGGCGAAGCCCAAAAAGCGCTGCAGGGCACGGAGACCACTGGGCTGGGGCCACTGTAAGACAGCCGAAACCTTCTCAGGATCCATGGAGAACCCCTCAGCGGAAATGATGTAACCTAAGAAGGTTACCTGGGATCGGTGAAATTCGCATTTCTCAAGCTTACCGAACAGCCTGTTCTCTCGTAACCGTTGCAACACTCGTCTGACATCCATAATGTGGGCCTCCATGGATTCAGAATATACCAAGATGTCATCCAAATAGACCACCACACACTGCTGCAACAGGTCACGGAAAACATCGTTGATGAATTCCTGGAAGACTGCGGGCGCATTGCACAACCCAAAGGGCATAACCAAGGATTCATAATGACCGGTCCTGGTGTTAAACGCGGTCTTCCACTCATCGCCCGCCTTGATCCTTACCAGGTTATATGCCGCCCTCAGGTCGAGTTTGGTAAAGACCGTGGCCCCTTTGAGGCGATCGAACAGCTCGGAAATCAAGGGTATCGGGTAAGCGTTCTTGATCGTGATGCGATTGAGACCCCTGTAATCGATGCAAGGCCTCAACTCACCGCCCTTCTTTTTCACAAAGAAAAATCCAGCCCCTGCCGGGGACGAGGATTTGCGAATGTGTCCGCGTGAAAGCGCCTCCCTCACGTACTCCTCCATGGCCTCATTCTCCGCTACCGACAGTGGATAGACTTTGCCACGAGGAGGAACGGCACCAGATTGTAACTCTATGGCACAATCGTATGGGCGGTGCGGAGGTAGGGCAACCGCGCGCACCTTATCGAATACATCCCGGTACTCTTCGTATTCAGGAGGCAACAGAGAGTCCGAGGAAGTACACAGCAACTTGACAGGCCCATGGATGCAACTAGCCCCACACTGCGGTGACCACGAGAGGATCTCGGCCGATCTCCAATCGAAAGTCGGATTATGCTTCTGGAGCCAGGGGTACCCCAAGACCACCGAGTAGTGTGGAGACGAAATAACCTGGAGACAGACCGACTCTCTGTGAACGGCACCAATGGCTATCCCCACTGGAAGGGTCTCATGAGTCACGTGTGGCGGCAGAAGGGGTCTGCCGTCTATCGCCTCAAGAGCCAGTGGGGAACCTCGAGGCTGCAGAGGAATGGAATTGGCGGCAGCGAACACACTATCAATGAACAAACCACCAGCACCAGAGTCCACCAACGGCTGGGTCGTCACCGAGCCCCCGACCCAGGAGAGGACAACAGTGATCAGTGGTTTGTCAACACGGGAAACCGGGGACGAGGAGACTCCACCCAAGATCTGCCCCCGACAGGATCTCAGGTGCGAGCGTTTCCCGGACGGTTCGGACATGCCAACCGAAAATGCCCACCGAGACCACAGTACATGCATCGGCCCTCGCGTCTCCGGAGTACCCTCTCCCCCTCGGACAGGCGAGCAAACCCCAGCTGCATGGGTTCACCCCCAGACAAGTCATCCCCAGGAGGCGTGGGAGGAGAGGGAGGCACGGGTGGGACAGCAAACGTAGGCGCCAATCTGTTAGAAGACCTCCGCAGGCTCTCCTTAAAGGAAGGTCTCTCCCTGAGTCTGGTGTCAATCAAAATCAGGAAAGAAATAAGAGACTCGAGCTCCACTGGTAGGTCCTTAGCTGCAACCTCATCCTTCAAGGCATCCGAGAGACCATGAGAGAAAGCAGCGACCAGAGCCTCATTATTCCAGCCCACCTCTGCTGCCAGGGTACGAAACTCAATGGCGTATTCAGCTACGGATCGTGAACCCTGTCTGATGGACATAAGGAGCTTCGCAGCAGAGGCAGCGCGAGCCGGCACATCGAATACCTTCCGAAGAGAAGCAACAAAACCGGAAAACTCGGCAACCACCGGATTGTTGTTCTCCCATAAAGGGCTGGCCCAGGCCAAGGCCTTGTCCGAGAGCAGCGAGATCAAGAAGCCCACCTTTGATCTCTCAGTAGGAAAGGCATGTGGCAGCAACTCGAAATAAATGCCCACCTGGTTAAGGAAACCTCGGCACTGAGTTGGCTCTCCCCCAAAGCGCTGTGGAAGGGGGGCAGAACCGGTCATACCCCGAGACACCGCAGGCGCAGCAACAGGTGTCAGGGTAGACTCTGGCGCAACAACCGGAGCGGCAGTAGGAGCGGGCCCAGGAGCGACAACCGACCCATCGGCAACGGAAGCGAAATGAGCCGTGCGTTCAAGCAGGGTTTGCAACGCCACAGCGAACCGACCCAACAGGTGATCCTGCTGATCAAGTCTGGCAACCAGCGTAGGTAGCGAGGATGGCCCTGTACCGTCAGAATTCATGGCTTGGTCCTAATGTCATGGAACCATGAACCAGACGTACAACAAGAGATAAGTGGAAATAAGAAGGCTTTATTGAAATCAAGCTGTAAGCAAAAGTCCAAACGGATGGCTAAACCGAAGCAGGGTCTTGCGTAGCCAGAGGTCAGGAACCAGAAGGGTAGTCAGACGAAGCCTGGATCAGGAACCAGCAGGGTAGTCAGATGAAGCCAGGATCAGGAACCAGCGGGGTAGTCAGACGAGGCCAGGATCAGGAACCAGAAGGGTAGTCAGACGAAGCCAGGATCAGGAACCAGCGGGGTAGTCAGACGAGGCCAGGATCAGGAACCAGAAGCAGCAGCAGTCTTAGAAGCATGTGAACACAGGAGGACCAAGCAAGGAACTGAAGCCACAGACCTCCTATATATATGAGCTAGGCATCCAGCTCCTCCCAGTGGGAAGGAGAAGCCGCAGGGTGGGAGGCTACAAGAAACCCAGAAACCAAGATGGCCGCCAGCACATGTCAAACGAAGGAGGACAGCAAGAAGGTAAGACCATGACAAGGAGGGAACCTACGGCTGTTGGCCAGGTGCGTGGGAGAGAATCAGATCATTATGTACCCAGATGGCAGCCTTGAGGAGGTCTTGGGTGGCCCTCCTAGGCATTGGCCCACCAGGAAATCTCCTTATAGGGTCTATAGCCAATCTGCCCCTAGGGTTCAATTTCAGCCTGTTTGCAGACTTTCTGTTTTCTCCGAGTCCCTGATGACAGCTCATGTAGTGTCTGTAAAGTCTCCATACTTTTATCATATGCAAATTTCTTCACTACCAGCAAGTTGGTTGTGTACTTGCTGGTAGCTGCCGCATCTGCCGCTTCTAGACACGTGCCATCTCCTCTTGATAGACAGGGCTAGCGAGCGCTCTTCTCCTCCCACTAGCCCCGTCTGCTGCTGAATTTCCGTGCCTGCGCCGTAACGTTCCTCGATCGACGCAGGCGTACTGAGTGAAGGACGCGCGCTTGCCAGCTCCTTCCTCAGTGTGCCTGCGCCAATTATGTCACACTACACCCGGAATAGAAGACTGCCGGCATCAGCGATAATCGGCAGTCTTTTCTTCCGGGTCTAGTGTGATGTAATCGTCGCAGGCGCACTGAGGAAGGAGCTGGCAAGCGCGCGTCCTTCACTCAGTACGCCTGCGCCAATCGAGGAACCTTACGGAGCAGGCGTGGGAATTCAGCAGCAGATGGGGCCAGCGGGAGGAGGAGAGCGCTCGCTGGCCCTGTCTATCAAGAGGAGATGGGCGTGTCTAGAAGTGGCAGATGCGGCGGCTACCAGCGAGTACACGTCCAACTTGCTGGTAGTGAAGAAATTTGCATATGATAAAAGTATGATTTTTACAAGAAAAAAGCCACAGACAAAAGGTAGGACATGTATGATTGCACTCAGCTGACATTAGCAAATAGCTAATGTCGGCTAATGAAAGTTGCACATTGGGGGGTAACAGAAGCCCTTTAAAGTTTTTAATAAAGAACAACTTTAAAAATGATTTTTAGCCTAAAATAAGTGGAATGAGTATAATAAAAAAAAATGCCTCCAAAAGGTATTCATAGTCTATAAGGCAAATATTTATACTTCTAACCTGTACCTTTGTTCTAGACCAGGTGTTCTGGATGTATAGCTGGCCAAAGAGTTAACAAGGGACAGTTTGCATGTCTTCAACCACTACATTTAAATGAAGATTAACCTGCTTATGAACTGCACAAATGCCTTTTACTTTAAGAAGGGTGTGGCATGCTATGTAAAGCCATTGTTAGGCTTAGTTGACAATGGTTCAGTTTGCTGCCCTAGTCCAATATATTGTTTAACCCCTTGAGTCCTGGAGGATTTTCATTTTTGTGTTTTCATTTTTCCTCCCTGCCTTTCCGGAGCCATAACTTTTTTATTTTTCTGTTCACTAAGCCATATGTGGACTTAACTTTTGCAGGGCAAGTTGTACTTTCTAATGGCACAACTTAATATTGCATACAATGTAGTGGTAAGCTGGAAAAAAATTCCAAATGGGGTGGAATTGGAAAACAAATGCAATTCTGCCACAGTTTTATGGGTTTTATCTCCACTGCTAGCCCTATGTGGTAAAACTGACCTGTTACCATCTGACCCCCATAACTTTTCTTTTTGTTATGTCTGTAGAGCTGTGTGGGGGGCTAATTTTTTGTGGGATGATCTATACTTTTGATCATATTTTACTCTTTTTTGGTAAGCAAAGTAATGAAAAAATTGTGATTTGCCTATTTTGATGGTTTCCATTATGCCATTTACCATATGAGATAAATATTTTTATATTTTAATAGCTTAGGCATTTCTTCACTGTTTACCTACTCGCTGTTGACACTGCAGCAGTGAGCACTGCAATTACAGCTCCTCGTCCCAAGTGAATGGGACGGATGAGCTGTAATTACACTGCTCGCCACTGCAATGTTGACGGCAAGAACGTAAACAGTGAAGAGAATGCAGTGCTCGCAGGAATGCTGCATTCTCATTATACAGCTAAGGCTACTTTCACACTAGCGTTCGGGCGGATCCGTTCTGAACGGATCCGCTCATAATAATGCAGACGGAGGCTCCGTTCAGAACGGATCCGTCTGCATTAAAATGGCAAAAAAAAAGCTAAGTGTGAAAATAGCCTCGGACGGATCCGTCCAGACTTTCAATGTAAAGTCAATGGGGGACGGATCCGCTTGAAGATTGAGCCACATTGTGGCATCTTCAAACGGATCCGTCCCCATTGACTTACATTGTAAGTCTGGACGGATCCGCACGGATCCGCACGCCTCCGCACGGCCAGGCGGACACCCGAACGCTGCAAGCAGCGTTCAGCTGTCCGCCTGTCCGTGCGGAGGCGAGCGGAGCGGAGGCTGAACGCCGCCAGACTGATGCAGTCTGAGCGGATCCGCTCCATTCAGACTGCATCAGGGCTGGACGGCTGCGTTCGGGTCCGCTCGTGAGCCCCTTCAAACGGAGCTCACGAGCGGACACCCGAACGCTAGTGTGAAAGTAGCCTAATCGGTGGGGGTGCCAGGAGTCAGACCTCCGCCTATCTGATATTCATGATCTATCCTGAAGATAGGTTATCAGTATCATGAACCAGACAACCTCTTTAAGGCCTCTTTCACACGGGCGTCATTTTTTTTGCCCGGATAAGAGCCGGGTGCGTTGCGGGAAAATGCGCGATTTTTCCGCGCGAGTGCAAAACATTGTCATGCGTTGCACTCGCGTGAGAAAAATCGTGCATGTTTGGTACCCAAACCCGAACTTCTTCACAGAAGTTCGGGCTTGGGATTGATGTTCTGAAGATTGTATTATTTTCCCTTATAACATGGTTATAAGGGAAAATAATAGCATTCTGAATACAGAATGCATAGTAAAACAGCGCTAGAGGGGTTAAAAAAAAAAAAAATAATTTAACTCACCTTAGTCCACTTGATCGCGAAGCCCGGCATCTCCTTGTGTCTCCTCTGCGCTGAACAGGACCTGGGGTGAGCTGCTCCATTAAATAGAGGTTAAGGACCTTCGATGACGTCACTCCGGTTATCACATGGTACGTCACATGATCTTTTACCATGGTGATTCACCATGGTAAAAGACCATGTGATGACCGGAGTGACGTAATCAAAGGTCCTTAACCTCTATTTAATGCAGCAGCTCACCCCAGGTCCTGTTCAGCAGAGGAGACACAAGGAGATGCCGGGCTTCGCGATCAAGTGGACTAAGGTGAGTTAAATTTTTTTTTTTTTTTTTTAACCCTTCTTTTTTTAACCCTTCTAGCGCTGTTTTACTATGCATTCTGTATTCAGAATGCTATTATTTTCCCTTATAACCATGTTATAAGGGAAAATAATAATGATCGGGTCTCCATCCCGATCGTCTCCTAGCAACCGTGCGTGAAAATCGCACCGCATCCGTACTTGCTTGCGGATGCTATGCGATTTTCACGCTTTCCATTCACTTCTATGGGGCCTGCGTCGCGTGAAAATCGGACAATATAGAGCATGCTGAGATTTTCACTCAACGCACAAGTGATGCGTGAAAATCACCGCTCATGTGCACAGCCCCATAGAAATGAATGGGTCAGGATTCAGTGCGGGTGCAATACGTTCACCGCACGCATCGCACCCGCACGGAAAACTCGCCCGTGTGAAAGGGGCCTAAGGCTTGCTAACCAACTAATGTTCATCTGGAGAGCAGTGCTTTCTTTTAATAGTGTTTTTTAGTATCATAACGAACAACCTAAATTTCTGAGCAAGGAAGGAAGTTTTCTGTAATCCTGAACTAGGTTATAAACAGTGGAGACCTGCAGTGAAAGCTCTTTAATAAGGTGTAGATAAAAATATTAATAGCTCACAGGACTACATTACTGAAGGTGTGTCTCCAATTCTGAAATAAAACAGCCAGGACCTTGTGACCCTGAAAAGTACTCCATCGCTCAACCACGAAAATACCATTTATAAGTGAATGTAGTCTCCAGCAATGTAGTACTTTATCTAGCATAGGGTACGGTTGTGGCCAAAAGCTTTGAGACTGACACAAATTTAGTTTTTTTTTACAAAGTTTGCTTCTTCAGTGTTTTGGATCTTTTTGCCAGATGTTTCTATGGTATAGTGCAAAACAATTACAAGTTATTTCTTTTTTTTTTTTTACTTTTGCCTAAGAACATTGCATAAATAAAACATAGAAACATAGAATGTGTCGGCAGATAAGAACCATTTGGCCCATCTAGGCTGCCCAATGTACTAAATACTATGGATAGCCCTTGGCCCTATCTTATATGAAGGATGGCCTTATGCCTATCCCATGCATGCTTAACCACTTCAACCCCGCTAGCTGAAACCCCTTTCATGACCAGAGCACTTTTTACACTTCGGCACTACACTACTTTCACCGTTTATCGCTCGGTCATGCAACTTACCACTCAAATGAATTTTACCTCCTTTTCTTCTCGCTAATAGAGCTTTCATTGGGTGGTATTTTATTGCTGCTGACATTTTTACTTTTTTTGTTATTAATCGAAATGTAACGATTTTTTTGCAAAAAAATGACATTTTTCACTTTCAGCTGTAAAATTTTGCAAACAAAAACGACATCCATATATAAATTTTTCGCTAAATTTATAGTTCTGCATGTCTTTGATAAAAAAAAAATGTTTGGGCAAAAAAAAAATGGTTTGGGTAAAAGTTATAGCGTTTACAAACTATGGTACAAAAATGTGAATTTCCGCTTTTTGAAGCAGCTCTGACTTTCTGAGCACCGGTCATGTTTCCTGAGGTTCTACAATGCCCAGACAGTAGAAAAACCCCACAAATGACCCCATTTCGGAAAGTAGACACCCTAAGGTATTCGCTGATGGGCATAGTGAGTTCATAGAACTTTTTATTTTTTGTCACAAGTTAGCGGAAAATGATGATGATTTTTTATTTTTATTTTTTTCTTACAAAGTCTCATATTCCACTAACTTGCGACAAAAAATAAAAAATTCTAGGAACTCGCCATGCCCCTCACGGAATACCTTGGGGTGTCTTCTTTCCAAAATGGGGTCACTTGTTGGGTAGTTATACTGCCCTGGCAATTTAGGGGCCCAAATGTGTGAGAAGAACTTTGCAATCGAAATCTGTAAAAAATGGCCTGTGAAATCCGAAAGGTGCACTTTGGAATATGTGCCCCTTTGCCCACCTTGGCTGCAAAAAAGTGTCACACATCTGGTATCGCCGTACTCAGGAGAAGTTGGGGAATGTGTTTTGGCATGCCATTTTACATATAACCATGCTGGGTGAGAGAAATATCTTGGCAAAAGACAACTTCTCCTATTTTTTTATACAAAGTTGGCATTTGACAAAGATATTTTTCTCACCCAGCATGGGTATATGTAAAATGACACCCCAAAAATGATCCCAGACTTCTTCTCACACTTTCGGGCCCCTAAAAAGCCAGGGCAGTATAAATACCCCACATGTGACCCCACTTTGGAAAGAAGACACCCCAAGGTATTCAATGAGGGGCCTGGCGAGTTCCTAGAATTTTTTTTTTTTTGCATAAGTTAGCGGATATTGATTTTTTTTGTTTTTTTCTCACAAAGTCTCACTTTCCGCTAACTTAGGACAAAAATTTCAATCTTTCATGGACTCAATATGCCCCTCACGGAATACCTTGGGGTGTCTACTTTCCGAAATGGGGTCACATATGGGGTATTTATACTGCCCTGGCTTTTTAGGGGCCCTAAAGCGTGAGAAGAAGTCTGGAATATAAATGTCTAAAAATGTTTACGCATTTGGATTCCGTGAGGGGTATGGTGAGTTCATGTGAGATTTTATTTTTTGACACAAGTTAGTGGAATATGAGACTTAGTAAGAAAAAACAAAAACAAACAAAAAATTTCCGCTAACTTGTGCCAAAAAAAATGTCTGAATGGAGCCTTACCAGGGGGGTGATCAATGACAGGGGGGTGATCAATGACAGGGGGGTGATCACCCATATAGACTCCCTGATCACCCCCCTGTCACTGATCACCCCCCTGTAAGGCTCCATTCAGACGTCCGCATGATTTTTACGGATCCATGGATACATGGATCGGATCCACAAAACACATGCGGACGTCTGAATGGAGCCTTACAGGGGGGTGATCAATGACAGGGGGTGATCAGGGTGATCACCCCCCTGTCACTGATCACCCCCCCTGTAAGGCTCCATTCAGACGTCCGCATGATTTTTACGGATCCATGGATACATGGATCGGATCCACAAAACACATGCGGACGTCTGAATGGAGCCTTACAGGGGGGTGATCAATGACAGGGGGTGATCAGGGTGATCACCCCCCTGTCACTGATCACCCCCCCTGTAAAGCTCCATTCAGACGTCCGCATGATTTTTACGGATCCATGGATACATGGATCAGATCCATGGATACATGGATCGGATCCACAAAACACATGCGGACGTCTGAATGGAGCCTTACAGGGGGGTGATCAATGACAGGGGGTGATCAGGGTGATCACCCCCCTGTCACTGATCACCCCCCCTGTAAGGCTCCATTCAGACGTCCGCATGATTTTTACGGATCCATGGATACATGGATCGGATCCACAAAACACATGCGGACGTCTGAATGGAGCCTTACAGGGGGGTTATCAATGACAGGGGGTGATCAGGGTGATCACCCCCCTGTCACTGATCACCCCCCCTGTAAGGCTCCATTCCGACATCCGCATGATTTTTACGGATACATGGATACATGGATCGGATCCACAAAACACATGCGGATGTCTGAATGGAGCCTTACAGGGGGGTGATCAATGACAGGGGGTGATCAGGGTGATCACCCCCCCCTGTAAGGCTCCATTCAGACGTCCGCATGATTTTTACGGATCCATTGATACATGGATCGGATCCACAAAACACATGCGGACGTCTGAATGGAGCCTTACAGGGGGGTTATCAATGACAGGGGGTGATCAGGGTGATCACCCCCCTGTCACTGATCACCCCCCCTGTAAGGCTCCATTCAGACATCCGCATGATTTTTACGGATCCATGGATACATGGATCGGATCCACAAAACACATGCGGACGTCTGAATGGAGCCTTACAGGGGGGTTATCAATGACAGGGGGTGATCAGGGCAATCAGGGTGATCACCCCCCTGTCACTGATCACCCCCCCTGTAAGGCTCCATTCAGACATCCGCATGATTTTTACGGATCCATGGATACATGGATCGGATCCACAAAACACATGCGGACGTCTGAATGGAGCCTTACAGGGGGGTGATCAATGACAGGGGGTGATCAGGGTGATCACCCCCCCTGTAAGGCTCCATTCAGACGTCCGCATGATTTTTACGGATCCATGGATACATGGATCGGATCCACAAAACACATGCGGACGTCTGAATGGAGCCTTAAAGGGGGGTGATCAATGACAGGGGGTGATCAGGGTGATCACCCCCCTGTCACTGATCACCCCCCCTGTAAAGCTCCATTCAGACGTCCGCATGATTTTTACGGATCCATGGATACATGGATCGGATCCATGGATACATGGATCGGATCCACAAAACACATGCGGACGTCTGAATGGAGCCTTACAGGGGGGTTATCAATGACAGGGGGTGATCAGGGTGATCACCCCCCTGTCACTGATCACCCCCCCTGTAAGGCTCCATTCAGACATCCGCATGATTTTTACGGATCCATGGATACATGGATCGGATCCACAAAACACATGCGGACGTCTGAATGGAGCCTTACAGGGGGGTGATCAATGACAGGGGGTGATCAGGGTGATCACCCCCCTGTCACTGATCACCCCCCCTGTAAGGCTCCATTCAGACATCCGCATGATTTTTACGGATCCATGGATACATGGATCGGATCCGCAAAACACATGCGGACGTCTGAATGGAGCCTTACAGGGGGTGATCAATGACAGGGGGGTGATCAGGGAGTGTATATGGGTGATCACCCGCCTGTCATTGATCACCCCCTGTAAGGCTCCATTCAGACGTCCGCATGTGTTTTGCGGATCCGATCCATGTATCCATGGATCCGTAAAAATCATGCGGACGTCTGAATGGAGCCTTACAGGGGGGTGATCAATGACAGGGGGTGATCAGGGAGTGTATATGGGTGATCACCCGCCTGTCATTGATCACCCCCCTGCAAGGCTCCATTCAGACGTCCGCATGTGTTTTGCGGATCCGATCCATGTATCCATGGATCCGTAAAAATCATGCGGACGTCTGAATGGAGCCTGACAGGGGGGTGATCAATGACAGGGGGGTGATCAATGACAGGGGGTGATCAGCGAGTGTATATGGGTGATCACCCGCCTGTCATTGATCACCCCCCTGTAAGGCTCCATTCAGACGCCCGCATGTGTTTTGCGGATCCGATCCATGTATCCGTGGATCCGTAAAAATCATACGGACATCTGAACGGAGCCTGACAGGGGGGTGATCAATGACAGGGGGGTGATCAGGGAGTTTATATGGGGTGATCATGGGTGATCAGGGGTTCATAAAGGGTTAATAAGTGATGGGGGGGGTGTAGTGTAGTGTTTGGTGCGACTTTACTGACCTACCTGTGTCCTCTGGTGGTCGATCCTAACAAAAGGGACCACCAGAGGACCAGGTAGGAGGTATATTAGACGCTGTTATGAAAACAGCGTCTAATATACCTGTTAGGGGTTAAAAAATTCGGATCTCCAGCCTGCCAGCGAGCGATCGCCGCTGGCAGGCTGGAGATCCACTCGCTTACCTTCCGTTCCTGTGAGCGCGCGCCTGTGTGCGCGCGTTCACAGGAAATCCCGGCCCTCGCGAGATCACGCATATATGCGTGACTCTGCGCAGGGCCGCCACCTCCGGACCGCACATCTGCGTTAGGCGGTCCGGAGGTGGTTAAACTCCTTCACTGTATTTGCAGCTACCACTTCTGCAGGAAGGCTATTCCATGCATCCACTACTCTCTCAGTAAAGTAATACTTCCTGATATTACTTTTAAACATTTGCCCCTCTAATTTAAAACTATGTCCTCTTGTAGCAGTTTTTCTTCTTTTAAATATTCTCTCCTCTTTTACCTTGTTGATTCCCTTTATGTATTTAAAAGTTTCTATCATATCCCCTTTGTCTCGTCTTTCTTCCAAGCTATACATGTTAAGGTCCTTTAATCTTTCCTAGTAAGTTTTATCCTGCAATCCATATACTAGTTTAGTAGCTCTTCTCTGAACTCTCTCCAAAGTATCAATATCCTTCTGGAGATATGGTCTCCAGTACTGAGCACAATACTCCAAATGAGGTCTCACTAGTGCTCTGTAGAGCGGCATGAGCGCCTCCCTCTTTCTAGAGACGCAGCAGGTTTTTAAAATGATTTTTCCTTTAGGTGTTACAGCAATCAAATGAAAGTTATGTTATAACACCTAAAGGAAAAACATAATTAAAAAAAGATGCTGTTTCTCTAAATGACCTGATGTTGATAGTAGTGTTAATAGAGTCTCACAGGTTTGTAAAAATAGTGTACCTGCTTCTATAGACCTTTGAGACTCTATTACCACTACTTTTAGCATAAGATCATCTGGAGAAACATAAGGTTTTTTAAATTATTATTTTTTCTGTAGGTGTTAGAGCAATCAAATGGAGAGGGAGAAATGTGACATGGGTGAGGATGGGGTTACATGATGGGCTGGAGACAATGTCTGTAGTCTGTCTGTGCCATGGACGGGGAGAAATATGACATGGAGGGCTGATGGCTGACATGGGGGTCTGATCTGAGGCATGCGGGTCTGACCTGAGGTGGAATGAAAAATATTGTTTCCTATTATCCTCCTCTATAACCTAGGTGCGTCTTATGGGCCAGTGCATCTTATATGGCAAAAAATACGGTTCTTGCTTACTCCTCCTCCCAACCTCCCCTGCCCTTTGTGTACGCCGCGCGCCGTGACGTCACGCGGAGGCATTTGGGTGAGTTCCCACACTTTTTTTCCCAGGACTTGACCCCTGACTACAACACTCTGTTGTCTGTCCCTCAGCCACTGCCTAATCCATTCAACAATATGGGAGTCCAAGCCCAATGACTGCACTTTAATGATAAGCCTTCTATGTGGGACAGTATCAAAAGCCTTACTAAAGTCTAGATAAGCGATGTTTACTGCACCTCCTCAAGCTATTATTTTAGTCACCCAATCAAAAAAATGTATAAGATTAGTTTGACGTGATCTCCCTGAAGTAAACCCATGCTGTTTTTCATCTTTCAATCCATGGGATTTTAGATGTTCCACAATCCTCTCCTTAAGTATGGTTTCCATTAATTTCCCCACTATTGATGTCAGGCTTACTGGCCTATAGTTGCCCGATTCCTCCCTACTACCTTTCTTGTGAATGGGCACAACATTTGCTAATTTCCAATCTTCTGGGACGACTCCTGTTACCAGTGATTGGTTAAATAAATCTGTTAATGGTTTTGCTAGTTCACCGCTGAGCTCTTTTAATAGCTTTGGGTGTATCCCATCAGGTCCCTGTGACTTATTTGTATTAATTTTAGACAGCTGACTTAGAACCTCTTCCTCTGTAAAGACACATGCCTCAAAAGATTCATTAGTCTTCTTTCCTAACTGAGGTCCTTCTCCTTCATTTTCCTTTGTAAAAACTGAACAGAAGTATTCATTGAGGCAGTCAGCTAGTTCTTTATCTTCTTCCATATACCTTCTGAAGAATGCCTTATCGCCTTTTTTCCCTGACTGAGCTAATTTATCTTCTGCCTGTGCTTTAGAAGCTCTTATAACTTGTTTGGCCTCTCTCTGCCTAATCTTATAAATTTGCCTGTCATCCTTGTTTATTTATTTATTTTTAATATAATTCCTAAATGCTATCTTTTTGTTTTTAATGATTTTGGCCACTTCAGCTGAGTACCACAGTGGTCTCTTCCTTTTTTTGCTTTTACTGACAAGCCTAATGCAATTTTCTGTTGCCTTCAATAGTGCCACTTTTAAGTAGTCCCATTTCTCCTGGACTCCAATAAAGTATGGTATCAAAACATCCTCCAAGAGCAACTTCTCCCAGCCATCCCGGAGCAGTTTGGTTATGAGCAATGCTTTTTCCAGCATGATGGAGCACCATGTCACAAGACAAAAGTGATAACTAAGTGGCCTGGTGAAGATAACATTGATACTTTGGGTCCATGACCAGGAAACTCCCAACATCTCAATCCCATTGAGAACCTGTAGTTAATCATCAAAAAGGGGGTGGACAAACAAAAATACAGAAATTGCGATAAATTCCAAGCACTGATTAGGAAAGAATGTGTTACCATCAGTCAGGATTAGTCCCAGAAGATGATATCCAGCCAGGGCAAATCGCAGAAGTCTTGAAAAAGAAGGGTTAACACTGGAAATATGGAGTCTTTGCATAAATTTGATGTATTTGTTCAATAAAAGTTAAAACAAAAAACTTATAAAATACCTATAATTGTACTTCAATATACCAAAGAAACATCTGACAAAAAGATCTAAAAATACTGAAGTGGCAAACTTTGTAAAAACATAAATTTGTGTCTCAAAACTTTTGGCCATGACTGTACACAGTTACACAAATAATGGAAGACTTTATGTTCAATCACTCCTTTTTATAGAATATGCTCCATTTTAGAAATTTATATCATATGTGCACAAAAAGATTTACATTACAGGTGCATATGTGAAATACAATGGCACAAATTGTCTGACCCCATCCCCATCTCAAGATTTTTAGTATACTTCTGTTTCCATAGGTAAATAGCTCACAGCCAACTTTTTTTGTCCTCTAATGGGATTAGTATATTAATGAGAATTTTTTTAAAATTATTTTTGCAACCTGTAAAAAGAGTATGGTTAAATTTTCTGTTAAATGCTGACGACTTCATGATAGGTCATCAATATCACATCCGAAGCCAACTGGCAACCCCACCAATCAGCTGTTTGAAGAGGACACATCACTCCTTTGAGCAACGTGGCTTCTTTCTAGGCCAGTGACGTCATGTCTATTGGTCACATGTGAAGCTCAGCTCCATTCAAGTGAAAAATAAAAAAAAACTTACAGTCCTCAGAAAAAATGAAATGTAATTTTTTTTTAATTGCTGTTATTGTTTAAATGTAGTAAAATAATAAAAAAAAAATAAGATAAGAATAAAGGTAACCTGTCATTTATACAACATGCTGGATGACATAAAATTAAAAACCCAAACTACAATGGTGGACTTTCTGATTTTACCTATTCCCTCCCCCCAGAAAATATTATGCTCTGATGTACTCTGGGTAGTTTATTAATGCCCCTAAATTATAAAGTGAAATACCAGTGAAAGAAGACCACTGCTTCATATTATATCACCAGATGAATACCCTAAGGCACCCCGTTTCCATGATGGGGTTACCTCTCAGGGATTTCTATTGTACTGGTACCTCAGCGCATGTTCAAAAGTGAAATAGCGCCTGTAAACCAATCCGTCAAAATCCATGTTTATTTAGAAATTTACCTTTTCCACGTTGTTGTGGAAATTTTATTATTCAGACATTTTATCTTAGGATGTGTGTGTTTTATAGATTATCATCATGTCTCTCAGTGGTAATGGTAGATTATTGTATACATGTGTTTGTCTGGCTATGTTATACAGAGTCTGCACAGCCACATTGACTGCCCCTCCCTGTCCTTTGATATGTCATCACTTCCTGTATCCTTGTCTTGGGCCAGCCCCTTTTACACCTTTTGTTTAGTCAATAAAGGACGGACTGGGCAAGGAGGAGGAAGGAGATGCTCAGGAGAATTCAATCAAGATGGTAGCATTTGGGTGGTTCTATGGCTGCAGCTGATGGAGGATGGAGTTACCTTTTTCCTTACACAAACTTTGATGCGAGCTGATTACAACTATTAATATTTTTACCACAACAACGTCCCAGTGGTAAAATATGCTATGCATCACCTGTAAACAATCACTACACCCGAGATGAATTCCTTGAAGGCTATAGTTTACAAAATGGGGGTACTTTTTTGGGGTTACCATTTTACTGGTACCCCAAGGTCTCTGCCGTGTGCCCAAAAAGGGCATTCTTGTCTCTTTTTTTACCCTTTGTGAAAATAAAAGGGTACTATTGCATTCTGTACTATTGGGATTCTGACAGGCTGCCTGAGAAGCCATGCCTCGGGCACAGCTTTTCAGGCAGTTTGCCATGATAGGCCTTGTAACCTTCACAAGGCTCCAAGACTGTCATCGCAACCGATCAAAGCCCAGGGATTTCTTGATTAGGGGACAGATGGAGTCTCCTCCCTCTTAGCGGTATCTGAGGGGTTAAATGACTACAAACCGGATTCCCAAAAAGTTGGGACACTAAACAAATGGTGAATAAAAACTGAATGCAATGATGTGGAGATGGCAAATGTCAATATTTTATTTGTAATAGAACGTAGATGACAGATCAAACGTTTAATCCGAGTAAATGTATCATTTTAAAGGAAAAATACGTTGATTCAAATTTTGATGGTGTCAACAAATCCCCAAAAAGGTTGGGACAAGTAGCAATAAGAGGCTGGAAAAAGTAAATTTGAGCATAACGAAGAGCTGGAAGACCAATTAACACTAATTAGGTCAATTGGCAACATGATTGGGTATAAAAAGAGCTTCTCAGAGTGGCAGTGTCTCTCAGAAGCCAAGATGGGTAGAGGATCACCAATTCCCACAATGTTGCGCAGAAAGATAGTGGAGCAATATCAGAAAGGTGTTACCCAGCGAAAAATTGCAAAGACTTTGCATCTATCATCATCAACTGTGCATAACATCATCCGAAGATTCAGAGAATCTGGAACAATCTCTCAGTAAGGGTCAAGGCCGTAAAACCATACTGGATGCCCGTGATCTCCGGGCCCTTAAACGACACTGCACCACAAACAGGAATGCTACTGTAAAGGAAATCACAGAATGGGCTCAGGAATACTTCCAGAAACCATTGTCAGTGAACACAATCCACCGTGCCATCCGCCGTCGCCAGCTGAAACTCTACAGTGCAAAGAAGAAGCCATTTCTAAGCAAGATCCACAAGCTCAGGCGTTTTCACTGGGCCAGGGATCATTTAAAATGGAGTGTGGCAAAATGGAAGACTGTTCTGTGGTCAGACGAGTCACGATTCGAAGTTCTTTGTGGAAATCTGGGACGCCATGTCATCCGGACCAAAGAGGACAAGGACAACCCAAGTTGTTATCAACGCTCAGTTCAGAAGCCTGCTTCTCTGATGGTATGGGAGTGCGTGTGGCATGGGCAGCTTGCATGTCTGGAAAGGCACCATCAATGCAGAAAAATATATTCAGGTTCTAGAACAGCATATGCTCCCATCCAGACGTCATCTCTTTCAGGGAAGACCCTGCATTTTTCAACAAGATAATGCCAGACCACATTCTGCATCAATCACAACATCATGGCTGCGTAGGAGAAGGATCCGGGTACTGAAATGGCCAGTCTGCAGTCCAGATCTTTCACCTATAGAGAACATTTGGCGCATCATAAAGAGGAAGGTGCAACAAAGAAGGCCCAAGACGATTGAACAGTTAGAGGCCTGTATTAGACAAGAATGGGAGAGCATTCCTATTTCTAAACTTGAGAAACTGGTCTCCTCGGTACCCAGACGTCTGTTGAGTGTTGTAAGAAGAAGGGGAGATGCCACACAGTGGTGAAAATGGCCTTGTCCCAACTTTTTGGGGATTTGTTGACACCATGAAATTCTGATTCAACATATTTTTCATTAAAAATTGTACATTTTTTCAGTTTAACCCCTTAGGGACCCATGACGTACCGGTACGGCATGTTTCCCGAGTCCTTAAGGACCCATGACGTACCAGTACGTCATGAGTTTAAATTGAGATTGTGGCGCCCCAGGGGTTAATCCGCACAGGATGCCGGCTGAAATCATTCAGCCGGCATCCTGTCACAACGCCTGGGGGGGTCATATGACCCCCCGTATCGGCGATCGCAGCAAACCGCAGGTCAATTCAGACCTGCGGTTTGTTGCTATTTCTGCTGTTTCTGATCGCCGCGGTCCCTGACCGCGGCGATCAGAAACTTTAGTGTGGCACAAATCTATAGTGATCACCCCCCCTGCATGATTTTAGCCTGGTGGGAGGTGCAGGGGGGGGTGTTGCGGGCGGTGTGGGCGGTGCGGGAGGCGGGCGGTGCGGCAGGCGGGATCGCGATCCCCCGCCCGCCTCCCGCCGAATAATCGTTGGCTTCTACTGGGTATACCAGGGTGCCTCACAAAGTGACTTCAGAGCTGTAGTGGTCCCTAAAAATTGGGTTTTTGTAAATTTCTGAAAAATTTCAATATTTGCTTCTAAAGTTCGAAACCTTGTAACATCCCCAAAAAATAAAATATCATTCCCAAAATAATTCCAACCTGAAGTAGACATATGGGGAATGTAAAGTCATCACAATTTTTGGGGGTATTACTATGTATTACAGAAGTAGAGAAACTGAAACTTTGAAATTTGCAAATTTTTCCAAATTTTTTGTAAATTAGGTATTTTTTTATGCAAAAAAAATAATTTTTTTGACTTCATTTTACCAGTGTCATGAAGTACAATATGTGACGAAAAAACAATCTCAGAATGGCCTAGATAAGTCAAAGTGTTTTAAAGTTATGAGCACTTAAAGTGACACTGGTCAGATTTGCAAAAAATGGCCAAGTCCTTAAGGTGAAATAGGGCTGAGTCCTTAAGGGGTTAAACTTTTGTTCCGTAATTTATGTTCTATTCTGAATAAAATATTAGAAGTTGGCACCTCCACATCATTGCATTCAGTTTTTATTCACGATTTGTATAGTGTCCCAACTTTTTTGGAATCCGGGTTGTAGAATCGCCATCATCGCTGATCCTGATCACTGCCGCCACCCTACGCTTATGGCACAAACTTCTGGCTTCTTGTGAAAAAATGCAGCATGCTATATCTCTTGGCATTTTTTTCATGTGTTTTGCCATTACCTTGTTTATAATGAAAAAACGCTTTAAAGCAAACGCTAGTAGCAACACTCTGGACACTTTCTGAAAAGGGGGGCCGGTGGACACGAAAAATGTATCTTATTTTGCTCCTGTTTTTAGGCACAAATGAAGAGAGAAGTCTACGGCACCTCCGAACTGCAACAGATTTCATTCTTGCGCACATGGCCTGCTGGCCGATGAACCTAATATATTACAAGGTCTGCGTTTTCTGGCACCGCAGGAGATTTCATGCTGGTCTTTGATAAATCTCCTCACTGTGTGCAAAAATGACACAAAAAAACAAAGCAAAAAATTCAGGTGCTGGAAAAAATAAATAAATAAATAAAACGTTTGTGCTTATTATGGCTTTTTTTAGAACATGTGGAGGAAACATATATCTGTAAGATCAAAACAAACTGCCTCCTGACAACATGGTAGAAACCTCCAAGAGTCCTGAATCATAGTGACACCTTAATAAATCTCATTCAAATACCATTTTAAATTACTGTGTGTTATTGGTATATAGGGGGTTAAAAAGAAAGAACATTTTCAGAACACAGACATTTTGAGGAGTTGTTCATAATTATATCTTTGTAATTACTGGTCACCCTGCTAACTCTATTATTCATGGCTTTGCCTCCCTCTGCTGGACACCAGGTGTATTACAGCCAATCTTTATGTATTTGGGCTTTTTTGATTTCTATCTAGTAGTGATGCTTAGAAGTAAATTGCAATTAATTGTATCAGTTTTGGCAGCCTGATATCTATTTTCCAATGGTTCCTATTATCTATTAGGCTTGTGTCACATGAGCAGTATGGAATGAGTCAGGCTCTGTTCAGGAAAAAACTGATGGTTTTGCCGATCTGTCTGTGATTGCGTTGTGTTTCTATCACGATCGGCGTGACTATCACATACGTGACACAGAGGGAGGGAAAGAGGAAGGCCCTGCCCAAGTGAGAGGGAAGGTGGTGACCCCTGACTCACCTTGCGGCTGGCACCTGGCTGCCCTGACGTCCCTAGACGGGTTCCTCACCCGTACGCCGATCACGTGCCTAAAACCCTGGCTTTCCCTAAGGCTGGGTTCACACTTGAGCGTTGCGCAAACGCGCGTTTTACGCGCGTTTTTGACGCGCATTTTTATGCGCGTTTTTGTAATAGTAAACGCGCGTTTGACGCGCGTTTGTGTGATTCACTACAGTGTCCTATGGCCACAAACGCCCCAAAAGTCGCTCATGTACTTTTTGGAGCGTCGGGCGTTTTACAGCGCGATCGTACGCGCTGTAAAACGCCCAAGTGTGAACCATTCCCATAGGGAATCATTGGTTTCTCCTTGTTGAGCGTTTTACAGCGCGTAGGAACGCGCTGTAAAACGCTCAGGTGTGAACCCAGCCTAAGATGAGCCCTAGATAGTGAACAGGGCGGTGGGAACACTAGTCCGCACCACTAGCTCTAAAGGAAAACACCAAGGACGAGAATCAACAATTCTGGATATTTGAAACTCCAGATTACCATCCACAATAACAGGAGGAGGTGGCAGCGGTGATGGTTCTAGAGGTGGAACATACTTCTTGAGTAACGACTTATGGAAGACGTTATGGATAGGGATGAGCGAACTCGAACTGTATAGTTCGGGTTCGTACCGAATTTTGGGGTGTCCGTGACACGGACCCGAACCCGGACATTTTCGTAAAAGTCCGGGTTCGGGTTCGGTGTTCGTCGCTTTCTTCGCGCTTTTGTGACGCTTTCTTGGCGCTTTTTGAAAGGCTGCAAAGCAGCCAATCAACAAGCGTCATACTACTTGCCCCAAGAGGCCATCACAGCCATGCCTACTATTGGCATGGCTGTGATTGGCCAGAGCACCATGTGACCCAGCCTCTATTTAAGCTGGAGTCACATAGCGCCGCCCGTCACTCTGCTCTGATTAGCGTAGGGAGAGGTTGCGGCTGCGACAGTAGGGCGAGATTAGGCAGATTAACTCCTCCAAAGGACTTGATTAACTGATCGATCTGCAGCTGTGGATCATTGAGCTGCTGATCCTCAATTGCTCACTGTTTTTAGGCTGCCCAGACCGTTTGTCAGTCACATTTTTCTGGGGTGATCGGCGGCCATTTTGTGTCTTGTGGTGCGCCAGCACAAGCTGCGACCAAGTGCATTTAACCCTCAATGGTGTGGTTGTTTTTTGGCTAAAGCCTACATCAGGGTGAAGCTGTCACACCAAGTGCATTTAACCAGCAATAGTCTGTTCATTTTTTGGCCATATACAAAATCAGGGGCAAGCTGCGCCTGTCACCAAGTGCATTTAACCCTCAATGGTGTGGTTGTTTTTTGGCTAAAGCCTACATCAGGGTGAAGCTGTCACACCAAGTGCATTTAACCAGCAATAGTCTGTTCATTTTTTGGCCATATACTAAATCAGGGGCAAGCTGCGCCTGTCACCAAGTGCATTTAACCCTCAATGGTGTGGTTGTTTTTTGGCTAAAGCCTACATCAGGGTGAAGCTGTCACACCAAGTGCATTTAACCAGCAATAGTCTGTTTATTTTTTGGCCATATCCCAGTCTAATTCTGTCACTAAATCCATACCGGTCACCCAGCGCCTAAATACTAGGCCTCAAATTTATATCCCGCTAAATCTGTCCTTAGTGCTGTAGCTGGGCGAGTTATTTAGTGTCCGTTCAAGCACATTTCTTGTTCTGGGTTGAAATACAATTCCCAATTTAGCAATTTCATAATTTAGTGGTTTCTGCTATATCAGAGCTATTTGAAATCTATCCCTAAAAGGGTATATAATATTCAAGGTGCACATTGGGTCATTCAGAATAACTTCACACACACCCGCTACTGTGTATTTCCAAGTCTAATTCTGGCACTAAACCCATACCTGTCACCCAGCGCCTAAATACTAGGCCTCAAATTTATATCCCGCTAAATCTGTCCCTAGTGCTGTAGCTGGGCGAGTTATTTAGTGTCCGTTCAAGCACATTTCTTGTTCTGGGTTGAAATACAATTCCCAATTTAGCAATTTCATAATTTAGTGGTTTCTGCTATATCAGAGCTATTTGAAATCTATCCCTAAAAGGGTATATAATATTCAAGGTGCACATTGGGTCATTCAGAATAACTTCACACACACCCGCTACTGTGTATTTCCAAGTCTAATTCTGGCACTAAACCCATACCTGTCACCCAGCGCCTAAATACTAGGCCTCAAATTTATATCCCGCTAAATCTGTCCCTAGTGCTGTAGCTGGGCGAGTTATTTAGTGTCCGTTCAAGCACATTTCTTGTTCTGGGTTGAAATACAATTCCCAATTTAGCAATTTCATAATTTAGTGGTTTCTGCTATATCAGAGCTATTTGAAATCTATCCCTAAAAGGGTATATAATATTCAAGGTGCACATTGGGTCATTCAGAATAACTTCACACACACCCGCTACTGTGTATTTCCAAGTCTAATTCTGGCACTAAACCCATACCTGTCACCCAGCGCCTAAATACTAGGCCTCAAATTTATATCCCGCTAAATCTGTCCCTAGTGCTGTAGCTGGGCGAGTTATTTAGTGTCCGTTCAAGCACATTTCTTGTTCTGGGTTGAAATACAATTCCCAATTTAGCAATTTCATAATTTAGTGGTTTCTGCTATATCAGAGCTATTTGAAATCTATCCCTAAAAGGGTATATAATATTCAAGGTGCACATTGGGTCATTCAGAATAACTTCACACACACCCGCTACTGTGTATTTCCAAGTCTAATTCTGGCACTAAACCCATACCTGTCACCCAGCGCCTAAATACTAGGCCTCAAATTTATATCCCGCTAAATCTGTCCCTAGTGCTGTAGCTGGGCGAGTTATTTAGTGTCCGTTCAAGCACATTTCTTGTTCTGGGTTGAAATACAATTCCCAATTTAGCAATTTCATAATTTAGTGGTTTCTGCTATATCAGAGCTATTTGAAATCTATCCCTAAAAGGGTATATAATATTCAAGGTGCACATTGGGTCATTCAGAATAACTTCACACACACCCGCTACTGTGTATTTCCAAGTCTAATTCTGGCACTAAACCCATACCTGTCACCCAGCGCCTAAATACTAGGCCTCAAATTTATATCCCGCTAAATCTGTCCCTAGTGCTGTAGCTGGGCGAGTTATTTAGTGTCCGTTCAAGCACATTTCTTGTTCTGGGTTGAAATACAATTCCCAATTTAGCAATTTCATAATTTAGTGGTTTCTGCTATATCAGAGCTATTTGAAATCTATCCCTAAAAGGGTATATAATATTCAAGGTGCACATTGGGTCATTCAGAATAACTTCACACACACCCGCTACTGTGTATTTCCAAGTCTAATTCTGGCACTAAACCCATACCTGTCACCCAGCGCCTAAATACTAGGCCTCAAATTTATATCCCGCTAAATCTGTCCCTAGTGCTGTAGCTGGGCGAGTTATTTAGTGTCCGTTCAAGCACATTTCTTGTTCTGGGTTGAAATACAATTCCCAATTTAGCAATTTCATAATTTAGTGGTTTCTGCTATATCAGAGCTATTTGAAATCTATCCCTAAAAGGGTATATAATATTCAAGGTGCACATTGGGTCATTCAGAATAACTTCACACACACCCGCTACTGTGTATTTCCAAGTCTAATTCTGGCACTAAACCCATACCTGTCACCCAGCGCCTAAATACTAGGCCTCAAATTTATATCCCGCTAAATCTGTCCCTAGTGCTGTAGCTGGGCGAGTTATTTAGTGTCCGTTCAAGCACATTTCTTGTTCTGGGTTGAAATACAATTCCCAATTTAGCAATTTCATAATTTAGTGGTTTCTGCTATATCAGAGCTATTTGAAATCTATCCCTAAAAGGGTATATAATATTCAAGGTGCACATTGGGTCATTCAGAATAACTTCACACACACCCGCTACTGTGTATTTCCAAGTCTAATTCTGGCACTAAACCCATACCTGTCACCCAGCGCCTAAATACTAGGCCTCAAATTTATATCCCGCTAAATCTGTCCCTAGTGCTGTAGCTGGGCGAGTTATTTAGTGTCCGTTCAAGCACATTTCTTGTTCTGGGTTGAAATACAATTCCCAATTTAGCAATTTCATAATTTAGTGGTTTCTGCTATATCAGAGCTATTTGAAATCTATCCCTAAAAGGGTATATAATATTCAAGGTGCACATTGGGTCATTCAGAATAACTTCACACACACCCGCTACTGTGTATTTCCAAGTCTAATTCTGGCACTAAACCCATACCTGTCACCCAGCGCCTAAATACTAGGCCTCAAATTTATATCCCGCTAAATCTGTCCCTAGTGCTGTAGCTGGGCGAGTTATTTAGTGTCCGTTCAAGCACATTTCTTGTTCTGGGTTGAAATACAATTCCCAATTTAGCAATTTCATAATTTAGTGGTTTCTGCTATATCAGAGCTATTTGAAATCTATCCCTAAAAGGGTATATAATATTCAAGGTGCACATTGGGTCATTCAGAATAACTTCACACACACCCGCTACTGTGTATTTCCAAGTCTAATTCTGGCACTAAACCCATACCTGTCACCCAGCGCCTAAATACTAGGCCTCAAATTTATATCCCGCTAAATCTGTCCCTAGTGCTGTAGCTGGGCGAGTTATTTAGTGTCCGTTCAAGCACATTTCTTGTTCTGGGTTGAAATACAATTCCCAATTTAGCAATTTCATAATTTAGTGGTTTCTGCTATATCAGAGCTATTTGAAATCTATCCCTAAAAGGGTATATAATATTCAAGGTGCACATTGGGTCATTCAGAATAACTTCACACACACGCTTCTGTGCATTTCCAAGTCTAATTCTGTCACTAAATCCATACCGGTCACCCAGCGCCTAAATACTAGGCCTCAAATTTATATCCCGCTGAATTTGAATACAATACATTGGGCCAAATAATATATTTG
Source organism: Bufo gargarizans (assembly GCF_014858855.1). Taxonomy (NCBI): domain Eukaryota; kingdom Metazoa; phylum Chordata; class Amphibia; order Anura; family Bufonidae; genus Bufo; species Bufo gargarizans. The sequence goes on along the minus strand of NC_058080.1, from coordinate 83,719,352 downwards.
TTGTTGTGGTGAACCATAACAATGAGAAAAACATCTAGTAAGGGACGCGGACGTGGACATGGTCGTGGTGGTGTTAGTGGACCCTCTGGTGCTGGGAGAGGACGTGGCCGTTCTGCCACATCCACACGTCCTAGTGTACCAACTACCTCAGGTCCCAGTAGCCGCCAGAATTTACAGCGATATATGGTGGGGCCCAATGCCGTTCTAAGGATGGTAAGGCCTGAGCAGGTACAGGCATTAGTCAATTGGGTGGCCGACAGTGGATCCAGCACGTTCACATTATCTCCCACCCAGTCTTCTGCAGAAAGCGCACAGATGGCGCCTGAAAACCAACCCCATCAGTCTGTCACATCACCCCCATGCATACCAGGGAAACTGTCTCAGCCTCAAGTTATGCAGCAGTCTCTTATGCTGTTTGAAGACTCCGCTGGCAGGGTTTCCCAAGGGCATCCACCTAGCCCTTCCCCAGCGGTGAAAGACATAGAATGCACTGACGCACAACCACTTATGTTTCCTGATGATGAGGACATGGGAATACCACCTCAGCATGTCTCTGATGATGACGAAACACAGGTGCCAACTGCTGCGTCTTTCTGCAGTGTGCAGACTGAACAGGAGGTCAGGGATCAAGACTGGGTGGAAGACGATGCAGGGGACGATGAGGTCCTAGACCCCACATGGAATGAAGGTCGTGCCACTGACTTTCACAGTTCGGAGGAAGAGGCAGTGGTGAGACCGAGCCAACAGCGTAGCAAAAGAGGGAGCAGTGGGCAAAAGCAGAACACCCGCCGCCAAGAGACTCCGCCTGCTACTGACCGCCGCCATCTGGGACCGAGCACCCCAAAGGCAGCTTCAAGGAGTTCCCTGGCATGGCACTTCTTCAAACAATGTGCTGACGACAAGACCCGAGTGGTTTGCACGCTGTGCCATCAGAGCCTGAAGCGAGGCATTAACGTTCTGAACCTGAGCACAACCTGCATGACCAGGCACCTGCATGCAAAGCATGAACTGCAGTGGAGTAAACACCTTAAAACCAAGGAAGTCACTCAGGCTCCCCCTGCTACCTCTTCTGCTGCTGCCGCCTCGGCCTATTCTGCTGCTGCCGCCTCGGCCTCTTCCTCCGCCTCTGGAGGAACGTTGGCACCTGCCGCCCAGCAAACAGGGGATGTACCACCAACACCACCACCACCACCTCCGTCACCAAGCGTCTCAACCATGTCACACGCCAGCGTTCAGCTCTCCATCTCACAAACATTTGATAGAAAGCGTAAATTCCCACCTAGCCACCCTCGATCCCTGGCCCTGAATGCCAGCATTTCTAAACTACTGGCCTATGAAATGCTGTCATTTAGGCTGGTGGACACAGACAGCTTCAAACAGCTCATGTCGCTTGCTGTCCCACAGTATGTTGTTCCCAGCCGGCACTACTTCTCCAAGAGAGCCGTGCCTTCCCTGCACAACCAAGTATCCGATAAAATCAAGTGTGCACTGCGCAACGCCATCTGTGGCAAGGTCCACCTAACCACAGATACGTGGACCAGTAAGCACGGCCAGGGACGCTATATCTCCCTAACTGCACACTGGGTAAATGTAGTGGCAGCTGGGCCCCAGGCGGAGAGCTGTTTGGCGCACGTCCTTCCGCCGCCAAGGATCGCAGGGCAACATTCTTTGCCTCCTGTTGCCACCTCCTCCTTCTCGGCTTCCTCCTCCTCTTCTTCCACCTGCTCATCCAGTCAGCCACACACCTTCACCACCAACTTCAGCACAGCCCGGGGTAAACGTCAGCAGGCCATTCTGAAACTCATATGTTTGGGGGACAGGCCCCACACCGCACAGGAGTTGTGGCGGGGTATAGAACAACAGACCGACGAGTGGTTGCTGCCGGTGAGCCTCAAGCCCGGCCTGGTGGTGTGTGATAATGGGCGAAATCTCGTTGCAGCTCTGGGACTAGCCAATTTGACGCACATCCCTTGCTTGGCGCATGTGCTGAATTTGGTGGTGCAGAAGTTCATTCACAACTACCCCGACATGTCAGAGCTGCTGCATAAAGTGCGGGCCGTCTGTTCGCGCTTCCGGCGTTCACATCCTGCTGCTGCTCGCCTGTCTGCGCTACAGCGTAACTTCGGCCTTCCCGCTCACCGCCTCATATGCGACGTGCCCACCAGGTGGAACTCCACCTTGCACATGCTGGACAGACTGTGCGAGCAGCAGCAGGCCATAGTGGAGTTTCAGCTGCAGCACGCACGGGTCAGTCGCACTACAGAACAGCACCACTTCACCACCAATGACTGGGCCTCCATGCGAGACCTGTGTGCCCTGTTGCGCTGTTTCGAGTACTCCACCAACATGGCCAGTGGCGATGACACCGTTATCAGCGTTACAATACCACTTCTATGTCTCCTTGAGAAAACACTTAGGGCGATGATGGAAGAGGAGGTGGCCCAGGAGGAGGAGGAGGAGGAGGAGGAAGAGGGGTCATTTTTAGCACTTTCAGGCCAGTCTCTTCGAAGTGACTCAGAGGGAGGTTTTTGGCAACAGCAGAGGCCAGGTACAAATGTGGCCAGCCAGGGCCCACTACTGGAGGACGAGGAGGACGAGGATGAGGAGGAGGTGGAGGAGGATGAGGATGAAGCATGGTCACAGCGGGGTGGCACCCAACGCAGCTCGGGTCCATCACTGGTGCGTGGCTGGGGGGAAAGGCAGGACGATGACGATACGCCTCCCACAGAGGACAGCTTGTCCTTACCCCTGGGCAGCCTGGCACACATGAGCGACTACATGCTGCAGTGCCTGCGCAACGACAGCAGAGTTGCCCACATTTTAACCTGTGCGGACTACTGGGTTGCCACCCTGCTGGATCCACGCTACAAAGACAATGTGCCCACCTTACTTCCTGCACTGGAGCGTGATAGGAAGATGCGCGAGTACAAGCGCACGTTGGTAGACGCGCTACTGAGAGCATTCCCAAATGTCACAGGGGAACAAGTGGAAGCCCAAGGCCAAGGCAGAGGAGGAGCAAGAGGTCGCCAAGGCAGCTGTGTCACGGCCAGCTCCTCTGAGGGCAGGGTTAGCATGGCAGAGATGTGGAAAACTTTTGTCAACACGCCACAGCTAACTGCACCACCACCTGATACGCAACGTGTTAGCAGGAGGCAACATTTCACTAACATGGTGGAACAGTACGTGTGCACACCCCTCCACGTACTGACTGATGGTTCGGCCCCATTCAACTTCTGGGTCTCTAAATTGTCCACGTGGCCAGAGCTAGCCTTTTATGCCTTGGAGGTGCTGGCCTGCCCGGCAGCCAGCGTTTTGTCTGAACGTGTATTCAGCACGGCAGGGGGCGTCATTACAGACAAACGCAGCCGCCTGTCTACAGCCAATGTGGACAAGCTGACGTTCATAAAAATGAACCAGGCATGGATCCCACAGGACCTGTCCGTCCCTTGTCCAGATTAGACATTAACTACCTCCCCATAACCATATATTATTGGACTCCAGGGCACTTCCTCATTCAATCCTATTTTTATTTTCATTTTACCATTATATTGCGAGGCTACCCAAAGTTGAATGAACCTCTCCTCTGCCTGTGTGCTAGGCCTAAATATATGCCAATGGACTGTTGCAGTGGTGGGTGACGTGAAGCCTCATTCTCTGCTATGACATGCAGACTAATTCTCTGCTGACATGAAGACAGATTCTCTGTTACGGGACCTCCCTCCTCTGCCTGGGTGCTGGGCCTAAATATATGCCAATGGACTGTTGCAGTGGTGGCTGACGTGAAGCCTCATTCTCTGCTATGACATGCAGACTAATTCTCTGCTGACATGAAGACAGATTCTCTGTTACGGGACCTCCCTCCTCTGCCTGGGTGCTGGGCCTAAATATATGCCAATGGACTGTTGCAGTGGTGGGTGACGTGAAGCCTCATTCTCTGCTATGACATGCAGACTGATTCTCTGCTGACATGAAGCCAGATTGTCTGTTACGGGACCTCCCTCCTCTGCCTGGGTGCTGGGCCTAAATATATGCCAATGGACTGTTGCAGTGGTGGCTGACGTGAAGCCTCATTCTCTGCTATGACATGCAGACTAATTCTCTGCTGACATGAAGACAGATTCTCTGTTACGGGACCTCCCTCCTCTGCCTGGGTGCTGGGCCTAAATATATGCCAATGGACTGTTGCAGTGGTGGCTGACGTGAAGCCTCATTCTCTGCTATGACATGCAGACTAATTCTCTGCTGACATGAAGACAGATTCTCTGTTACGGGACCTCCCTCCTCTGCCTGGGTGCTGGGCCTAAATATATGCCAATGGACTGTTGCAGTGGTGGCTGACGTGAAGCCTCATTCTCTGCTATGACATGCAGACTAATTCTCTGCTGACATGAAGACAGATTCTCTGTTACGGGACCTCTCTCCTCTGCCTGGGTGCCGGGGCCTAAATATCTGAGAATGGACTGTTCCAGTGGTGGGTGACGGGAAGCCAGATTCTCTGCTATGGAACCTCTCTCCAATTGATTTTGGTTAATTTTTATTTATTTAATTTTTATTTTTATTCATTTCCCTATCCACATTTGTTTGCAGGGGATTTACCTACATGTTGCTGCCTTTTGCAGCCCTCTAGCTCTTTCCTGGGCTGTTTTACAGCCTTTTTAGTGCCGAAAAGTTCGGGTCCCCATTGACTTCAATGGGGTTCGGGTTCGGGACGAAGTTCGGATCGGGTTCGGATCCCGAACCCGAACATTTCCGGGATGTTCGGCCGAACTTCTCGAACCCGAACATCCAGGTGTTCGCTCAACTCTAGTTATGGATCTTAAAAGTCTGAGGTAGCTCCAGGCGAAAAGCCACAGGGTTAATGACGGCTACTATTTTATAAGGACCAATGAACCTAGGGCCCAGTTTCCAAGAGGGAACCTTCAACTTAATATTCCTAGTAGACAACCACACATAGTCATTCACTCCTAGGTCCGGACCTGGCGACCGTTTCTTATCGGCCATGCATTTATATTTACCACTCATCTTTTTCAAGTTAGCTTGCACCTTCTGCCATACCGATGAAAGAGATGAAGAAAACCGTTCCTCTTCGGGAACCCCAGAAGACCCCCCCTCTTTGAAAGTACAAAATTGGGGATGAAAACCGTTTGCCAGTGGATTCCTGACAGCGATTATTTATGGCAAACTCGGCTAACGGTAAATATGATGACCACAACTCTTGGTTTTCAGACACAAAACACCTTAAATATGTTTCTAGGTTTTGGTTGGTACGCTCAGTCTGTCCATTCGACTGAGGATGGAAAGCTGAGGAAAAGGACAAGTGTACCCCCAAACGGGAACAAAAAGCTTTCCAAAACTTAGAAATAAACTGGGTTCCCCGATCCGAAACCACATCGGAAGGGACCCCGTGAAGCTTCGCGATTTCACTGATAAACACCTGAGCAAGAGTCTTAGCATTAGGAAGTGCGGGTAGCGCAATAAAGTGTACCATTTTGCTAAACCTGTCTACTACTACCAAGATAACTGTTTTACCCGCAGACAACGGTAGGTCAGTGATGAAATCCATTGACAGATGTGTCCATGGCCTATTGGGGATGAAAAGTGGCAATAAAGACCCTGCTGGACGTGTATGAGAGACTTTCGCGCCGTGCACAAGTAGAACAAGTAGACACGAAATCCATTACATCCTGACGCAACCTTGGCCACCAAAAACGACGAGACAATAGCTCCAAGGTTGCTTTACTACCCGGGTGCCCAGCAAGTGCCGAATTATGATGTTCCTTTAATAATTCAAGACGCAGGTTTAACGGTACAAACAATTTCTCTGAGGGGCAAGAGGCCGAGGCGTCCCCCTGGGCCTCTAACACCTTTCCCTCTAGAACAGAGTGTACAACAGAGACAACCACTCCTCTTTGTAAAATAGGTACCGGATCACTAACATTACCCCCTCCAGGGAAACTACGAGATAATGAGTCTGCCTTGGTATTTTTTGCCCCAGGACGATAGGTGATTACAAAGTTAAATCTGGTAAAGAATAGCGACCACCTAGCTTGTCTAGGGGTGAGACGCTTAGCCGATTCTAGGTACAGAAGGTTTTTGTGATCCGTAATCACCGTGACGGGGTGGATTGCTCCCTCTAAGAAGTGACGCCACTCTTCAAACGCCAGTTTAATCGCCAACAGTTCCCTATTTCCAATATCATAGTTCTTTTCTGCAGTAGATAACTTTTTGGAAAAGAAAGCGCAAGGACGCCATTTGCCAGGAGACGGACCCTGAGACAATACAGCCCCCACTCCCACCTCTGACGCATCTACTTCAACAATAAAAGGCTGGGAGACATCAGGTTGAATTAGAACAGGTGCCGAGGTAAATCTCTCTTTTAGAGAGGAAAATGCAATTTTAGCGTCGTCAGACCATTTAGAAAAATCGGTCTCCTTCCTAGTCATGTCAGTAAGGGGTTTAACAATCACTGAATAATTTTTAATGAACTTTCTATAGAAATTTGCGAAACCCAAAAACCGTTGTAGAGCTTTAAGGTTCTCAGGAAGATCCCAATCTAAAATTGCCTGGACCTTCCTAGGATCCATACGGAAACCTGAAGCAGATAATAGATATCCCAGGAACTGTATTTCCTGAACAGTGAAGACACATTTTTCAATTTTCGCATATAATTTATTCGTCCGTAGGACCTGCAGTACTTGCCTGACATGTACTTCATGTGTTTTCAGATCAGCCGAATAAATTAAGATATCATCTAGGTATATGACTACAAACCTGCCGATGAGATGACTAAAAATATCATTAACGAAATGTTGGAAGACAGCAGGGGCATTGGTCAGACCGAAAGGCATGACTAAATTTTCATAATGCCCCTCAGGGGTGTTAAAAGCTGTCTTCCACTCATCCCCTTCCTTGATACGAATCAGATTGTAGGCCCCCCTAAGATCACGTTTGGAGAACCACCTAGCACCCGCAATCTGATTAAAAAGGTCAGGAATGAGAGGAAGAGGGTATGGGTCTCGGATGGTTATCCGGTTTAGCTCACGGAAATCTAGGCAAGGACGCAGGCCCCCATCTTTCTTTTTAACAAAGAAAAACCCTGCAGCCACGGGTGAAGAAGAGGGTCTGATGTGTCCCTTAGCCAGACTCTCAGAGATATAATCTTTCATGGCTTGTCTCTCGGGACCCGAAAGATTATACAACCTGGACTTGGGTAATTTTGCACCGGGAATCAGGTTAACTGGGCAATCATAAGAACGATGAGGTGGTAGCTTCTGACAACCCTTTTCAGAAAAAACGTCCTCAAAGTCCGAAATAAATGTAGGTAGGGAAGCTATGGAGGCGATTAAGCAATTGTTATTTAAGCAATTCTCTCTGCAATGCTCACTCCACTCCAATATCTCCCTGGCCTGCCAATCCACCACTGGATTGTGCGCTACCAACCAGGGAAGACCCAATACCACAGGAGAGGGAAGGCCCTCCAGAACGTAACATGAAAGACACTCATTATGGTGGTCCCCTACCCGAAGGTGTAAGTTATGGACAATGTGAGTGAGGTTTCTCTGAGACAGAGGGCAGAATCTATAGCGAATATGGGAATAGGTCTCTGCAGCGTACAGAGAGACAAACCCATAGTGCGGGCAAAATGGGCATCTATCAAATTTACCCCTGCTCCACTGTCTAGAAAAAAAGAAATAGACTCCGTCTTAACACCAAAAACAATAACCGCTGGCAACACAAATTGAGATGTTCGTATGGAGGAAATGTATACCCCCCGGCTGACATCCTCCGCACAGCCTGGGGTTAGTAGTTTTCCGACGGTCTTTTGTTTTTGAGAAAGGAGGGACAGACATTAATGAAATGACCCCTCCCCCCACAGAAAAAACAAGCCCCCCCCCTACGGCGAACCTCAGGAGGACGGACCTGACGAGAAGTTCCTCCTAGCTGCATAGGCTCATCTAAGTCAGTACAGACTAACTGCTGCTTGGGAGAGGTAACCAATTGCTCAGGAATTTTCGATCTCTCCCTAAGACGTCTATCTATTCTGATAGAGAGGGACATAACAGCATCAAGGGAAAGGGGGGTCTCATACAGCGCCAGCGCATCCTTAACCCTTTCAGATAACCCAGAGCAGAACTGACTCCTGAGAGCCGGGTCGTTCCACTGAGTATCCGTAGCCCACCTACGGAACTCTGAGCAATATTCCTCTGCTGGCCGATCTCCCTGTAGGAGTCTCCGTAACTTCGACTCAGCCAGGGCGACTCGGTCAGGGTCATCATATATTAGACCCAAAGCCCCAAAAAATCCCTCCACTGACCGGAGAGCCTGGGAACCAGGGGGTAACGAGAACGCCCAGGATTGCAGGTCCCCCTGAAGCAGGGAAATAACAATCCCCACCCGCTGTTCTTCATTACCTGAGGAGTAAGGGCGCAGCTTAAAATATAATTTGCAGGCCTCACGGAACGTCACAAATTTGTCCCTTCCCCCAGAAAATCTGTCAGGAAGAACAACCTTGGGTTCTGTAACAACCTGGTTACCCATAGCAACCGCTGGGCTTGCGGTCTGCTGCATTTGCTGCTGTTGTTGGAGGACAGACGCCTTCAATCCTGCCACCTCCAAAGACAGGCCTTGAAGCTGTTTTGCCAAAGCAGCAATAGGATCCATATTGGATTCTAAGTAGAGAGAGGAAAAAAAAAAAAAAAATTATTATTTTTTTTCCCCCCCAAAAAATAAGGGCCAGTTATAATATCACGATCGGCGTGACTATCACATACGTGACACAGAGGGAGGGAAAGAGGAAGGCCCTGCCCAAGTGAGAGGGAAGGTGGTGACCCCTGACTCACCTTGCGGCTGGCACCTGGCTGCCCTGACGTCCCTAGACGGGTTCCTCACCCGTACGCCGATCACGTGCCTAAAACCCTGGCTTTCCCTAAGATGAGCCCTAGATAGTGAACAGGGCGGTGGGAACACTAGTCCGCACCACTAGCTCTAAAGGAAAACACCAAGGGGAGGACAGACAATACAGACTCAACATATAATCCCAGGTGGGCGACAACAGGAGACAACAAAAAGCCCAACAGGGATCCGGAGGGTAGCACTCTGGAACAACAACCAGGATTCACAGCTCCAGTGGGTCAGTATAGAAGTCCAGGCAGGAAGCTCTATAACTGGCAACTAGAGAAGTGTGAGAGGAGAATATAAGGAGGTTGGGAGTGGCAGACAAGAAACAGCTGAGGAGGAGAAGCTACGGATCCCTGAGTGAGACAAAAAGGATTGCAAGGCAAACACAGAAAACAATCACTAAGAAACAACGTGATCTTTAGACATAGAGCGCGCAGCCACCCGCTGCGACTTCCTGACCCCGGGTATAACGGAGTCAGACGTGGCTCTTGACACCCTCGTGACAGTTTCAGTCTTTTCTGCACAGATGCAATCAGGTTTTGATGTGAAGAATAACACCCAGCATCTCCTATTGAACCTTTCTACCCCAGGCCAGTTTTCACCTTCCTGCCCAGGCCATTTTTTTGCAAATCTGACATGTGTCACTTTATGTGGTAATAACTTTGAAACACTTTTACTTATCCAGGCCATTCTGAGATTGTTTTCTCGTGACACATTGTACTTCATGACAGTGGTAAATTTGCGTCAGTATATTTTTCCTTTTTTTATAAAAAAAATCCCAAATTTACCAAAAATTTGGAAAAATTTACAATTTTCTAAATTTTCTAAATTTTCTAAGACAGATAGTAATGCCTCATAAAATAATTATCAGTCATCATTCCCAATATGTATGCTTTATGTTGGCATTATTTTGTAAATGTCATTTTATTTTTTTAGGACGTTAGAAGGCTTAGAAGTTTTTCAACAAGATTTCCAAAACCCTTTTTTTAAGCACCAATTCAGTAATAAAGTGATTTTGAGGGGCTTACATAATGGAAACCACCTATAAATGACCCCATTTTAGAAACTACAATCCTCAAATTATTCAAAACTGATGTAACAAACTGTTAACCCTTTAGGTGTTCCACAAAAATTAAAGGAAAATGGAGGAGAAATTTCAAAAACCGTAATTAGACTTACCGGTATTTCTGTTTCCTTGACTACACCATGGCGGCCACAAGTAAAAGATTACCCTTGACCTCTGTGGGCCAGGAAAAAGAGAGAGTTTAAATTGCCCCCACCCCTCCTCACGCTCAGTGTTATTCCTAATTACCAAGGTAGGTGAGCAATATGTTTTTTTTTTATTATTTCTTCATACCCAAACTAGATATGTGAATGTGAATAATGTATCTATAGATACTTTTTTTTTCTTTTTTGGGTGGAGATTTACAGGTGAAACTCGAAATATTAGAATATCGTGCAAAGTTCATATATTTCAGTAATGCAACTTAAAAGGTGAAACTAATATTTGATATAGACTCATTACATGCAAAGAGAGATATTTCAAGTGTTTATTTGTTATAATGTGGATGATTATGGCTTACAGCTTATGAAACCCCAAAGTCACAATCTCAGGTACCCTTTGCGCAGGGCGTATGGATTAATTAGGGTGGGAGGCCGCCTGCAGTACTTTTTGGCCAAATGCTAAATCTGCAGAGGCAGCCGGATTAAGGCGATAATGTTACACGAAGGTGTTGAAACTAGACCACATAGCAGCTTTGCACAACGAAACCCCTCTTTTTTCTGCCCAAGAAGAGGCAATTGCCCTGGTAGAGTGAGCTTTAATACCCCTAGGACAAGGAATGTTTCGAAGGGAGTAACAACAACCTACAGTAGTTCTGATCCAGTGACCTATAAAGGTTTTAGAAAGCTTCCTTCCCCTGTTTCGACCTGCAAACTGAACTAGAAGATTATCGTCTTTCCTAAAGGTCTTAGATGCTTCTAGGTATTGTAGAATTGTATTTCTAACATCAAGGGGATGCAATGCTTCTTCAGCCTCATCCTTTGGAGGGACTGTAAAGGATGGTAAAACGATCTCTTGGTCTCAGTGATAATCTGATACCATCTTGGGGAGGAAGCCTGGATCTAGTCTCAATGTTACACGATCCTCAAAAACCTTCAAGTATGGCTCTCTACAAGAAAGGGCCTGAATTTCACTTATATGTCTAGCAGATGTTATGGCTATCAAGAAAGCAGTTTTGAAGGATAGGTGTTTTATAGAAATCTCTGCTAAGGGAACAAATGGGGGTTTAGACAGACTATTTAGTACAATTTTAAGATCCCACTAAGGAATCCTAGAGCTCAGAGTTGGTCTTAGTCTAGAGGCTGCCCTAACAAATCTCTTTACCCAGCGGTGTTCGGCAAGGCTAGTATCGTAAAATGTGCTTAACACCGATATCTGGAACTTAAGGGTACTCAGTCTTAATCCTAGTTCTAACCCATTTTGCAAGAAATCTAGAGTTTTATTTATGATTGGAGAAGAAGTGTCTGGGTGTTCTTCTTCCAACCAGCTACAGCCATACTAGTGCCGGTGCTGCCGCGCTGCCCACGTGCAGCCTGAACGCTAACTCTCTCTGCTTTATAGGCGATACCTCTGTGCTCTTGCCCCTTGTTGCTCCTGATGAAAGACCCGTTACAGGGTCATTAGAAATGCATCGAGCAGAGCAGGGCTTTAGTTTATGTAGCCAGATTGTAGTTTAGCGGAGGTAGGGTCCTGGCTGATTTAGGTACACACAGATCGCTATTCAACACGGACAAGGACCCTGCATCAATAATAAGGTGGTGACACAGCTGGGATAGTACACTACATAAACCCCAGTTTGGATACAGTCATCATATTGAACAGTGGCACAGTGTGGGCATGAAAGTGAACAAACTCAGTGTACATTGCCTGCACAGCTAAATTTATGTCCATAACACAAGTGGGAGGTAACCATTTATGCTCACACTCACATGCTGCCCACCTACTCTAGCCTTGACAACATATTGATGAGGGGGTATAATTATTAATCTAAAAGATAAAGTTTTTTTTTAAACCGTCCATCCCTACTCAGTGAATCAACCAGCTACAGAACTTCCTCCAGATCTTAAGGTATATGGCTGATGTAACCTTTTTCCTACTTGCTCTGAAAGTGAGAATTACTCTATCTGAGAGACCCTGTCTTCTGAGTAACTCGCTCTCAGGATCCAGACAGCTAGGTTGTAAATCTGTGGTTTTTGATGTTTTATTGGTCATTGAGAAAGAATATCCTCCTGGAAGGGTATTCTCCATGGTTCTTCCAATGCCATACGTTTCAGAGCCGACAACCAGCTTCTTTTCAGCCAGTGAGGAGCTAGTAGGATTACTGTTGTTGGATCCCTCTGGATTTTCTGTATTACTCTGGGGATCAGAGGAAAAGGTGTAAATGCATGAACAAGGTCCCATGTCCATTTTATTGATAGGGTATCTACTGCCCATGGTTTGTCCCTGGGGTCTAGAGAGCAAAACTGATGGACCTGGGCATTCTTTCTGGACACAAACAGGTCTATCTGTGGTAGTCCCCATCTGGAAGAGTTTTCCTGAAAATTGTTCCTGCTTAAAGTCCTTTCTCCTGGATCAACCAAAAGTAATATATGGATACCCACTGAATCGTATAAAATAATATACCAACACAAAATATAATGAAACCAGACACAATTTTATTATAATCACAAAAATACTCACGATTGACAAAACACAAAGTTAAAAACACAATTAAAAAAGACACTAGGGCTGGTGGTGCATGATTGGTGGGTCAGAAGATAAAGTGCAAGCGCAAAGTGCGATCAGCAACAAAAATAAATAGAAAAATCCATATCTTCATCAACAATGATGTAGTCACTGATTTGATCAATGGGAAAAAGGAAAGGGATTTTTTTTTACCAAGACAGTGTATACCACTGAAGTCACATTGTGGCACACAGAGGGCGTATAGTCATACAGTATAAATAACCAGAGCTGGATGAAACTTAATATGAATCACCAGCAATTAGTGATATATAGAGAAAAAAGGGACCAGTGAAGGCAATATTGCAATGTATACTGACCACGATTGAGACCTCAAGCCATCCAGGCACCACCAGTCCACTCCCCAACGCGTGTTTCGCATGCTGCTTTCTCAAGGGAAGTGGCTACAATGGTGTCGACTCTGGGTATATATGGGGAACACACTATGCAAAGCAAATTACATTGGTATTCATGGATTGGCCTAAATCTCCAGTCGTAATAAGTCGATGGATAGGTGGAAGGTTAATAGTCTAGCCCCACTCCACCCATGCACGACCCCCTCTTACCTGTATATAGACTAGTAATGGGCGCCGCTCGTTATATGGCGGATGTATCCCTGCCAAAGTGCCAGCATGTGCGTGCCAGTCCTCCGGTCCGGAAGAGTGGGTTGCGCGACCAGCATCACCACGGAGCGGAGGACATGACATCACACAGCAGAGAATGCGCAGTAGATCAAGTGTGCCGCGGCAGCCCCATTAGGTGAGGGCAACTTGACCAACTATGAGGAGGAGCATAGAAAGGCTTGCAGGGGGCCAGCTGAGCGACTATATACATATAACAGCCACATCTCATGAATTCATAGTCAAACCATATAAATAATTTGATAAGACACATTAAAGATACCATAATTATAGAAAATATAGTGTGTAGATAATTAATAGAACACATAGAAAATAACATGAATCTACTGGTAATATACTCATTGGGAATGGCATGATTATAATATAAACAAAGAAATCAATAATAATAAATAGTATAAAAGGGTAATACAAAGGTAGTAATAATTACTAATAAACGCACCATACCGGAACAGCTCGATAAATTAGAAAGATAAAAATAAGTCACATGATTGGAAAAAATAAGACGAGGGGAAAAAATAAAATTAAAAATTAAAAGACCACGATTGGCAATTTAAAGTGCATGATCGGAACGTAATTAAAAACCAGGCAAGCAAGATGGATGTACTCATAGCACATGCATCAATTGGACATAAAGCCCAATTAGATGAAAAAAAGGAAAGAAGGGACAGTGAAAAACCTGAATCGAAAAATATGCCACAAAACACTAATCAATAAAAGTGAGTTGAAATTGCATCACGAGTTGAATGGTAGTGCAGGTGGATACAATACAATTATAGCAAGATACATGCATTCTCCTGGATGTAAGGAAGTCCGCCTCTAGATTTTCTGATGCCTTTAGGTGAACAGACGTTAAGGAGAGAACATTTGACTCTGCCCAAGAGAATATTTTTCTTGCTACCTCTGCCAGAGGACTAAATCTTGTGCTGCACCGATGTTTTAGGTATGCGACTGTTGTGATATTGTCTAAAAGAATTTTCAGATGTTTGTTTTTATTTAGTAGAGGCCTTTTGTAAGAGCCATGAGGACTGCGTACAGTTCTCTGTAATTTGAGGACCTATTTCTTATGATAATCGGCCAGTCCCCCTGGAAGTAATCAAATAAGAAAACTCCCAGCGGCTGTGTCTTGATGCAGGTAAACCTTTTTTATTCCATTTGTAGGAATGGTCCTATAACCAGGACGCGTTTCGGCGATGTGCCTTTATCAACAGGTGTACGCAAATGTAGTGAGAGCAAGTTATATATACAAAAGGTACCGCTCACAGGGACGGGAGGCCCACGGGGAGTGGCCGCAAGAGGATACAAAACCTCAATGTGAACATAAACAAACATACTAGAATAACAAAAAGCGCTAGGATAAGAGAACCGCCTTACATGTTGTAGCCCCTCAGCCAGATTCGATAGTTGATATACAACAATTTTTTCGCAAAGTGAGGCTGAAAGTCCACTTTGCTGAAGCGGCCACATCTCTTCAGCGTACCGATATTGAGTCGAAGAAGACATGTCTATGTTTAAAAGATCTAGGACTGAGCAATAAGTCCACATTTATGCCACCCAAAATACATCACCAAGTGGAAACATATATACAGCTGGTAACTAAAGAAGTAAGGGAGCATTGTGACAAGAATAAGAATGGTGGACTTTTTATGACACATAACATAACAAGAGAAGAAAAAGAAGCGATTAAGGCCCTCATGAAGAATAATTCTTTAACGATAAAACCTGCTGATAAGGGCGGCTCAATTGTGGTGTTGGATAAGGAGAAATATACAAGTGAGGTCATGAGACAGCTGTCTGATTCTCAAACATACCAACTCCTTGATACAGACCCGGTCTTAAGAATTAAAGAGAACATTACCACTATGGTCAAGTATTTTGAGATAGCTAGAACAATTGACCAAAATATGAGTAGATATCTCATAAATCAGTCACCAATCACCCCGGTGCTATATATACTACCAAAGGTACACAAGACCCTTATAGACCCCCCAGGACACCCAATTGTGTCCTCAGTTGACTCTATTTTAAGTCCATTAGCCATGGTACTAGAGAAGGCCTTAACGCCACTTGTAAAAAACACGAAGTCGTTCTTACTGGACACGCCTCATTTTTTAAGGATTATTAATGATTTGGGTCATGTTCCTGGAGACAGCCTCCTAGTGACTATCGACGTAGTTAGTTTATACACGGAAGGACACAGATAGAAATAGCATTTTACACTATACGAGTGCACATCCCCCATCTTTAAAGAAATCAATACCTAAATTCCAATATCAGTGGGTGAAACGGATTGTCTCGGATCCATCTACACAGAACCAGAGACTTGAAGAAATGACCATAAGATTCAAGAAACGAGGATATCCCCTACTAGCCAGTAGTAGTGTTGACTAATCTGAAATGACAACTAACCCTAGTAAAAGGGACACCTCTAGGGTAGCATTTAAACATACATTTCATCCTTTTAACAAACAGATTGATAATACTGTCAGGAAACATTGGCACCTATTGGGTAAAGCCTATCCAGAGGTTATGGAGTTTAAAAGACCACCTTTAATTTGCAATAGAAAGAACCCTAGCTATAGGGATATGCTAGTTAATGCAAACATACAGTAGGAGGCACCCAATGTATATCACACCAGAGTGTACTGTCAACTCCACGTAATGGCACGTTCCCCTGCCTGCATTGTCTCCAATGTTCGCACATCTTGTATATTTCATCATCCACATACTTGACATTCATTTGAAGTAAAGGGTTTCTTTACATGTGAATCTTCTAATGTTATTTACCTCATTAAATGCCCTTGTGGTCTGCTATACATTGGAGAGACAATGCAGGCAGTGAGACAGAATCAATAAACATAAGTCAACTATCAGAACAAAAAATTTGTTGTTAACTATACCAAATCACTTCGACAAATGTAGACATTCCATAGCTCAGCTGAAGTTCCAGGTTCTGGAACAGGTGACTAGACCACGCAGAGGGGGCGATATTAAGAAAATCCTCTTACAAAGAGAAGCCTTCTGGATCCACACGCTGTATACACTGCACCCTAGAGGCCTAAATAGGGAATATCAGATTATGCATTTGTAACATTTTTATTGATCACAACTGATTTACTGTTTATTTTTTTCGGGCGTCAACTATTTAATTATCTACTACGGGATTAGACTACAACATGTAAGGCGGTTCTCTTATCCTAGCGCTTTTTGTTATTCTAGTATGTTTGTTTATGTTCACATTGATGTTTTGTATCCTCTTGCGGCCACTCCCCTTGTGGGTTGGGCCTTCCGTACCTGTGGGCGGTACCTTTTGTATATATATCTTGCTCTCACTACATTTGGATACACCTGTTGATAAAGGCACATTGCCGAAACGCGTCCTGGTTATAGGACCATCCCTACAAATGGAATAAAAAAGGTTTACCTGCATAGAGACACAGCTGCTGGGAGTTTTCTTATTTGATTATCGCGGAGTACGCTCTTCTCCCGGGCACCTGAGCGAGTGCTGGTTTCTTCATACCCACCCCTGGGAGTAATAACTTCCTATCTTTGCGCCCCAACCTGAAGCGCTGGCATCAGTCACTATTTGGACTTCTTGTATCCTGAGCCAGTCAATGACTATAAGAAGTTTCTCTTTGTTTTTCCACCGGTTCAGGTCTATTTTGACTACCGATGGGATGTGGATTATCCTGTCCAGGGATGAATATTTCTTGTTCCAATTTTTTTGTATCCAATTTTGCAAGGGTCTGGTGTGGGCCTGAACCGATGCAAGATGTTAGAGTACCTAGTAGGCTCATCGCCTTTCAGATGGAGCATTTATAAGGGTTTTGGAACTTTGTTACTTTGTGTTTGAGGGATCTTATCTTGTAATGTGGTAGATAAGTTTTCTGATATACAGAATCTAACTCTACGCCCAGAAACCTTATTCTTGTGGATGAGGTGAGTTTAGATTTCTTTAGGTTTATCAACCAACCCAGCTCTGAAAGGGTGTCCATGAAATCTCTTATTACCCTGGAAGTTTCTTCTTTTGAACCTCCAATTATTAGAAAGTCGTCCAGATAGGGGAGGATATTTAACCCCTTTTTCCGTAGAAATGCCACCATTTCCACCACCAGCTTGGTAAAGGTTCTTGGGGCTGATGAAATGCCGAATGGGAGTGCCACATACTGAAAATGGTGGAGGGAACCCTGGGATCTCTTACCCCAAACCTTAATACTTTCGAGAGGCCTGATGGATTGGAATATGATAGCAGGCGTCTTTTAAATCTATCGATGCCAAAAAGGCGCCCTCTGGAATCAGGGGAATGGTAGAAGCAACTGACTCCATCTTGAACTTCCGGTACATGATTAACCTGTTTAAAGGGAACCTGTCACCGGGATTTTGTGCATAGAGCTGAGGACATGGGCTGCTAGATGGCCGCTAGCACATCCGGAATACCAAGTCCCCATAGCTCTATGTGCTTTTGTTGTGTAAAAAAAACGATTTAGATACATATGCAAATTAACCTGAGATGAGTCCTGTCCCTGACTCATCTCATGTACAGGACTCATCTCAGGTTAATTTGCATATGTATCAAATCGTTTTTTTTCACACAATAAAAGCACACAGAGCTATGGGGACTGGGTATTGCGGATGTGCTAGCGGCCATCTAACAACCCATGTCCTCAGCTCTATACACAAAATCCCGGTGACAGGTTCCCTTTAAGGGTTTTAGATGTATTATTGTGCGGTAAGAATTGTCAGGTTTTTTGACTTGAGAAAAAACCTAGTCCTACTTCAGTATGTGGTACTTTTATTATGACTCCTTATCTGGTTAGGTCCTGTTGTGGGTTGTAATTATGAATTTTTCTGGAGGGGTTGAAGAAAATTCTATCTTGTAACCCTGTACTAAGATTTTTAATGCCCAGGGATTTAACATGTGGAACTTGTAAGGAGACCGCAGCACTCACTTGTCTTCTATGATCCAAACTTTATTAACCAACTAAGCCCTCATGCACATGACCGTTGTTTGGGTCTGCATCCGAGCCGCCGTTTTGGCGGCTCGGATGAGGACCCATTCACACTCTGTGTGCTGTCCGCATCCGTGGCTCCGTTCCGCGGCCCCACTAAAAAAATATAACATGTCCTAAGCGCGGACATTAATAGGCATTTATATTGCTGGCGTCCGTTCCGTTCCGCAAATTGCGGAAGGCAACACAGGCGGACCGCAAAAAAAAAAGAAAAACGCCACGGCCGTGTGCATGAGGCCTTAGTGCGACGTTTCAACCGTCATGGTCTTTTTCAATCAAGTGAGTGCTGCGGTCTCCTTACAAGTTCTACGTATTGTTCGGGGAGCTTCAGACTGACACCCAACACCGCTGGCACCACCACTAAAAGGTTGTATTTACCTTATTTTTCGATCATTGTGCTGCTACACAAAAATATTTTTTCTTTTCATGGATTTGATATGATTAGTTCCCATCTTTCTAGAAAATTCTTCAACCTTCCTCCCACTCTGGAGTCATGGGGATAAACCCCTACCTTTGCCTCCCTTACTGTAGCTCCAACGACCTGTCTTATCCTTCTCTCTATAGGGTCTAGACTGGGAAGAAAATAGACGAAAATGTCTCTTTCTAGTTTATTTTTCTTCCGGAAACCTCTTCTTTCTGTCCGCAGATTTTTCCAGTATTTTATCTAACACTGGCCAAAATACAAATTCACCTGAGAAGGCAATTGAACATAATTTGGCCTTAGGGTACTTTTCACACTAGCGGCAGGACGGATCCGACAGGCTTTTTCACCCTGTCGGATCCGTCCTTCCGCTATTTCACCGTGCCGTCCCTATTGACTATAATGGGGACGGGGCGAAGCTCTGGCGCAGCACGGCGAGAGGCCGCCGGACTAAAAGTACTGCATGTCCGACTTTTTAGTCCGGCGGCCTGTCACTGCCGTGCTGCGCCGGAGCTCCACCCCCATCCCCATTATAGTCAATGGGGATGTGGCGGCAGTCCAGCGAAATAGCGGTAGGACTGATCCGACAGGGTGAACAGCCTGTCCTGCTGCTAGTGTGAAAGTACCCTTAGAGTCCTTGTCCCCCGACCAGGCTTTCATCCACAAGGCTCTTCTAGCTGCGCTAGACAAAGCTGCGTCTTTGGCGGAAAAACAAACCAACTTAGCCGATGCGTCAGCCAGAAAAGCAGTTGCAGACTTTAATAGTTGAATAGAATTTATAATGTCTTCCCTGGGAGTTTTATTTTTTAAATGTTCATTTAATTCTGATAACCAGAAATACATAGTTCTGGCTACCGCTGTGGCTGCAATATTAGTCTTGATGCCAAACATTGCAGCTTCCCAAGATTTCCTTAGCAGGGAGTCTACTTTGCGTTCCATCGTATGTATTAACTCTGAAGAATCTTCAAACGGTAAGGCCGTCTTTTTAACTACCTTTGCTACCTGAATGTCGATTTTGGGGATCTCATCAAATATCTTACATTCGGCTGAATCAAATCTTAATCTATTCCTGAATTCCTTTGATACCCCCTAGTCTCATTCAGGTTCGATCAACTCATCCAGGATCATATCCTTAATGTTTTTATTGATGGGAAATACGTTAGATTTTTTTAGCTCATAATCTCCAAAACATTTCATCCTGTACTGTATGTGGTTTGGGAGTATCCTCTATACCCATAGTGGACCTTATGGCTTTAAGTAACTCTTCCATCTCATCAGAGGAGAAGAAGTATTTCTTGTCATCTTCAACAATTTCACCCTCAGACATGAGATCTTCCTCAAAACCTCATCTGGAGGTAGAGGCATCCTCATCAATGTCCTCTGGCTTAGAGGATTAAACTGATAATTTGGGTCTCGGGATGGGACTAGGGGCTCTGAGCGAGGCCATGGAAGATTTGATCTCCTCCTGGATAAAAGCTTTAAAAGATAGATGGTTGCTCTTCCTTCAGTACATCCGATATGCAGACTTTACATAATTTCTTTTTGTAGTTATCCGGAAGTCTCTTGGCACAAGTAGCGCACTTTAGAGGTCTGGATTTAGACTTTCTTTAGCTCCCTAAGGAACAGAGAGGAGCAACCAAATATCACATAGTGAAACATAGATACACAATATAAAATGAACAGGTATCAGTGGCCTCCTGATGGGATGCTGGAGCTTCCTGTGTTGACATGGTGGCGGTGATGCTGCCAGCATCTAATGTCAACCTTGTGTGCCGTAGCTGCGCCACACAGCACTTGTGCTTCCCACGTGACTACTGGCATCCACGGTCTGCTTCCTGAATGCTGTGGAAGCCGGGTCGCGATAAGGATGCAGCGCAGGCCACTGCATGAGCCGGAGCGAGTGCCCCATGAGACCCGAACTGAAATGGAAGCGCAGGCCCCAGCATGAGCCGGAGCAAGCATCCATGTTGCCCCCGCTGCCCAGCCTTAGCCCCTGCCACGGGAGAGCAGCAGGGGAAGATGAAGGTAAAATCTTCACCTCCCAAAGAGAGGCGTCTGCCTGCTGACCACGTAGGGGCAGGAAAAACACTGAGGGTGAGGAGGGGTGGAGGCAATTTTAACTCTCTCTGTCTATTTCCTGCCACACAGAGGTCAAGGGTCACCTCTCACTTGAGGTCGTCGTAGTCGATGAGATGGAAATTTCATTTTTTTATGCAGATTTTTCATGTGAATCAATTTTTTCTTGCAACACAGCAAGGGTCAACAGCAAACTAAACCTCAATATCCATTACTCTGATTCTGCAGTTTACAGAAATACCCCATATGTGGAGGTAAACTACTCTATGGGCACGTGGTCAGAAGGAAAGGAGCACCATATGGATTTTGTAGGCAGATTTTGCTAGAATGGTTTTTGGGCACCATTTTGTATTTGAAGAGACCCTGAAGTACCCCTACAGTGGAAACCCTCAAAAAGTGACCCCATTTTGGAAACTACACCCTTCAAAGAATATATTAAGGGTGGTACTGAGCACTTTGACCCCCCTAAGCATTTTACGGAATTTGAAAACACTTGGCTGTGAAAATGAAAAGTTTAATTTCTTCCAATAAAATGTTGCTTTAGCCCCAAATTTTTCATTTTCACAAGGGGTAACAGGAGAAAAAGAACCTCATAATTTGTTACCTATTTTCTCCTGAATATGGCAACACTCCATATGTGGTTGTAAACTGCTGTGGGGGCACATGCCAGGACAATGGAAGAAGCGCCATATGGCTTTTACAGTGCAGATTTTGATGGATTGGTTTATGGGCACCTTTGGTTATTTTTTGAGTGATTGTCTTATGTGGGGTCAAATTTTTTGTGGGATGAGGTAACCTTTTCATTGGTACCATTTTAGGGAACATAAGACTTTTTGATTACTTGGTAATTTTTTACAGTATTCACCTGAGGGTGCATATCATGTGATATTTTTATAGAGCAGGTTGTTACAGACACGATGATACCCAATGTGTGTATCAATTTTATTTTTGTTAGGTTTTACACAGTAAATGCATTTTTGAACAGAATGAAATCTTGTTTTTGTGTTGCCATTTTCTGACTGCCCTATTATTTTTATTTTTTTTCTGGCGATTTACTTAGGTAGGGTCTCATTTTTTGGGGATGAGATGGCGGTTTGATTGGTACCATTTTGGGGCACATAATTTTTGATCACTTGGTGTTACACTTTTTGTGAGGCAAGATTTTTATTTTTTTACATAATTCAACTTGTGATATTTTTATATAGCAGGTTGTTACGGATGCAGCGATACTTAATATGTCTATCATTTATATTTTTGTTAAGTTTTACACAGTAAATGCATTTTTGATGAGAATTAAATCTTGTTTTTATGTTGCCATTTTTTGTTTATTTACGGAATTCACCTGACAGGGTAGATCATGTGATATTATTATAGAGTCGGTCTTTTTTTTCAATTTTTTTTATTACTTAATTTTGGGAAAAGAATGCTTTTTTTTTTACTCTAAACTTTATTTTTTAACTTTTAACTTTAACTTTCTTAAACTTTTTTTTTTCACAACTTTTGGGGGTCTGATCCCCTGTACAATGCATTACAATACTTCTGTATTGTACAGGCTTACATGGAAAGCAGTCCCGATGCCTGTTGAAGGCATTGGGCTGCCTTCCCTGCCATTAGGTCCCAGTCACAGAAGCGCAGGGAGCCAATGGGGACAGGGAGGGAGCTCCCTCTCTCCACACACCCCGTGGTCAGTGCTGTCAGCGCTGACCACGGCATAGTGAGGGCTAATGCGTCGGCATCTGGGTTTTCACCGATGCAGATGCATACAGCAGGGGTCCGGCTAACGGGAACAGCCAGTCCCCTGCAGCTGATCGGGTGGGCACAGCTCTTGCACCCGACTGATCAACGTGCCATACCATTACGGCGCTGGTCGGGAAGTCACTTCCCACAGAGCCGTACTATTACAGCGCTGGTCGGGAAGGGGTTAATCACTGGTAAAAAAAAAAACACATTGCATTCTGATGTCTTCCGTTTTTTACACAAGTCCCGTTTACTTCTATGGAGCCAGAGCTGCGTGAAAAATGCACAATATAGAACACGCTGCGATCTTCCCTGAATGCAAAGATTAGCTGTGACAAAGTGTTCATGTGCACAGGCCCATTGAAATGAGTGGGTCAGGATTCAGTCCGTTCACAACATGCATCGCACCTGGACAGAAAACTCGCTCATGTGAAAGATGCTTTTGGTGACATGTAAAAAGCACAGCTTCTTGCTAGCATGAATGACTCTGATCCAGAGAACAGATGGTTCCCCAAGTACCCTAGGTTAAAGGGGTTATCCCACGAAAAATATTCTAGTTTTCAAACCAGCACCTGGATCCAAATACTTTTGTAATTGCATGCAAATAAAAATGTATTATAGCTACTGAGTTATTCAATGAAATCTATCTGTATAGGGCCACCTGCAGTCTGCTCCTTTTGTAATTTCTCTGTCCTGTTTACCGAGAAGGAAACATGCTCAGTTCCAGCCTTCAAATGCGACCAACTGCAGCAGAAAGGACACAACCCCATTCATTGTTCTGCTAAATGTATTTCCTATACATTTAGCAGAACAATAGGAACAATGAATGGGGAGAGCTCTGGATCCATGAGGTACAGGGCTGGTTCTAGCTTTGTTAGAAAGAGGTTGTCATGTATTATATGATGTCTGATGTTCATCTCTTTATATCACGGGTGTCAAACACAAGGCCCGCCAGACCTCGTCATGTGGCCCGCGTAGCCGCCGCCGGCCGCCAGCCTTCACCTTTTATTATCACTTCCTGCAGGCGGTCCCCGCTCCTCCCGGCTCCTGTATCGGGTGTATCAGCTGTGAGGGAGAAGGGGCTGGGGGCCGGCGTCTGCTTTTATAATGACAGCGGGACCCGTGCAGTGACTATTCTACTACACGGGCCCCGCTCACTGTATAATCGTATCTCTAATAGTTAATGGTTACCGTATGTATATAATCGCATAAGGAGCGCTGTGTATTACCGGTACTTACAACTACAAGCGCTCGCCGAGAGGAGGGAGGAGGCAGGCCGGGAGGACGGGCGCTGGCAGCGTGAGTCATACGTCACGCGCCTGCACCGCCCACTTTATGAATGAAGCAGGCGGCGTGGGCGCATGACGTATGACTCACGCTGCCAGCGCCCGTCCTGCCTCCTCCCTCAACTCGGCGAGCGCTTTTAGTTGTAAGTACCGGTAATACACAGCGCTCCTTATGCGATTATATACATACGGTAACCATTAACTATTAGAGATACGATTATACAGTGAGCGGGGCCCGTGTAGTAGAATAAGTCACTGCATGGGCCCCGCTGTCATTATAAAAGCAGATGCCGGCCCCTAGCCCGTGTATTGAGGGTCATTCACTACAGGGACACTTATGGAGGGGATCTGTGGATGACACATAGCATAAGATGCTATATATGTATGTGTCATCCACAGATCCCCCATAAGAGCCACCCACAGATCCCCCATAACAGTGCGTCACCCACAGATCCCCCATAACAGTGCCACCCACAGACCACAATTAGTTCAAAACCCACCAAAAGCACACCTTTTGGTTCAAAATATTTTTTTTCTTATTTTCCTCAAAAACCTAGGTGCGTCTTATGGGCCGGTGCGTCTTATAGGGCAAAAAATACGGTAACCCTTACAGTTCTGGAATGTGTTATCCAACACATTCCAGAACTGTAAGGGTTACATAGCATCATAAATCAGTATAATGCTATGTGACCCCAGTCAGCGCTTGCAGGTCAAGCTTTCAGAGCTAGTTATTACTTACATTATTACAAAAAACAGTAATAATTGAATGCAGTGACAATTTATGATAATAAAGAGTGCACACATAGTCCTACAGATACAACCGGCCCTTTGAGGGTGACCAAACTGCTGATGCGGCCCCCGATGAATTTGCGTTTGACACCCCTGCTTTATATAGAGTAGCAGTGCGCATATCAGATCCACCACTCTATTTTCTTCAGTCTGTCGTAGAAATAGAAGTGACTGGAGTAGGGGATCAATATGTGCAGTGTAACTTGCGACAGAGGACTCTGAAAGCCTCCATTCTCAGAGACGTTTATCACCGATGCCGTCAGTTGTAAAAATAAAGCTGAAATCCTGCTTAATATCCAGGATGACAGATTACTCTTATTCTAGCCGTTTACCCCTTAGCTGCTTTTTTTCTTGCATTTGGACCAGAAAGTAGAGCGAGATACGGGGAAAGGAGCAGAGAGCAGTCAGTATTGGCAGTATAATGTGTAGAGTGCATGCCGGGGGCAGGCAGCACGGGATTCATGTGAGGAACAGCTTGAGCCAATAGCTGCGGAGCAGGAAATGTTGTAGAAGATGGATTCATTTTGGCAACTTCTCCTGTACATCCCCGTAACCGGTAGCCAGTTTATCTTCTGTAGTGCTTAAGAAATGCAACTTAAATGTATTAAAAAATCTGATCTCCCCCTTTAAAGAGGACGTCGCCTCGAAATGGAGATCAATCTGCAGGCAGCCTGTTATAGAGCAGGAGCCGAGCAGATTGATATATTGTTTTGTGGGAAAAGATTCAGCAGAACTTGTAGTTTATACATTTATCTCTGCTCTTTCTATAGTTAAAGGGGTGGTCAAACCCCTGGTGGTGGTCATATTTACCTGGTCCCTGCCTCTGGGTTCTGGCTCCAGACTAACTGTGGCTCTGCAGCTCCCTGGTGTGCAGGGGGCACATGACTACTGCAGTCAATCGCATCGGTCATGTTTCCGTTGTGTGGCACGCCACTGGGTCATGTGACCTCGCCAACAGGATGTTGATGCGAGTGCACCCTGGAGGTGCAGAGCCAGCGATGGAGCAAGAACCCAGCGGCAGGGACAAGATAAGTATGATAACCACCGCGGCTCCGGGCACTCTGTGGGATCTGAAAGAAAACGCTAGACTGCCCCCATGTACAGCTATCAAAGAATGGCTGCTACCTCCGTATACACATTCATTGCTGCAATTGCTCTCCTAGATGTATTGCAAGGTGGCAGCTCGGGAAAGGGTCCTGTCTGACACAACCAATGTCAGTTGTAGGATGTAACTGAGCATGTGCGTCCACCTCTGTGAAGTGGACACAGAAATTACAAAAGGAGCAAACAGCTGGTGGCCCTATACAGAAGGGATTTCATTGAATAACTCAGTGGCTATACTAAATGTTTACTACATGCAATTACAACCGTGTTCAGATCCAGGTGCTGGTTTGAAAACTGCAGAATAATTTTTAGAGAGAGAACACCTTTAACCACTTCAGCCCCGCTAGGTGAAACCCCCTTCATGACCAGGCCACTTTTTACACTTCTGCACTACACTACTTTCACCGTTTATCGCTCGGTCATGCAACTTACCACCCAAATGAATTTTACCTCCTTTTCTTCTCACTAATAGAGCTTTCATTTTGTGGTATTTTATTGCTGCTGACATTTTTACTTTTTTTGTTATTAATCAAAATGTAACGATTTTTTTGCAAAAAAATGACATTTTTCACTTTCAGCTGTGAAATTTTGCAAAAAAAACGACATCCATATATAAATTTTTCGCTAAATTTATAGTTCTACATATCTTTGATAAAAAAAAAATGTTTGGGCAAAAAAAAAAATGGTTTGGGTAAAAGTTATAGCATTTACAAACTATGGTACAAAAATGTGAATTTCCGCTTTTTGAAACGGCTCTGATTTTCTGAGCACCTGTCATGTTTCCTGAGGTTCTACAATGCCCAGACAGTACAAACACCCCACAAATGACCCAATTTCGGAAAGTAGACACCCTAAGGTATTCGCTGATGGGCATAGTGAGTTCATAGAACTTTTTATTTTTTGTCACAAGTTAGCGGAAAATGATGATTTTTTTTTTTTTTTTTTTTCTTACAAAGTCTCATATTGCACTAACTTGTGACAAAAAATAAAAAATTCTAGGAACTCGCCATGCCCCTCACGGAATACCTTGGGGTGTCTTCTTTCCAAAATGGGGTCACTTGTGGCGTAGTTATACTGCCCTGGCAATTTAGGGGCCCATATGTGTGAGAAGTACTTTGCAATCAAAATCTGTAAAAAATGACCGGTGAAATCCGAAAGGTGCACTTTGGAATATGTGCCCCTTTGCCCACCTTGGCATCAAAAAAGTGTCACACATCTGGTATCGACGCACTCAGGAGAAGTTGGGGAATGTGTTTTGGGGTGTCATTTTACATATACCCATGCTGGGTGAGAGAAATATCTTGGCAAACGACAACTTTTCCCATTTTTTTATACAAAGTTGGCATTTGACCAAGATATTTTTCTCACCCAGCATGGGTATATGTAAAATGACACCCCAAAACACATTCCCCAACTTCTCCTGAGTACGGCGATACCAGATGTGTCACACTTTTTTGCTGCCAAGGTGGGCAAAGGGGCACATATTCCAAAGTGCACCTTTCGGATTTTGCAGGCCATTTTTTACACATTTTGATTGCAAAGTTCTTCTCACACATATGGGCCCCTAAATTGCCAGGGCAGTATAACTACGCCACAAGTGACCCCATTTTGGAAAGAAGACACCCTAAGGTATTCCGTGAGGGGCACTGCGAGTTCCTAGAATTTTTTTTTTTTTGTCACAAGTTAGCGGAAAATGATGATGATTTTTTTTTGTTTTTTTTTCCTTACAAAGTCTCATATTCCACTAACTTGCGACAAAAAATAAAAAATTCTAGGAACTCACCATGCCCCTCACAGAATACCTTGGGGTGTCTTCTTTCCAAAATGGGGTCACTTGTGGGGTAGTTATACTGCCCTGGCAATTTAGGGGCCCAAATGTGTAAGAAGTACTTTGCAATCAAAATGTGTAAAAAATGGCCTGCAAAATCCGAAAGGTGCACTTTGGAATATGTGCCCCTTTGCCCACCTTGGCATCAAAAAAGTGTCACACATCTGGTATCGCCGTACTCAGGAGAAGTTGGGGAATGTGTTTTGGGGTGCCATTTTACATATACCCATGCTGGGTGAGAGAAATATGTTGGCAAAAGACAACTTTTCCCATTTTTTTATACAAAGTTGGCATTTGACCAAGATATTTATCTCACCCAGCATGGGTATATGTAAAATGACACCCCAAAACACATTCCCCAACTTCTTCTGAGTACGGCGATACCAGATGTGTCACACTTTTTTGCAGCCTAGATGCGCAAAGGTGCCCAAATTCCTTTTAGGAGGGCATTTTTAGACATTTGGATCCCAGACTTCTCACGCTTTAGGGCCCCTAAAAAGCCAGGGCAGTATAAATACCCCACATGTGACCCCACTTTGGAAAGAAGACACCCCAAGGTATCCAATGAGGGGCCTGGCAAGTTCATAGAAATTTTTTTTTTTTTCGCATAAGTTAGCGGAAATTGATTTTTTTTAGTTTTTTCTCACAAAGTCTCACTTTCCGCTAACTTAGGACAAAAATTTAAATCTTTCATGGACTCAATATGCCCCTCAGCAAATACCTTGGGGTGTCTTCTTTCCAAAATGGGGTCAGTTGTGGGGTGTTTGTACTGCCCTGGCATTTGAGGGTCTCCGCAATCATTACATGTATGGCCAGCATTAGGAGTTTCTGCTATTCTCCTTATATTGAGCATACAGGTAATGAGATTTTTTTTTCCGTTCAGCCTCTGGGCTGAAAGAAAAAAATGAACGGCACAGATTTCTTCATTCGCATCGATCAATGTGGATGAAAAAATCTCTGCCAAAAAAAAAAAATGGAGGGGAAAGGCGTCTGCCAGGACATAGGAGCTCCGCCCTACATCCATACCCACTTAGCTCGTATGCCCTGGCAAACCAGATTTCTCCATTCACATCAATCGATGTGGATGAATAAATCATTGCCGGGATTATTATATATATATATATATATATATATATATATATATATATATATATATATACACAAAGTGTTTGCCAAAGCATAGGAACGCCGCCTCCTCCTCAGCTCGTATGCCTCGGCAAACGTATCTGTCACTGCAGAGGAGAAAATCCCGTCTTGCAGCGCCGCATACACCGACTTGCGTGTAATCTGACAGCAGCGCAATGCTTCTGTCAGAATGCACATCGGTGCTGCAGCTAGTAGATCGGTTGGTCCACCTGTAAGGTAAAAAAACAAAAAAAAAAAAAAAAAAAGAAAAAACCAGGCCACAACGCAATAATTTTATTAACTTTGGAACAGAACATGTAACTTTAACTTTTGGAACTAAACATTAACCTGTTTGCTTACCTGTTTTTTTTTTTTGTTTTTTTACCTTTATAGAACAAACCTCTCCTTTCCCCATGGGTCAATGTGCAAAGCGCAAATCGCCCAAAGATGTGGCGAAGTGCGTTATGCACTTTGTCCCATGTGAAAGGAGACGTTTGCAGCAGCAGTGAGTGAATAGGCCCTAATAGCCCTGTGTGCCTGTCCTGGTGAGATGATCCCTATGCTAATAGTGTACCTGTGAGTGGTACTTCCGGAAACACTCTCCAAAGCATAGGGCAGGGTGGTCCGGACAGTCAGGACAGAAATAGCGGGTGTCACGCCTTATTCCACTCCTGCTACAGACACGACATCTTTTTCGGGGTGACTGTTGGGTTGAGGTACCAGGAACGACATTGGGGAAATGTCGCTCGTGTAGACGGCTAACTACACTGGTGGTTGGGGCCACGGAACCTCCTGGATACAGGAGGTTCTCGATGATCTCTTCCTGAAATTTGAGGAAGGATCCAGTTCTCCCAGCCTTACTGTAGAGAACAAAACTATTGTACAGAGCCAATTGAATTAAATATACAGACACCTTCTTATACCAGCGTCTGGTGCGTCGGGAAACTAAATACGGAGACAACATCTGGTCATTGAAGTCCACCACTCCCATGTGGAGGTTATAGTCGTGGACTGAGAGGGGCTTTTCAATGACACGGGTTGCTCGCTCAATTTGTATTGTCGTGTCTGCGTGAATGGAGGAGAGCATGTAAACGTCACGCTTGTCTCTCCATTTCACCGCGAGCAGTTCTTCGTTACACAGTGCGGCCCTCTGCCCCCTTGCAAGACGGGTGGTAACGAGCCGTTGGGGGAAGCCCGCGCGACTAGTTCGCGCGGTACCACAGGCGCCAATCCGTTCTAGAAACAAATGCCTAAAGAGGGCCACACTTGTGTAAAAATTGTCCACATAAAGATGGTACCCCTTGCCGAATAAGGGTGACACCAAGTCCCAAACTGTCTTCCCACTGCTCCCCAGGTAGTCAGGGCAACCGACCGGCTCCAGGGTCTGATCTTTTCCCTCATAGACCCGAAATTTGTGGGTATAGCCTGTGGCCCTTTCACAGAGCTTATACAATTTGACCCCATACCGGGCGCGCTTGCTTGGGATGTATTGTTTGAAGCCAAGGCGCCCGGTAAAATGTATCAGGGACTCGTCTATGCAGATGTTTTGCTCTGGGGTATAAATATCTGCAAATTTCTGGTTGAAATGGTCTATGAGGGGCCGAATTTTGTGGAGCCGGTCAAAAGCAGGGTGGCCCCTGGGACGGGAGGCGGTGTTGTCACTAAAGTGCAGGAACCGCAGGATGGCCTCAAAACGTGCCCTGGACATGGCAGCAGAGAACATGGGTATGTGATGAATCGGGTTCGTGGACCAATATGACCGCAATTCATGCTTTTTTGTCAGGCCCATGTTGAGGAGGAGGCCCAGAAAAGTTTTAAGTTCGGAAACTTGGACTGGTTTCCACCGGAAAGGCTGGGCATAAAAGCTTCCCGGGTTAGCGGTGATAAATTGTGTGGCATATCTGTTTGTTTCGGCCACAACTAAGTCTAAAAGCTCCGCAGTCAAGAACAGCTCAAAAAATCCCAGGGCCGAACCGATCTGAGCCGTCTCAACCCGAACTCCAGACTGGGCAGTGAAAGGGAAAACTACAGGTGCGGCTGAAGTTGGGGACTGCCAATCAGGGTTTGCCAGCACCTCTGGGATTCTAGGGGCTCTACGGGCACGTCTTTGCGGTGGCTGCGACGGGGTGACTACTGCACGTGCCACCGTACCAGCTTCAACTGCCCTTCTGGTGCTCGCTACTTCACCAGGTTGTACGGCAGTGCTGGTACTAGGTCCAGGGAGGGCTGGGCTGCTGGTGTATGCCTCACCACGTAATCCGACAGCACCAGCCCCACTCTGCTGCTCTTGAAGCGGATCCTGCGCAACCTGCGGTCTAGCGACACGGGGCCGGGTACGCCTGGTGGTATCAGGGACCTCAGCCTCCTCGTCCGAACTTTGGGTCAGAGAGCCACTGCTTTCTACAGGTTCGTATTCTGACCCGCTGGATTCATCAGATGAGGGTTCCCACTCCTCATCCGACTGGGTCAGAAGCCTGTAGGCCTCTTCAGAGGAATACCCCCTGTTAGACATGTGGGCAACTAAATTTAGGGGTATTCCCTGAGACTACCCAAGAAAAAAAAAGCAAGCCTGTCTTACAAAGGGGAGGCTAGCAAAGTACCGGAGGCCGCTGCGGTTGATAAAAAATATCAAAACAGATTTTTTTATCGCCGCAGTGCGTGTAAAGTGAATGTGCAGTGATCAAAAAAAAAATTTTTTTTTGTCACTGCGGTGGGGCGGGTGTGGGCGAACGCACGTGTGGGCGACCGATCAGGCCTGATCGGGCAAACACTGCGTTTTGGGTGGAGGGTGAACTAAAGTGACACTAAGGCTGAGTTCACACGGGCGAGATTTCCGCGCGGGTGCAATGCGGTAGGTGAACGTATTGCACCCGCACTGAATCCGGCACCATTCATTTCTATGGGGCTGTGCACATGAGCGATTTTTTTCACGCATCACTTCTGCAATGCTTTAAAATCGCAGCATGCTCTATATTCTGCGTTTGTAACGCAGGACAGGCCCCATAGAAATGAATGGGGCTGAGTGAAAATCGCAAGCATCCGCAAGCAAGTGCGGATGCGGTGCGATTTTCACTCATGGTTGCTAGGTGACAGTCTATTCACTGTATTATTTTCTCTTATAACATGGTTATAAGGGAAAATAATAGCATTCTGAATACAGAATGCTTAGTACAAGGGCAATTGAGGGTTAAAAAAATAAAAAATAAATTAACTCACCTTGTCCTCTTCATCGCGCAGTTCCCGGTCTCTTCTGATGAGCTGTCGGCTAAAGGACCTTTGGTGACGTCAGATCACATGCTCCAATCACATGGTACATCACCACGGTGATGTACCATGTGATTGGAGCATGTGATCTGACGTCACCAAAGGTCCTTTAGCCGACAGCTCATCAGAAGAGACCGGGAACTGCGCGATGAAGAGGACAAGGTGAGTTAATTTATTTTTTATTTTTTTAACCCTCAATTGCCCTTGTACTAAGCATTCTGTATTCAGAATGCTATTATTTTCCCTTATAACCATGTTATAAGGGAAAATAATACAATCTACACTACAACTAACCCAAACCTGAACTTCTGTGAAGAAGTTCGGGTCTGGGTACCACAGTCGGTTTTTTATCACGCGAGTGCAAAACACATTGCACCCGCGTGATAAACACTGAACATCGGAACGCAATCGCAGTCAAAACTGACTGCAATTGCGTACCCAATCGCGCGGGTTTGCCGCAATACACCGGGACGCATCCGGACCTAATCCGGACACGCCCGTGTGAACCCAGCCTAATACAATTATAGATCTGACCGTGATCAGTTTTGATCACTTCCAGATACTATAAAAGTACAAATGCTGATTAGCGATACGCTAATCAGCGAATAACGGACTGCGGTGCGGTGGGCTGGGCGCTAACTGATCGCTAACTACCTAACCAAGGGACCTAAACTATACCTAAAACCTAACGGTCAATAACAGTGAAAAAAAAAAGTGACAGTTTGCACTGATCACTTTTTTCTTTTCACTTGTGATTGACAGGGGTGATCAAAGGGTTAATTGGGGTTCAGGGGGGTGATCAGGGGCTATAGTGTAGTGTTTGGTGTACTCACTGTGAAGCCTGCTCCTCTGCTGGATCCAACCGACGAAAAGAACCAGCAGAGGAGCAGGCAGCCATATAACAGATCATATTTACAAATATGATCTGCTATCTGGCACTTTGATTGGATTTTTTAAAAATCAGCAACCTGCCAGCCACGATCATTGGCTGGCAGGTTGCTGACGAAATACTGCTGTGCGAAATGCCGGCGCGAACTGCGCATGCGCGCGCGCATATTCGCGTCATCTCGCGTCTCGCGAGATGACGCGTATATGCGTGACTGTGCGCAGCGCTGCCACCTCCGGAACGCACATGTGCGTTAGGCGGTCCGGAGGTGGTTAAAGAAATAAATTTTCAAATTTTACAGAATCTTCTCCCATAAAACTATATATGAATCTGTTCAGCTTCTCCTGCTCTCAACATGCTGCCTGCACATCACACTGCAATTCGTGGAGACAGGTTCGCTTTAAAGTTAGAAAACATTGGCACACATTTACAAAGGAAGGGAAGGACCCAAAATAGATGCAGGGTCGGTTTCAAAAAGGGGGATCAGGATAGATACCATTTACCACTGCGAAACCTGCCCTGTGCATGCAGGAGTGTTTTCGAATCTACCACACATCCATGGATTATTAATTTAATCCTTTATGCTCCCTGTACTATTTCTACTTTATATCTCTGAAAGTGGCAAAGTGAAAAATGTGGGTGTAAAGCCATTTTTTTATGAAAAAAAAACTTACATACATGTCATTACCACAGAACTACTGGCTAGAAAGTCAACAGTCTACTGTATTAAACAGTTTAAAGGGACTCTGTCACCACTTTCTAACCCCCACTTTTAAAACTATAGTTCTGTCCATGGAGCCCCTGTGATTACAATGGTGTTGTTATATGCGAAATCCGCAGGCTCGTTTTGATAAAAAAAAAACTTTTATCTAACCTGTCACTCATGAGGATAAGGTGCCCAGGGCGTTTCTCCTGGTCTGAACATGCCGCCCGCCGCCGTTGGTGCCCAGCTCCTCCTCTGCCTTGAATTAGCGCCGCCTGAATGTGAAGAAATAAGCCTCCGGCTCTCCCTCAGTCCCCCCTCCTTCTTTTCTAAGATCCCGTGCGTGCGGCAGTGTTCGCGTTATCGGGAGGTTGAGCGAACTGCGCATGCGCACTTCGCTCAATGAGGCTGAATCGAAAAGTCCGCACGGGCGCATCAGGCACAGGCCTGTGCGCACGCGCGGAATTTTAGAAAAGGAGGGGGGACTGAGGGAGAGCCGGAGGCGTATTTCTTCACATTCAGGCGGCGCTGAAAGGATCAGAGGAGGAGCTGGGCACCAACGGCGGCGGCGGGCGGCATGTTCAGACCAGGAGAAACGCCCTGGGCACCTTATCCTCATGATTGACAGGTTAGATAAAAGTTTTTTTTTATCAAAACGAGACGGCAGATTTCGCATATAACAACACCATTGTAATCACAGGGGCTCCATGGACAGAACTATAGTTTTAAAAGTGGGGGTTAGAAAGTGGTGACAGAGTCCCTTTAAGCAAAAACACAAACGCAATGAAAACAAAGTTTAATTTTATTTTTTTATCCAGTGGCTGGATAGTAGCAGCAGGCATAAACATCAGGAACAGGAACTTTACCAGTTCAAAAATGCAAACCACATTATTTGGTTGTTTTAGAACAAAAACAAAGCTTATCTATATGAACCAAAAATAAAATCTGTAAAACCTAGAAATGGTTTATATTAATCTTGGAATGTAGTTCTAGCAAATGCAATTTAAAATCAATTCAATGTAGAGTTCTAAGGAAGAGAATTGCCTCTGCCAGATCCTCTTTCATAGAGGCTCTTAAATCAGACTATTATTTTTAGAGCTGAAAATAATCTTTCAGCACTGACTTGGGTGGGTGGCATTGCAGTAACAATTCTGGCCACATCACTAATGATCTCTGGATAAACAAGGATGGCTTCTTCTACAGTAAGTTTTGATGAGCGATCATACTTTTCAACTTCTTTTAGTACTTTAAAAAACATATTTACTTAATCAGTTATCAGTGAGGCTAGGTTAACACAATGGAAAGCAAGTATTGCCGCTCCTTAACTGTGCGTTGCGTTCCATATAGTGACGCTTATGAAAAGCATGCTTCTTCATGGTCACTTAACGTGTTTGTTTTGCAGTAACGTGACGCACTGAATGCATTGGCCTTTATTCTTGCAGTAGATAAGTAATTATAACTTTTTGTGAATTGGGACATTTAAACTTGCTTTATTTATTTACTCCAATTTAAATTTAGTAGGAGTCGGTTCATTTTTGCCGACTCCGACTCCAGGTACCCAAAGCCTTCTAATTTGCCCAAAAAATTAAATGTGATTTTCAAAATGATCCAAACAAAGTAGACATATGGGAAATGTGAAGCAATAACTATTTTTGGGGCTATTACCATTTTAAAAGTAGAAAAATTTAAGTTTGCAAATTATTTTTAAATTTGGTATTTTTTTTATAAATAAAAATGAAATTTGACTCAATTTTACCAGTGTCATGAAGTACAATATGTGACAAGAAAACAATCTCAGAATGGCCTGGATAAGTAAAAGCGTTTTAAAGTCATCAACACATAAAGTGACACATGTCAGATTTGCTAAAAAAAAAAAAGGGCCTGGTCCTTAAGGTGAAAAATGGCAGGGTCCTGAAGGGGTCAACATATCCTTTATGAGCTCATGGCTCGACAGTCCCCATAAGGGCTCATGCACATAAACTTATTTTCTTCCCGTATCCGTTCAGTTTTTGTTTTTTTTTGGCGGACTGTACACGGAACCATTCAACGGGTCCGCAAAAAAACTGAAGTTACTCCGTGTGCATTCCGTTTCCGTATGTCCGTTCCGCAAAAATAAATAAAAAATAGAACATGTCCTATTATTGTCCGCATTACGGACAAGGATAGGACTGTTCTAGTAGGGGCAAGCCGTTCCGTTCCGCAAAATACAGAATGCATACGTCATCTGTATTTTTTGCAGATGGCAAAATATATACGGTCATGTGCATGAGACCTAATACAGATGAGGATACTGCATATTCAGTGGAATTGACATATTGGGATAAAAATAAAAAAAAATGTGTAAGCCTGCAGTGATTGGAACCGCAATAGTTAAAGGGGTTTTCCAGGACTGTAATACTATATCCTTAGTACGGGCTTTCAATATCAAATTGGTGGAGATGCGACTCCTACTGATCAGTGGACTGAGGGGCAACCAAATCTACAATTTTAAGACTAGCAAACAATGATGGCAGTGCCACACAGCTGTTTGGCGGCATGAAAGATCTGGACAGAGGAGATATGGCAGATTTACATCTGTAAAACTGGTCACACACATTGGATACTTCTTGCCAGATGCCATATGTATGCACCAGAGAAGTCTCAATGCCACCCCCACCACACTGATAGGGCGAAGGAACATTCCTTTCTGTCAGCCGATTAGATCTTAAAGGACATCTATTGGCCTCTAATCGGTAAACCTTGACAACGTGCATCATGTCCAAATAATGCATTTACCCACTGGAAGCATATTCCTTTCCTTGGTATCTTTGCCCCCTCCCTGTTTACCGCTCATTGTCAGGGTCCTACTCACTTTCTCATTCTCATGCACCCATCCTGGCCACCTCTCTGAGACCCCAGTGATATCTGAGGGGCACCTCCAGGACATACACAGTGCTCCCGACAAGTCTGCATACAGCGTCCACAGCTGCTAAGCCTGATAAGGTTATATGAGGGCACTTATCTCTATATGTAAGTACAGAGATAACAGTACGATATTGGAATACGCACACTGTACCAGATGGCAGCACTAATCACAACTTGGAGAGGTTGCAGGGGGAGCATTGAAAATTTTGTAAAACAAAGGGCTTGGCCACAACACTTACTGAAGAGCAGAATGGGGGTGAAAGAGTGACGCAAGGGGGTCCTGCTAGGGCTGCAACGATTCATCAACAATTAGTTTAAATCACGTGACCATGGAGCGTGAGTGAAGAGAAGCCTCTCACTCACTGCTCCGTGGCTTCCCGTCCGCACCGCGCTGCCAGGGCCTTACGTGCACACATCGTCAGCGCGATGGCTGACGCTGTGTGCGACGTCAGGTCCCGCCCAGTGCATGCCGGGAAGTAGGAAGACGATGCGGTCCGTCTCCTGCGGACTTCATGTCAGAGCACTGCCAGGAAAAGTACGTACAAGTTATCAGGGGACCAAATCTGCCGGGGGAAAAAGGGGGTTGGGGTCACCTGTGATTTGAAGGGGTTGATGGCACTGGGGGAAATGGTGGATGGCATGGAGGCACTGAGAGAGGGGGACAGATGGCGAGGAGGCACTGGGGGAGGGGGACATGGCAATGGATAGCATGGAGGCACTGGGGGAAGATGACATGGCAAATAGGGGCAGATGGCACGGAGGGGTTGATCTGATGGCACTGGAGGAGTGGGGGAGATGGTGGATGGCTGGAGGCACTGGAGGAGTGTGGGGGAGACGGTGGATGGCTGGAGGCACTGGGGGAGGCTGACATGGCAATGGATGGCATGGAGGCACTGGGGGAGGATGACATGGCAATGGATGGTATGGAGGGGCTGATCTGATGGCACTGGAGGAGTGGGGGCCATGGTGGATGGCATGGAGGCACTGGAGGGGCAGATGGCACTGGACGACATGGCATGGAGGGGCTGATCTGGTGGCACTGTGGGAGTAGGGGACATGGTGGATGTCAATGGAGGCACTGGGGGAGGGGGCGACAGATGGCAATGGAGGCACTGGGGGAGGGGGCGACAGATGGCAATGGAGGAACTGGGAGATAGTGGCGCTGATGGCACTGGGGGAGGGTGACAGATGGCAATGGAGGCACCGGGGGATAGTGGCGCTGATGGCACCGGGGGATAGTGGCGCTGATGCACTTGGGCTGATTGCACAGGAGGAAACGAAGGGTGTTGAGGACTGATGGCAAGGCGTCTGATGAGTTTTTATAAAGGAAAACAGTCTATTAATTCATTTTTTCTTATTAGAGTACTCGATTAATCGTAAAAATAGTCAGTAGAATACTGGATTTCTCAAATAATCGTTTACTGCAGCCCTAGGTCCTGCACAGCCAAAGCTGCTAATGAAATATACCAGGGATGTGCAACCTGCAGCCCTCCAGCTGTTGAAAAACTAGAGCTCCTAGCATGCCTGGACAGTCTACACCTATTAGGGCATGCTGGGAGCTGTAGTTTTAAAACAGCTGGAGGGTCACAGGTTGAGCATCCCTGAAATTTAATCTAACAGCAGCATTGACAGCTCACTCATACTGGCAAGCGGAGTTATGTTGTCATCATAGCGCTGCTTGCCTGCGCTATCAATCACATCTGAGGTTCACTGTCACAGAATAACAAGGGAGTGGTAGGCACAGGAGCACAAATGAGAACTGGGAGATGAGACAACCCCTTTAAATTACAGTGACACAAACTAAATTACAGGAAAAATAGAAAAAACTACATCCAAAAGAAAAACACTATTAAAAGAACTCCTAATTGGAACTGCTCCAGAATACTTTCACATTATCAAAAATCCAAAACCAAGCAGGTGTAAGATATATATTTACACACTTTCACTAATTAACATAAAAAAAAAT
Source organism: Bufo gargarizans (assembly GCF_014858855.1). Classification (NCBI taxonomy): domain Eukaryota; kingdom Metazoa; phylum Chordata; class Amphibia; order Anura; family Bufonidae; genus Bufo; species Bufo gargarizans. Next base: position 83,680,934 of record NC_058080.1, on the reverse strand, counting down.
ATATATAATATTAATAATGGGTACAGGACTATGTCCAAAAATAGATAAAACTCGCTCACCTTTTAAAGCGCCCTCCGTTCCAGAGCTGCGGCTCCCAATGGTCCCACGATTCTTGCTTATGACATCGCTGTGTCAATGGCCTCAGCAATAACAAGCACAAGAAAAGCACATCATTTCTAATGACGAGTCACTCTCCCAAATGTGACCACTGAGGCCAGCGAGTGGCTTTAGCGATCGTGACCAAAAACAGGTCCCAGTCACCCCAGGTCCGGCAGGGAACGAGGGATTCTGCAGCACTAGAGCGGATGGCATTTTGAAAGACTATTCTTAAAAAAAAAAAAAAAAAAAAAAAAAAACACATTCTTGAACACACTCCTGCCACCCATTAGTTTTTTTGTTTTCTGTTTTTAATCAGGCTTCACAACTCCTTTAATTATAAATCATATTTTCTGGCAGGATGCTACATTAAAAAAGGCACCTCTTTCAAACTGAATGGCAGCTTTATTCCATACAGCTTTTCCAGGTGATTGTCTAAGGCATGGTTCACAACAGGGTTGTGATATCCGCACAGCATGTATGTTGGGAGTGGTCTTTTGGCTGGTACACATCAGTATTCCACGAAACTAATATACCGTAGAACAAAAACAATAGTTGGAAATGTGAAGTAGACAACACTATTCCATTCAATGGCAAATAGTGATATTGAAAGAAAAAAATAAAAAATAAGTTTCAAGCTTGACTATCATTTTAACAAACTTCTGACATTTCTAAAGTGCCGAGACCCCCACCAATGGTTAAGGCCAGATACAGATGAACGAGTTCAATGTGAGAAACTCACTGCGTCTCAGTGCGAGTCTTTCTGACTTCTGCTCCGCTGACCGCACAGCATTTTACTGATTCACAATGCTGTATGGTCTTGCTTCTACTGAATTACAATGACCGCATTATGTCAGTGCAATTTAATCAATTCCAGGTCTAATAGGGACATGCAACACTATAAATTAATATAATGCTGTGTGATCCGGTCAGAAGAGGAAGGGAGTTTTCTCACAGTGAAGTCTTTGGTCTGTGTCTGGCCTAAAAAATAAAAAAAAATAAAAGATGCAAAAGCTGTGGCCCTTCATTTCTGTTGAGCTATGCTCGGCTCTTCTGCAAGTAGCTTACAGATTCAGGCCTCGTTCACACTTCAGTGTTTGGTCAGTGATTTCCATCAGTGATTTGAGCCAAAACCAGAAGTGGAGCCTCCACAGACATGAGGTAGAAGGGAAAGATCTGCTCCTGTTCTGTGTTTAGAGTTGCACCTGGTTTTGGCTCACAAATCACTGATGGAAATCACTGACTAAACACTGAAGTGTGAACGAGGCCTCATGGAACGTCCATACACTTTCCGTGGAGCAGCACTCTGCTCTCTACACTCTCTCACCCAGACCCTCACTGATCAAAACTTCTGTAATGTCATTATGACATGTCAGCAGTTAGTTAAAACGACAGATACCCCCGTCACGTCCTGGCGGATATGTTATATGGAGGCCATTAACCTGATGTGAACACAGCCTAAGACAGCAGTAAGTTTACTTCCAGAAGCGTGAACTCTACACAATGTAATAGTCCAGAACGTTACTATACACTAATTCTGATTAATATATATACATGTAGTGTTGTACTACTAGACAGCATTTATATACAATGTAAAAATGTGCTTTCCTCCGTAGAAGCATCCTATTTAAAAATGTATACATTTCCTTTTATTTATCCAAAATCGATGTACTACTCAAAAGAGAAGACTGACGCGTTCTGAACACGGGCCGTGCGCCAGGACAACTCCGCTTGAAATGATTTTCTAAAACCTCCTCCTCAGTCTCTTCTCAAATGGCCCAAGTGCTGCTGATCCCTTGGAAGAACTGCAAGAAAAACAAAGGAGGGAATGTGGTCAATGCTCTGCCTGCGCCATTCATATCTCACTACCTGTGACGTAAGCATTTCCCCAGAGCCACAACAACATGAAGTGTGGCACCTCGTCATTATGTGGAACACTGCAGTGCGGGCTCTGTGCCCGTTAGTATGGATGCATATAACGGCTCGTCTACCGATAGGACCAGTTACATTAACCAGAGCAGAGGGGGGAAAAAACGTGTCTGGGCTCACATGTCTGCTGACACAAGATGAAGGAGATAAAAAATACAGTCGTGTGATTGTAAAAGAGCGGTGAACAATGTAATACTAGACAACTAAAGTTACTCAACAAAAGAACAAAAACAAAACAAAAAAATCCCAAAATGTGAAGAAAAAAAATGGAAGTGGGATTTTTTTTCTTCCATTTTTTGTTTTACCATTTTTGGATGTGTTGCCTCATTTCTGGAATATCTACATATGAGGCCTCTGGGTCAGCGTCCTGGGGGATTTTCATCCCACTTTTTCGTACTGTACTTTCGTGCTAATATGTATCGAAAACAAATTCTGGTTGTTCTTTGCCATCTATTTTTTTTAAAAACCCATTATATTGCACTTCCTACACCGAGCCTCACAGAGGGGAAGACTCCCAGTCACATTTTAGCTTCTTGGGCTGTGTGCACAGGAGCACAGGAGGCAGGGTCAGCAGGTATCTCATTGATATAAGAGGGCAGAATGACCATCCTGGCTTCACCACTAACAGGTAATGGGGCAGCTCACTTCCCTCTCCTCTGATCAATGACGCAGGGCATACCCACAACACTTTTGGACATGATTTTTATATTTCCAGGAAATGATGTGCAGCAGTTGGGGCAAGATGGCTGCTCACATTAGCCTAAAAAAAAAAAAAAAAAAAAAAGAGAAAAATGTATTTGAAAAAATAAAATAAAAAATGTTGCATATAGGCCCAAATTGCACTTCTGCGGAACCCCAGAGATGAAGGAAAAACCAAGTCCTGTTTGGGTCTGATAGGGAGGGATGATGGGGTAGATCTGTTCTTGAGCAGCAGCAGTGCTGCTTATATCCATATAACACAATAAATATCTTTGCCCATAATTCACTCGTCATGTACATGTTTTCGGGTACATTTTCCTGTACCATTCATATTTGAAGAGAAAGCATGTAACAACTTAGCTCTAACCATTTCCAGGGGGGTTTTGAGACCCAAAAGATGTAGGTAAAGAAAGGGAGGGTTATAAAACAATAATGCCGTGGTGTACTGGCCCCAGAATAACTGAACATCTGGCACTTGCACATAATACACATTGGTGAACAATCCTGTTGGGCTGTTCAGCCATTGTGGCATATCATAGGCAGGACCACATCATAACCTAGGCATTTTTACAAAAGGAGTCTGCAAAAAATGAAGGATACCAAGGAGTGCATCCGTATTTTGCGGATCCGAGATTTTCGTACAGCAAAACGGATACAGTCGTGTGTATGCAACCTTTATGAATGGACTTCATACACTCCTCCGTTTTCTTCACAAGGGTAGATGGTAGAGAGATTCTACCCAAAGGAGAGGGACTATTCCACAAAGATGGCTAAGCAGTGTGAGATCTGCACAACATGGAAGTCTAAGTAAGGCTACTTTCACATTCGCGTTTTGGGTCTGCAAAAACGGATCAGTTACAATAATTCAACCGCATGCATCCGTCAAAAACGGGTCTGTTTGTGTTATCTGTAACATAGCCAAGGCGGATCAGTCATGAACCCCATTGAAAGTCAATCAGTTTTCTATTGTGCCAGATTGTGTCAGAGAAAACGGGACATCAGGACGGATCTGTTTGCCTCAGTTTCATCAGACGGACACCAAAGCGGAATGGAGATGGAACGGAGGCAAACTGATGCCTTCTGAGCGGATCCTTATCCATTCAGAATGCATTAGGGCAAAACTGATCCGTTTTGAACCGCTTGTGAGAGCCCTGAACGGATCTTACAAACAGAAACTAAAACGCTAGTGTGAAAGTAGCCTAAACGGTATCGCCCCAGCTCCCGTGTCAGACATAAATCATTACATACCCGCAACGCTTCAGGTGTCCACCGTGCTCGGATTCTGTAATGAAGGCAGAAATGTGCAGCTTTACATCTCTTCATCACCAGACTTAAAACAAGACATAGTAACATTCTTAAGATAACACAGCCGGAGATGGCAACTTTTTACAAACCCGCTTTAGGTCATATCTGCAAGACTGACTATTTATGTGCATACTTAGGATATGTTCACAAGAAGAACTGCTGCAGGTGTGGGAGCAGAAAATCTGCAGCGTTTTACAGTCCAAGCAAAGTGAATTAAATTTTACTTCATCTCGTCCACAAGAAGGGCTAAGAATGTTTATAACAGTTTTATAGAAAATTCGGAACATTTTTCATTCTGCAGCCAACGACCTGCACAGTACTGCAAAATGAAAACTGGATTTTTTTTTATATAAAACTATCAAAAAAGTAACATTGGCCCACAATAAGCACAAATAAAAATTAAAAATGCCCAAAAGATGTTAACAGCTTTTAACTTAATACGTCATTTCTATCATTTGATTTTTACAGGTGAAACTAGAAAATTTGAATATTGTGCAAATGTAATTTATTTCAGTAATGTAACTTAAAAAGGTGAAACAAACATATGAGATAGACTTATTACATGAAACGCGAGATATTGCAAGCCTTTATTTGGTAAATTTGGATGATTATGGCTTACAGCTTATGAAACCCCAAAGTCACAATCTCAGGTCCCCTTTGTTCAGAGAATATGGAATAAGCTACTTTAACACTCGCGTTTGATATCGATCCGTCATGGATCTGCACCGAAAATACAACCGCATGCATCTGTTCAGAACGGATCCATTTGTATTATCTTTTACATTGCCAAAACAGATCTGGGGGGCGGATCAGTTTTGCATTGTGTCAGTGAAAACGGATCCGTCCCCATTGACTTATATTCGGGGTCAGAACTCAGTACTTGGCTCAGTTTCGTCAGACAGACGCTGCAGGCAGCGGTTTGGTGTCCACCTCCAGAGCGGAATGGAGACAGAACGGAGGCAAACTGATGCATTCTGAGCGGATCCTTTTCCATTCGGAATGCATTAGGGCAAAACTGATCCATTTTGGACCGCTTGCGAGAGCCCATGACGGGTCTCACAAATGGAAAGCCAAAACGCCAGTGTGATAGTAGCCTTAATTAGCTGACTAGAGTGTGACACTTTGAGCCTTGAATATTGAACCTTTTCACAAAATTCAAATTTGAAGTTGCATTACTGAAATAAATGAACTTTTGCACGATATTCAAAATTTTCGAGTTTCACCTGTATATGCATATGGGCACATGGAGAGGGATTTATTAAGGCAGCCTTTCCATACACCATTCTCAAGTGAGCTGGAGTAAGACAAGCCTAATCAAGAGGCTTAAGAAATTCAGTACGTCTTCTGGCTGTCCATGTGCCACAAAATCAAACCTACATTAGTGATAATCTGCTGCTCTAGAATTGAACTAGAATTTCAGCCAGTGTGTGGCCAAAGGAGGCCACTCTTCCTCCTGCTAATCCACAATTGGATAAAAAGTTGGGTAAAATGGCAAAATTCTACAAAAATGCAGTCTAAGCAAACATTTGTGGCTTTTTGACAGTCATACATCCAATTATATAAATCCCCACTATCTGCAAGACTGTGTCCAAACATGAACATACATTCAAAAAGCGTTTAGTGCGTTATACACTGAATAATTAACATTACTATTAAAAGGAGTCTTCGAAACGTTTATGGGATATCACTAGAATATATGCCACAAACGTCAAATAGGTGCGGGTTCCACCTGTAGGATACCACCTGGAGAATGGGGCCTCTGAAATGAGGGAGAGCATACTGCGCATGCACTGTGTGCTCTCCATTCACTGCCATAATACTTCCAAAAGCTCAGCTATTCTTAAAAGGTCCCACGGCAGTGAATGGAAAGCAAGCCACACATGCATGGCCGTCTCCCCATTCACTGCTATGGGACTGGCGTCAAATGGACAAGCCAGCGCTCGTTTATTTTCCGAACTCCCATAAAGGTGAAGGAAGGGGTGCCGTGCATGCGCGGCTGCTATGCCATCACTTCGGAGGAATGGTTCCTGAGATAAAAGACCTCTTTGCAAGATGGGAATGGAGGGCACACTGACTGCCCCGGTGTCCCCACCTCTGTCTCTGAGCTGCTTCTCTGCCTGGTGTCCACACTGACGGGTGTAGATGGCACTTCACCATTTGTTGCGTCTCTTCCGTCAGACATTAACCGCTTCCTTTCTTTAGACTTGGGCTCTACCTTTGTGACTCTGAACCTGCAAATGCAATGAAGAGAAATCATAGATTAGGCATAAAAAAAAAAAAAAAAACTTTTAGACATGAAGAAAAAAAGGCTAGATATGCGCAGACTGCTCAAGTCACCACGATCCACTCACAGGACACATCTGCTCACAGGGCGGCGAGATTAAAAGGCCCATCACAATACAGAACACATTCCTCTGAATGCATGTCATCCTGTCCGGACTTACTTTTGATCTGACATTGGAAGACTAAGGCCGAGTTCACACGGGCGAGATTTCCGCGCAGGTGCACGCATTGCACCCGCACTGAATCTGGACCCATTCATTTCTATGGGGCTGTGCACATGAGCTGTGATTTTCATGCATCACTTATGCGTTGCGCGAAAATCGCAGCATGCTCTATATTGTGCGTTTATCACACAACGCAGGCCCTATAGAAGTGAATAGGGCTGCGTGAAAATCGTAAGCATCCGCAAGCGGTGCGATTTTCATGCATGGTTGCTAGGTGACAGTCTATTCACTGTATTATTTTCCCTTATAACATGGTTATAAGGGAAAATAATAGCATTCTGAATACAGACTGCTTAGTAGGTGATCAATTGAGGGTTAAAATAAAAAAGTTAACTCACCTTCTCCTCTTGATCGCGTAGTTCCCGGTCTCTTCTGATGAGCTGTCGGCTAAAGGACCTTTGGTGACGTCAGATAACATGCTCCAATCACCGTGGTGATGGACCATGTGATTGGAGCATGTGATCTGACGTCACCACAGGTCCTAGCCGGTAGTTCATCATTAAAGAAGTAAAGGAGAGACCGGGAACTACGCGATCAAGAGGAGAAGGTGAGTTAACTTTTTTATTTTAACCCTCAATTGATCACCTACTAAGCAGTCTGTATTCAGAATGCTATTATTTTCCCTTATAACCATGTTATAAGGGAAAATAATAACATCTACACAACACCGAACCCAAACCTGAACTTCTGTGAAGAAGTTTGGGTCTGGGTACCACAGTCGGTTTTTTACGCGAGTGCAAAACACATTGCACCCGCGCGATAAAAACTGGACATCGGAACGCAATCACAGTCAAAACTGACTGCAATAGCGTACCTAATCGCGCGGGTTTGCCGCAATACACCGGGACGCATCCGGACCTAATCCGGACACGCCCGTGTGAACCCAGCCTAAGGCCAGTTTCACATTTGCATTGTGGTTTTCCAGTTTTGAGATCCGGCAGAGAATCTCAAAGCCGGGACAAAACAGATTAGGTTTGTCCCCATTCATTGTCAATGGGGACAAAACTGATCAGGATGCATTCCGTTCCTTTTTTTGGCTGGACACAAAACTGCTGCAATTTGCTAGCAAAAAAAAATTTACTTACAATGATTTTCATACCGGATCTGGTTTGTTCAATTTAGATTTAATACAACCGGATCCGTCCGAAACGATTGCATCCAGATGTATTAAATGGCACGGATCTGTTTAGTTCCAGTTTTTAAGTCCTCTGCAGGATCTCAAAACTGGAAAGTCACAACTTAAGTGTGAAACATGCCCATTTCTGATGAGAAATTGAAAATTTGGACAAAACCTCAAAACAGGCAAAACCTGTCAACCACAAACTCAACCTGTATTACTAATCTGCCTTTAGCAGGACATATTAGAGGGACTCCATAATTGCCATAGACTGCAATACTATAGTATTACAGTCTATGGCATAAATGATAAAATTATCATATATGTAAATTCCTTACAGGGTACTAAAATGAAAAGTAAAAAATGATAAATATGAAAAACGTATGAAAAAAAAAAAAAGTATGTAAATGTGATCCCAAAATTGTACCAATAAAACCTACAGCTCACCCTACAACAAAAAAACAAACTTTCATACAGCCCTGTAGATGGAAATTATAAGTGTTAGAATATAGTGTCAAAGTTAATTTTTACAATTTTTTAAGAAGTAAATCATGCAAAAAACCTTACAAATTTGGTATGCCTGTAAGCATACAGACCTGCTGAATAAAAGGTAAAGGCATTTTTAGAACACAGTGCACAACATACAAACAAAAACTAAAAAATTAAGGGATTTTTCCCATTTATTTTTATAACACAAGATATGGTACATTAAATGGTGCCATTAAAAATACTTGTAGTGCAAAATAAATAAATAAAAGTTTTCTGCTGCGACTCTGTGAGGAGGAATGCGAAAGAAGCTATAGCCCTTATGGCATAGGAACTGAACAACCAAATGCTCTGACTGCAGACAGGTCAATGTGATTTTATTTTGTTTTTTATTTTTGCATTTGGATGGTCAGCTCCGAGGCAGGACAGGACTTTCTTTTTTCCAAGCGCCATCATTTTTTTCACTTTAGCTGTATATATAAAGGACACTTTAGGACAAGTTATATATTTAATGGTGTCATTTAATGCTTCATATCTTGTATTAAAAAATAAGGGGGAAAAATTCTTTGTAGGGTGAAAAAAAAAAATGCTGTTTGTTTATTTTTTTGGTTTCTACTGTGTGCTAAAAATGATGTTACCTTTACTCAGTAGGTGCCGTACAAGTTACTTTTCACATTTTTCCAATCTGCTGGGAGCCTATAAAAAAAAAGAAAGAAAAAAAACAACTTTCCACCCCACCCCCGATCCAGACAACTCCTTAAAGGCCATTATGATTGTAGGAACAATATTTAGCGGTAAGATGAATGACATACACACATCGCTATACTGATCCCGATTTAATTACCTCCCTACAGAAAGGACTGTGACGGCTCCTTGTCTGCTTTTCTTTGACTCTTTAGATTTCAGTGGCGACCTGATTAAATTCCAGCGTTTGTTGTTGCATCGACTGCACGCGTTTCTCTCTGCCACTCCCCCGACAGTATGAAGATGGTGCCCGCGACAGGAATGCTTGGATGGTGTTCCGCCCGGAGAGGCTGGACTAGTTGGAGACGTCGGGCTCACAGGAGTGTTTGGTGTTGTTGGGCTAGAAGAAAATAAAATAACCCTTAGTAACACACATTTTTAAATGTGCCAATCACAAGACCCCAGAGCATGGCAGGTTACACACAGACGAAGCACTGCCTGTAGAATAGGCATTTATAGGGCCAGAATCACGCCAGGATTGCCAACCATCTGTAACTTTGCAGACAGCCGACAAACAAACCTGATTGTGATTTCTGGTGGGTGGGTGGGTGGGTGGGTGGGCAGGGAGGGAGCATGGATGCCTGAGGAGTCCTTGGCTACCAAACAGGCATGGAGTGGAAACCCTCCTAAAGCTTCCATAAACAATTGGGGAATGTTGGGCGAGGGGTCTGTATTCATTATGAGGCCTGGATTTATTGCTTTTGAGGTCTTAAGGACGGTTAGCGTTGGGATCGGTCATAAAGAGGTACTCCAACCTCAAACATTTAGGGGTTAAAAAACAGATATGGGTCCTAACTCCAGGACATGTGAAAAGCCACCTCATCAGACGTTGGGGGTCCCATGTTCACAAAACAGATGTGTGTCCCAGAGATGTTACCCCACTTATTCTGTGCATATGCCATAAATATCTGAGAAGGGAATACCACTTTAAGGGCTCATGCACATCTGCTGTCCTTTTCACATCATTGATTGCTGAGGGCTCACCTTTATAATCTATTATTATGCAATGTACTTGATTGCTGAATGTTTGACTACATGCACTTTACTTGTGTTTAGTGATCTGTAGTATGCCGGGATGGTGTTTCCTACGCGCCCTTTTTTAATGGCATTATACACAATATTTATTATGGATCCGATAAACAACAACACACATACAGGTTCTTCTCAAAAAATTTGCATATTGTGATAAAGTTCATTATTTTCTGTAATGTACTGATAAACATTAGACTTTCATATATTTTAGATTCATTACACACCAACTGAAGTAGTTCAAGCCTTTTATTGTTTTAATATTGATGATTTTGGCATACAGCTCATGAAAACCCAAATTTCCTATCTCAGAAAATTAGCATATTTCATCCAACCAATAAAAGAAAAGTGTTTTTAATACAAAAAAAGTCAACCTTCAAATAATTATGTTCAGTTATGCACTCAATACTTGGTCGGGAATCCTTTTGCAGAAATGACTGCTTCAATGCGGCGTGGCATGGAGGCAATCAGCCTGTGGCACTGCTGAGGTGTTATGGAGGCCCAGGATGCTTAGCATAGCGGCCTTAAGCTCATCCAGAGTGTTGGGTCTTGCATCTCTCAACTTTCTCTTCCCAATATCCCACAGATTTGATCTCTATGGGGTTCAGGTCAGGAGAGTTGGCAGGCCAATTGAGCACAGTAATACCATGGTCAGTAAACCATTTACCAGTGGTTTTGGCACTGTGAGCAGGTGCCAGGTCGTGCTGAAAAATGAAATCTTCATCTCCATAAAGCTTTTCAGCAGATGGAAGCATGAAGTGCTCCAAAATCTCCTGATAGCTAGCTGCATTGACCCTGCCCTTGATAAAACACAGTGGACCAACACCAGCAGCTGACATGGCACCCCAGACCATCACTGACTGTGGGTACTTGACACTGGACTTCAGGCATTTTGGCATTTCCCTCTCCCCAGTCTTCCTCCAGACTCTGGCACCTTGATTTCCAAATGACATGCAACAGTCCAGTGCTGCTTCTCTGTAGCCCAGGTCAGGCGCTTCTGCCGCTGTTTCTGGGGAATGCGGCACCTGTAGCCCATTTCCTGCACACGCCTGTACACGGTGGCTCTGGATGTTTCTACTCCAGACTCAGTCCACTGCTTCCGCAGGTCCCCCAAGGTCTGGAATCGGTCCTTCTCCACAATCTTCCTCAGGGTCCGGTCACCTCTTCTCGTTGTGCAGCGTTTTCTGCCACACTTTTTACTTCCCACAGACTTCCCACTGAGGGGCCTTGATACAGCACTCTGGGAACAGCCTATTCCTTCAGAAATGTCTTTCTGTGTCTCACCCTCTTGCTTGAGGGTGTCAATGATAGCCTTCTGGACAGCAGTCAGGTCGGCAGTCTTACCCATGATTGCGGTTTTGAGTAATGAACCAGGCTGGGAGTTTTTAAAAGCCTCAGGAATCTTTTGCAGGTGTTTAGAGTTAATTAGTTGATTCAGATGATTAGGTTAATAGCTCGTTTAGAGAACCTTTTCATGATATGCTAATTTTTTTAGATAGGAATTTTGGGTTTTCATGAGCTGTATGCCAAAATCATCAATATTAAAACAATAAAAGGCTTGAACTACTTCAGTTGGTGTGTAATGAATCTAAAATATATGAAAGTCTAATGTTTATCAGTACATTAGAGAAAATAATGAACTTTATCACAATATGCTAATTTTTTGAGAAGGACCTGTATACATAAATCACAAAATATTTTATTAATTCATCACATAAAAGACAAAAACCGTAAACATGAATAAATATATAGATAGCAGCAGTAATGTGGCAGCACTGCGAATCAGCGCCCCACCAAGGTTACAATATAGATCTATCCCCCAAGCGCACATCACCTGCTAGCCTGAGCAAGCCGCATGGCTAAAACGAGAACAAAGTTCTCATACACAGGCCAGGTGGAAACGTGGGCTTTCAGTAACAATACAGCTGTTACCATGCTAGCTGTAATGGAAATATAAGTGGATGCAGTGTGTGGGTCATCCACCCCAGCAGCAGCACAATAGCATGCAATATGCATCCAACATATAACACTACACAACCAGAATGGAAAACACACATAAAAACAAGTAAAGAGGAACCAACCTTGGTGACCCCTGACGCGCGTTTCGCTCAGCTTCTTCAGAAGAAGTCTTTTATGTGATGAATTAATAACGAGATTTTTGTATAACTTACCAGTAAAATCTCTTTCTCGCTCTTTCCTTGGGGGACACAGAAGACCTTGGGTATAGCTCATCTCCCTAGGAGGCGTGACACTAAGTGAAAACTGTTAAGCCCCTCCTCCACAGCTATACCCTCAGCCTGGAGAGAGAGACTGCCAGTTGCGTGTCCAAGTAGTAAGAAAAGGCAAAGTCCAACCAGTGGAAACAACAAGCCAACTACCCAACGGGTAAACAAAACTCGGAAACCGTGCAGAAAAAAACCAATGAATGGGTGGGTGCTGTGTCCCCCAAGGAAAGAGCGAGAAAGAGATTTTACTGGTAAGTTATACAAAAATCTCGTTTTCTCGCCCAATTTCCTTGGGGGACACAGAAGACCTTGGGACGTTCAAAAGCAGTCCAAGAGGGGAGGGACCACAGCACCAAGGCGAAGCACCCGAAGGCAGCAAGGAAATGCCACCTGCAAAAACCAGGCGGCCCAAGGCAGCAACCGCCGCCGAAGCCAGAGTACGCACCCAGGTAAACCTGGTAAAGAGTGCAAGGAAGACCGTGGCCACCCTGCACAATGACATGGCTGAAGCCCATGCCTCCCGCCCCGGAGGCACCAACCGCTCTGGTGAAATGAACGGTGACACCATAAAAACAGAGCCCTGCCCTTGAGCAGTAACCACAGCAATAGCCACGTGGTTAAGCGGAGGAAAGCACCCAGGAGCCGTGAACCTTGGCGCGGACCTCCTGGAAACAAGAGACAGAGCGTCGACAAGAGTCGGAGATGTCCAAGCAAAAAACTGCAGACACTTCAAGTAACAGAGTCCCAGTCGCAGGTCCAGGTCAGACTGGAGAAGACCGAATCACGGGAAGAGAAAGGCAGAATTGGGTGAATGCCCAGCTTCCTAAAGAACCCCAGGGAAGACCCTAAGTCAGACAACAGAACCTGGACGAAGCACGGCCGGGAGCGAACACTAGTGTGCTCGCTGGACTCGTCTGGGCAGACGGGAGGAAATCCAATGCGAGTAAGCGCAAATCAGTGACACGGCAAAAAGGTTGGGAAAACTGGTCCCGTCGGCCCCGAGCAACGCCGTCCCGAATCCACGCGGAGTGGGGGAGCAGATGGACAAACGGAAGGAACCGAAAGGGACCCGGCCAGTTCCCAACAGACTCCAGGACAAGTCAGGCTAAAGTCCTTGTCGTTGTAGCCACCACAGGAAGGTGTTCTACCGACCCGAAGAGGGGGCTTGAAGGGTAATCCTGACAGAAGAAAGTAGGCACGCCAGGTTACCGAGAAGGTAAAGTCCAAGCAGGACCAGCGCCCAGAATGGTAAAAGCAATCTGCACCCAGCCGGAGGACAGAATGCGGCAAACCCAGTAATAGGTACACAGCTAGTACAGCCAGTGTGAACAATGGAGACAGTACGAGGTCATAAGGAACACCGGGACCATCCATATGAACAACCTTGGTCTCCCCAGGGGGGGAGGGCAGTGAAGGAACAGCCCCTGAAGCCTGGCCGGGCAGAAGCCACATCAGAGTGAAACTGACCCAGGAGAAGCCAAAACAGAGCCGTCGAGAGAAAATATAGCCGAGAAGACGGATGACACCCTCCAACCGCAAGGAGAAGTGGGCAACAGGGAAGCCACAGGACCGCTCAAAAAGCAGAACTCCGCTACTCCGAGATGTCCGGCTCACCAATTCGCAGGAGGCGAATACCCTAACGAATCGAAAGTGGAGGTCCCTGACCTCGGTAATCGAGCAACCAAGAGAAGTTGGGTGACCTGCTCAAAAAGAGCGGCTAGAACCTGGTAGCAAAACAAACTGAAGCACGGAGGGTGCCAACAGGAAGGACTCAAACCAAAACGCATCCAAGAGGAGGAATGGCAACAGGCGAGGGAACCGTAATCCGGCCAGAGCCAACGTAGACTGCGAGGGACGCTGGAGACAGCACTCTCGACCATGTGACCGCTTGCGCTGGGAAGCAACGCCACAGGGTAACTAATGGGTACGCATCCAGGAACCACAAACACTCCCCAGACGGAAGGGCCAACGAATATGGTGGATACCGTCACAACGGAAACACCAAATATACCCTCTGAACAGAGAACGGATACCACCCAGCTCGCTGCAGTAGAGAACAATAGAGCCCGTCCAGGCCAGGTGAACAGAAAGATCTCCTCAGAGAAGAGTGCCAGGCCGGCGGCAATCACCGTATCCCAAGAGAAAAACGACAAGTCGCAGGAAGAATGGAGGCATATGTACAAGCAGCCCCATAAGCAGTGAGAAAGCCAACCCACCTACGGAAGGAGAAGGCATACACGGCCCAACAACGCACAGAGTAGCAGCCCCAAGAGCGTCCGCCCACTGCGAAATAGTCATACAGCAAGGAGGGCCAGCCACAGAGCCCCACAGAAGTGCAAAGTGCAACCGGAAGGGGGGACACACACAAGACTAGTATGGCATGCGACGGAGCGCAAGCAGTCTGCCCAGAAGAGAGGGCAATGTACTTGGCAAACAGTGCGGGCAGCAAGCGTGCAAAGCCCGCCCAACTAGGGGGTGATGCCCAAGACCAGCACCTACTTCAGAGAAGGAAGACATACCATATTCCGCCCAGAAGAGGGCCATGCACATGGCCCCACCGCATCCAGCAGGACGTCCACCTAGAGAAAAGGGGACATGTACAGGGTAAGCCTAGCATTAAGTGAGTGTGCAATAATCCAAACACCGAATTTTGTGAGAGTACAACTACTTCGCCAATGAATGGGGACAAGAACAAGTCCAGCACAGCACATACAAGGACAGGTGTGAGTCCTGTGAGCGTACAAAAAGTCCACCCATGGAATGAGGGGTGGTCACGCACAAGGCCAGCACCGTATCCAATGGGAGTGCAAGCATTTCACCCAACTTAGAGGCCAGCAACGTATCTGGTGAGAGTGCAGTATGCTACCCAGAAGGGGGAGCCATGCCCATGGCCAGTATTGCAACCAGGGAGAATGCGAGCACCCCGCCATGGATGGGGGTCAGGCACCTGGCCAGCAGCACACTGGCGAGAGAACAAACACAGTCAGTGAGAGCGTGTGTATGTTGCCTGAGGAAAGGAGACATGTC
This sequence comes from Bufo gargarizans, assembly GCF_014858855.1. NCBI lineage: Eukaryota > Metazoa > Chordata > Amphibia > Anura > Bufonidae > Bufo > Bufo gargarizans. The sequence continues at coordinate 83,665,770 of NC_058080.1, read as the reverse complement.
CATGGCCGGCAGCGAATCCAGTAAGAGTGCCGTACACCGCCCACGGAAGGGGGAACATGTACACTGCCGGCAGTGGATTTACTGAGTTGCAAGCATCCCACCATGGAAGGGGGTCCTGCACGCGGCCAGCAACTTATCAGCGAGAGAACGACCCCAGTCAGTGAGGGAGTATGCATGGCGCTTGAGGGAAGAAGGCATGCCCAAGGCCGGCAGCGAATCCAATGAGAATGCAGCATACCGCCTATGGAAGGAGGTAATGCACACGGCCGGCTGCCCAGCACCATAACCAATAAAGTGCAGTATTCCGCCTAGAGGAAGGGGGTCATGCACAAGACCGCAGCGAATCCAGCTAGTGCAGCATTCCGCCCCTGGAAGGGGGTCATGCACAAGACCGGCAGCGAATCCAGTGAGTGCAGCATTCCGCCTATGGAAGGGGGTCATGCACAAGACCGGCAGCGAATCCAGTGAGTGCAGCATTCCGCCTATGGAAGGGGGTCATGCACAAGACCGGCAGCGAATCCAGTGAGTGCAGCATTCCGCCTATAGAAGGGGGTCATGCACAAGACCGGCAGCGAATCCAGTGAGTGCAGCATTCCGCCTATGGAAGGGGGTCATGCACAAGACCGGCAGCGAATCCAGTGAGTGCAGCATTCCGCCCATGGAAGGGGGTCATGCACATGGCCGGTATCAAATCCAGTGAGTGCAGCATTCCGCCCATGGAAGGGGGTCATGCACATGGCCGGTATCAAATCCAGTGAGAGCAGCGATTTCGCCTATGGAAAGGAATCACGCACATGGCCGGTAGTGAATCCAGTAAAAATGCAGCGGTCCCCTATGGAAGGGGGTCGTGCACCAGACCAACACCGTATCTGGTGAGAGTGCAGAGTCCACCTATGGAAGGAGGACATGCACAAGACCGGCAACGAATCCAATGAGTGCAGCATTCCGCCTATGGAAGGGGGTTGTGCACATGGCCTGCAGCGAATCCAACGAGTGCAGCGTTCTCGTGCACATGGCCAACACCGTATTCGGTGAGAGTGCAGTATTCCAGCTAAGCGGGGGGTCATGCACCAGGCAAGCCTGCAGCCCGAGAGAGTGCAGTATCCTCCCGCCTAGGAAGGGGTTGTCTGCACATGGCAATTACCATAGCTGGAGGGCGCATGCACTTGGCCAGCGCTGCATCCCGGAGAGGGCCAAAGAAGGGAAGCATGCACCAGCCGGGGAGTGCGACACCATGCCGCTCATGGAAGGAGCACGCATACAGGCGGCGCTACTGAGATAAGGCTGCAGCGTCCTGTGCAGCGCACAAGAAATCCATTAACTTAACCATGTCATGCATTCCCAAATAAAAAATAGCCTCACTGAGGCAGAAAGAAGTGCCACCATACAGGTGCCCAGCATAAAGTAGAGGGGGGGGGGGGGGGCGCGCCAGCCATATAGGCCCATCAGCCGAATAAAACAAACAAAAACACGGGGGCCGGTACCCGAAGGGTTAACAGCCACCAACCTGGAAGGGAGGAGGAGGCGACGCCGCGATCCCCTGGGGGCGGGGAACCTCCAGGCGGGAAGAATTCGCGCCCGGAGAAGTTCCCGCCCCCTCCAACAGAGGCCGGAAGTTTGCGGCCTAGCAGGCCGTGAAGCCGGGGCCTAAAGTTTCTGCGGCACCCGGCTGACCGGGGCCGCACAGGAAACCGGAGCGGACTGCCTGGACAAACCGGCCGCGGAAGCCCACCCCGCGGACCGGACGTCAGAGGCCCGGGTGGAGCGCCGGAATGCGGCCCAGTAGGCCCGGAGCCTGGACCTAAATTTACGGCGCCCGGCCGGCCGGAAGTCGCCGACGGCCGGCCGGAATCGTAGGAGCATCGTGCTCAAGCCAATGCCGGCCGCGGGAGTCTACCCCGCAGGCCGGAACAGTCGGGGGCCGGGAGAGTGCGGCCCAGCTGGGAGGTACGGCCCAGCAGGCCGGGAAGAAGCGCCGGAGGTGCGGGCGCCCAAGCAGCACTGCCTTCAGGAAAAGGCCCCCGGTCCAGAGCAGCGCATCGGTGAGGGGATGGGGGGACCCTGAGACCGGGTGCCCGTGAGGATGCGAGCACAGCGTTCCAGGAGGGACGCTGATAAGTGAAGGGAGACTGCCTATTCGCAGCATTCTGCTGCTAAAATGTCCCATGAGGGCCAGAAGGGAGGAGAGGGAGCAGGGAGTGGAATGTCGCCCCGCAGCACCCCAGGGGCCAGCCTAGGTCCAGCAGTGACCGAAGGGTCCAAGTATGGGGGGTCAGGCACGCAGGAGACCAGGGTGGGGGGTGGGGGACGTAGGGCTGGAGAAGCCACTCTCTCACCATAGTCGTCTTCACCCTCAGTCCATTCCAGCAGGGTCGCCCCTTCAGCTACTGGCACCGCAGTGGCAGGACGCTGGGAGAGGGACTTGGCGTGCGGGCGACCCTTGCGCTGGCGGGATGTAGGGGAGCTGGGCTGCCCTGATCCACCTTGTCTTCTGTGGGGGAGGCAGCAGTGCGGATGACCGGCACTGGCGCAGCTCAACCCCGGGAGAAACAGAGAGGTCTAGTGCGACTCTGTTGTCCCTGATGATCTGGAACAAAAAGAAAAGAAAAAAGTAAAAATCAAAATTTAAACAAGGAGAAAACAGCCCTGCAGTAGCAGGGAGTGTCTTGCCTCCTTGGACACTAAGCAAAAACTGGCAGTCTCTCTCTCCAGGCTGAGGGAATAGCTGTGGAGGAGGGGCTTAACAGTTTTCACTTAGTGTCACGCCTCCTAGGGAGATGAGCTATACCCAAGGTCTTCTGTGTCCCCCAAGGAAATTGGGCGAGAAAACATATTTTTTGATTTACGTATGTGTGTGTTGTTGTTTATCGGATCCATTTGAGTTTTGCTCACACATTGTTTTCTCATTGTTTTTGAGAAGTATTTCGGTTATAACAATATTTATTAGGGCTGCAGCTAACGATTATTTGAATAATCGATTAGTTGCCGATTAATTTCTACGATTAATCGATTAATCGGGAAAAACGACAAAATTACAAAACAGAGAGGTTTATATGATCTTACTTGAAAAATTATGTTCAAAGGCCATATTAAAACAAATTGCGGACGGCACTATTATGGGGGATCTGCGGACGGCACTATTATGGGGGATCTGCGGACGGCGTAGTTATGGAGAAGGGGATCTGCGGACGGCGTAGTTATGGAGAAGGGGATCTGCGGACGGCGTAGTTATGGAGAAGGGGATCTGCGGACGGCGTAGTTATGGAGAAGGGGATCTGCGGACGGCGTAGTTATGGAGAAGGGGATCTGCGGACGGCGTAGTTATGGAGAAGGGGATCTGCGGACGGCGTAGTTATGGAGAAGGGGATCTGCGGACGGCGTAGTTATGGAGAAGGGGATCTGCGGACGGCGTAGTTATGGAGAAGGGGATCTGCGGACGGCGTAGTTATGGAGAAGGGGATCTGCGGACGGCGTAGTTATGGAGAAGGGGATCTGCGGACGGCGTAGTTATGGAGAAGGGGATCTGCGGACGGCGTAGTTATGGAGAAGGGGATCTGCGGACGGCGTAGTTATGGAGAAGGGGATCTGCGGACGGCGTAGTTATGGAGAAGGGGATCTGCGGACGGCGTAGTTATGGAGAAGGGGATCTGCGGACGGCGTAGTTATGGAGAAGGGGATCTGCGGACGGCGTAGTTATGGAGAAGGGGATCTGCGGACGGCGTAGTTATGGAGAGGGGGATCTGCGGACGGCGTAGTTATGGAGAGGGGATCTGCGGACGGCGTAGTTATGGAGAGGGGGATCTGCGGACGGCGTAGTTATGGAGAGGGGGATCTGCGGACGGCGTAGTTATGGAGAGGGGGATCTGCGGACGGCGTAGTTATGGAGAGGGGGATCTGTGGACGGCGTAGTTATGGAGAGGGGGATCTGTGGACGGCGTAGTTATGGAGAGGGGGATCTGTGGACGGCGTAGTTATGGAGAGGGGGATCTGTGGACGGCGTAGTTATGGAGAGGGGGATCTGTGGACGGCGTAGTTATGGAGAGGGGGATCTGTGGACGGCGTAGTTATGGAGAGGGGGATCTGTGGACGGCGTAGTTATGGAGAGGGGGATCTGTGGACGGCGTAGTTATGGAGAGGGGGATCTGTGGGTGGCGCAGTTATGGAGAGGGGGATCTGTGGGTGGCGCAGTTATGGAGAGGGGGATATGTGCACTGTTATGGGCATAACAGTGCACAGATCCCTTTCCACATAACAGTGCACAGATCCCCCTTCCCATAGCAGTGCCATACACAGACCCCCCCCTCCCCATAGAGGTGCCATAGACAGATCCTCCCCCCTCCCCATAGCAGTGCTATACACAGACCCCCCTCCCCATAGCAGTGCCATAGACAGATCCTCCCCCCTCCCCATAACAGCCCCGGCCCCGATGCTTATAAGTCGGACTAATCACTGCATCTTTATTTTACCTTTTTACAATGACGCTCCTGTAACAGCCAGGCAGAGCGGACGGCGGCGTAACGTCACTCACGTGACGCACCTGCTCCGCCCACTTCATGAATGAAGGAGGCGGAGCAGGCGTGTCATGTGAGTGAGTGACGTTACGCCGCCGTCCGCTCTGCCTGGCTGTTACAAGAGCGTCATTGTAAAAAGGTAAAATAAAGATGCAGCGACCGCCCGCCCGCCCGCCCGCATAGCAACGAATCGGCGATTATTCGATAACTGGATTCGTCGACAACGAATGCAGTTATCGAATATAATCGATTACATCGATTAATCGTTGCAGCCCTAATATTTATTATGCAACAATAAAGTATTTTTTCATAAACTGGCTGTTTATGAGCTCCAGTTTTTCTAGCTTTTTGTAACACTATTAAAGTAGTAAACCTATATCTATATATTAGGGAGCAGTATATAGAGCAGTAATCCAAAGTATTCAGATTCTTCCCCTTTTGGAGGCAGAACACAGCAATCACAGAACAGAGAAGCATCAAGAAAGACCAAATGCAGAATTTAAGGAATTGCTTCATAAGAAGTTTCCTGATGCATAAGTGTAGGTTTATCGAGGGTGAACCTATACTTTGCACGTATAGTAAATCAATGGTAACATCAGTATAATCATAGGCTGGCATCAGGGGAAATGGCTGTAAGGCTTCACAACCATATTTTGTCTCGGGCTCCGATCCGCATTTTTTGCAGATAGCACACAGAACCATCAATTTCTACGGGTTTGCAAGCCCACAATGAAATATCCTGAAAATTTAACCATTTTACTCTATACTGATCTGGCACACACGCTGCAGACCTTTGCAGTTCCAAAAACATCCACTAGGGGGCAGATGTTACCTTCATTTTTAGATTATGCATTTAAAGCAATAGAAGGTACAGAAGATGCAGTTCTGGGCAAGAAGCATTTATAATTAGGTGCCATCCGCAACAATATAAGCCACGTATGGACACTGGTAAACTGGTTACAAAAAGCAATGAGCTATAAAAAGATTGGGACTGGTTGTGGCTACAAAGACAAGTATGTATTTATATATACTGTATTTTGCACCCTATAAGGGTGCATTCACACAATCGTATGAATGAGTCCACATTCATTCCGCAATTTTGCAGAACGGGTGCAGACCCATTAATTTCAATGGTGCCACAAAAGATGCAGACAGCGCACTGTGTGCTGTCTGCATCCGTAGTTCCGTTCCGCGGCCCCGCAAAAAGATAGAGCCTGTCCTATTCTTGTCAGCAGTTGCGGACAAGGAAAGGCATTTTTATGATAGTGGAGGCCATGTGCGGTCCGCAAATTGCAGAACGCACACAGGCCGGAATCTGTTTTGTGGATCAACAAAAACACTAAGGTCGAGTGAAGACGCACTTTCTAAGACGCACTTTCTCTCTCGCCCCCCCCCAACCTGGGCAGAAAATGTTAGTGCGTCTTATGGGGCAAATACTAATGAGCACTCCTATTATGTAAGCACTCATTAGTACAGGAGGACCATGAAGTGGTGAATGCAGCGCTCTCCGGGATCTGTACTCAACGATTCCTGGTCCTCGGTCACCCGCAGTGCTATGACTGCACACACAGAGAGCGAGGATGTTGGTGCTCTGTGACCACACACTGGGTGAAGTTGGATCACAGCACAGAAGACCAGGAAGAAAGCTGAATATTAGGAGTGGCAGCATCCGGGCAGAAGAGGTAAGTTAGCTTTTTTTTTTTCTCTCCGATCTGAGGTTTGCTTCACATGGGAGCTTATTAACATGGAGGTCTGATCTTAGGTCTGCTTCACGTGGGGGCTTATTCACATGGAGCTCTGATTGGGAGGTCTCATCTGAGGTCTGATTGGAGGTCTTACAAAAATTGGGCATCTGCTCTAAGATTTGATTGGGGGTCTGATCAGAGGTCTGAACAGGGGCCTTATTAACATTGGGGGTGTTTTGTGGTCTGATTAACATTAGGGGTCTGATGAAAATTTTCCTCCTCAAACTTTGGTGTGTCTTATGGACAGGTGCGTCTTGTAGGGTGAAAAATACAGTGTGTGTGTATATATGTGTATATATATATATATATGTCACAATTGCTGTTAATGTGAAAAGTTAAGCAAGTTCAGGATAAAGTGATCTCCAAAAGACAAATTTAAAGATGACACATTCCCTTTGTACTTTAAGCAAAATTTTTTTATTTTTTTTTCATCTTTTTCATTTTCAAAATAACAAAAAAGGCCCAACACAAAAGTTTGGGAGCCCTGCATGGTTAATACCTAGTAGAACCCCCTTTGTCGAGTATCACAGTTTGTAAATGCTTTTTGTAGCTGGCCAAGAGTCTTTCGATTCCAATTCCATTGTTTGAAGGATTTTCATCCATTCTACCTTGCCAAAGTATTCCAATTCTGTGAGATTCCTGGGCCATTTTGCATGCACTGCTCTTTTGAAGTCTATCCACAGATTTTAAATGATGTCCAGATCAGGGGGACTGCGAGGGCCATGGTAAAACCTTCAGCTTGTGCCTTTTCAGGTAGTTTCAGGTTGCCATTTCCTCAATTTGAAATGTCATTAAGAAATGACAAGATCAGTGGAGGTCTAGAGAAGGTCTAGAAGACTAAGAAAAATTTCAGAGACAGCTGCTCGCAGGATTGCTAGAAAGGAAAATATGATCCCACGCTTGACTGCAAAAGACCTTCAGGAAGTTTTAGCAGACTGTGGAGATGTGGTACATTGTTCTACTGTTGCGCAAAAACTGCACAAATATGGTCTTCATGGAAGAGTCACCAGAAGACAACCTCCCTGCGTCCTCAAAATTCAGCATCACATGTTTACAACAGAATATCTAAACAAGCCTGATGCATTTTGGAAACAAGTCCTGTGGACCGATGAGGTTAAAATAAAAGTATTTGGCCACAATGAGCAAAGCTGTGTTTGGAGAAAAAAGGGCACAGAATTTCATGAGAATAACTCTCCAACCATTAAGCATGGGGTGGATCAGTCATGCTTTGGGCGAAGAATGGATTCAATCAAATTCCTGCAAATTCTGGGAGCAAACACCAACTGTAAAAGAGCTGAAGCTGAAAAGAGGATGGATTCTACAAATGGATAATCATTCTAAACGCACCTCAAAATCCACAAGAGACTATCTCAATAGGTGCAAGCTGACCATGGCCCTCACAGTTCCCTGATCTCATCATTGAACATCTGTGGATAGACCTCAAAAGAGCAATGTATATGTATCCCAGGTTGTTGGAAAGAGAAGCAAGTAACCAGGCAATTTGCTGTGCCTTGTGCAAGCCTCATGACTGTCCTCCCCCACCCCCCTCTAGAAAGGAAAGACACTTACCAAGTCTTCCAACGGAACAGCAAAGAAAAAACAAACAAACAATCTAAGATTAAAAACAGTGTTACGATAAATGACTTGGCAAATCTACGTGAGCGTGCTGCTTGTATGTTTATTCTGGAATATTAAAAAGGGTTATCCAACCCCTATAACGCCCCCCAAAATGCTCCGACACCTCATACAGATTATACTTGCCTCGCTCCCCGACACCCACGTCACTCCTGATTCCTGCACGACTGCCGTTGCATTCCCTGTCAGGGGGATCAAAACATCCGGTGACGGGAGGGGGGTTGGTAGCTAATAGTCTGCAACAGGAACAAGCCTCCCTACTGCCACGTGTGGCGCTAGGGAGGCTCTTTCCCCTAAGGGCCTGCTATTGGCTAGTACGCCGAACCTCCCCCACCCTCTGGATCTTTTCATCCCCGCAACAAGCTGCGGCTGTGCGGGCATCAGGAGCGACACGGGTGCCAGGGAGTGAGTTAAGTATGACTTTTATGAGGTGCCCGGGTTGGATATCGCCTTTAAGGCTAGGGCTACATTACTAAAAAGTCACGCAATGTTTCATGCAATATATATATTTTTTAAAACATCCAAGTCTGATTTTGTTTTGGCGACTGTGGTGTCACAGTAGCAGCATGTCACATGGCAACACTATTAAAATACATCACATGAAATGATAAGCGACTTTATTGTCAATCAACAAATGTCGCTGTGTAGCCCTAGCCTAATTGTTACTATCAAATATGGCTGCTAACACGAAAAATAAGACACAGAAAACAGCCAGAAAAAAGACAGTATATTAACTGCAGACAGAAAAAAAAAAAAAACACACACACTACTGGTCAATTTCTTAGCTTTAGGCCTCATGCACACGACCGTTCTGGAATTTGCGGACCGCAAAAGACGGATTCGCAAAACACGGAAGCCACCCGTGTGCCTTCCGCAATTTGCGGAACAGAACAGCTGGCCCATTGTAGAAATGCCTATTCTTGTCTGCAAAACGGACAAGAATAGGACATTTATTTTTTATGGAGCAACGGATGCGGATAGCACACGGAGTGCTGTCGCATCTTTTGCAAGCAGCGTTTTGGTGTCCGCCTCCACAGCAGAATGGAGGCGGAACGGAGCCAAACTGAAGCATTCTGAGCAGATCCTTATCCATTCAGAATGCATTGGGGCTGAACTGATCCGTTTTGAACCGTTTGCGAGAGCCCTGAAACTGATCTCAAACGGATTTCAAAACGCCAGTGTGAAAGTAGCCCAATTTAAAAGCAACCCCTACCTTAATTATTAAAGTGCTAGAATGTGCTTACAATAAAAAACTAAAACTAAACTTCCCATAAACAAGGCCTCGTGTGATGTCACATTCACCACTGCAGCCACTCAGGAACAAATAACTGCTGAGGACAATGAATGGCTGCAGCTGTGCAAAGGACCACGGACCGGACATACGGATAAGCACGCGGTGTGCTGTCTGCATCTTTTGCAGCCCCACTAAAGTGAAATGATCCACATCCGACCCGCAAAAATGTGGATCAGATACGGACCAAAAATACGTTTGTGTGCATGAGCCCTTATGGGACACCACTGATCCCAAACAAGACCAGGTCCCAGAACTAGTCATCTACACATTGGTGCTCCTGCTCACAGGCTGGGCAGAGTAATGCAGCCCAGTTCTGGTCACTTGTGCTGAGCTTTCCTGCGCAGTGGGTGACTGGGTGAATGGCCCATTTACACTAGACAAGTATCAAACCACTTATCAGGAAGGAATATTCCTATGAACACGTGCAAGAGCGCCGCTGATCACCTGTTAAACAAGCAAGATAATCGATTCCACCTTACAGAGCTCCTTTGGAAAATGAAATGCAGAATCGGATTGGTTGCTATGGGCAATAAACCAGTTTTCTTTTACACCAGCTTTGATAAATCTCCGCTATGTGTAGCTAACAATGCTTAGTACATCAATAACGTGGTAGACTGAGCCACTCCGTACTGCAAAAAAGCTGGACAGAAAGAAGGTCAGAGTCCAAAGATGAATCCTTCAAACTCCGGCTGACCCATTAAAGCGAATGTACGTGTTGCCGTTTACATCACAGTATCATTTTTCGGGTATTTAAATGTACACCCCAGATGGAAAGTATAGTGGAGGGACAAAAGCACAATGTGCACCCAGCCTAACAGTAATGCCTAACACAGCGTCATTTCTTTTCATGAAATATATCATAGGAAGTAGATCTGTTACCTTTCTGGATCAAACATGCTGTTATCTCCCATCGCTGAGATGTCGGCAGCCATGGCTTTCAGGACATCAGCATTCGCTGCAAAGATAAATGAATCCACATTGTAAGAAAGAAATCTGTGACCATATCTGCCATAGGTGTCGTAACCTCTTCTAGCATCCGCTACAGGGGCAGCCTGAAGAGCGCACATACATACAGCCTCCTGCAGACTACAATGCCACATGTCCTAGGTGCCAACCACTATGGGCAAGGCCGTAGGCGCCAATGTCTCTGCAGGGAACATGGAAGATCCACCCCCACACAGAGGGAGAGGCGCCTGTTGTAGATGCAATTACTTAGGCTAATGTCCCCTGTGTGCAAAAGGCCACATAAAAGCCTTTGTAGTGAGGCCCATTCTCCATCCACCACAGAGAGAAATGACTTTTCATATAAAACTTAACTTTTACTTCTAGATATCAAAATAATACCCCACAACATGTAAGAAATAAAACATACTGTGCCACATAAACAAGGCCACGTCTTACTTTGGATATTTCCAGAATAATACCATCCAAATAAACAAAGATGCAACAGAGGGCTCGGATACTTGGCATACGAGAAGTGAGGTCCTGATGTATCCCTAAAGGCTACCCCTGAAAGGGGCGACCCCACCTCTCTGCGGCTAAGCCCTTGCTGTCACCTACTGTGACCCTGCCAGTGGATAAGATAAATGCTTGTCCCAATATTAGGGGATGGATATAAATCTGTGGGGACACAAAATAACGTCCCACTCAGATCCCCATCACAGAAGATCACTATGTATGTATATGAACCAATCTCGGTTCGATGTGAGGCAGGCGATCCTAAGCTTCAAAGGATTGATGAGCAGATCACCATAAAGACGGTCAGAGAAGAGGGAGAAACACCGCGTCTGCAGTGTAAATCAGGCGCGGTGAGGAACTCCGCAGCCGCCGAGCGTCCTTCCCTCACTGAAGATTTACACTGCAGACACGGCCGGCGGGAGGAGAGCAGCACTGCCCTGGTCCTGTCAATCAAGAGAAGAAGGGCGTGAAAAGAGGTGGGTGAACGGAGCTTCTAGGAGCAGGTGTAACGCCACCCCGAGGCTAATTAGCATATTATAAAAGTTAGTTTTTCTCAATAAAGGCTTTAGGCAGTGAGATGGCACTAATATAGTTATGTTCAGCTGACATTAGCACATCACTAATGTCAGCCAGCTTAAAGGGGTTCTCTCACCTTATAAAATGGCTCCCAGAATGTCCAACTTGTCAATAGAAGCCACTTGCTAATATAGGTCCTTTACCCAAACTTCCTCCTTTTGGCTAATTTCTTAATAATTCAACCCCTTTATTCATCGATTGTTGTCAGGGGTTACGGCCACCGCTGAAATCTGGCTGTGGTGGCCGCGCTTGCGCACCGCCAGACATGTCTCCGTCCTCTATAGTGGCTGGGAGTGCGCATAGGCGCACAGACGCACAAGCTCCCGGCCACCTCCCATCATCATTGGCATTGTGTATAGAACTGCTTCTGGGCATGCGCAGTACTTCCCCGGCAGCTCTTAGCTGCTCACAGACAGAAAGCATTACAGGTCCGGGATCTGTAATACACATTACTACAGCAAGCTGTCATGTGACTGACGACATGTAATAAACTTGCAGGGCTTGCGCTTTAGCCCTGGGAGCTCATTACCCAGCTGCCATCATCAGGAAGCTAAAACTAGCCGCTGTAGGAACGCGCAGGCACAGGTTTGCCTGTGCCATCAATCAAACTAGAAGTCTCTGCCGCCGAGAGGTGGGGTCGCCACTTTCGGGGTGGGTGCTCTGCCTTTAGGGATACATCAGGGAAGAGTTGAATTTGCATGGCAGCTCTTTAATTTGGTAAAAGATAGGGGCGGCCAGCCAGCCAGGCAGGCATTTGTGGGGCCAGTTCGTTCTATTACACATCGGCATGTTAGCAAGAAAGCGGTGGCACTGACCCAGCACAGGCAGGAGAAGCGCAGCACCGCAGTGACCGGGGCTGTGCAGGAGAAGGCATGGCGCCATCACTGTGTATAGAGCGGCAGGGACACACGGACAGACCCTATACATATAGGACATTAGATACCCACATCAGCCTATATGTGAAGACTGACCCACACCTAAAGATGCTTAGAATTTCTGCTCCGCTTTCTCTCAATTATAAGGGATAGAGAAAGACTGAGCAAGTAGGCACTGGATTATATTAGGTATGAGTGAAAATTAACAACCAAAAATGGCTCTGTGCAACCGCTATGGTAGCACCGTGTACGGCTCCGCTATGGTAGCACCGTGTACGGCTCCGCTATGGTAGCACCGTGTACGGCTCCGCTATGGTAGCACCATATATATGTCTATGTTATGGAAGCACTGTGTATGGCTCTGTTGTGGCGGCCCTGTTATGGAAGCACTGTGTATGGCTCTGTTTTGGTGGCTCTGTTATGGAAGCACTGTGTATGGCTCTGCTATGGTAGCACCGTATATATGTCTATGTTATGGAAGCACTGTGTATGGCTCTGTTGTGGCGGCCCTGTTATGGTAGCACCGTATATATGTCTATGTTATGGAAGCACTGTGTATGGCTCTGTTATGGCGGCCCTGTTATGGATGCACTGCATAGCAGTTATAGTGGCACTGTTATAGAAGCACTGTGTATGGCTGTTATGGCGGCACTAGTATGGCACTTTTACATCATCACACCTGGCCCTGTCAATCAAAGTGGAGAGGGCGCAGTAGTTGCAGAGAGCAGAAGTTCTAGGTGTGATGGTAACACCCCTGTTGCTCCTAGAGGCTCATTTACATATATTTAATTTTTTCTCAGCAATGCGGACACATATGAACATGGGACAAACACAGATCCCTTCAGCTGCCAAGTGTTCATGTAACAGGTCAGCCAGTGTCATAGGTACAAATCTGCTGACAGATGCGCTGTATAAGGCTTCTCCTGTCCGTGTTCATACATAAGTGACCTCTATCACTGTACAGTCTTATTTGTGACATGACACAAGTAGCCAGTGTCCGAGAACCACTGCAGATACATTGGAGTGAATACGATTTGGATGTAATCAGAAGTCTATATTGCATTGTATGAAGCAGAACGTACCTTCATTGTTCATTATAAAGCTCACAATCTGCCCGACAGTGTCATTATTTGTGTCTCGGACACTTTCTTGTGTCTCTGAGGGAGAGAAAAAAATAATTATCAACCAATTTTAGAGGCAACATATGTGTAATTTGTGAATGCCCCCATTGCCAGCAGCTGATCCCAAACTCTTCTAAGGCCCCTTTCAGACGAGAGAGTGTCACGCTCCGGACTTGCAGTGCAGCACCCGTCCTGACCTCCCAGCACTGCCGTCGTTCGTATAGCATGATATTGATTTATGATGCTATGTAACCCTTCGAGGTCTTGAATGTATTGGATAACACTGACAGCATTATGTTAGTGTTATCCAATACATACCAGACCACTAAAGGTTACATGGCATTATAAATCAATATCATGCTATAGGACCCCCGAGTCTGAAAGGGGCCTAAAGCATTCAGTCTTATAGTGGGGATCAGGAGAGATGTGTATGATCTGCATATACACCTCCAGTTACAGACCTCGTATTAGGAGGCACACGAAATCTCATCAGTGGCAAGTAGCCGACGGTGCTTCATTGTACATTCAGTAAGATTAGAGATATATGAGATATATAAAATATATATACACGCACACATACTGGGAAAAAGTAGCCGCCTCCGGTGATAGTGATGGTGTGACAAGTTAAACAAACAAGTAGATTGTTTTTTTGTTTGTGGTTTTTAAATTACCCACAAGTCACAGAAGAAGCAGACAGTGGTCCCCGTTCACATCTGTGCATCTTTGGGCAGGTCGGATTCTGTCGGCCGATGCCGCTTGTGATGCTGCAGAAGAAAACATGCCCTGCTTTTTTCCAACAAGATGAGGCAACCTGCCGCACCTCACTGGCACGGGTTCATGAAGGAGCCAACTGTGAGCAAAGGCTCACAATCCATCAGTTTGTCTTCTCATACTATGGCTGGAGACAGGCCATCCTGTAGATATACATCTGTATATATCACATGCCCTTCTGCATCAGCTATGTCATCCAAATAGTTTACTGTCTGCAAAAAGCAAACTCCCCTCCGCGATGCCACACAAGATACAGCACATCCTCCTCCGCCCAGACACAAAACGTTGGGTCGCAGGCAAAATGCGATGGAAGAGCGAAAAATAAACGGAATTTCTCAAAATTATTCAAAGGCTTTACCCAGCATTTTAACAATAAGCTTTACAAACATTTGTAAGTCATGGAGCGATCTGAATCAAGACACTTCTCCAGTGTTGTATGAGTACACAATAGCACAATCAAGTATAATGCCATACATTGCAGGTATATGGAGGAGAAAAACTTCCCGTTACCATGCATATCTAGCTACTTATACAATTTTGTGATATAGGGACTTTGATATCAGGGAATGCATATGCATCAAAGTATTCCAAATAAGAGAGCGGTGAGTTAAATCAACCCCCATCAGGTATGATATATGATAATAAATCAAATCAAAACAAACCTATTACACGTAACAGAGCAATTGAGTGTAAAGGACTGGTAACATGTATATACACTCACCTAAAGAATTATTAGGAACACCTGTTCTATTTCTCATTAATGCGATTATCTAGTCAACTAATCACATGGCAGTTGCTTTAATACATGTAGGGTTGTGGTCCTGGTCAAGACAATCTCCTGAACTCCAAACTGAATGTCAGAATGGGAAAGAAAGGTGATTTAAGCAATTGTGAGCGTGGCATGGTTGTTGGTGCCAGACGGGCTGGTCTGAGTATTTCACAATCTGCTCAGTTACTGGGATTTTCACGCACAACCATTTCTAGGGTTTACAAAGAATGGTGGGAAAAGGGAAAAACATCCAGTATGCGGCAGTCCTGTTGGCGAAAATGCCTTGTTGATGCTAGAGGTCAGAGGAGCATGGGCCGACTGATTCAAGCTGATAGAAGAGCAATGTTGACTGAAATAACCACTCGTTACATCCGAGGTATGCAGCAAAGCATTTGTGAAGCCACAACACGCACAACCTTGAGGCGGGTGGGCTACAACAGCAGAAGACCCCACCGGGTACCACTCATCTCCACTACAAATAGGAAAAAGAGCTACAATTTGCACAAGCTCACCAAAATTGGACTGTTGAAGACTGGAAAAATGTTGCCTGGTCTGATGAGTCTCGATTTCTGTTGAGTCCGAATTTGGCGTAAACAGAATGAGAACATGTATCCATCATGCCTTGTTACCACTGTGCAGGCTGGTGGTGGTGGTGTAATGGTGTGGGGGATGTTTTCTGGGCACACTTTAGGCCCCTTAGTGACAATTGGCCATCGTTTAAATGCCACAGGCTACCTGAGCATTGTTTCTGACCATGTCCATCCCTTCATGACCACCATGTACCCATCCTCTGATGGCTACTTCCAGCAGGATAATGCACCATGTCACAAAGCTCGAATCATTTCAAATTGGTTTCTTGAACATGACAATGAGTTCACTGTACTAAAATGGCCCCCACAGTCACCAGATCTCAACCCAATAGGGCATCTTTGGGATGTGGTGGAACGGGAACTTCGTGCCCTGGATGTGCATCCCTCAAATCTCCATCAACTGCAAGATGCTATCCTATCAATATGGACCAACATTTCTAAATAATGCTATCAGCAGCAGTTCTGAAGGCAAAAGGGGGGTCCAACACCGTATTAGTATGGTGTTCCTAATAATTCTTTAGGTGAGTGTATATTTGCTGTTAACGTCTGAACACAACAACAACCTACACGTGACATATGGGGGGGGGGGGGGGGGGGGTAAGGTGAGTCTGAGGGTAAGGTACCAGAAGCTACCCAGGTTGAGAACACCACTGAAGAGCAAAAGAGGTGTCAGGGGTCCCATATCCTAAAGAAGGCCTGTGAGGCTTTTCGATCCGTGGCGCCCAATTCCTCCATGTGCACCAGGGAGTCAAGAGCAACAACCCATTGGGACCTCTCCAAGCTCTCGGCCGATCTCCACTTGCGTGTGATTATTTGTTTTACGGCTAGAACAAACAATCACAGGGACCCTTTTTTGACCTGAGCCACACGCCCTGGTAAAATTGATAGTAGGGCTATGGCAGGTGAAGCATCCACATTCGTTCTATATATATATACACGATTGTGCAGGGCGAAAACCTCATCCCATAGGTGTGCAACCGATCGGAGCCCCGCGATTACACTGCTGGGGCTACAATCAGAAGCTGCCACCCTTGGGCCACTGCCACCAATGATTTAATCGTGTGGAGGGAAGGGTGCAATTAATATAATACTTCGAAGAGGGGGAGTAGAAGGGAGGGACTGTGGCCACTGCGCCACCAATGAATATGGTTAATATGCCAGAATAGAAATGTAGCCTGCATGTGCTGGCCATATCCCATACCTGGCCTCTAGTAGTGCGCACCGTGATCCGCCGCAATTAACCCCTCAGGACCTGAGGGGTTAATTGCCGGAGATCACGGTGAGCACTACTAGAGGTCTACGTTTGTATTTAGTCCCTCCCCTCCTCCTCCTTTCTGTTCTCATTGGTGGCACAGTCGCCACAGTCCCTCCCCTCCTCCTCCTCTCATTGGTGGTGCAGTGGCCACAGTCCCTCCCCTCCTCCTCATCTCATTGGTGGTGCAGTGGCCACAGTCCCTCCCCTCCTCCTAGTCTGTTCCCATTGGTGGTCAGCGGCAGCCGCACACAGTGGGGAGGGAGGGACTCTCTCCTTCTCCACTGTGCAGGCTCAGGAGAACACGGTGCGTGCCGAGAGCGGCGCATGCCATGTTCTACTGCGATCTGACAATAAACTAAATCTCTATCGTTGGCCAGATTTATATTGTTTATATCGCATATCATCTATATCGCCTACCCCTAGTCTAGGCCTAAAAAAATTATTCATTTTTAAGGATTAGAAACAAAAGATTTGGAGGAATTGATATTGGGGGAGATTTAACATCACTTTCACGGTACTGTTCAAAAATCACAAAATGTGGCCCATGCAGTATTTGGGGCTTTTAGAGCTTCTCAACACTTTTCTAGAGAGAAAAGGTGGCATCAAGTCTCCCCCAGCCCCTAGCTGGAGGAAATTTGAGTTTATGGCTCACGGAGGGCCGGAGATTAGCCAGATTTATTAAGAGTCATGTGTGTGGCGCATTGGGAACACCAGTCTTGTTAAATCTCCCCCATTAGGTCTAAACTAAACCAATTTTATCTCCCTGGTCTTATACATCAGCCACAGGGCACACTGTGGCTGTGAAACTATTAACCCCAGGATTTCACAGGAGCCTTCAGCTGGTGGATAACATCCAAAAACTGTTTTTACAAGCAGAAGTGGAGCGTGAGATGCGATCACTGCTGGTCCCCTGATCATGAGAACATGACTTATGGCTGAACACACAGAGACCTGGCCTGGCTTATAGGATGAGCAGGAGACAGCAGGGCACTTCAAGAGGAGCAGTCACCTCTCCTGACATGTCTGCTTTAACAACTACTTCCATCCCAACATATGACTGTTGTGCCATTCTTTATTATTCCCTCTAGAAGTTAGGAATTAATTAATAGCAGTATGCAATAAAGGTCCAGATGGGAGTTATTAAAGGGGTTGCCTCATCTCAGACAATGGGGGCTTATCGCTAGAATACGCCCCCTTTGTTTTATATGTGCATTCCCACCGCTGGGATCCGTACCTATATCGAGAACAGAGCCCTGCAAAGCCGTGGCTGGAGGACTCTGGTTCGGCCACCACCAAGTGCTCTCCCCATAGAAGTGAATGGGAGCGTACCACGCATGACCGGCCACCTCTTTCTTTCACTTCTATGGGCCAGATGGAAATAGCCGAGCCAATGCACAGCTACTTTCACCAGCCACATAGAAAATTAATAGAGGTGACTGTGCATGCACAGTGCGGCCTCCACCACTTTCGGGGCTCCGTTCTAGATATAGGTGCGGATCTCAGCGGTGTGACCCGCACCTATAAGGCAATAGGGGCAAATCCTAGTGGTATGTCCTCATTGTCTGTGATGAGACAACACCTTTAAGAGAGACATGTCAGAAATGAGAGGTCCTCTTTAAATAGTAAAATATTAGAGTCATACTAACTAAATTTAGATAAAACCTTTAAAAAAAAAAAAAAATGCTCATCTACTGGAAGCATGGGCCCCATCTACCGCATTTTTCGCCCTATAAGACGCACCGGCCCATAAGACGCACCTAGGTTTTTGGGGAGGAAAATAAGAAAAAAAATATTTTTAACCAAAAAGGTGTGCTGTGTGTTTGGTGGGTTTGGAACTAATGGTGGTCTGTGGATGACGGACACTGTTATAGGGGGGATCTGTGGATGACGGACACTGTTATAGGGGGGATCTGTGGATGACGGACACTGTTATAGGGGGGATCTGTGGATGACGGACACTGTTATAGGGGGGATCTGTGGATGACGGACACTGTTATAGGGGGGATCTGTGGATGACGGACACTGTTATAGGGGGGATCTGTGGATGACGGACACTGTTATAGGGGGGATCTGTGGATGACGGACACTGTTATAGGGGGGATCTGTGGATGACGGACACTGTTATAGGGGGGATCTGTGGATGACTGACACTGTTATGGGGGGATCTGTGGATGACTGACTGTTATGGGGGGGGATCTGTGGCTTGCACTGTTACAGGGGGGGGGATCTGTGGCTGACACTGGTACAGGGGGGGATCTGTGGATGGCACTGTTACAGGGGGATCTGTGGATGGCACTGTTATATACCGTACGTGCCATCCACAGACCCCCCAGCCCATAACAGTGCCATTCACAGATCACCCCCCACCCTGTAACAGTGCCATCCACAGATCGCGATCCGAATCCCCATCCCCCCCCCGCCCGCCGCCATACAAATATAAGATGTCACATTGAATTAATAGATATTAAACATGCCCCCCAACTCCTATTACTACCTCACATCCTACGGTAATCGCTTCTGTAAAATTCAGGCCGGGCGGCCGGCGCGTGTCACTGACGTCACTTGCCTGCGCCGCCTACTTCATTCATAAAGTAGGCGGCGCAGGCACAGTGACACGAGTTACGCTGCCGCCCGCCCGGCCTGAATTCTACAGAAGGATTAGGATGTAAGGTAGTAATAGCAGTTGGGGGGCATGTTTAACCTCCTCACGACCGCCGTACGCAGGATTGCGTCTTCGCGGCGGTCGTGCTGTTCTGGGTGGACGCGCCGGTGCGTCCTCTCGCGAGACGCAAGATTTCCGGGTATGCCGGCCCGCGCATGCGCATCGCGGGCCGGCAAAATTCAAAGAAGAAGTTCGTCATCAACCTGCCGGCCACGATCATTGGCTGGCAGGTTGATGATTTTCAAAAAAACGAATCAGCAGCCAGATAACCCATCATATTAGTAAATATGATGGGGTTATATGGCTGCTGTGCTCCTCTGCTCCTTCTTTTGGTCGGTTGGTTCCAGGAGAGGAGCAGAGGAGCACATCATTACTGTGAGTACCCACCACACTACACTTAGCCCCCAGATCACCTCCCAGCACCCAATTAACCCTTTGATCACCCCTTTTATCCCCCCTGTCAATCACTAGTGAAAAGGAAAAAAAGTGATCAGTGCAAACTGTCACTTTTTTTTTTTTCACTGGTATTGACCGTTAGGTTTTAGGTATAGTTTAGGTCCCTTGGTTAGGTAGTTAGCGATCAGTTAGCGCCCAGCCCACCGCACCGCAGTCCGTTATTCGCTGATTAGCATATCGCTAATCAGCATTTGTACTTTTATAGTATCTGAAAGTGATCAAAACTGATCACGGTCAGATCTATAATAGTACTAGTGTCACTTTAGTTCGCCCTCCACCCAAAACGCAGTGTTTGCCCGATCAGGCCTGATCGGTCGCCCACACGTGCATTCGCCCACGCCCGCCCCACCGCAGTGACAAAAATTATTTTTTTTTTGATCACTGCACATTCACTTTACACGCACTGCGGCGATAATAAAATCAGTTTTGATATTTTTTATCAACCGCAGCGGCCTCCGGTACTTCGCTAGCCTCCCCTTTGTAAGACAGGCTTGCTTTTTTTTCTTGGGTAGTCTCAGGGAATACCCCGAAATTTAGTTGCCCACATGTCTAACAGGGGGTATTCCTCTGAAGAGGCCTACAGGCTTCTGACCCAGTCGGATGAGGAGTGGGAACCCTCATCTGATGAATCCAGCGGGTCAGAATACGAACCTGTAGAAAGCAGTGGCTCTCTGACCCAAAGTTCGGACGAGGAGGCTGAGGTCCCTGATAGCACCAGGCGTACCCGGCCCCGTGTCGCTAGACCGCAGGTTGCGCAGGATCCGCTTCAAGAGCAGCAGAGTGGGGCTGGTGCTGTCGGATTACGTGGTGAGGCATACACCAGCAGCCCAGCCCTTCCTGGACCTAGTACCAGCACTGCCGTACAACCTGGTGAAGTAGCGAGCACCAGAAGGGCAGTTGAAGCTGGTATGGTGGCACGTGCAGTAGTGACCCCGTCGCAGCCACCGCAAAGACGTGCCCGTAGAGCCCCTAGAATCCCAGAGGTGCTGGCAAACCCTGATTGGCAGTCCCCAACTTCCGCCGCACCCGTAGTTTTCCCTTTCACTGCCCAGTCTGGAGTTCGGGTTGAGACAGCTCAGATCGGTTCGGCCCTGGGATCTTTTGAGCTGTTCTTGACTGCGGAGCTTTTAGACTTAGTTGTGGCCGAAACAAACAGATATGCCACACAATTTATAACCGCTAACCCGGGAAGCTCTTATGCCCAGTCTTTCCGGTGGAAACCAGTCCAAGTTTCCGAAATTAAAACTTTTCTGGGCCTCCTCCTCAACATGGGCCTGACAAAAAAGCATGAATTGCGGTCATATTGGTCCACGAACCCAATTCATCACATGCCCATGTTCTCTGCTGCTATGTCCAGGACACGATTTGAGACCATCCTGCGTTTCCTGCACTTTAGTGATAACAGCACCTCCCGTCCCAGAGGCCACCCTGCTTTTGACCGGCTCCACAAAATTCGGCCCCTCATAGACCATTTCAACCTGAAATTTGCAGATATTTATACCCCAGAGCAAAACATCTGCATAGACGAGTCCCTAATACATTTTACCGGGCGCCTTGGCTTCAAACAATACATCCCAAGCAAGCGCGCCCGGTATGGGGTCAAATTGTATAAGCTCTGTGAAAGGGCCACAGGCTATACCCACAAATTTCGGGTCTATGAGGGAAAAGATCAGACCCTGGAGCCGGTCGGTTGCCCTGACTACCTGGGGAGCAGTGGGAAGACAGTTTGGGACTTGGTGTCACCCTTATTCGGCAAGGGGTACCATCTTTATGTGGACAATTTTTACACAAGTGTGGCCCTCTTTAGGCATTTGTTTCTAGAACGGATTGGCGCCTGTGGTGTCGCGCGGGCTTCCCCCAATGGCTCGTTACCACCCGTCTTGCAAGGGGGCAGAGGGCCGCACTGTGTAACGAAGAACTGCTCGCGGTGAAATGGAGAGACAAGCGTGACGTTTACATGCTCTCCTCCATTCACGCAGACACGACAATCCAAATTGAGCGAGCAACCCGTGTCATTGAAAAGCCCCTCTCAGTCCACGACTATAACCTCCACATGGGAGGGGTCGACTTCAATGACCAGATGTTGGCTCCGTATTTAGTTTCCCGACGCACCAGACGCTGGTATAAGAAGGTGTCTGTATATTTAATTCAATTGGCTCTGTACAATAGTTTTGTTCTCTACAGTAAGGCTGGGAGAACTGGATCCTTCCTCAAATTTCAGGAAGAGATCATCGCGAACCTCCTGTATCCAGGAGGTTCCGTGGCCCCATCCACCAGTGTAGTTAGCCGTCTACACGAGCGACACTTCCCCAGTGTCGTTGCTGGTACCTCAAACCGACCGCCACCCCGAAAAAAATGTGTCTGTAGCAGGAGTGGAATAAGGCGTGACACCCGCTATTTCTGTCCTGACTGCCCTGACCACCCTGCCCTATGCTTTGGAGAGTGTTTCCGGAAGTACCACTCACAGGTACACTATTAGCATAGGGATCATCTCACCAGGATAGGCACACAGGGCTATTAGGGCCCATTCACTCACAGCTGCTGCAAACGTCTCCTTTCACATGGGACAAAGTGCATAACGCACTTCGCCACATCTTTGGGCGATTTGCGCTTTGCACATTGACCCATGGGGAAGGAGAGGTTTGTTCTATAAAGGTAAAAAAAAACAAAAAAAAAACAGGTAAGCAAACAGGTTAATGTTTAGTTCAAAAAGTTAAAGTTACATGTTCTGTTCCAAAGTTAATAAAATTATTGCGTTGTGGCCTGGTTTTTTAATTTTTATTTTTTTTTGTCTTTTTACCTTCCAGGTGGACCAACCGATCGACTAGCTGCAGCACCGATGTGCATTCTGACAGAAGCATTGCGCTGCTGTCAGATTACACGCAAGTCGGTGTATGCGGCGCTGCAAGACGGGATTTTCTCCTCTGCAGTGACAGATACGTTTGCCGAGGCATACGAGCTGAGGAGGAGGCGGCGTTCCTATGCTTTGGCAAGCACTTTGTATATATATATATATATAAAAAAAAAAAAAAAAAAAAAAAATCCCGGCAATGATTTATTCATCCACATCGATTGATGTGAATGGAGAAATCTGGTTTGCCAGGGCATACGAGCTAAGTGGGTATGGATGTAGGGCGGAGCTCCTATGTCCTGACAGACGCCTTTCCCCTCCATTTTTTTTTTTGGCAGAGATTTTTTCATCCACATTGATCAATGCGAATGAAGAAATCTGTGCCGTTCATTTTTTTCTTTCAGCCCAAAGGCTGAACGGAAAAAAAAATCTCATTACCTGTATGCTCAATATAAGGAGAATAGCAGAAACTCCTAATGCTGGCCATACATGTAATGATTGCGGAGATCCTCAAATGCCAGGGCAGTACAAACACCCCACAACTGACCCCATTTTGGAAAGAAGACACCCCAAGGTATTTGCTGAGGGGCATATTGAGTCCATGAAAGATTTACATTTTTGTCCTAAGTTAGCGGAAAGTGAGACTTTGTGAGAAAAAAAAAAAAAAATATCAATTTCCGCTAACTTATGCGAAAAAAAAATAATTTCTATGAACTTGCAGGGCCCCTCATTGGATACCTTGGGGTGTCTTCTTTCCAAAGTGGGGTCACATGTGGGGTATTTATACTGCCCTGGCTTTTTAGGGGCCCTAAAGCGTGAGAAGAAGTCTGGGATCCAAATGTCTAAAAATGCCCTCCTAAAAGGAATGTGGGCACCTTTGCGCATCTAGGCTGCAAAAAAGTGTCACACATCTGGTATCGCCGTACTCAGGAGAAGTTGGGGAATGTGTTTTGGGGTGTCATTTTACATATACCCATGCTGGGTGAGAAATATCTTGGTCAAATGCCAACTTTGTGTAAAAAAATGGGAAAAGTTGTCTTTTGCCAAGATATTTCTCTCACCCAGCATGGGTATATGTAAAATGACACCCCAAAACACATTCCCCAACTTCTCCTGAGTACGGCGATACCAGATGTGTGACACTTTTTTGATGCCAAGGTGGGCAAAGGGGCACATATTCCAAAGTGCACCTTTCGGATTTCACCGGTTATTTTTTCCAGATTTTGATTGCAAAGTACTTCTCACACATATGGGCCCCTAAATTGCCAGGGCAGTATAACTACGCCACAAGTGACCCCATTTTGGAAAGAAGACACCCCAAGGTATTCCGTGAGGGGCATGGCGAGTTCCTAGAATTTTTTATTTTTTGTCGCAAGTTAGTGGAATATGAGACTTTGTAAGGAAAAGAGAAGAAAAAAAAAAAATCATCATTTTCCGCTAACTTGTGACAAAAAAAAATAAAATTCTAGGAACTCGCCATGCCCCTCACGGAATACCTTGGGGTGTCTACTTTCCAAAATGGGGTCACTTGTGGCGTAGTTATACTGCCCTGGCAATTTAGGGGCCCAAATGTGTGAGAAGAACCTTGCAATCAAAATGTGTAAAAAATGGCCTGCGAAACCCGAAAGGTGCACTTTGGAATATGTGCCCCTTTGCCCACCTTGGCAGCAAAAAAGTGTGCCACATCTGGTATCGCCGTACTCAGGAGAAGTTGGGGAATGTGTTTTGGGGTGTCATTTTACATATACCCATGCTGGGTGAGATAAATATCTTGGTCAAATGCCAACTTTGTATAAAAAAAAAAAATGGGAAAAGTTGTCTTTTGCCAAGATATTTCTCTCACCCAGCATGGGTATATGTAAAATGACACCCCAAAACACATTCCCCAACTTCTCCTGAGTACGGCGATACCAGATGTGTGACACTTTTTTGATGCCAAGGTGGGCAAAGGGGCCCATATTCCAAAGTGCACCTTTCGGATTTCACCGGTCATTTTTTACACATTTTGATTGCAAAGTTCTTCTCACACATTAGGGCCCCTAAATTGCCAGGGCAGTATAACTACCCCACAAGTGACCCCATTTTGGAAAGAAGACACCCCAAGGTATTCTGTGAGGGGCATGGTGAGTTCCTAGAATTTTCTATTTTTTGTCACAAGTTAGCGGAATATGAGACTTTGTAAGAAAAAAAAAAAAAAAAATCATCATCATTTTCCGCTAACTTGTGACAAAAAATAAAAAGTTCTATGAACTCACTATGCCCATCAGCGAATACCTTAGGGTGTCTACTTTCCGAAATGGGGTCATTTGTGGGGTTTTTCTACTGTCTGGGCATTGTAGAACCTCAGGAATCATGACAGGTGCTCAGAAAATCAGAGCTGTTTCAAAAAGCGGAAATTCACATTTTTGTACCATAGTTTGTAAACGCTATAACTTTTACCCAAACCATTTTTTTTTTTTTGCCCAAACATATTTTTTTTTTATCAAAGACATGTAGAACAATAAATTTGGCGAAAAATTTATATATGGATGTCGTTTTTTTTGCAAAATTTTACAGCTGAAAGTGAAAAATGTCATTTTTTTGCAAAAAAATCGTTACATTTTGATTAATAACAAAAAAAGTAAAAATGTCAGCAGCAATAAAATACCACCAAATGAAAGCTCCATTAGTGAGAAGAAAAGGAGGTAAAATTCATTTGGGTGGTAAGTTGCATGACCGAGCGATAAATGGTGAAAGGAGTGTAGTGCCGAAGTGTAAAAAGTGCTCTGGTCATGAAGGGGGTTTCACCTAGCGGGGCTGAAGTGGTTAATATCTATTACTTGAATTTAAGATCTTATACCGGAGCGGCGGGGCGGTGCTATACTACACTGACTGCACCGCCCCGCCGCTATTGCCGGCCACCAGCTCCTCCTCACAGTCCCTCCCCGAGTCCCCGCTCTGCCCATACATCGCAGCTTGCGATGTAAAACTGGCAGCATTCGCCCCATAAGACGCAGGGGCATTTCTCCCCCATTTTGGGGGAAGAAAAAGTGCGTCTTATGGGGCGAAAAATACGGTATGTGAAGTTGTGAACATAAGCTAAAAGTGCATAAAATACAAACCTACAGATTTATATATTTTTTTATCTTTTTAATTTTTAAATGGCACCATTTTGGCATACATACAGTATAATGTATGTGGGGAGTCGCTCTGGTAGACAGGGTGTGCGGACACAGTACAGAAGCAAATTACCAGTTCTTAAATCAGACTTCCGTGTTTATTCACACATAAAGCAAAAACAAAACGCGACTTTGCAGTCTTAGTTCACACACAATGGAAAGTCCACATAGCAAAATTCACTTTGTTGGCAGTTCTGCCTCCAGCAGTCCATAGCAGGCTTTTAGGGGGCCTGTTTCCCTTATAGATGGGTCTCAGCCCTCCAGCACGGCACAAGCCTCAGATCCCAGCAAACACACCTCCTGAGCTCCACTGTCAGACTGAGGTAATCCTCCTCACCTGGCAGTGCTGGCAAAACCCGGCCTGGAACATTAGGAGTAGTCACCCACCCAGCACTTTGACTACTCCCAGTAAGAGCCGTCCCGGATCAGCTATTACAGCCATACTAAGTATTAAGGTGTCAAACAGCAACTGCTGCTGACACATAAAAACCTTTTCTTGCTCCACCGAGGCCAGGAACCTCGGTGACACGTACCTGTCATCCACAATGATTCCTTGTACCTTCTTACATGTATTAGGAAAATAAAAAGTAAACTGGCAGAAGTCAACTTCTTCTACCGTTCATCGACACACTAATTATGGGAAATTCTTCTGCCAATGTACAAGAGCCCTTACATACAGAGCTTTTCTCCACCAGAAGCACTGTAAGGAGCCTCCACGGAGCTCCTACGCCATGTGCACGAGGCTCTAGTCCAAGTAGAGCACTCAGCATGGCTATAAACATCAGCGATTCATTGCTGGTACATACCGATTTTCTCTACAGTGATTTTCTCCTCGGGCTCGGCTTCTGTGGTGCAGCGATAGCCTTTCTTTTTAAGAATATGGCAGATGAGTACGCCAAGCAAACCCATGATGAAGAAAATAGGAACCAAGTAGAAGGCAACATATTCTGGATGGCCACCAGAAGAGGTGTTAACGTTGTCACTTGTACTCGGCAAAGGGTCAACAGACGGCTGAAACTCTGCAGGAAAAAAAATAATAAAAAATTTAAAATTAAACAACCAGAGATGACATTTCCCCGAAAAAGACACCCCACAATATAAAACACCCACCAGCTGAAAACCCTGCTCGCAACCTCTATGAGAAATCTAATGAAAGAAATGTATTACACAGCGCCTCTTAGGCTCCACTCATACGTACATAGTGTGTTTTGCAGATCTACAAAACACTGACACTGGCGTTCCGCATTTTGCGGACACCACATCGCCGGCACTAATAGAATATGCCTATTCTTGTCCGCAATTGCGGACAAGAAAAAGGACAGGTTTTATTTTTTGGGGGGAACGGAAATGAGGACCCGGAGGTGCGGGTCCGCATTTCTAGATCCAGGCACATCCCCATAGAAATGAATGGGTCAGTAATTCCATTCCACAAAATGCGGAATGAAATTGCGGACTGTGTGAAGGGGGCCTTAGGCTGGGTTCACATCATGTTCTAGTGATATGTTGAAAAAATTTTTTTTAATTATTAACGGATGCGGACCCATTTGCGAATGTGTGAATGGACCCTACCACTGTATAAAAAAATAAAAATAAAGTATACATTAACAGTTATATATATTTTTTTTTTACAGGACTGCATTGCTTGAAAAAGGGGCTTTGTATGAGCTGAAACGTTGCCTACACCACATGGGTGAATAAACCAACCATATATTTTTTTATCTTGAGTGCTGTCCTCCAGTTTCCGGTCTATAATATTGGGTAAGCAGCTACACCCTTGGACCTAGCACCCGCCATCTTTTTTCATCCAGTGCCACCATCGTGTGTGTGTGTGTGTGTGTGTGTGTGTGTGTGTGTGTGTGTGTGTGTGTGTGTGTGTATATATACACACACACACACACACACACACAGGGTGGGCCATTTATATGGATACACCTTAATAAAAATGGGAATGGTTGGGGATATTAACTTCCTGTTTGTGGCACATTAGTATATGTGAGGGGGGAAACTTTTCAAGATGGGTGGTGACCATGGTGGCCATTTAGAATCCAACTTTTGTTTTTTTTCAATAGGAAGAGGGTCATGTGACACATCAAACTTATTGGGAATTTCACAAGAAAAACAATGGTGTGCTTGGTTTTAACTTGGTATTGAAAAAACTAAAGTTGGATTCACAATGGCCGCCGTGGTCACCACCCATCTTGAAAAGTTTCCCCCCTTACATATACTAATGTGCCACAAACAGGAAGTTAATATCCCCAACCATTCCCATTTTATTAAGGTGTATCCATATAAATGGCCCACCCTGTGTGTGTGTGTAATATACACTCACCTAAAGAATTATTAGGAACACCTGTTCTATTTCTCATTAATGCGACTATCTAGTCAACCAATCACATGGCAGTTGCTTCAATGCATGTAGGGTTGTGGTCCTGGTCAAGACAATCTCCTGAACTCCAAACTGAATGTCAGAATGGGAAAGAAAGGTGATTTAAGCAATTTTGAGCGTGGCATGGTTGTTGGTGCCAGACGGGCTGGTCTGAGTATTTCACAATCTGCTCAGTTACTGGGATTTTCACGCACAACCATTTCTAGGGTTTACAAAGAATGGTGTGAAAAGGGAAAAACATCCAGTATGCGGCAGTCCTATGGGCGAAAATGCCTTGTTGATGCTAGAGGTCAGAGGAGAATGGGCCCGACTGATTCAAGCTGATAGAAGAGCAACGTTGACTGAAATAACCACTCGTTACAACCAAGGTATGCAGCAAAGCATTTGTGAAGCCACAACACGCACAACCTTGAGGCGGATGGGCTACAACAGCAGAAGACCCCACCGGGTACCACTCATCTCCACTACAAATAGGAAAAAGAGGCTACAATTTGCACGAGCTCACCAAAAGTGGACTGTTGAAGACTGGAAAAATGGTTTCTTGAACATGACAATGAGTTCACTGTACTAACATGGCCCCCACAGTCACCAGATCTCAACCCAATAGGGCATCTTTGGGATGTGGTGGAACGGGAGCTTCGTGCCCTGGATGTGCATCCCTCAAATCTCCATCAACTGCAAGATGCTATCCTATCAATATGGGCCAACATTTCTAAAGAATGCTATCAGCACCTTGTTGAATCAATGCCACGTAGAATTAAGGAAGTTCTGAAGGCAAAAGGGGGTCCAACACCATATTAGTATGGTGTTCCTAATAATTCTTTAGGTGAGTGTGTGTGTGTATATATATATATATATATATATATATATATACATACACACACACACACAATACATATATACATATATACACACACACTTTTTTTTTAACCCAGCCTTACAATGAATGGCAACCATCTAGAACATAGCGGAAAGATTTTACCAGAACACTCACCTAGGGTTCATGCAAACTGCAGATCTGCAAAACACGGATATCGGCCGTGTGCATTCAGCATTTTGGGGAACAGACTGTCTGGGCCATAGTAGAACAGTCCTATCCTTGTCCATAACGCGGACAAGATTCGGACATGTTCAATACTTTTGTGGATGCCATGGACAGAAGCGGACGGCACACAGTGTCATTGAAGTGAACGGGTCCGCATCAGACCTGCAAAAAAATGCGGATCGGATGCAGACAAAAAAAAAATATGTTCGCGTGCGGGAGCCCTTATAGTCATGTGAATAGAACTGGGCAGTAATAACTGACACTGCCTATGGACAATGGTCGCGCCATCCTATTCTCATAAAACCTCTTTACTAGGGGTAGGATGGGTGAATTAAAGGGGTATTCTGGTTATAATCCCAGCGGTAGGACCCCACCAATCTAATAGTTATCCGCTAACACTATAGCCAGAATACCCCTTTAATGAGAAGTGAAAATGGCACAAAAGGCTTGACACATAGCTCAGAAGACGCATCCATGTTCCTTCTTCACCTCATGGCTGCCGCACACGAATACACAAAATGGGGCACAAGACTCCCCTCAGTCACGTCCCTTTATAAAAACACTGCATAAAAGTGTCTAAAATACATAGAAGACTAAAGGGGGTTCGAGGGACAACCCGCTCACTGCGCACAGCAGATTTCTGGGGGCTCCATTTCTGTCCCATATCATCTGGGGGGGTTTTTAGATCAGTCATACATTAAAGGGAACCTGTCACGGGGATTTTGTGTATAGATCTGAGGACATGGGTTGCTAGATGGCCGCTAGCACGTCCGCAATACCCAGTCCCCGTAGCTCTGTGTGCTTTTATTGCGTAAAAAAAACTATTTGATACATATGCAAATTAACCTGAGATGAGTCCTGTATGTGAGAGGAGTCAGGGACAGGACTCATCTCAGGTTAATTTGCATATGTATCAAATCGTTTTTTCGACACAATAAAAGCACACAGAGCTATGGGGACTGGGTATTGCGGATGTGCTAGCGGCTATCTAGTAACCCATGTCCTCAGATCTATACACAAAATCCCGGTGACTGGTTCCCTTTAAGTACACAAAAATAAAATGCTGGCAGAGCGAGAGCCATTCTTCTACAGCTTTGGCTTCAAGATAAGGGGTCCTAAATATAGGAACCCCTCTTAATGTGATCTATACAGCGGACAAGGGCATCTGGACATTCAGACTACGTGGTCAGACCCAACAATTACAGAAAAGCCCTCCAGCAACTCTGATGTATTAGAAAGAGGACCCTACGGGTGGCTGCAGATTTATGTGCAGGAAATCTACATAAAAGACGCACATAAATCCACCCTATTAATTGTGTGTTTGGTGCCTTTTTTGTGCGGCTTTTGATGCGGATTTTTCGAAGATACCACCCTTCCATTGAAAAGGGGTAAATTTGCACAAGAAAAACGCACAATTGACACTGAGGAAAGTGTCCGTGACATTTGTCTAATCTCAGTCACTTTGCTGGTATGGTCACTGCAGTTCTTCCAAATGAAAAGCCACGCCGAAAACCCGTGCATAATCCGCCTTGTGTGCAGACACCCTAAGGGCTCATGCACACAATCCTGGTTTTGGTCCACATTTTTTGCAGATCAGATGTGGACCCATCTCAACATGGCCGCAAAAGATGAGGACAGCGCACCCATAAGTCCGTTCCACGGCCTGCCGACAAAGATAGGACATTTAAAGGGAACCTGTCACCAGTATTTTGTGTATAGAGCTGAGGACATGGGCTGCTAGATGACCGCTAGCACGTCAGCAATATCCAGTCCCCATAGCTCTGTGTGCTTTTATTGAGTATAAAAACAGATTTGAGACGCCGTGGCCACAGGCACAAACAGCACTAACCTACCGCTCTAAACACCGGGACAACAAAAATACCACCTGCGGCAGACACGTAGTATACTGGCTGACCCTCCGCTGTACTGCGATCTTTACACACAGCTTTCTATCATATAGAGGTGGAATCCTCCCTCTTTTTTCCCCCCTTAAGCCTCATTCACACGTCAGTGTTCAGTCAGTGATTTCCACCAGTGATTGTGAGCCAAAACCTGGATTGGAGCCTCCACAGAGATAAGGTATAAAGGAAAGATCTGCACCTGTTCTGTGTTTAGAGCCGCACCTGGTTTTGGCTCAAAATCACTGATGGAAATCACTGACCGAACACTGACTGTGTGAATGAGGCCTTACTCTACAGGTAAAACTTTCCATATATAGGTGGAAACATCCTATATCCAAATGAATGATTTTTCTCCATAGGTGGACTCACTTTATGAATTTATTATAATATTTTGGTGGTTTCACGTTTTATTATATACCTCACGTTTGTGTTTTCATTATTTTTATCTTCTGGTCCCACTGTGGATAACATCTACTGCTTTCACTTGGCCGAATTGTGGACGAATTTTCGATCACTATATTGATGAATTCTGATTAATGATTATACCCGTCTGAAGAGAATTGCCATATTTCATATATATTTTATTCTACATATTTATAATATTATTTTATTCTTTCTGAACGGTTAGAAGAATAGGGCATGTTCCATCTTTTTGTGGGGCCGCAGAACAGACATACGGATGCGGACAACACATGGAGTGCTGCCCGCATCTTTTGTGGCATCACTGAAGTGAATGGGTCCACGTCTGACCCGCAAAAAATGCGTATCAGATGTGGAAAAAAAGATGTTTGTGTGCATGAGCCCTCAGTGAGAACAGCTCGCTTGAGACAAAGGTTTTTGGGGAGGTCATAACGATGGTTGTGGGGCGAAGCTGAAACACCAGACAATCCACAGACAGGCGCGGCGCAGTTTCTGTAAGACCGCAGCCAGGTTTGATTACGTGCCATTTATTAAATGTAATATATTACTCCATGACACGCTTCTACAAGGTAGTATCACATTCATCTGTGCAGTGCAGACACGTAGGAGAGAACCACGCAGGCGGAAGACCTGCACACAGCGTATAAGATAAATTATACCAGTAAAGGATACGGCTTTAGGGCAAATAATACAAGCAAGTCATAAGTGAGGCTCCAGTGCTAGCAAAACCGCAATATCTGCAGTAAATGTGTGGCCACAGAGTGCACCAGGACTAAAAGACGAGCCCTCCCCACAAACATTCTGGAGCACCTTTACATATAACTTCATGTTGTGCCCAGAGGACGCGCTACATTTTTTCTGGAAGAGCAAAAATACTCCCCTTTGGAGGAGCATTTGTAGCCGAGGAGGAGTACGGAAGTTGAAGTCATTTTAAATACATAATACGTAGCCTGCACTTGTTTACGTCTGCGTTTGGAGCCTCCGTCACAGATTTTGTTAAAGACAGGACAAAACAGCCTTACATGCAGGATGTCTGGTAAAAAGAGAGGATCCCAAACAGAAACTGAACGGATCCCATCATAGTCATTGGAGTCTGTTCAGCTCGGGTCACATCATGCTGCTGTCATACGTTTAACGTACATGAAAAAAATTATACTAGACAGATGCCATACTGTGGCATCTGTCACCATAGAATTCCATTGTACAATGTATTTTTGTTTCTGGACTTTGCAGGATGGGAAGACGTGGTACACTACGATTTCCCATCCTGTAAAAAATAAATAAATATACATTGGTATATAGGTTTCGTTTTACAATGGAACTCTATGGTGATGGATGCCACAGTATGGCCTCTGTCTGAGACGGCCATTAACATACAGGTTTTTTTGTATACGTTAAACATATGACAAAAATCCAACCCTTCCATTATTTTTATTGTTCTGCTCATCTAACAGAGCAGAACAACAGAAATAAATAGTGGTGGTGTGAACGGGGCCTAAGAGGTGGGTATGCATTACTGTCTAAATAACATGAAGCAGTTATGGCAAAGTGATGAAGTCCAGTCCAATATGGCGGATCTTCCCTGTACTTTATCACTTGGCTATAATAGCCTGCCTGCATTCACTACACACTGCAACACACACATCACTACATACATCCGGGTGGTGCAGGGTGCACTACATACATTACACATACCAGGGCTCCAGACTAAAATAAAAAATATAAAGGAGCCATTGGCTCCTAACCTGAAAAATGTAGGAGCCAAATTTAAAATACATATAATTACGGTATAATAAAAAAATAAATAAAAAAAACACATCCGTCTTACCTAGGGTTGTCACGATACCAAAATGTTGCGGCACCTGAGGGGTTAATAGCGGTGGATCGTAGCGTGCAGTCATAGAAGCTGGGTGCCGGGTATGGGATATGTCCGGCATCCGCAGCATAAACTATATTCATTGGTGGCGCAGTGGACACAGCTCCTCCCTGCTATCAGCCCATTGGTGGCAGCGGTGCAGGGGGGAGGGACTGCCTCCTTCTCCCCTGTGCTGTTGAGAAGAACATGGCGCATCCCATGTCAGTTCCTCGTGTGTGAGAGGCAGAGCAGCGGAGGGTCTAGGCGCAAATGGTGACAAGACTACAAAGTCGCCATTTAGCAATTCTAAGTCGCATTGGCGACCATTTTGGTCGCCATCTGGAGCCCTGCATATGGATACATTGCTGCACTTTCACCTTGTGGTGTAGGTCAGACGGGATGTCCGGGCTCCCCTGCAGTCGTCCAACACTTCATTCCTCTTCAGCTCCACGCCATGTTTGCCGGCGCAGCGCTGCCCCTGCTCTCCTCATACATCAGGACTCAGGAGCCGGCCCCTCCTCCTTTCTGCTCCCGCCGGCTTGCCCTGCTGCAGGGTGCTGCATCACTCCGGCGCCTGCCCAAACTATCCAATAGCAAAGCTCCTCACTGTATGGAGCTTTGCTATTCTTTATTTCAGGCACAGGCAGCATCGGTGCACTGCCTGTGCCGCTCACAGCGCTGCTGAATGTAGGGGAACAGTCTAAGGTGTATTGGTAAAACGTCTATGACACTTGTACAGGAGTTATTGCGACCTCTGGTTGTGCCATTCCTCTATTAGCCCTGCTGGAAATTTGAGTGAATGAATTGCTAGCAGTTTGCATTAAAGGTCATCCTGGGTGTTACCAGTTTGGGGTGTGTCCGTGCACAGTGACACTGGCAGCAATGACTGGATAATGTCGGACTGTGCACACCCCCAAATGGAACGAGCTTTATTGTAAACCGCAGACACTTCATTGATAAACTTCTAGCAGGAATAATAGAAGAACACAACAGTTATAAGAAACTATGCTTCAGAATTGTTATGCACGTGGTTAATAAAACAGACATGACACGAGAGGGGACAGGGCCTCTTTACGAAAGAGGGGAGAAAATCTGCTGCCAGATACTGGGGTTGTTTATCTCGGAGGGCGAATGGTCTGTCCGCCAACAAAAGCTCATGGCGAGCTTGAGAGCAGGTCTGCAGAGAAATGAAGGAGGCACTAGACAGGCATGTAGTGGAGGACGCTTCCATAGGCACGGGTTAGGGTATGTTCGCATTGGCGGCATGTCTGATCCGGCTCAAATGCAACCGTTTCTGTGCGGCCTAAACACAGCATTCATGCTGGAAAGTGGCCAGATCACTGACAGATCCCATTATAGTCAATGGGGATATGGCAATGCTGGATCCTGCGAAATCCGGCAGGCTGCCGCAGACGTACCCCTTACCAATAGGAATACAGACATCACAGATGGGTCCCAGATATTTTACAGACTAATAAAAGATGGGTCTTCAAAAGCAATTATGTACGACTGCAGTAACTATACTGGACAAGTGGCCCTCATTCCCCCGAAGCTAAACCCAATGGGGCAGATTTACCTAAACTGGTCTATAGGAAAACTGGCTTAGTTGCCCACAGCAACCAATCAGATTCCACCCTTCATCTTCCAAAGGAGCTGTAAAAAATGAAAGGTGGAATCTGATTGGTTGCTGTGGGTAACTAAGACAGTTTTCCTATACACCAGTTTTGGTAAATCTCCTCTTGCGTTTCTTTTCAAATACCTTTCTAAAAAGATAAAATACACAGATATATCACCTTTTCACAAGCTAAAGGGTCACTCACTTCTCACAAAACTCTGGATATGTCAGAGACATACCAAAAGTTTAGATCAGGGGGTCTGAGTGCTGAGGCCCGTGCCGATCCCTAGAACGAGGCCGGCACTCCTCACCGCACAAGACAGGCTCGGTAGAAGTCTATGGGCCCATCTCTATTCTTCTCTCCCCTGGTTCTAGGTATCGTAGAGGTCTCAGCGCTCAGACCCCCACCAATCTAAACTCTATGAGACTATCAACAGTTTAGTGAAAAGTTAGTGACCCTTTAAAAATTTTACTTGATAAAATAGGGGATAAAAAAAAAAAAATGTAAAAAAATAAATAGCTGGATGATATGGTTTCCCAGAAAAAAAAAAAAAAAAAAAGGACACTCTTGGCCCCTCACCGGTCAGTTTCCAGCTTAGTAGACATGTAGAATTACTGTATACAGTGACCGTCCCACGTCCTGTGCACTGATATACAATACAGAAGGGAAGCTGCTCCCATCATCCATTCATCATGTGGGGCCGGGAAGGGGGGTGATGCATGTGGAGTAACGCCCCCTCCTGCACAGTTCTTTATCAGTAAGTAGCAGCTACCCGGCTCATGTAAACACTCATCTAGAGAAAGTGGAAGGATTTATATTCAAACTGCGCACTTCAGATGATCCGCTGGTATGGGGTCCGGGCATTATGGAGGGTATTTGTACTATTAGATAACCCCTTGAAGTTATCTAATCTGACATTATGTCTGAATATTCACTCCAAATCTGTAGGTGCTGCTGGAACCCTCAGTGCTCAAAAGAAGAAGAAAATAAAAAGATAAAACTACTTTCAACTTTTTGCGACAAGCCTTCTGGGTGCAGGACTTGAAATAACACCCCCCCCCCCCCCTGTTTTATAGGGGTACAATTGGCATTCTGGAAAGTCCAGGCCATGGGTAATACTTCTAAATACCAAATGAAAAATAGAACATAACAGAAGGACTCCAGGAACGCGGCCATTATACCAGCAGGTTTGTACCTTACATATCAGCTCACAGAAGAACACTGGACTGCAGGGATTGTATATTTTACCCACAGTATTACCCACATGATGGGAGTTGTGATGCTTCCTGGAACAGGCGTTTTGGGCCTGTGCCCCAGAGGTTTTCTGCAGTTGGCAGGAACAGATGACGTAAGGGCAGAACAAGGAAGAAGGCAAGCCTACTCCGAAAATGTACACAATGGATAGGTGTTCACTGCCCTGCATGGGATCCCTACACAGGACATTATATAACACACAGCTTCTAATGAAACATGCCTATGTTACCAACTGCTAAATCCCCTGGTGCCCAGCACAAGCAGAATACCTACTACTTACCTCCACTGGGGTGCAATAGATACAATGCAAAAAGTCACCACGCATTTACATTTAAAAGGTTGTTCAGCTTTGGCAAGTCCTTCTTCAGACCCAAGATGGTTATCATACTTACCTAATCCCCACTGCTGGGTTCCAGTTCCATCATTTCCCAACATCCTCTGCAGATCCTGGTCTATCTACGTCAACATCCGGTTAGACGCGTGGCCACATGACCGTTCCAGCACCGAAGGCCTGATTTGTGCTCCTTCTGGTCCCTAGCCAGTTAAAGGGAACCTGTCACCTGGATTTTGGGTACAGAGCTGAGTACATGGGTTGCTAGATGGCCACTAGCACATCCACAATACCCAGTCCCCATAGCTCTGTGTGCTTTTATTGTGTAAAAAGATGATTTGATACATATGCAAATTAACATAAAAGAGTCATATCTTGCTTAGGTGACCAGAGAAGAGTCATATTTTCAAGCTCTGACTCATCTCAGGTTAATTTGCATATGTATCAAATCGTTTTTTATTACACAATAAAAGCACACAGAGCTATGGGGACTGGGTATTGCGGATGTGCTAGCAGCCATCTAGCAACCCATGTCCTTAGCTCTATACTAGGGTTGTTGCGGGTATCGAAATTTCGATACCCAATCGATACTTTTGTCCCGATTTCCGTTTTTTTCGATACTGGGCTGCGCTTCATCGAGTATCGCAATACTTTTCCATGATATCGAAACCGAATCAAAAATTTGGTATCGCAACAACTCTACTCTATACCCAAAATCCCGGTAACAGGTTCCCTTTAATGCCTGGACAGGGTCAAGGGCACCCCAGATTCCAATTGTTGGCCTCAGCGCAGACGTGTTCCCAAGCAGTATGTTAACCAGTAGCAGTGATTTACCACTTGGGAACATGTCACCGTTGAGCCCAGTGATTGGCAGAGCATGGACACGCCCCCTTAGCTGCAACAGAGAAGACACTCCCCTTGAGCAGCCAGCTTGATATAAATCTAGCAGAGCAATGAATGGGGAGATCTCTGGATCCATGTCAGGTACAGGGCTGGTTATAGCTTTGTTAGAAAGAGGTTGTCATGTACAATATGATGTCTCATTTTCATTTTTTACATTAGTCATGGGAGAACCCCTTAAAAAAATTCCCCTATTCTTGGCATATATTCAAAAAGGAAGTGTAGAGAGGGAGGCATGGCCAGCCATGAGCAAGTGAGGACGTGCTCTGCTAGAGCTTCGCTGCCTCCCTGGCGAGATTCCCCTCATACCAGCACTCCTGATGGGCAAGACATTAAAAAAGGGTACAGCCAGACCACCGGCTCCCCTGGCGTTCTCGCAAGGCGATCTTCCCAGCTTCTTCGCCCAGCAATCCACCTTACCGGGCCTCGCTCTGGGCGACCGCGCCATGCGCTCTCAAGTTGGTGCAGGTGTCCAGGCCATGCAGTCTTCAGAAGCACTGTCAGAAGCGCACCAGGAGACCATCTTTACAACTATGCAGGTGCCGCTCAGCATCGGTGCCCTCCCTACCTGCCTCTGCTGAGCACCATGAGCGGCTCCACAGCCTGGACCAGACTTCCCCGGCTGCATCTGAATCACGCTCTCCACATGCGCACACAAGCATTGCCTCCCTCCACCTGCCGGAACCCCTGCACTCCTCTGCAGCACCACTGTTCATAGGTGCACCACAAGTCAGTTCGGGGGGCTCACTCCCTCCTCACAGGATTCAGCACCAACAGTTACCAGCCCTGCCACTCCAGTGGACTTTACTTTAAGGCCTTGCGCTAATTATTTCTGGCCAAGAGGGAACACACCTAAAACATCTGCAGTGCTAAATAACCCAGACATCGACCAGGGGCCCTTCTCTGACCAGTCATCGCCACACCCTGGCCTCCATCTCCAGGGACAGCACTTGGACCACCACCAAAGGTCCCCTAACCGATCCACACCATGTCCCTTCCCCTCCCACTGCACAAGAACCCTTTCCCTGGACCGTCCTTGGCAGCGTCTCCATGCTGGTCCACTGGATCCTCATGGGACGACTCCCATCCGCAGTTGTCTGGAGCAACCCCACTTTGTCATAAGGTCACGACCGATCCTGCAGCTATGCCCCTTCACGGATCTCCCCTGCACCTCTCCTTGAGACTTTCACCCTCCGCAGATTTATTTGATGGAGGCCTACAGAGCGCCAACTATGGCAGACCTGCGTGTATCCTTATTTGCTCTCTACCCTCTAAAGCAGACCTGTCCAGTTTTGCTACCAACATTCTACAAGAATGTAAACAGCAATTCCCCCAGGTCCGATCTGAGCTGGCTGCGCTTTAAACCAGAGTTAATTCGGTCACACAAGACCATGCAACTCTGTCTGCAACTGTTCAAGCTCTACAAGATAAGGCCCAAACTCACAATGCGCAACTTTATGTCTTACAACATCTAGACGATATAGAAAACCTTAGTCGCCGCAACAATATATGGATTAGAGGCCTTCCAGAGTCAATAACAACGGCGGATCTACTGCCCACGATCGTGAGAATATTTAATAGCATTCCTGGGACGCCCGCCAAACTCTCACATAGAGAGCGACAGAGCCCATAGACCTCCTAACCCTGATGGCGCCAAACCATGTCATTTGCAGAATTCACTTCTACGTCATCAAAGAGCAAATCCTGAACAAAGCTCGGCAATCCTCCCCAATGTCTCATGAAAGGGTCCCCATCACGTTACTGCAGGACACACTATTGGATATACACTTTGTCATAACGAGCTGCTCTACGCCCGCTATTGGATCTCCTCAGGGACCGTGGAGTTTTCGTTGGGGATACCCATTCACCCTATTTGCAGGTCCTAAAGAACATGTTGCTGCTCTCAGTCATCCTTCGGACTTACCGCACTTTCTACAGAAACTAGACCTGAATAAAAAATATAAAAAAACAGCCATATCCAGGTGTCAAATTGAATCAAAAATTACGAAGCCCTCAGTGCACTATGGTCAAGGGTGACAAGGTAGGGGTCATACTCCCAAATAAACTACCAATGTACTCTGTGGACCGGGTATCCTTAACATAATATAACTTACTAGATAGGTCATAAAATTATTA
This sequence comes from Bufo gargarizans, assembly GCF_014858855.1. NCBI lineage: Eukaryota > Metazoa > Chordata > Amphibia > Anura > Bufonidae > Bufo > Bufo gargarizans. The sequence goes on along the minus strand of NC_058080.1, from coordinate 83,626,199 downwards.
ATAAAAACAAAAACAAAAACAGTGAGTAAATCAACAGAAGACTGAGTTCCAACACACCCAAATGCTGTCTGGTCAAATCTTACCACTTTCAGACATGTGGATCATGGACAAGCAGCCATTGTGTGATTGGAATATATCCTAATATACAGTGGCCAAGGATATTGATGACTCGTGCTCTGTAGGTAAACCGCAAAAATATTCACCTATGCCGCCCTAGTGCCCTCGTTAAGCAGGGTGGGGGGCTATTTCATTGGCTGCCTGACAGACACAGAGCACCAACCCCGATAGGGACGACCCCTAATGGAACCTGTCCCTCACTTGGGGCCTATTCCCTATGCTTACCCTCACTATGTCCCTACATGCCACATTTCATCCCTGCTTTGGGACTCATCAGGGGACCTAGCCTAGTGAAGAGAACTGAAAAACACAAAGGGAAACAAACATATTGCTTCGTCACTACTCAAAATTCAGGTCATACTAAGATCAGAAGAAATGGTACAAAATAAAACCACTGCTACTTACAGGTAGATTACAGCGTCTCTGATGTGGGGAAATGTCCCCTACGTACCGCCGCCTCACTGTTTATTTTCAGTAAGTAGGAAGAGCGCTGGCTTACGCTCCATCCCTCCTTTTAAAGTGCACGTTGCTTTACCGCCCCTTCCCGCTTCCTGAAGGCACGCAATGACGTGCTCCTGGAACGCACAGCGTGCGTACCACAAACCGGAAGTCGGGTCATGTGATCGCGGGGCCGCACGCTGCACAGTGAAGCCTGAACGCGGCGTCCTCCGTTGCCAAGTGACTGGAAGGGCGCCGGATCCAGCCACTTGCAGTCACAGATACTGGACAGCCATTCTACAATAACCTGGAGTCAAGAACAGACTCAATGGATTTAAAGGGACTGGATAATTCAGATACAATTATTGGTATATACAATTTAACAAACTTAGCTAGACGAACCAGAGGTAAGTCATGCCTAAAGTATTGTATATTCACCGTGTTTAGTGTTTAAAGCATGGATGTCAAACTCATGGCCCTCCAGATGTTGCAAAACTACAACTCGCATCATTCCCTGATAGCTGTAGTATGCCCAGGCATGATGGGAGTTGTAGTTTTGCAACAGCTGGAGGGCCACAAGTTTGACATCCCTGGTTTAAAGTATCATATGGTCACAATTATAGTGTACTTAAGACCACAACGTACGTATATATAACCCACGGACACAGCTACATATCCATGATAAGATGATAACTGATAGGATAATACATCACCCTTCAAAAAGTGGAAGCAACATTATTTCTATCTCAGGGTCAATTTCACATAAAGACCTCTTTATATAAAGCAGCTAAAATTCTGCTGTTCGTTTAATCCTTTGGAATATACGGTTTTAAGGTAATAGAGCCACTTAGCCTCACAGTGGAGAATTTTCTCATCCCAGTTATCTCCTCTTATCGGTCTTTTAATCAACTCAATGCCCATAAACGAGAGACGCTCCATTTTGCCCTCATGTTTATTCCTCACATGGCGTGAGACGGAGGTATCTCTTGAATTTGCAATATCACCCAAGCGTTCTCCTATTCTCCGCCTCAGCTCTCGTGTAGTTTTACCACATACGCACGTTATTTTGTATAGGACATCTTTGGATTTACAGTTTATGAAATCCCTGATCTCATACAATCCTCGTGTTATTGCTTACAAACGTCTTCCCACATTTCAGGTATTTACAGGCTAGGCACCCGGAACATCTGTAATTGCCGCACAGCCGTTTCTCCAACCAGGTTCTCAGTGTTGGAGAAGCCATAAAGGCTTTTAACCAGATGGCCCCGTACACTCTGTCCCCTTCTGTAGGAGATACTGGGATGTTCGTTAGTTACCTCACAGATGTCAGGGTCCATTCTCAGGACATGCCATTTGCGGATAACCTCCCTTACACTGGTCGAGGCCTCATCATAAGTGCTGATCAGGCAAATCTCCCGTGTGTTGTTTTGGGCCCCCACAGTTGGTGAATTAGTGTGATTGAGTAGAGACGTCCCGGTCCCGAGCCGCCTGATACGCCGGTTTTAGTGTACCTAGGGGATAACCACGCTCTAGGAAACTAGTTCAAGTCAGCAGACTTTTCTAGAAAATCGGAGTGCTGAGAGCAGTTACGCCGCATCCTCAAGTACTAGCCTCGTGAAATCCCCTTCCGCAGTGGAAACGGATGGCTACTCTCCCACTGCAGGAGGGAATTCGTAGATGTTGGTTTACGAAAAATGGACGTGTCTAGTGTACCATCCGATTTTATTGTGAGGACAAACTGATTGTGTGCCTCAAACTGCCGTCCACACGAGGATAGAAAATATGCTGCTGCACGTAGGCCATGCGCATGTGGAATTGAGGAGTATACGGCCTCGATATCTATGCTCCCCAATATACATCCCTCTTCCAATTAAATCCCCTCAATCTGTTTTAAAAAGGTCACCCGTATCTCTAACATAAGATGGAAGGGAAAGTACAAAGGGAGACAATATCTTGTCAATATAGATGCCTAAATTCTGGCCTAAGCTATCAACTCCTCAGACAATCGGGCGCCACTTCAGCGGTTTATACTCTTTATGCACTTTCTGAAGGAAATAAAAAAAGGTAGCTATCCGGGGGTGCTGCGGAAAGAGGAAATCATATTCATCCCGATTGTTGATTTTATTCATTTTGGCTGTGTTTAGATTTTTTTAATTCCCGTTTATATTCCACTGTGGGATCTCTCGTTAATACTTCATAACTGTCCTGTGGGGCTAATAGTGTTTCACATATCAGTTTATATTGAGATGTATCAAGAATAACAGTGTTGCCCCCTTTATCCGAGGGCTTAATAACAATATTACTATTGTTAGCTAGATCTTTTAGGGCCTTTAGTTCATCCATAGTGCAGTTAGAGGAAGCGTTAATTATTTTTGGGCCTGAGTTATTGGTACTTGTTGAGTACGATTGCATAGTGGGTAGGATGGGCTTGGGTCTTAAAAATTCTGTATACTTCTATTGTTGGCTCTGGAGTTTCTCCTGAATATTTTTTATTAATATGATTTGCACTTAGCTCTTAGAGTCTGAATGTTCTGTTTCTGTAGTGGATAACTCAGTGTCCCTATCCTCTGTCCTCCCTCTTACACTAATGAGTGTGTAGGCTCTATTTTCCCTAAAGTCAGCCAAATCGCGTATAAACTGTTTGTGCTTTCTTTCTTTTAAGTGATATTGGAAACGTTCGAGTGCAGATTGAAGTTGTTTTTCTTTCGCTACAAATTCTACTTCCTGAGAAAAGGATTGAGTGATAGTGATTTGTTCTTTCAACTTATTATCAAGATTCTCTAAGGTTAAACGTTCCTGTTCAAGTAGGATTTTCATGAAGCGAAGAGAGCTGCTCGTCGCCTTCTGCTCCCACAGTCAAAGAAGCATTGCTACACCTCGCCGCTGGAGTTAGTTATTCCGAGACCTCTTGGAACAATGTTGTGCTCTAGGTAATTTTGTAAACGCTGAACCTCCCACCACTATACTATTTCTTCCCTATAGATTTTGTTGAATTCTTTGAATGCTACCCTGAAGGATGGTGTATACTTTTTTGGGCAAAAGTTTTTATCGGGAAAAAACCTAAATCCTGTGCTGAGAAAACCAGCCATATCCAGGTGTCAAATTGATAAGAAAATTACGAAGACCAGTGCACTATGGTCAAGGGTGCCGAGGTAAGGGACACACTCAAACTACCAATATACTCTGTGGAACGGGTATCCTTAACAACATAAAATATAAGTCTTACTACATATGACATAAAATTATCAATAAACAACAAAAGAACAGTGAGTAAATCAACAAAAGACTGAATCTCTATCAACACACCCAAATGCTGTCTGACCCCGACCTCCGGTTTGTGGTACGCATGCTGTGCGTTCCAGGAGCACGTTATTGCATGCCTCCAGGAAGCGGGAAGGAGGGGCTGTAAAGCAATGCGCACTTTAAAAGGAGGGATCGGGCATAAGCCAGCGCTCTCCCTACTTATTGAAATCAACGGTGAGGCGGCGGTACATAGGGGACATTTCCCCGCAACATGACACATCAGGACTACTGTCCTATTGTGCCCACCTCTCATCTGGGATGAGACTGTAGTAACAACTAGACCTGCCACCAGTCGACCTGGGTCCCTGGCCATCTATCCTCCCACCTGCTCCAACAACACAGACAACCTCGTTCCTCCCAGACCGCCAGCACCAAGACCCCTGGACCGATCATGTCAACTCCTCGTGGACGGCAACAGCGACGATCTGCTGGTCCCTGACGAGGATCCCCATCTAACCGTCACCTGAAGGACTGCTTGCTGTTCCTGATTGGGACTGATAACCCGTAGCCACAACGGCTCCTCTCTTCTTTACGCCTTGCACCTCTTTGTTTTAATTGCTCCCTCTCAGCAGTTGGTGATATCGATTTGAGTTTACTTCGACAGGGAATGAAGCAGGACTGCTCTTCTCTGGCTGTTTCCCCACACCATGAATATAAATGTGCGGCTTTCGCGGATCCTGCTCTATATAACCAATACCCACATTTCCCTGCCATCTTTGCTTGGTTCGATTTCCCACTTTGGTGACTGGACCAATTTTAAAATCAATATTACCAAGTCTGAGGCCCTCAATGTCTCCCTACCCAATGCCTTGTTCTCTTCTCTTAAAACCTCTTTCCCCTTTGCCTGGCCATCAAATGTGATAATAGAAGAGTAAAAGTGAGGCGGCTCTCTATTGACAAGAGGATGGAGTATGGTGCTCAATCCAAACAGAGCGTACCCAACGCTTGTGGTGAGGGAATATGAGTAAAAGTAGAGGGATGGCACTCAGAACAATTGAGGTATATGGAAAAATAATATTATTTAATATGGAATAGCTGATGATAAAAATATCAAATATAATGTCTGTATATAAAACGCATGTGGAAATATAATCAATATTAAATATAAAAAGTACATGATAGTAATAAAGATAAAAAGATAAATATAAAAATATGATGGTGGTTGAGTAATTAATAAATGTCAATTCAATACAATCCTGCTGGAAAAGAGACAATCTTATAGGCCTGTTGGAAAAGAGTCTTATCTTATATTGTAATGACCAATATTATCCTGGTACAATATAATGTCAATAATGTGGAATCCTGCTGGAAAAGAAAAGTGCTCCTGGTATAGGAGGAGGAGAGACAGTCTCGTGAGCCTGTTTAGGAAAAAAAAGGGAAGGTCCAGTCTCATAATATATATTCCGGTATGGAGATGGGGTATCCTGATGTATGCTGAAGAGTGGATACCTTTCTATAAGGGTCTAATTATAGATCCCAAAATTATGGGGTGGAGACCGATAAATCCGATTCCGTTTTTGGTTGTTATTCACAGATCCAGTATTGGTAAGCTGTGGAATAAAGACTGCTTTGTAAGCAGGTACATTACCCTCCTTGCGGCTGTTGATGAGCTGGTCAGCGGTTCCTGTCTGGGCGGCGGTGTCCACGTGTGCCGTTCCCGCTCGCTGGCTGCTCAGGCCGTTGGTTGCTGCTAGGTGTCGTCACTTCCGGTGACGTCACCTGCGTTCCTAGGATCTCCCGCTCAGTGCTGTTAGAGCTTGCCACGTGGAGGCTGGTGGCGGGAAACAGAAACGCTGCAGCTTTTTTAGGAGGGAAGTGGGTAGATAGCTCCGGAGCTGATCTATAGTTGTAGGATCCTTCTTGTTCGTTGCTAGCTAGATGACATAGGCTTACTTAATGCCCCATACGCGTTTCAGAGCGTACTGCTCCATCAGTGGGAATAAGTAGCTTATTTCTTTTTGGGAATATATATGCATCTGATTGAGTCCAATTAGTGGATATGGGAGTGGTCAAAGTTTTTTTTCAAGATATGGGAGTGGTCAAAGTTTTTTTTTACTTTTCTTTACTTTTTTCTTCTTTTCTTTGGATAGGTTGTGTAATAAATCTTCAGGAGAAACAGTGAAATGGATAATCCAACATAATGGGTGGACAGTTTATCGGATACAAAAGATATATAAAATGAGAATATAAAATGGAGGAATATACAATAGAGGAATAAAAATATACAAGGTGTATATGTATATAGCAGTATGTGAAGATTCAGATAAATACAAATATAGATACAATACATTATAATATAATAAAATGGATGGATAGATCCCTTGAATGAATATATATCCGGTCATAGAGCAGGAAAATGGTGTGGCAGTCTAAAATTTACAGTCTAGGAGTGACGTTAGGCTGTTGTTAGCAGTCTTTATTCCACAGCTTACCAATACTGGATCTGTGAATAACAACCAAAAACGGAATCGGATTTATCGGTCTCCACCCCATAATTTTGGGATCTATAATTAGACCCTTATAGAAAGGTATCCACTCTTCAGCATACATCAGGATACCCCATCTCCATACCGGAATATATGAGAATGGACCTTCCCTTTTTTTCCTAAACAGGCTCACGAGACTGTCTCTCCTCCTCCTATACCAGGAGCACTTTTCTTTTCCAGCAGGATTCCACATTATTGACATTATATTGTACCAGGATAATATTGGTAATTACAATATAAGATAAGACTCTTTTCCAACAGGCCTATAAGATTGTCTCTTTTCCAGAAGGATTGTATTAAATTGACATTTATTCATTACTCAACCACCATCATTTTTATATTTATCTTTTTATCTTTATTACTATCATGTACTTTTTATATTTAATATTGATTATATTTCCACATGCGTTTTATATACAGACATTATATTTGATATTTTTATCATCAGCTATTCCATATTAAATAATATTATTTTTCCATATACCTCAATTGTTCCGAGTGCCATCCCTCTACTTTTACTCAAATGTGATAATACATTTAGGTATAAAAATCACCGCTAACCTGTCTATATTGACTTTTTAGATTAAACTTCACCCCTCTTCTCCAGCAATTCCAGAAAGACTTGGAGGCCTGGCGTCGATGTGATTTATCCTGATTTGGCAGAATCAATATTTTGAAGATGACTTTGCTGCCAAAATTACTCTATCTCCTGCAGATCATCACCCTCAGTATTCCTTCCATATTCTGGTCCCAAATACGCCAATGCTTCACGCAATTTGTATGGTCACCTGGTAAACCACGGATCAATTGGTTTCCCGGACTGTTGCCTCTACCATTCTACTGCCTATGCCCGGCTTTTAGACATGATGCACATTGATACCTCCAAGTCTTGGGTACACATAGCACGATACTCTTCTCCCTGCTCTTTAACAGTACTTCCATGGCTAATAGGTACCTCACACTCTACCTTTCCTAAGCTTTCCTTCACGGCCCACCACACAGTTGCGATAATAGTGTCCATAAACCGCCACACCTCTCCAATTGATCCTAAAGGTCCCCTAGTCCTCCAGGGCACGCACCTACCCTTTTCTCCAGGGTACGAAAACTCGCCCAATTAGATTTTGCTATGTCCTTTCGGGATCCTCCCTGAAGTCCCTATCTCAATTATTATGGACCCCCCTCCCTTTAACACGCAACTCCTTTGAATACTAACTCCAGCACTTCTACTCTTCTATGAATAAGACCCATACATTAAATCAAAACCTCAACATTCGAACAAATGTGCATAGCCCCCTTGGCAGTATTTAGAAACATATCAACTGTATACAAACTACTACTACATCCATGCTCCTCACACCTCCCCCCTTTTTGTCAGGTCAGGGAGCATGACATAGGTAAACATCTCACCCCATCTCAGTGGAATAGGAGCTTTCTCTTATCCCATAAAGAGCTGATTTCTACTAGCTATAAAATCTTATCCAGATGGTACAGGGTGCCCACGCTTCTCCACAAATGGTCTCCTACAGTGTCAGATCGAGGGTACGATGATCAATATTGGGTGGCATTGTACTGTCATACGCCCTTTTGGAACTTTGTACACAAAACAATCAGAGAAGTGACAGGCGTCCCTGTACGGAACTCCCCTGAAGCTACAAGAACTCACTTCTGAAATACATGATTCAGGCACCAAAAGCAGATATTCCACAACACTGGAAATCCCCCTCCCCTCCTTCACCGGAGGAATGGTTCGAGGAGATCACTCTATACCAGAGAATGGAGGACCTAATTATGCGACACCCTTAGGCCCCTTGCAGACGAGTGTTCCTCCCGCAGCGAGTCCGCATCTCAGCGCCGTGCCTGACCTCCCATCCCTGCCAGGGGTCACATAGCATTATTTTGATTTCTGATGCTATGTAACACCTACAGTTCTGGAATGTATTGGTTAAAGGGTTTCTACCACCAGAAATACTGTTATGTAGCTGACTGACATTAGCGATGCGCCCATGTCAGCACTACATAACAGTATGTTTCTAACATTTGTCCCTGTAGCCGTTTTCGTAAAAAAAAAAAAAAAAAAGGACTTATTATATGCTAATGAGCCTCTAAGGTGCTATGTGGGCGTAAAATCAACACCTAGAGGCTCCGTCTACTCACAGTATATCCCGGGCAGGTCCCCTGTTCTGCCCGCCCAGCTCCTCTTAATTGACACCACGGTCCACCGCATCGTTGACGAAATCCCGCCCCTGCGCCGCTCACTTCTGTCTTCGGCGCAGTGAGTGAATGATGCGCTCCAGGTGCCGGATTCCTCACTGCGCCAGCGCCGATTACATCACAGTGAGGAAGCTGGCATCAGGAGAGCGGCCTCGACTCACTGCGCCGAAGACAGAAGTGAACTGCGCAGGGGCGGGATTTCGTCAACGATGCGGTGGACCGTGGCATCAATCAAGAGGAGCGGGGACAAATGTTAGAAACATACTGTTATGTAATGCTGACATGGGCGCATCGCTAATGTCAGTCCGCTACATAACAGTATTTCTGGTGGTAGAAGCCCTTCAACCAATACATTCCAGAACTGTAGGGGTTACATAGCATCATAAATCAATATAATACAACGTGAATCTCTCAGTTCTGCGGATGCGGACTCGCTGCGGGGGGAACGCTCGTCTGCAAGGGGCCCTAGATTCCTCACGATTCTTGAAGACCTGGGGTTTGCGAGACACGTTCTGCTCATCGGAGACATTCCGGAACATACAGGTGTAAACTCTACATATTTAGCTCCTAACCCCCCCCCCTTTACCTCCCCCACCACTGTCTTTTTGTTAACTTTTTTATTTGTCGCTCTCTTTCTTTAAGTTATTTTATCAGTTATGTTCCATGTTTCTTTAATTGTGCTAATCCACGTTGTTGCATGGTTTACCATTTTTGAGCACTGAATGTCAGGTTTGCTCTCTCATAACGCATCTTTATTACAAGTTTGTATCACATCAACTAAAAACCTGAATAAAAATTGAATCAGAAAAAAAAAGGAAGTGTTTTACTTATAGGAGCTGAATACCTGTACTTGCACGGTACCCCCCCCCCCCCCCCCTTCACTGATGCTGTGCCCTCGAAGTTTTCACACTCAGTATGCTACCGTAATACTGAGCATCGGTACAGGGAGGAGGAGACACCAGGGTTTCTCAATGGGCGTCTCCTTGTACCTGGTTGTGACGCTCTCCGATGTGATTGGATCGCGGCAAAGCCAGGGAGATGGAGACGCCCATTGAGAAACCCTGGCGTCTCTTCCTCCCCGTACCAATGCTCGGCATTAGCATACTGAGCGGGAAAACTTCAGGAGGGCGCAGCGGGGCATAGAGGCGATGTTTAAAAAAAAAAAAACGGGTGGCAGCATCAGCACCCTGCAAGTACAGGTATTTAGCTCCTATAAGCAAAACAGATGAAAGGTCCTCTTTAAATTGGATTTTGCAGCTTAGTCACGGCATTCGAGGTTTACAGGTGCTTTTATCTCTTCTCCATTCACCATGATTCACATCGCTCTGACCAGGAAGTCCTCCATAGCGTATCGTATGTTCAGAGTATTACTCAAAGGTACAAAGCAGATTTTCTTCTTATGTCCAGATGCAATATATTGTTGGCCTCCTAGTAAATAGGGACCAGATAACAGGTCTGACCGGTTAAAAGGGACAGGGCTGGGGCAGTGTTTGATCAGACTGATCTTGTGGAATATGTAAAGGTCAATGTCCACATCCTGTCATGGAGGAGACGTAGATGTGTGCACGAGGGACCATCGATCATTCTGTCCTTTATTTGTAATAAGGATCTTTCACAGATATGAGAACAATGGGCAGTATTACGCCCGAGCAGACATCGGGGTCTTCAGGGTGGCGTGCACACATTCCAGAGTGTAATGGGGTCACTTACAAGGACGCCAGGTACACAAGTGGAAGGTCCGAGGACATGATAAATCTGGTTCTCAGCATCATCGTTTTTAGTGCAATTAAGCCATAAACCTACGTCAAGTGAAACCATCCACCATGTCTATCAGGAGTCTCCGACCTCCGGCCACTATGAAACTGCAGCATGCTCTATTCACTTCTAAGGGAGCTCCAAGCTGGGGGTTGTAGTTTTACAACCGCTGGAGTTATGAAGGTTGCTGATCTCCTGATGTACGAGATGTCAGCAGACATCTTAGGTTCCCCTCAGGACATGAGGAACAAGCAGGGCCGGTGCAAGGATTTTTGCCAACACAAGCGAAGCTACATTTTGGCGCCCCCCCACGCTTCTCCTCTCTGTGGTCCTGGTATCTTCTCTCTGCTTCGGACAATGGCTGGTTTAAGGACCATATTTTTCGCCCTCTAAGACACACCTCGGTTTTAGAGGAGGATAATAAGAAAAAAATATTTTCCATAACACCTCAGGTCATACCAGCAATCAGACCCCCAATGTTAATCAGACCTCAGCTCACAGCCCCAATCAGACCTCAGATCAGAACCCCATGTCAGACATCATCCCCCAATGTCAGCCATCAGACCCCCATGTCACATTTCTCCCCCTCCGTGTCACATTTTTCCGCCCTCCCCCAGGGTGCGCCCTAAGGCGACCGCTTGGTCTGCCTTATGGTAGCACCGGCCCTGGGAACAAGTCAGAATGCTGCAAATTTCCACATGATGGACCTGAGACAAAGCGTGTGGACAATGTAACCGGAGGCCAGCAGGAATGACAGGTCAGCAGGGAGACGGCGCTCACATCCGTCACAGTCTTCATACAAGATGCTCGGGCTATGTTCACATCTGCATCCGTCAGAGGAAGAAGGTGAAAAAAGCATCCAGATTCATCACCATTCCTTTAAATCAGTGGTTTTCAGCAGCGTTAGATTTCTGCTGTTTTTCGTGATGGAAAATATCCTGTCCGCAGGACTTCTATGTGCCACAAGTAACAGATCTAGGGTCTTACAGCATTATTAACCTGAGGTGGGGTTTATACTTACCTGGTCCCCACCGCTGCTTTCTGGCTCCATTGCCCCCAGCCTCATCTGCAGCTCCGCAGTACTCTGGCATCAACATGCGGTCCAGTGATTGGCTGCAGAGACGGCCGTGGAGCAACGGAGACGGAACTCTGCGACGGGGACCAGGTAAGTATGAACTTCACAGCAGGTCGGACACTTTCTGAGGTCAGAGACACATGGCTCCGCCGCCTATATACAGAGACACATGGCTCCGCCGCCTATATACAGAGACACATGGCTCCGCCGCCTATATACAGAGACACATGGCTCCGCCGCCTATATACAGAGACACATGGCTCCTCCACCACCTATATACAGAGACACATGGCTCCTCCACCACCTATATACAGAGACACATGGCTCCTCCACCACCTATATACAGAGACACATGGCTCCTCCACCACCTATATACAGAGACACATGGCTCCTCCACCACCTATATACAGAGACACATGGCTCCTCCACCACCTATATACAGAGACACATGGCTCCTCCACCACCTATATACAGAGACACATGGCTCCTCCACCACCTATATACAGAGACACATGGCTCCTCCACCACCTATATACAGAGACACATGGCTCCTCCACCACCTATATACAGAGACATATCACTCCTCCACCACCTATATACAGAGACATATCGCTCCTCCACCACCTATATACAGAGACATATCGCTCCTCCACCACCTATATACAGAGACATATCACTCCTCCATCACCTATATACAGAGACATATCACTCCTCCACCACCTATATACAGACACATATGGCTCCTCCACCACCTATATACAGACACATATGGCTCCTCCACCACCTATATACAGACCCATATCGCTCCTCCGCCACCTATATACAGACCCATATCGCTCCTCCGCCACCTATATACAGACCCATATCGCTCTTCCGCCACCTATATACAGACCCATATCGCTCCTCCGCCACCTATATACAGACCCATATCGCTCTTCCGCCACCTATATCGCTCTTCCGCCACCTATATACAGACACATATGGCTCCGCCGCCACCTATATACAGACACATATCGCTCCTCCACCACCTATATGCAGACACATATGGCTCCTCCACCACCTATATACAGACCCATATCGCTCCTCCGCCACCTATATACAGACCCATATCGCTCCTCCACCACCTATATCGCTCTTCCGCCACCTATATACAGACACATATGGCTCCGCCACCTATATACAGACACATATGGCTCCGCCACCTATATACAGACACATATGGCTCCTCCACCACCTACAGACACATATGGCTCCGCCCCCACCTATATACAGACACATATGGCTCCTCCACCACCTATATACAGACCCATATCGCTCCTCCGCCACCTATATACAGACCCATATCGCTCCTCCACCACCTATATCGCTCTTCCGCCACCTATATACAGACACATATCACTCCTCCACCACCTACAGACACATATGGCTCCTCCACCACCTATATACAGACACATATGGCTCCTCCACCACCTATATACAGACACATATGGCTCCTCCACCACCTATATACAGACACATATGGCTCCTCCACCACCTATATACAGACACATCGCTCCTCCACCACCTATATACAGACCCATATCGCTCCTCCGCCACCTATATACAGAGATATACCGTACAGCACTGCGGTCCTGGGTTTGAATCCGACCAAGGACAACATCTGCCTGGAGTTTGTATGTTCTCCCCGTGTTTCCTCCCACACTCCAGAGACATAGTGATATGTAGCTTGGATTGTGAGCCCCACTGGGGGGCTGTGGGCAGTGTGATGTCTATAAAGCCCTGCGGTATATAGTAGCGCTATAAGTGTATAATAAATAATCTTCTCCCTCCACCTGTGCACACACCAGATATGAGCCTTCCTCACCACACCCTGACTTTTGCCTGTAGCTGCACACACACAGCTGTCCCGGGGGCAGCACCGGACAGAGGGCAGCCCCGGGCTGTGGATACATCATACATGGGGCATAGCTGGCTCCGCGCCAGTCTGAGGGGCGCGAGGCTCAGGTGCCGCGAAGTTTACAGAGTTGCTCTAAGTTTCCCGTGCGCTGAGGGCGGCGGCGTTCTCTTACCGGCGCTGCGGACTATTCGCCACGGTAACGGCTCGGGCTGCAGAGGAAACTTCACCGCCGGAGACATCTCCGCTCTGTAGCTGCACCCGTCTCAGTCTGTCACTCAGCGCGGCCACCGGGCAAGGGGGCGGGGCGGGGCGGGGCGGGGCTGGTCTGAAAGGAGGGCGGGGCCATACAGCTTACACGGAGTCAGGTAGCCTCCCCGCCGCCATCTTGTGAGGAGATTGGGCGGGGAAGGTTTTACATCTCACCCCCAGCCTGAGGGGAAGAGTCACACTGCTGCCCATAGCAACCCCTGTCCCTGGCCTATTTACTGTCACATATACTCAAAAATGTACACTAATGTTTGCATTAACCCTTTGGATGTCAGGAGTAGGTTTCCCCATTCAAAACAAATAAATAATAGTACACTACTGTTATGAAAATGCCTCCCAGCACTTTACATGGCTGTTCCCTGGTGTTTGGGGCTTACTTGCCCAAACTTACCAACTACAATGCTGCAAAGGGGACATCAGCGCTGTGGGACCACTAATGGGCACAGGCTTTCACTGGTAAGAGGGGGTGATAACATGAATAAAAGTCCCCGTCTCGCTCCTTGGGGGGGTCACTGTATCGGGGAGAGATGACAGCACCAGGCTGGGGTCTTCTCCCCACCCTTCCGCATCCATTTCACAATTTTCATTCAATTCAATGGAGCCACAAGAGAAGCAGACAGCACACCGTGTGCTGTCCGCCATCTGTACTTCGGTTCCACGGCCTACAAAAAAGAGCATGTCCTATTTTTGTCCACAATTGCAGACAAGAATGGGCATTTCCATCATAGGGCGGGCTGTGTGCATTCAACAAAATACGGAAAGCAAACAGACGGTTTTTGTTTTGTGGACCTCAAAAGACATACAGGTGTGTGACCGTACCCCTACACACACAGAACCAGGAAGTAAAGCTTTTCATGCTGCTCCCCACCTTCAAGCGCTGCACCCCAAATATTGTACCCAGAATAATGTGCCTGGTATCATTTGAAAGCTAAGATTCTGGACATCAGTATGATAGCAAGATCCAGCCAGATCTAGTCATGGCAAGTGTTTAATTTGTCAAGGCTTCCCGAATGTCCAGGAGACAACCAGAAAAAGGAGAAATTCTCCTGGAAAATTAGGAAAAAACCTCCGGAGTGCCACATTCTGTACATACTCACCTCTCTCTGTTCCTGCACTTCCCAGACAACGTGTTCACACTGAACTGCTGGAGAACTATTAGAAAACGTTGAGTCTTTAAGTGACAAAGAGGGTGGATGCTTTCTGTTTATGTATAATTATTTTTATTTTTTTCCTTGAATAAAAAAAAATATATATTCTAATACTTTTTCTAAAATCTGGAGGACACTGGGGTGGGGGTTTCTAGGAAAGAATATTCAGCCTGGCCCGGATGTGCAGGGCAGCGTTGGCACACACAGCATCATAAATGAGGCGCACTCTCCGGCAGTACTTAGATATTGATGGTCTTCAATATAAGATTGGTGGGGGTCCAACAACTGGCACCCCCACCAATCAGATCTTTTTGACAGCCATCAGGGCACTTGAATGAGAGCTGAGCTAAGCTACAGCAGCCCGGCACAGCCAATACAGCCATGCTACCTGATCCTACCAGCAATCAGATGTTGATGGCCTATTTTGAGGATAGGTCATCATTATGTGGTGCCTATAAATCCCCTTTATCTGATAGCTGGAAAGCTCAACATCGGAACATATCACACATTGACGGCATTTCGGCATACCCCTTTAAACAGAAATCTGGTTGCCTCCTGCCCTGCTGTGGGAAGATAGTCTGGTCAGTACTTACCTCTCCATCGGACCACTTCGTTCACACTGGCTGTGGGCTCTACTGCTCAGGTCCTGACCGGATGTGTTCCCGAGTCTTCCTGCTCAGCTGTATACACGGCATATGAAGCTGAACAGGAAAACTCAGGAACACATCTGGTCAGGACCTGAGTGGAGACATTTGAACCGGTGGCCCGATGTGTGTCTTCTTCTGTGTTCTGGACTCACCGTGGGTTTTGTCTTGCAAATACTACAAAATACTGAACGTATAAAAGTGGACTAAGGCCTCTTGCACACGACCGTATGGCTTTTTCAGTATTTTTCAGTCCGCAAAAAATACGGATGACGTCCGTGTGCATTACTTTTTTTACGGAACAGCTGGTACCTGATAGAACAGTACTATCCTTGTTAGTTTTGCGGACAATAATAGGACATGTTCTATCTTTGAACGGAAATACGGAAACAAAAGGCATACAGAGTACCTTCCTTTTTTTTTGCGGATCCATTAAAATGAATGGTTTTGTATACAGACTGTATACGGAACGAAAGAAAAAAGAGGCAAGAGGCCTAAGGCTGTAGTCAATTTAGGTTCTTCTACATTATTCCATCCTGTTTGATTTTACAGAAAACATAGAAAAACTGTTCGGTTAAAGGGGTTGTCCAGAACTAGATAAAGATGGCTGCTTTAATCCAAAAATAGCACCACCCCTGTCCACAGGTTCTGTGTGGTATTACAGTTCAGCACATTAGCATACTGGGAACATAAAGTGGTCCTGAAAAAAAAACTCTAAAAAAAGTGGCCCCATGTTGTAGGCAGGTCCAAATTGACAGAAGGAAGGACAACATGATTAGGCAGGGCCAGCTATAAACCATAGTGAAAAAGAAAAAAATAGAAGAAAGAAGGAAAAAATAAAATAATAAAAAAATAAAACAGGTGGCCTGAAACGCCGGTGTCCCTGCGCCATTTGCACACTGCCTGTTGCCTATGAGGGTGATCAGCAGGGCAGGGAGCTGTAGAACCCCATGTCCCACCACAATATTCAACTGAGCAATGATACAATTGAATTCAGGAGGGCACCTGTGGCTGCCAGCCAGGTACATATGGTATCGCTGAGAGGATAGATCATTATGTACCCAACTAGTGGTGGTGAGGACAGCTTGGTTGGCCCCATGGGAACTGGCCCATCAGGAAATTTTCCTGTAGGGCTATGGCCAATCTGCCCTTGGCTCAGCACCACTCGCTTTAATAAGGATGAGCAGCAGTATGAGACACAACCCATGGACAGGTGTAAACCTGCTTTTGGAATAAATCAACCATGTTTTTCTTATCCTGGACATCCCCTTTAATGTCCCATACACTTCAGTGGGATTTTCTGATGTCCATCAGTTAACCTCATTCAGGATCTGGATTTTTTAGTAGAGAGAATTGTGTAGTCAGTCTACTGCGCTAATTTACCAAGTTCAAACAAACTGACATACAAAATATCCATTATGCTCCATGGTTTAAAGGCTATTTACACCTTTGGGGACATATTTTTTTTTATTATTGCATTGTACTTATTTTGAGCTAAAAATCATTTTTTCAATTGGTCTTTATTAAAAAAAATATAGAATCCTTTTTTGTGTACAGAGCTGAAATGCTGTAGTAGCTGACTGTGGATTTTCTGTCTTATCCGTCAGTTGGGGAGCTGACGGGCTCCTTATCTCTGTGCTCTAACACTGTATACCAGGGATCAGCAACCTTCGGCACTTGAGCTGCTGCAAAACTACAAACATGCTCAGCTCTTCTTCTATCTCCCATAGAAGTGAATGAAGCATTCTGGGAGTTGTAGTTTCTGCTGGAGTGCCAGAGGTTGCTGTCACGGACGTTCCCGAGACAGGTGCCAGGAAATCAGTGAGAGTAGCAACACATGGTTTGATCTGACAGGTTCCTTGTGGATTCCTTTGTTGTTCTTTTCCCTGTCGTTTTTGTTTAGGCCTAAGGGAGACTCCTGTTCGTCCTACCATTTGGAGGAACAGGTTGTCTCTTGTCCTGACATTAGTACCAGGGTCCTACAGGGTGAGTTAGGACTTTAGGTTCCAGTGTATGAACTCACCTACCTTCGGGGTCAGTTCATACTGGCAGTCAGTCAGGACTTTGATTAGGGTTTCTCTAGGAGGTGACCGACTCCTTTCCCTAGTTTCCAGGCCTTTTTCCCTCACCCCTTTCCCTCCTACGTTCGGTGCAGGTTTCCCTACCACACCGAAGCGTGACATTATAAACTGCCAAACCGTTATTTTTTGCTTGTGTCAGTACAGTCATGGATCCTATCGCTGCACTGGCTGAACAGCTGCAGGGGTTGTCTTTGGAGGTAGCTGACCTCCGCACGACCGTCTCACAGATCCTGAGACCACAGGCTGCTGGTCCCAGTGGTGGTGGTGGTTACCAGGCCTATCTTGAACTAAAAGTGGCCCTCCCGGACAGATTCTCTGGGGGAAGTGATAATTTTATTTTGTCCAGAGAGGCATGCAAATTGAATTTTAAGCTACGTCAACGCTCATCTGGGGATGAGAATCAGAGAGTTGGTGTGGTTATTTTGTTGCTTAACCCCTTAAGGACACGGCCCTATTTAATCTTAAGGACCAGGCCTATTTTTGCAAATCTGACCAGTGTCACTTTAAGTGCTGATAACTTTAAAACACTTTGACTTATCCAGGCCATTCTGAGATTGTTTTTTCGTCACATATTGTACTTCATGACACTGGTAAAATAAAGTCAAAATTTTGTATTTTTTTTGCATAATAAAATACCTAATTTACCAAAAAGTTTCAGTTTCTCTACTTCTGTAATACATAGTAATACCCCCAAAAATTGTGATGACTTAACATTCCCCATATGTCTACTTCATGTTTGAATTATTTTGGGAATGATATTTTATTTTTTGGGGATGTTACAAGGCTTAGAAGTTTAGAAGCAAATCTTGAAAAATTTCAGAAATTGATAAAAACCCAATTTTTAGGGACCACTACAGCTCTGAAGTCACTATGCGAGGCTTACATAATAGAAACCGCCCAAAAATGACCCCATTCTATAAACTACACCCCTCAAGGTATTCAAAACTGATTTTACAAACTTCATTAACCCTTTAGGTGTTGCACAAGAGTTATTGGCAAATGGGGATGAAATTTGAGAATTTAATTTTTTTGCCTAATTTTCCATTTTAACCCATTTTATCCACTAACAAAGCAAGGGTTAACAGCCAAACAAAACTGTATCTTTATTGCCCTGACTCTGCTGTTTACAGAAACACCCCATATGTGGCTGTAGAAACTCCATAAAAGTGATCTAAGAAACTACACCCCTCAAGGTATTCAAAACTGATTTTACAAACTTTGTTAACCCTTTAGGTGTTGCACAAGATTTAATGGAAAATAGAGATACAATTTCAAAATTTCACTTTTTGGGCAGATTTTCTATTTTAATATTTTTCAAGGTCCGTGCAGAGGGAGGGAGTGATTTCAGCCGGCATCCTGTTCAGATTAACCCCTGGGGCGCCGGAATCCCGAATTAAAGTTAGGACGTACCAGTACGTCCTGTGTCCTTAAGGACTCGGGAAACAGGGCGTACCAGTCCGTCCTATGCCCTTAAGGGGTTAAAGGGGATGCGCAGTCTTGGGCTTTTTGTCTGCCGACTGGATCGCAGTCCCTCCGGTCGGTGGTTGAATTTTTCAGAGCTCTGGGTCTCATTTATGATGACCCAGACCGGACCTCCCTGGACGAGACCAAGTTACGTGGCCTTCGTCAAGGAGAGCGTTCTGCTGAGATCTATTGGGCTACGGATACTGAGTGGAACGATCCGGCTCTCCGTAGTCACTTGAGGGAGAGATCTAGGGGCCCCCACTCTCAGGACGTACTAATTGTACTATCATATAACATGTCGTCTTCCTCTGACAATTTGGTTGAAGATACTCCTCAGTTTATATTTGGGGACGAACCCATGCAATTAGGGGGAGCTACTCCTGGATCTGCTTTCAGGAGTATTAGTCGTAGAAAGGGTGTGTGTTATTTCTGCGGACAAAAGGGACATTTTATCAACGTATGTCCATGTATTCAGCATAAAAAAGAAAAGGGGACATCTAATTCCCATCTGACTCTTGGAGGGGTAAGAGGGGAGTCAGAGAATGTGCATTTGTCTTTGACTGGTAGAACCCGATTTACTTGGAGAGAATGAACAGATGGCTCACTATGAGTAATCATGCTAGGTGCTCTGGACAAAAAGAGCCACCCCTTGCTCTTGTTAAAATAAATTGGTGAGTGAAATTGGACAGGCACTCAAAACACCCAGAGGAATGTGGATCCAAACTTATTTATTTAAGTACAATAAAATAAATCAAGTGTGTATATTGGCATCAGAAATACAATTTTATCGATGGAATATCGATTATAAAAAATCGACTACAATGAATCGATCCAATAAAATCGAATAGGTTAAAATTCATACATAAAAATACAAATAAAAACCAATATCCTTAATCGATAGATACTCGATTTTTCTGGAGACCTGAGTATTTTTCTCAGTTGAAGTCCCAGTATAACAAACCCATGTTATATGGGTGAGTCCCAGTGGAAATGATCAAAGCTGTGTCCCAGTGGAAGTAATCAAAGCTGTGTCCTCAGAGCTTTATATAAGAGACATGGTTTTGCCTTTTCAGGCTTGCATAGTTAACAAATGCAACCTTTGGCGCTGATCGAGAGGTTCTTTACATGGGAATTATTTCAGGTGGCGTCCCACCATTCACATCCCAGTCCAGCAGTGTTGGTTTCCCTCTGCAGCAGCTCTCAGGACCTCGTCACAGAATATCACAGGACTTGGTCTGTCTGTAGGTTTTCGTGAGTCAAACAGAAACTTTTTCTTGTGTAGTTGGTTTCAATAAATGGCCATGTAAGAATATCAGTCGAGTTCACGCAGACGCGTTTCGAGATAGTGTCACAACCAGACAGCTGAGAAGCTCTGACAGAAGCCTTTCAGAACCTCCTCCTTGAGTTCTCTTTGTTGTGCTGTTCAGTTCCTCATCTCGTTAGCCTCTCTCAGCTGTCATCTAGTTGGACTGATTGCTTCCCTTTAAATTCCTCCCCATGGTGCATTACTGGGCAGCTTATACTACTTCCTGGAGTGTGTGTGCATGCTGATCTTGTTTTCCAGTCTGCTACAAAGTTAAGTGCTGAACATTTATCTGTTATTTTCTGTTTGCTGGATCCCAGGTGACCCTGACTCCCTCTGTGTCTGGTGTAGGGAGTCGGCGGTCGTGTCCCCTCACTATTGTAGGGTGTTCAGGGGTTATATAGTCGAGGTACGTGGATATGCAACCATCCACCTCTGGGATCTTTGCATAGGCTGAGCAGCCAGGGAAAGTCTCAGGTCTTGTGCAGGGGTCTCCCTTTTGGTTCCTTAGCTTTGGATCCACTCAGTCATATATGCATGTTGCTTTGTCTTGTTTCCAGTACACCGTCCGTGACAGATAGCTTATCTCTTCCTCATTTATCCTGACTGCTGAGGTTGCGCTAGAGTCCAAGACTGTAGGGATTAAGGTGTTTATTGAAAGTGGGGCAGGGGTGAATCTGATTGATGGTCAGTTTGTCCGTATGCACGGGTTGTCACCGAGTACATTAGAGAAAAACATTTCAGTTTTTGTCATTGATTCTGCAGCTCTAACTCAGAAGTTTTTGTCTCAGATGGTGCATGACATCCAATTAAGAGTGGGTGACTTTCATCATTAGTTCATCTTTTGTTTTGTGATTAAGAGGCTCCCTGCCCCGTTGGTTCTGGGTTTACCGTGGTTAAGCAAGCATAATCCAACCATCGATTGGCAAGTGAGACAGATTCTGGATTAGGGTGATTATTGTGTTGATAATTGTCTAAATACGTCTTTTTCTGCTTAAACCACTAAAACATTACCCTCTTTTATATCTGATTTTACCAATGTATTTTCTGAAAGTGGATACCTCCGCATCGGGAATATGATTGTTCTATCAACAATTTTCCTGGAGCTAAGTTGCCCAAATCTAGGTTGCATAACCTTTTTGGACCTGAAAGAATGGCACTGAGAGAGTATATTACCGATAGTTTGGCTAAAGGGCACATAAGACCTTCCAAATCTCCTGTGGGAGTGCAACGTGCTGGGCCACAGTAGTGTAATGAGTGCACGGTGAAAGTGGTGATAATGTGCCGAGTGGGTACAGTAGTTGTACTCACTTTTCTGTAGCTCCCTGGGCTGGCGTGCAGTGGAGGGGAAGACAGCAATAAATCCTCCGGGGCACTCTCTGTTGCAGGCAACACCAGCCAGATGGAGGTTGAGATGCCCTTGATGGTATAGGTGTTTAAGGTGCTTTGGTGGCTGGGCCCCTGTGTTCGTGACGCCAATTAGGAGATGAAGTAGAATGATGAAAGAGGCAGTAGTTGAACTAAACAGGATTTTTACTTGTAGTCTTGCAATACGTAGCATTCAATAACAGTACTTTGTCTTACATGAAGTTAGTAAAGATGATAAAGCTGCAAATCCCAATTAGCAGGCTCTGTGAGGTGATGTATGTAGGTTCCAGGTCAACTTATGCAGGAGTGATGATGATACTTTACTTGGTTCCTAATCTTGCTCTGGCTATTCAGTCTTGCAATAATATGGATCCTCTGGTACTAAAAGTATACAACCCAAGGGCTGTCTCCCTCATGGCAGGCAAACTCTCTGCTCCATTCTTTAAAAAAGTTTTCTGAGCTATAGTCCAAGTAGTGCCTGGCCTTGACTCTATAATGTAGAATTACTAAATCCTGCTCTGGGTTCCAAAAGTTCAAGTACTTACCTCCTGGGCAAGACCAAGAAGAACAGAGACAAGTCTGTCTCCTCTCCTCCTAACTCCTTACTTCTAATCTCTTCTCTAACTTCCTGTGGCTGACCTATATAAATGGTGTTATAGTGTCCTCTATTGTTGGTAGTGTGTAATGCATTTACCAGCCTGTAATAGGAATTTAGCAGCATTGACAAAGGAAATGACAGTGATTTATGCAAGATTACATGAAAGGGCATATAGCAATTTGGAGTGGCCCATACAGCATTCTCAAAGTGCAGCATTGCTAAGTGCATCTGAGATATTTAGGAGACTAACTTAGAGCTCTTCCACTGTAGCAGAACTTCAGCTGTGTTTTTGGTGGCTACTCAGACACTGTGCTTCAAAACAGCAGAACTTTAGCTTTGTTTGTGGTGGCTACTCAGACACTGTGCTTCAAAACAGGTAAGGAATTTGTTAGACAGATTTTTGCTATTGTCTGATTGCAAATGAGCATACGGTGATTGAGGTGTTAAATTTGTTATTGGGGGAGGAGCTTTTGTGGGAGTTTGTGTATATACAGTTGCAAGAAAAAGTATGTGAACCCTTTGGAATGATATGGATTTCTGCACAAATTGGTCATAAAATGTGATCTGATCTTCATCTAAGTCACAACAATAGACAATCACAGTCTGCTTAAACTAATAACACACAAAGACTTAAATGTTACCATGTTTTTATTGACCACACCATGGGCCGATACCGGACATTTGCACGAGTACTTGTACTCGTGCAAATGTCGCCGATACCACGGCCAATACCTCATGGCCCAGATCAGCTGCTGCGGCGGTGTGTCCCATCTTCTTCCAGGCGGCAACGCTGCGCCCAGCCGATCAGCGTGGGGACGGCAGCGTGTCCCAGCTGATCGGCTTGGGGGTGGGACTTCTGTGCAGCGGTGTTTCTAGTCCCATGCAGTTGCCTAGCACTGGGAGGAAGTTAAAGCCACTTCCTCCCAGTACTCTGGCACATCTGCATGGGAACATTCACAGTGCAGGTGGAAAAAGTGTGTTAACCCCTAGACTCATAACTTCTCCAAGAGCTAATTGGAGTGGGGTGACAGCCAACTGGAGTCCAATCAATGAGATGAGAGATTGGAGGTGTTGGTTACAGCTGCCCTGCCCTATAAAAAACACACACCAGTTCTGGGTTTGCATTTCACAAGAAGCATTGCCTGATGTGAATGATGCCTCGCACAAAAGAGCTCTCAGAAGAATTAATACGATTAAGAATTGTTATAAAAGTATCTCCAAAAGCCTTGCTGTTCATCAGTCCACGGTAAGACAAATTGTCTATAAATGGAGAAAGTTCAGCACTGCTGCTACTCTCCCTAAGAGTGGCCGTCCTGTAAAGATGACTGCAAGAGCACAGCGCAGACTGCTCAATGAGGTGAAGAAGTATCTTAGAGTGTCAGCTAAAGACTTACAAAAGTCTCTGGCATATGCTAACATCCCTGTTAGCGAATCTATGATACGTAAAACACTAAACAAGAATGGATTTCATAGGAGGAAACCACGGAGGAAGCCACTGCTGTCCAAAAAAAAATTGCTACACGTTTACAGTTTGCAGAAGAGCACCTGGATGTTCCACAGCAGTACTGGCAAAATATTCTGTGGACAGATGAAACCAAAGTTGAGTTGTTTGGAAGAAACACACAACACTGTGTGGAGAAAAAGAGGCACAGCACACCAACATCAAAACCTCATCCCAACTGAAGTATGGTGGTGGAGACATCATGGTTTGGGGCTGCTTTGCCTGGTAAGGGCCTGGATGAATTGCTATCATCAAAGGAAAAATGAATTCCCAAGTTTATCAAGACATTTTGCAGGAGAACTTAAGGCCACCTGTCCACCAGCTGAAGCTCAACAGAAGATGGGTGTTGCAACAGGACAACAACCCAAAGCATATAATTAAATCAGCAACAGAATGGCTTAAACAGAAGAAAATACACCTTCTGTAGTGGCCCAGTCAGAGTCCGGACCTCAACCCGATTAAGATGCTGTGGCATGACCTCAAGAAAGCGATTCACACCAGACATCCCAAGAATATTGCTGAACTGAAACAGTTCTGTAAAGAGGAATGGTCAAGAATTACTCCTGACCGTTGTGCACATGCGTACCGCACCGCCCCTGGTTCTTCCTCCATATGGTTATATGGGCTACTGATTGGCTCTTCTGGTGGAGTCTGGGCGTGCCCTCTGACACACTTCTGAGACTCCGGTCATGTGCTTGTTCACATGATCTCCCTGTCAGTCTAGTCCCGCCCCTACTAGGTACTTTTACCTCCACTGATTGGCCCTCAATTACTGGAGCTTCAACTCCATTGGTGTTGGCGTCATTCAGGTCCTGCAATCTTACTTTTCTTCCACACACCTGGGTGGGCACTATATATGGGAGAGGTTTTTACATGTTTCCATACCCCCCGAAGAAGCCAGGTTTACTGGCGAAATGGCGTTGGGTCAGGGGTCGGCCGAGAGATCTTTGCACCACTTAGGGTATGTTTAATCTTGTCCTTGTACTCCAACCTCAATCTCTACTATTGCCTCCTTTGCACTTTGTTTGGGGCGTGGCTGTCATGAGGTTTTGAGGTATGCTTTTTTAGCTAGCATTCTTTTATACCCTGTTGTTATTTTCGTGCACTGATCTCCCGGCCTCTCCTTGGGTCCTGCTCCTCATCTGTGTGTCCTGCCTTGTGCTGCCTTCTTTTATTATGCATGTATGTATTGTTCATATATATTTATAATAAAGTGTTTTGTATTTTCATATATACGAAAGTCAGTTTCATTTTTTGGTGATTATTATGACTCCTTGGGGGTCCGTTTTTTCGAATTATTTGATATTTATTCTGTCTGGTTAATATTGGTTGACCTTATATGGAGGAGAGCAGCGAAATCCTCAATGTCAGTGCTCTGCCAAGAGAACCAGTATAAGATCCTGATGTACTGGTACCATACTCCTGATCTCCTCCATAGATTGAACTCTGCAGTTGACAAGGTCTGTTGAAGATGCGGGACACATGGGGGTACGTTACCCCATATCTTCTGGGACTGCCCTCTAATACATCCCTTCTGGACCAGAGTCAGCACTCTCCTGATTGACATTTTTGCTTGTAGTATTCCTCCTGACCCCATATCCTTCTTACTTAATATCACTCCAGCCCATTTAAGGAAACATTCACTTAAACTGTTAATACAAGTACTGACTGCAGCCCGCTGCCTTATTTCCCGCTTCTGGAAACGCCCTGACCCCCCAAAGGTCTCCGACCTATATGCCAGGGAGACGGAAATCCGGACCCTAGAATATACGACTGCAATTTTCCAGGACAAAATAGATCTATTTCATGCTATTTGGGATGTTTGGGACAATTACTTGGCTACTAGGCAACCCTGAGAAGAGCCCGAGGGTATAGTATAATCCCCCCTCCCCTCCCCTTGATGTGTCATCTGTATTGTCTACGTCTTTCTTTATTCTGTTGATATAGTGTTATTCAAATAGGTTTCAGCTTAGATCACTCACACCCTAATATTAGATCAATGTAGCTACTCCCTCATGAGAGTTTGGCCTCTTTCACACTACCGTATGGCTATTTCAGTGTTTTACAGTCCGTTTTTCACGGATCCGTTGTTCTGTTTTTTGTTTCCGTTGTGTTTCCGTTTCGGTTCCGTTTTTCTGTATGGCACATACAGTATACAGTAATTACATAGAACAAATTGGGCCTGGCATAACATTTTCAATAGATGGTTCCGCAAAAAAACGAACGGATACGGAAGACATACGGATGCATTTTCGTATGCATTCCATTTTTTTTTTTGCAGACCCATTGACTTTAATGGAGCCACGGAACGTGATTTGCGGCCAAAAATAGGACATGTTCTATCTTTGCACGGAACGGAGATACGGAAACACGGAAACGGAAAGCATACGCTGTACATTCCGTTTTTTTTGCGGACCCATTGAAATGAATGTCTCCGTATACGGAACGCAAAAAACAGCCCGCAAAATGGAAAAAAAAATGGTAGTGTGAAAGAGGCCTAACTTATATGTTGGGACGCCATTGATAATTGTCTTTCTTTTTTCACGTACTTTGTTATTTTTCTTTGTTTTTCTTTTTTTTCCATATCCATCTTTATCAAAGAAATGAGTACGACAAGATGCTGGATTCTCATGTAACCTTTATTGGCTCTTGTCTGATTTACATGGCACATAAACGTGAAGTTATAGTATATGTTCATTTGTTGGATATGTCGTGCATACTGCTTTGTTCACTGTACCTTGAACGATTGTTCATACAGTTGAAACAGAATTGTTTTGTTGTATTTCAATAAAAATACAATTAGAAAAAAAAAATTGCTTCCAAAGGTATACATATCTTAACGTAACTGAAGGAAACATGTTACATGGTGGAACTACTGCTGGGTGAATGTGCGTGCTGATATAACTGCCTATAATTACACACCAGGACTTATTGCAGTTATATCTAATTATTTTCTATTACACTTTTACTTTTTTTAGTCTTCTGTCATCAACATATTTGGGTGAATTCCAAGTAGCGAGATATTTCTTGTATCCTGCAATAGCATTTTACATCATTACACATGGGAAGACAATAACACTGTATGCAGGAATAATACAATGTGGACCAGGTCACACCTTGAATTTAGGGCCCGATTACATCGCCCGATACACTGAGCAATGATCGGGAATAAATGTTCATTCTTTAGGCCTCTTTCGCACAAGTGTTACGGATTCTCCAAGTTCTGTTCAGGAAAAAACTGATGGTTTTGCACACAGGTTTAGGCCTCTAACACTGGCGTGTGTGCACCGTGGGGATTCTTCATCACGGATGCGGACCCATTCACTTGGTGCGGAACGGAAGCACTACAGAGTGCCTCCGTGGGGTTTCGTCCCGTACTTTGCTCCACGGACCATGCTCGTTTATTGCGTCCCGCATTTTGCGGGCCACAATACGGCAACGGGCCGCACAAGCCAGTGTGAAAGAGGTCTTAGGCTACTTTCACAGTAGCGTTCGTCGGTCCGCTCGTGAGCTCCGTTTGAAGGAGCTCACGAGCGGACCCGAACGCAGCCGTCCAGCCCTGATGCAGTCTGAATGGAGCGGATCCGCTCAGACTGCATCAGTCTGGCGGCGTTCAGCCTCCGCTCCGCTCGCCTCCGCACGGACAGGCGGACAGCTGAACGCTGCTTGCAGCGTTCGGGTGTCCGCCTGGCCGTGCGGATCCGTGCGGATCCGTCCAGACTTACAATGTAAGTCAATGGGGACGGATCCGTTTGAAGATGCCACAATATGGCTCAATCTTCAGGCGGATCCGTCCCCCATTGACTTTACATTGAAAGTCTGGACGGATCCGTCCGAGGCTATTTTCACACTTAGCTGTTCTATGCTAAAAATAATGCAGACGGATCCGTTCTGAACGGAGCCTCCGTCTGCATTATTATGATCGGATCCGTTCAGAACGGATCCGATCGAACGCTAGTGTGAAAGTAGCCTTAGTCTGTTTTGTCTGCAATTACGTTCAGTGTTTCATTTTTTTCCGCGCAGGTGCAACCAGTTTTTAATCTTCAATAATTTTTTATTGAATACTTTGCATAATATAGTCAATACATGCCTATCATGGCGTGACATCACAATGCGAGGTATAGCAAAGTAAATTTTTCAGGAAAAGAAAACATACATACAGTACATAACAAAGAACAAATGAGGTCCCATCAAAGCTCACGTTAAAATTGCCCATGCTGAAGCAAATGTTGTAACATTGCATAGAAATCCCCACCTAAGTCCCCATCCCACCCTCCCCAAACCCTCCAAATGTGCCCAAGTCACCAAAGACATTCCGGCAAAGGCGTAGCAGGTGCAACCAGTTTTTAATGCGTTTTTCACACACGTGAAAAAATCTGAAGAATAACAATCTACATCTGCTAGTAACCATCAGTGACAAATGCACGGCATCCGGATACAATCCGTTTTCCCGGAAGCCCCATTCACTTCTATGGAGACAGTGCTGCGTGAAAAACACAGAATACAGAACATGCAGCGATTTTTCCTGAATGCAGAAATGAACGATTGAAATGAATGGGTCAGGATTCAGTCCGGATGCTGTGTGTTTGCTTCACCCTGATGGCAAACTCGCTCGTATGAAAGAGGCCTTATCATTGCCCATTCGGACCTGCATTTACATTCAGCATTCATCTGGTCTTATGGGGATGAATGATCACTACTACAATTGTTCGACTTCCGTGTAGTATGCTGTCGACAAATGATGAACTTTTTTGTGTCGATCAGCAGTCAATGACTGGTTATCCCGGCAATCCAAGCCAATGCATGTGTGTGAAGCTGGGAGCAAGAACTGAAAAACAGCAGGGTCCAGAGCAGCAGTGGTAGGGGACCTGTAATAGAGATTAATTTATTTTTTAACCCTTCTTTAAGAAAAATAAAGTATCTCTCCTGTTTACAGGTGTATGATTGTAGATCCTATTCAATGGATTCTATGGAATGGATTGCTACTGGGTAAGTATACAATGGAGAATAATACGTGTTTTCCGAGACTTTTCTGCTGATGACCTATCCTCTGTATAGGTCATCGGTATCTGATCGGTGGGAGTCCGACACCCTGGACGCCCGCTGATCAGTAGCCCGCAGCTTTCTCTCAGCTCACCAAGCACAGTGTCGTACAGTGACTGTGCACAGGTCAGCACCATTCCCTTCACTGGGTCTGAGCTGCACCTAGGCCATGTGACCGATGAACATGACATCACATGGCCATGGCCCAGAGGATAGGTCATCAGTTAAAAAAAATCTCTGAAAACCATGAGTCTACAAAACTACAACTTTTTTTTACAATATTCTACATTTCTGAGATACTGACTTTTGTGTTTTCATTAGCTGTAAGCTATAATTAAGGATGAGCGAATCGACTTCGGATGAAACAGCCGAAGTCGATTCGCATAAAACGTTGTTCTAATACTGTACGGAGCAGGACCTCCGTACAGTATTGGAATGTATTGGCTCAGATGAGTCTCGCAAGACTTCGCAAAGCAATAACTTCGGCTCATCGGAGCCAATACATTCTAATACTGTACGGAGCTCCTGCTCCGTACAGTATTAGATTTTTTTTTTATACAAATCGACTTTGGATGTTTCATCCGAAGTCGATTCGCTCCTCCCTAGCTATAATCATCAGCATGAAAACATTAAAAGAAATAAACTCTTGAAATAGATCACTCTGTATGTAATAAATAGGGATGAGCGAACTCGTGGAAGTTCGGGTTCGGATAAACTTCAGGTCAAAGTTCGGGTTTGACATACTGTGACCGCGATCACCATCGCAGCCAGGAAAACAGAGCCTACTGGGAGAATCGGAGCAGCGGCAGAGGATCTGTCAGGTTAGCGTTTTTGTAGATTCATGACGGATCCACAAAAAACGCTAGTGTGAAAGTAGTCTCAGGTATCATGTAACCCTCTGAGTTGTCGGGTTTACTGTGGAAGCCGGACTCGCCACTTTATTAGCAAAATTAGATCTATTTGTCCAGTGCACAACACATATTCTTACTTGTAACGGTATTCATTAGCGCTCGCGTGAGCTCCGTGGCCATCATCGTTTGCCTCAGGTCATCACCCAGAAGTCCCAGACACATCATTTTACAGCAAGCACAGTGTGGGAGGAAACTGGAGTACCAGGAGGAGACCTACGCAAATGCGGGAAGGATAGAGTATCGGTGACAAAGCTCTCGTCTTACAGCCGGGGTACTAGGTTCTAGTCTGTGTTTGCATGTTCTCAGTGTGTGAGGACTCGCTCTGCGTTCTCCAGGTTCCTGTGTACAACGCATTAGCCATATAATGTGTGTATGACATATGTTATAAGTAATGGGAAGAAATTACCCCGTCTTGTATCTTTAGAAATTTACCTATTACTCCAGCTTTTATTTTTATGGTATTTTATATGTCTATCTATATAAAACATTGAGGGTATTTATTACTAAGGTTGGCATTTTAGACGCCGGTCTGAATAACCCCTTGCGCTGGCGGTGGATTCGCCAAAGTTATGTAGCGGCACCGGCCTCTACATAACTTTGGCACATCCACAACCCGTCTAAATGTAAGCCACCTTCCTTGGTCCGTTAGACAGCCTCTCCCCTTCTCTTCCCACGCCACGTCCCCTTTTTTAGACCTGGCGTGAGCGGGGAATAGTCGCAGATTGAGACGAAAATAACCTTTGCGCTGCAATCTGCAACAGATATACGCCAGAAAACTGACGTATATCACATAGTAACTGACCCCCATTGTTCTTTCATACTGACTTATCTCATCATTATGAGGTGGCTCAGTGGGGATTTGATGACAGCTCTATTGTACTGATGGAGATCTAGGTCAGGGATGATAATACCAGGACACAGATAAGGCTACTTCTGGTGCGGATCCGTCATGGATCTGCACAGACGGATCCGTTCAGATAGTACAAACGTCTGCATCCGTTCAGAACGGATCCGTTTGTATTATCTTTAACATAACCAAGATGTCTTGAACACCATATAAAGTCAACGGAGGACGGATCCGTTTTCTATTGTGTCATAAAAAACGGATCCGTCCCCATTGACTTACATTGTGTGTCTGAACGGATCCGTTTGGCTCAGTTCAGTTTCGTCAGACGGAATGGAAACGGAACGGAGGCAAACTGATGCATTCTAAGCGGATCCTTTTCCATTCAGAATGCATTAGGGCAAAACTGATCCGTTTTGGACCACGTGTGAGAGCCCTGAACAGATCTCACAAACAGAAAGCCAAAACGCCAGTGTGGAAGTAGCCTAAAGCTCAGTATGCAGCTCTCCTGCTACCGCTTGGTCTCAGGGGAGAGGGCTGTTCTCCACTGTACTAATCTATGAACACTTGTTTTTGCGGTTTCGTTTTTTTCCTCCCTGCCTTCCCAGAGCCATAACTTTTTAATTTTTCCCTTCACATAGATGTATAAGAGCTTGCTTTATATGCTCTGCTTTCTAATGGCACCATTTAATGTTGCATACTATGTAGTGAGAAGCTGGATTTTTTTTTTAAATAGTGTGGAATTGAAAAGAAAAACGCAGTTGTGCCATAGTTTTATGGGTTTGCCTGACCCAAGACCATTGGTGGAGAACCTATGGCATGGGTGCCAGAGGCGGTACTCGGAGCCCTCTCTGTGGGCACCTGCACCCTGGAAAAAGTCTATGGTACCAATATGCCTTAGACGTTTCCTGCCATTCATCAGCACAGGGCGCACTATTAACAGCACAGGCAGCGCACTGAATGTAGGGAGCTATTGTAGCTAAATGATAAAGTACACTATATTAGTATTCAGGTTAAATTGCCGTGTTGGTACTTTGCGATAAATAAGTGGGTTTTGGGTTGCAGTTTGGGCACTTGGTCTGTAAAAGGTTCACCATCCCTGCCCTAGACTCAAGCCCCGTGTGAATACTTCAGAGTGCCGACTGGTTGTTCCCACCACACTGATTATAGGACAAATCATTTTACTTAGCTAGGTTCTAGCTCGGCCATACATCCCTCCTCTGATTATTTAATAACTACGTAAGCAGTTTTTAATGTGTTACATAAGAGTTTAATCATATGTCGTCTGCTGCACTGCACACTGCTAATTAACATAGACGTCTTACATCACAACCCTCGCTTTACTTGACGATCTATAGTTTTGGCTGCACACACAGGCACGCCTAAACAAAAGAAACCGCATGATCGGTGAACCCATTCAACTGAGTTCTGGTCATGCATGCCTTGTTAAGGCTGGGCTCACACATATTAGTTGTGTCTGGCCAGTTGTCTTATGCTGGACACACAGAGCACAAGTGATGTGTATGTGCACTTGGCACCAATCTGTCGCCCATAGCCTGAAAGCGCCAAACAGAAAAAACGCACCGTACTGCGTGCAGCCTGTATTTTTTTTATGTGGACCCATTTGAAATCTGGTGTCAAAACTGATGCACCTGTTGATTCCACATAAAACTATAGGATCAGTTCTGGCATCTTTTTCCCTCTAGCATTTCTGTACTATGCCTGAGAGAAAGTACATAACTATGTGTGAACCTGGCCTTACTGTACAAATATAGGTTTAGATTGTAGGAATATGTAAACTGACGCAGCATAAGTCTACCCGCACTGTCCCTGCAGCCTCCCTACACTCTCCCTGTCCAATATTCTTCTATTAATCGTATTCATTAACACTGTCCCTAGCGCAAGAGCACTTGCCACATCTCTCCCTATGCTCAACTCACAGGACAATGACGGAGACCGCGAGGGATGAGGGTTTTATAGGGCTGTGACTTCACAGGCGATGGCTACCTGTGGATTGGCTGGCTGCATGGCATTATGAGTGATCTCGCGCTCCCAAGCTTCTTACTTTCACTTTGCAACACGTGCAGCCGCCACATGCTTGTTACCACGAAGCACGAGGAAATTCGAATTCGTTGCAAATCAAAGTTTTCCTAAACTTTGGACCGAATTCCACTTCACTCAACACTAATTGTGAACCCTAATGGGGACAGGGACTGATGTGAGTAATGGCAATTTCTTTGTCAATTTTCTTTTTATTGCACAAATTCTACATTGTACAGCCGGTTTCATACAATAGAACAAATGGGTACATTTGCACAATATATATAACGTATGGGTATAACGACTTAAATGTGAGTAATGGCAATTTCTGTACAGAGCTACAGAATATGTAAGATAATAAATGCAATAGACCATCAGCCCTCAAGGAACCTCAGAGATCAGCAAAATATCACTATTCCTTCTCCACCAAACTACATTCTCTTGGTATTCGCCAAACCCAGACTGTGGGCACTGTATTGGCCTGTGCACCTAACGTGTGATGTTTACGGTGATGTTGATTGTGACGGTGCGGTTCACTGTCACAGTTGTTGTGCCATGTCTGTCTGATT
The DNA here is from genome assembly GCF_014858855.1 of Bufo gargarizans. Lineage (NCBI taxonomy): Eukaryota > Metazoa > Chordata > Amphibia > Anura > Bufonidae > Bufo > Bufo gargarizans. The sequence goes on along the minus strand of NC_058080.1, from coordinate 83,593,136 downwards.
CCATGTATAGCTTGGCACTGCTAAACTGCTTCTGATCTTGTCTGTTCCATGTCTTAACTGCAGTGCCTAACTGCTTCTGATCCTATATCTAGCCTGTGTACAGCTCTGCCTGAGACCACCATGCTTCTGTTCCACATGGGGTCCGAGCATCTGCTTGTGTGCTGGTTCCAGTTTGTCATCTGATCTATGTCGTGAGTTTGTTTGGGTTCCAGTCCTGTTGTCTGTGGTTCTCTGCAGGTAGCGGCCAAATGTACCAGGACCTTCCTGGAGGTGCAACCAGTAATCCCTCGGCCAAGTTCATCCCCACCACCAGGGGCTCGCTAGCTCTCCGCCCTCTGGGTTTGGCCTCCTGCATTGCCGGTGCACTTGGTCTACCACTATTGCCTAACCTGCTTTTCTTTATTGTCATGTTCATCCATTGCATGTGTAGTAAAGTATTCTGTTGGTTCCTGGTCTGTAATCTACCTGTCTTGTCCCGTTTGCATGATGTTGTGGAGGTCTGCCGGTCCTCCGGAACGTGACATTGATTCTCCTATCATGTGACCAGATGCCCCATTGCTGTTTGTTTCAATGGTCAAAAGATGAGACACTAAGATTAACAGGAGCTGTCCATAAACTATTAACCCCTCTCTACCCTAGACTATTAGAATTAGTAATATTGCCCCCTCGACTTCATTAAACATCTAAGGAAATTTTAATTAGTAGAAAATATTAATTTTCTAGCTGTCTGTCTAAACATGGGGGCCTGTTATGGGCATCTTAAAATATATTTCTCCTGTCAAAAATAACTGATGTCTGATGGAACTGACAAAAACTAATGCAAACTGAGCACTACTGATGTTCAAAATAACAATTCATTTATTTGTTCTTCTGAAGGATCAGAAGGACGGAAAGCTAAATGGTGAAGTGAACTCAACCTAAGGCCTCATGCACACGACCGTTGTGTGCATCCGTGGCCGTTGTGCCGTTTTCCGTTTTTTTTCGCGGACCCATTGACTTTCAATGGGTCCGTGGAAAAATCGGAAAATGCACCGTTTTGCAGCCGAGGCCGTGATCCGTGTATCCTGTCCGTCAAAAAAATAAGACCTGTCCTATTTTTTTGACGGACAACGGTTCACGGACCCATTCAAGTCAATGGGTCCGTGAAAGAACACGGATGCACACAAGATTGGCATCCGTGTCCGTGATCCGTGGCCGCAGGTTGCTTTCATACAGACGGATCCGAAGATCCGTCTGCATAAAAGCTTTTTCAGATCTAAGTTTTCACTTCGTGAAAACTCATATCCGACAGTATATTCTAACACAGAGGCGTTCCCATGGTGATGGGGACGCTTCTAGTTAGAATACACTATAAACTGTGTACAAGACTGCCCCCTGCTGCCTGGCAGCACCCGATCACTTACAGGGGGATATGATAGCACAATTAACCCCGTCAGGTGCGGCACCCCTCCCCAGTTTGAATATCGTTGGTGGCACAGTGTGCGCCCCCCATCGGGCCCCCCTTCCTCCCTCTAGTGTAATAAATCGTTGGTGGCACAGTGTGCGCCCCCCATCGGGCCCCCCCTTCCTCCCTCTATTGTTATAAATCGTTGGTGGCACAGTGTGCGCCCCCCATCGGGCCCCCCCTTCCTCCCTCTATTGTTATAAATCGTTGGTGGCACAGTGTGCGCCCCCCATCGGGCCCCCCCTTCCTCCCTCTATTGTTATAAATAGTTAAATCGTTGGTGGCACAGTGTGCGCCCCCCATCGGGCCCCCCTTCCTCCCTCTAGTGTAATAAATCGTTGGTGGCACAGTGTGCGCCCCCCATCGGGCCCCCCCTTCCTCCCTCTATTGTTATAAATCGTTGGTGGCACAGTGTGCGCCCCCCATCGGGCCCCCCCTTCCTCCCTCTATTGTTATAAATCGTTGGTGGCACAGTGTGCGCCCCCCATCGGCCCCCCTCCCTCTATAGCAGTATCAACATTGGTGGCAGTGTGCGGCCTCCCATCTCCCCCCCCCCCCCCCCCCCCGATCATTGGTGGCAGCGGAGTTCCGATCGGAGTCCCAGTTTATTCGCTGGGGCTCCGATCGGTAACCATGGCAACCAGGAAGCTACTGCAGCCCTGGTTGCCATGGTTACTTAGCAATAGTACAACAGTAGAAGATTCATACTTACCTGCTTGCTGCTGCGATGTCTGTGACTGGCCGGGAGCTCCTCCTACTGGTAAGTGACAGTTCTTTAGCAATGCCACCAACGATTTATAACAATAGAGGGAGGAAGGGGGGGCCCGATGGGGGGCGCACACTGTGCCACCAACGATTTATTACACTAGAGGGAGGAAGGGGGGCCCGATGGGGGGCGCACACTGTGCCACCAACGATTTATTACACTAGAGGGAGGACGGGGGGCCCGATGGGGGGCGCACACTGTGCCACCAACGATATTCAAACTGGGGAAGGGGGGGGTCTGCCCCCTGCTGCCTGGCAGCCCTGATCTCTTACAGGGGGATATGATAGTACAATTAACCCCTTCAGGTGCGGCACCTGAGGAGTTAATTGTGCTGATCACGGCCCCCTGTAAGAGATCGGGTGCTGCCAGGCAGCAGGGGGCAGTCTTGTACAAAGTTTGTAGTGTATTCTAACTAGAAGCGTCCCCATCACCATGGGAACGCCTCTGTCTTAGAATATACTGTCGGATCTGAGTTTCACGAAGTAGCTCATATCCGACAGTATATTCTAACATAGAGGCGTTCCCATGGTGATGGGGACGCTTCAAGTTAAAATATACCATCGGATTGGAGAAAACTCCAATCCGATGGTATAAAAGAACTCCAGACTTTACATTGAAAGTCAATGGGGACGGATCCGTTTGAAATGGCACCATATTGTGTCAACATCAAACGGATCCGTCCCCATTGACTTGCATTGTAATTCAGGACGGATCCGTTTGGCTCCGCACGGCCAGGCGGACACCAAAACGACTTTTTTTTCATGTCCGTGGATCCTCCAAAAATCAAGGAAGACCCACGGACGAAAAAACGGTCACGGATCACGGACCTACGGACCCCGTTTTTGCGGACCGTGAAAATAAACTGTCGTGTGCATGAGGCCTAAATCTAACAGGTCAGGTCAAGGTGAAATGAAGCATAGTGAACTGACCATGCTCAGCAGACGCTTTGCTGTAACAAGTTTCAGTTTCCTTTCAGACATTTGTATCTGCCAGAAGGATAGATGCCAAGATTCCTTTTATATACACTGCAGACAAGGACACAAGTAACAAGATACTTTATTAGTACCTCCAAGTTACCATAATAAAAAAATGCAAGATGTGGATTTTATTCTAAGACGTTATATATTTCCATTATGCTTAACCCTTCCCGACATGTGACGTACTATTACGTCACATATTGGCTCTTTAAAGATGGTGCCTGCTCCTGAGCGGAGCAGGCACCATAGCAACGCGGTCCTTGCTGTTTCCTACAGCAGACACTGGCGGCTAATGTCCGTGACCGGCGGTAATACCGATCGCGGACATTTAACACCTCAGATGCCACGGTCAAACCTGACCATGGCATCTGAGCGCGCTGAAAACGCTCTGCTCTGACTCCCTCGTATGGTGATCGGAAGAGCCAGAGTTTGTGCGCAGCAGCCCCTGTCTTTGTGAATGATAGTATTTCCTATGGAGCCCTTTCCGGTAATAGGGCTCCATAGGAAAGTAGTAAAATCATCATAGACTCCAATGCACTTGTCTATGATAATGTCATGTGCCAGATATCCCAAGAGGGACCTCCAGGACACCATACGAGCTGGACAAGGCAAAACAGGCCAAGGACCACAGAACACATAACCATACAAAGGAACCAAGACATGTGACAATGACAATAATAGAAGACCTCAATGTACGGAACCAGATCAGTGGGTGAGAACCCACTGTGCCACTGCCACTGACTAGCAAAAGGGGCGTAACTAAGAAACACCAGTTTTTCACTAGCACCTTTGGTGGTGAGGATAGACTTGAGCCATGGTAGTTGCCAGGGGCTACTCCAGAGCGTAAGCCAAGTCAGTGGCAGCAGGAGCCGGCGGCGAGGAGATACCAGACAAGGTACTGACAGTACATGAGCAAGGCAAGGCATGGTACAGAACAGGGACAAGACATAGAGACAGACAAGGCATAGAAAGGCAAGGAATGGGCATTGCATGGTACAGGACAGAAGACAACAATGCAGAACCAGGCAGCACATACTGTGACGTAGATGGCCGGACCCCCTGGGTCAGCAGCAAAGGGCAAAACCTGGCAAGGCAAACATAGACAGACCTGACAGAGCATAAGGGTGAAACACCCACAAGACATGACAAAGAGTGACTCAAACTAACCTCAACACTCCATGCTCAAAGGCAGAAATAGCAGCCTAACGAGCACACCTGAAAGAACACACCCAGGAACTGAACTGGGGGGGTTAACCCCAGCAGAACCAAAACTGGGAGGTACCAAATCAGGTCAGGGGTAACCAGAAACCACAGCCTACCTAGCTGCAATACAGGACGTTCCCCTTAGCAGCCAGCCTGCACGCAACACCGCAGCCAGTACGCAAAAGGCGTGCAGCCAGCCTGCACAGAAATCCACGTCATGGTCAACCGCACCGTGACAGATAACAGCAATCAGATAATTGATTGTTATAGTTCCCTAAGGGAACTATGAAAAGTGTAAAAAAAAAAAAAAAAAAAAAGCTTTTACAAATTAAATTTTTTTAAAAAAAAATGTTAAAATCATCCCTCTTTCCCCAAAATGAAAATAAAAAATGTTTAAAAAAATTCACATCATGGGTATCGTCATGTGCGTAAATGCCCGTACTATAAAAATATAAGAGTGTTAATCCTATACAGAAAAAGACAAAACCCAAAAAATATAAAAATGGCCGATTTTCCATTTTTTGGTCGCTTCTCCTCCCACAAAAAATTTAATAAAGAGTGATTAAAAAGCCATAAACGCCCCGCAATGGTATCAATGAAAAGGACACATCGCCGCGCAAAAACTAGCCCTCATACAGCTCTGCACACATAACTACAAAAAAAGCGGCAAAATTGCTTTTTTTTTCCAATTCCACCACCTTTTGAATTTTCTTCCCACTTCCCACTACATGCTATGCAATATTAAATGGTGGCTTGGAAAGTACAACTTGTCTCGCAAAAGATAACCCCTTTATACGACTATGTGAACGGAAAATAAAAGTTATGGCTCTGGGAAGGCTGGGAGCGAAAAATTAAAAGTCAAAAAAACCTCCGTGGTAGAAAGGGTTAAAGGGGTTGTCTGGATTCAGGCAGGCCCTCTGACAGGGGCATAACTACCATAGCTGCAGACCATGTGACTGCTACGACTCATGCATACGACCGTATGTATTTTGCAGTCCGCAAAAAACAGATCCGCTAAAAATGCGGATGACATCAGTGTGCATTCTGTATTTTGCGGAACAGAACAGCTGTTATCTTGTTCCCCCAAAAAATTAATAATAGTGATCCAAAAATTATACATACCACGAAAAAGGTAACAATAAAAACTAAAGTTCGTTACGCAAAAAAAGTCCCCATACAGCTCTGTAGACCGAAATATAAAAAAGTTATGGCTGTCAGAAAATGGTGATGCAAAGAAAATTTAGATTTTTTTCAAAGGTTTTTATAAAAAAAAAGAAGTAAAATAAAAACTATACAAGTCTGGTATCGCCGCAATGGTATAGAGCTGCAGAACAAGGATGTCATGTCACTTTCAGCGCCCAGTGAATGCTGTGATGTCATACTCCCAAAAACCTTGGCAGAATTGTGTTTTGTTTTTTAAATTTTACCCCACAAAGAATTTTTCCCCTTTTTTCAATACCAGACATGGTAAATTAAATGGTGACATTAAAAAATGCAAATGGAGGAAAAATCAAAAATGCAAAAACTAAAATAGGACCGGTCTTTAATAAATTAAAGCCCAGAATGAGCGGGAATTTAAATGAATAAAATACAAATTATACAGAATATTTTCCCATAATACAATATACTAATCTGCTCAGCTCCTCCTGCTCTATAACATGCTCTCTGCAGCTCAGACATCATTTTCATTGTGACAGGTTCCTTTTAATTGGTACCATTTTGTGGTACATATGACTATTTGATCACTTTATTCAATTTTTTCAGGGGCCAAGGTAACCTAAAATGTCAATTTAGCCATTTTGATTTTTTTTTCTCATTACAGCATAATTACATCGTACAGGAAAAATACCTTTATTTTTTAATAGTCCAGACATTTTTGAACATGGCAATACTAATGATGTTTTTTTTCAATGTATTTATTAAGTGACTTGAACATGTGATTGATGGCTTATACCTGTATTAGTAAGCTATTGCAGTTTATGGGAATTCTTTGTGTTGCTATGACAGGCCTGACAGCCTTCACATAGCAACGTTCAAAACCCTACAATTTCACAACAGGGGATCTAATCGGAGCAGACAAGTATCCCTGACTAACCTCTCAGATGCTATGTTGACTGCCTCATCTGAGGGGTTAAATGACAATCCCAGTCATTGCTGGCAGGTTCCATCTGTATTCACAGCCAGCATTCCCATCCTGCATGGAGCAGGCTCAGCCCGGATGCCCATTCTATCCACCCTTCATGCATTTTGAGCATGAAGGAGCTAAAGGCCAATGCACACAGCCAGTTTGTGTATACACAGCCTGTATGGCAGGAGATGGCGGTCTTATGGCTCTCTAGTGCAGAGCATCATGATATCTAAGGCTGGGTTCAGACCTGAGCGCTTTACAGCGCGTTCCCACGCGCTGTAAAACGCACAACAGGCAAGAACCAATGATTCCCTATGGGAATGGTTCTCACCTGAGCGTTTTACAGAGCGTACGATCGCGCTGTAAAACGCCCGACGCCCCCAAGAAGTACATGAGCTTCTTTGGGGCGTCTTGTCGCGCGTTCCCGTCCATAGACTTCAGCGGGAACGCGCAACAATGGGCGTTCGCTTGTCTCTGTATGCGCGATTGCAAACACCCATACAATCGCGCATACAGAGCGCTCCATCGCGAACACTCAGGTCTGAACCCAGCGTAAGAGTTGCTGCACATCACTTGTTGGGTGCATGTGAGTTGCCTTTAAAATTATTAAAATAAGCCAAGTTTTAATGGGCCTCACGATGCTGGACTTTCGAATTGTGCATTTTTCTATGGCCTTCCTTTAACCCCTTAAGGACCGGGCTCATTTTCACCTTAAGGACCGGGCCATTTTTTGCAAATCTGACCAGTGTCACTTTAAGTGCTCATAACTTTCAAACGCTTTGACTTACCCAGGCCGTTCTGAGATTGTTTTTTCGTCACATATTGTACTTCATGACACTGCTAAAATTGGGTCAAAAAAGTTATTTTTTTTGCATAAAAAAATACATTTTTTACCAAAAATTTTGAAAAATTAGCAAATTTCAAAGTTTCAGTTTCTCTACTTCTGTAATACATAGTAATACCCCCAAAAATTGTGATGACTTTACATTCCCCATATGTCTACTTCATGTTTGTAGCATTTTGGGAATGATATTTTATTTTTTGGGGATGTTACAAGGCTTAGAAGTTTAGAAGCAAATTTTGAAATTTTTGAGAAATCTTCAAAATCCCACTTTTTATGGACCAGTTCAGGTTTGAAGTCATATTGTGAGGCTTAGATAATAGAAACCTCCCAAAAATGACCCCATTCTAGAAACTACACCCCTCAAGGTATTCAAAACTGTTTTTTCAAACTTTATTAACCCTTTAGGTGTTCCACAAGAGTTAATGGCAGATGGAGAAACAATTTTGAAATTTCTATTTTTTGGAAAATTTTCCAATATAATAAATTTTTTCCAGGAGTAAAATAAGGGTTAACTGCCAAACAACACTCAAAATGGGTTGCCCTGATTCTGTAGTTTGCAAAAACACCCCATATGTGGTCGTAAACTACTGTTTGGCCGAACGGTAGCACATAGAAGGAGGGGAACACCATATGGGTTTTGGAAGGCAGATTTTGCAGGACTGGTTTTGTTTATACCATGTCCCATTTGAAGCCCCCTGTTGCACCCCTAGAATAGAAATTTCAAAAAAGTGACTCCATCTAAGAAAGTACACCCCTCAAGGTATTCAAAACTGGGTTTACAAACTTTGTTAACCCTTTAGGTGTTCCACAAGAGTTAATGGCAGATGGAGAAACAATTATGAAATTTCAATTTTTTGGAAAATTTTCCAATATAATCAATTTTTTCTAGGAGTAAAACAAGGGTTAACTGCCAAACAACACTCAAAATGGGTTGCCCTGATTCTGTAGTTTGCAAAAACACCCCATATGTGGTCGTAAACTACTGTTTGGCCGAACGGTAGCACATAGAAGGAGGGGAACACCATATGGGTTTTGGAAGGCAGATTTTGCAGGACTGGTTTTGTTTATACCATGTCCCATTTGAAGCCCCCTGTTGCACCCCTAGAATAGAAATTTCAAAAAAGTGACTCCATCTAAGAAAGTACACCCCTCAAGGTATTCAAAACTGGGTTTACAAACTTTGTTAACCCTTTAGGTGTTCCACAAGAGTTAATGGCAGATGGAGAAACAATTATGAAATTTCAATTTTTTGGAAAATTTTCCAATATAATCAATTTTTTCTAGGAGTAAAACAAGGGTTAACTGCCAAACAACACTCAAAATGGGTTGCCCTGATTCTGTAGTTTGCAAAAACACCCCATATGTGGTCGTAAACTACTGTTTGGCCGAACGGTAGCACATAGAAGGAGGGGAACACCATATGGGTTTTGGAAGGCAGATTTTGCAGGACTGGTTTTGTTTATACCATGTCCCATTTGAAGCCCCCTGTTGCACCCCTAGAATAGAAATTTCAAAAAAGTGACTCCATCTAAGAAAGTACACCCCTCAAGGTATTCAAAACTGGGTTTACAAACTTTGTTAACCCTTTAGGTGTTCCACAAGAGTTAATGGCAGATGGAGAAACAATTATGAAATTTCAATTTTTTGGAAAATTTTCCAATATAATCAATTTTTTCTAGGAGTAAAACAAGGGTTAACTGCCAAACAACACTCAAAATGGGTTGCCCTGATTCTGTAGTTTGCAGAAACACCCCATATGTGGTGGTAAACTACTATTTGGCTAAACGGCAGGACATAGAAGAAGGGGAACGCCATATGGTTTTTGGAAGGCAGATTTTGCTGGACTGGTTTATTTACACCATGTACCCTTTCAAGCCCCCTGATGCACCCCTAGAGTAGAAACTCCATAAAAGTGACCCCATCTAGGAAACTACGGGATAAGGTGGTTGTTGTTTTGGGACTATTTTTGGGGTAAATTTGATATTTGGTTGCTCTATATTACTCTTTTTTGAGGCAATGTAACAAAAAAATTAAAATCTAAAATTGTTTCTACATTCGCTATTTAGTTTTGTGGAACACCTAAAGGGTTAACATAGTTTGTAAAGTAACTTTTGAATACCTTGAGGGGTGTAGTTTCTTAGATGGGGTCACTTTTTTGGAGTTTCTAGTCTGGGCTACATCAGGGGGGGCTTCTAATGGGACATGGTGTCAAAAAAAAAACTGTCCATCAAAATCTGCCTTCCAGAAACCGTATGGCGTTCCCTTCGTTCTATGCCCTGCCGTGCGGCTATATAGCCATTTACGACCACATATGGGGTGTTTCTGCAAACGACAGAATCGGGGCAATAAATATTTAGTTTTGTTTGGCTGTTAACCCTTGCTTTATTACCGGCAAAATGGATTTAAATTGAAATTTTGCCCAAAAATAGGTGTTTTGGCACCGTTTTTATTTTATATTTTTAACACCGTTCATCCGAGGCGTTTGGTCAAAAGTTATTTTTATAGCGACGACTTTTACGCACGCGACGATGCCCAATATGTATGGCTCTCAGACTTTGGAGACACTAAGCAGGCATCCTAAAACTGCGGCCCTCCAGATGTTGTAAAACTACAATTCCCACCATGCCCTGCTGATGGCTGTAGGTTGTCTGGGCATGCTGGGAGTTATAGTTTTACAACATCTGGAGGGCCGCAGTTTGAGGATGCCTGCACTAAAACTAATATTTTTGGGGGAAAGAAAAATAGTTTTCGTGTCTCCAAAGTCTGAGAGCCATAGTGTTTTATGTTCTCTAGTGAACTGTTGGGGATTATAAAAATTTAGTACTCCATGGAAGTGTGATACTCCCTGAAGCAATCGATAACGCAGAGGCCCGGATGATCGGGGCACGTGTCGCACTGAGTGGTGGTGTCCTTCCGTATCCCCCTCCTGCGACACACTCTGCACTTTTTTTGGGTTCGTCCCTTCTTTCCAGTATGGGGGACCACACCTGGAAAGTGTTGGCCAGGGACGATCCGGGCGCCTCCAGTTCCCGAGGTACTCCGGCCTGCTCTTTCCCGGTCCGAAAAGATCAGGTCCTTGAGGACTGCCTCATAGAATTGGAGGAATGTCCCTGTGCTGCCAGCGCTTCGGGATAGTACAAAAGAGTTGTACATGGCAACCTGCACCAAGTAGACCGCAACTTTTTTGTACCATGCCCGGGTTTTGCGCATGGCGTTATATGGCGTGAGGACTTGATCCGAGAGATCAACTCCTCCCATATACCGATTGTAGTCGACGATACAATCGGGCTTGAGGACCGTTGCCGCGGTACCTCGCACAGGGACTGGGGTGGTGCCGTTACCGTGGATTGTGGACAGCATAAGGACATCCCTCTTGTCCTTATACCTGACCAGCAACAGGTTTCCACTGGTAAGTGCACGGGTCTCACCCCTGGGGATAGGTACCTGGAGGGGGTAGGCAGGGAGGCCGCGCTGATTTTTCCGCACGGTCCCACAAGCGAACGTAGATCTGGCGGCAAGGGACCTGAACAAGGGAATGCTGGTATAAAAGTTATCCACGTACAAGTGGTAACCATTATCCAGCAGTGGGTACATAAGGTCCCACACGAGTTTCCCGCTAACACCCAGAGTGGGGGGACATTCTGGGGGTTGAATACGGGAATCTCGCCCCTCGTACACACGAAATTTGTAAGTGTACCCTGAGGTACTCTCACAAATTTTGTATAGCTTCACGCCATACCTCGCTCGCTTTGTGGGAATATATTGGCGGAAACTGAGTCTCCCCTTGAACGCAATGAGCGACTCATCAACCGCGACCTCCCTTCCAGGTACGTAGGCCTGCTGAAATGTGGCCCCAAAGTGATCGATGACAGGCCGTATCTTATACAGCCGGTCATAGGCAGGATCACCTCGGGGTGGACATGCTGCATTATCGGAATAATGCAGACATTTCCGGATGGCCTCAAACCGGGAGCGTGTCATGACCATACTGTACAGTGGGGTCTGGTACAGGACGTCCCCACTCCAGTATTGCCTGACACTGGGTTTTTGGACTAGACCCATATGCAGCACGAGGCCCCAAAATGTCCTCATTTCGGCTGCACTGACCGGCGTCCAGCCACCGGGTCTAGCCAAAACTGAGCCTGGGTTTTGAGCGACGAACTGTTGGGCGTACAGATTCGTCTGCTCCACCATCAAATTCACCAGTGGGTTACTGAAAAAAAAAAAAAAAATAGTCAATTTCAGTAAACCCCACTGTGGGAATCTGGATTCCAGGATTGCCAGCGAAATCCGGAATCTCAGGCTCAAAGTCCACTGGGGGACACCAGCTAAGTTCATCGGCAGGGGTCTCCGGTGAACTTATTTGGTGGGCCGGGAAACCAGTACGAACCCCAGGGCGGCTCGTACTAGGGTGGGCCACAGGATCCCTAGCATGTGCGGCCCCTGGCTCCGCCTGGCGGCGTCTCCGCCGCCTTGGTGGCTCATCGTCATCCGATGATGATGAGGAGGATGCTGATGATAAGAGGAATGTGGGGTCATCCTCATCCTCACTGGGGCTCTCGGAGTCGGAGGCAATCTGGGCATATGCCTCCTCGGCCGAGAACACCCGGCGGGCCATGGGTGTGTGTGCGTGTAGGTGTGCGTGTGTGTAAAACTTTATTATATGTGCGTGTGTGTGGGGGCAACGGGTGTTCGCGTACTAAAAAAAGGAAAAAAGGGCAAGTGTTAGGAAAAAAAAAAAGTTGCTGATTAGCGGTACAACGCTGATCAGCGGTGGGGCAGGCGATGCGCTAACAGTGGACGGACGCTAAAAAGTGCCGACCAGTCAGCGAACGCAGAAAAAAAAGTGGTGGTGAGGGGGCTAGTGGTGGTGGTGGGGGGGGGGGGGTTGGGGGGAGTGGTGGGGGGATGGGTGGAGGGGGTGGGGGGGCTGGTGGTGGTGGGGGGCTGGTAGGGGGGGGCAAGTGGCAGGGGGGGTCTGGGGTCTGATAGATGGATCAAAAAAAGTTTTGTGTAAAAGTTAAAAGTTTTTTTTTTTTTCCTAACTAACTTTTCCCTTCTTTCCCTGCCTAACGATGCCTCTCCCTCACTGACCCTAACCTACCTGGGTGGCGATGGGTGCAGGAGGGTGATGGATGGCGATTAGGGGGACACAGGAGCTGGTGCTGGACGATGCTGCCGGGTGCTCGTGCAGAACAGGAAGAGGAGGGGAGAGAGGAGCGCAGGAAGTTTGAATCTCGCGCCTCTCTCCCCTGCACCAATCAGCACCCTGGACAGCAGTGTTCAGCACCAGGGCCAGCACCGCCTCCTCAAATCCTCGGACTGCGATTGGTGGTGTATAATTACGCCACCGATCGCAGTCTTTTTCCGGTTCATCGGGTCACCGGACACCCGAATGGACCGGAAACGCAGAAAACCGCAGGTCTGAATTGACCTGCGGTTTTCTGCGATCACCGATACGGGGGGGTCAAATGACCCCCCCCTGCGTTGTTACGGGATGCCGGCTGAATGATTTCAGCCGAAATCCCGTTCCGATTAACCCCCGCGGCGCCGGAATGCCGATTTTAAGTCAGGACGTACCGGTACGCCCTTGGTCCTTAAGGACTCGGGAAATAGGGCGTACCGGTACGCCCTGTGTCCTTAAGGGGTTAAAAACGTACTACTTGTGTGCAGTTTCCCTAATGCACCGATTGGCATCACAGAAGTCTACCCAAGTGTCTCTCTCCAAAACACTTCCGCTGCTGCATGTTGGCTTCATGTATATTGCGAATATTACTTGTAAAAATGAAAGTTTGCTTATAATATCCATTAAATGCTCATAACTCGTTTTCTGTTTAATTTTAGTGCATAGCTGCTGCCTGGGAATATTACATGGATTTAGTATTTGTGACTACATGGATTGCTGTGTAGTTCACTGGAGGACAGACTGACCAGCACCATGTTAGGTTCTTACAAAATAAAGCTCACATGACAAATAACTCGATGGGAAGATCTGATCATCACAGGGAGACTACATGACTCACAGGGTCAGGGAGGCAACAAAGAGTGAATCATGAGTAACTTGTGATCATGGCTTATACAGAATGCTCACTAATCTAAGACTGGCAAAAGCTAACTCTCGAGGCAAAAGGTCAACAACTGGGCTGGACACATTATGCTAATCATTTATAATCCCCCCGTATAATCCAAAAATAGTAATAGAAACTCCAATACACAATGCATCACAGAGTCCTGCACTATCTAAATCATCATATTTCCAAATTCCAGTTTGTATTGATAGCAAATGTATAGATAAGCCTTATATCTACATTTCATGAAATCATTGGGGAAAATATTTTAAAAGTGATGTTTCTCACAGTCTTAGGGCTCTTTCACATCTGCGTTATAGTCGTCCGGCATAGAGTTCCGTCGTCGGGGCTCTATGCCGGAAGAATACTGATCAGGATTATCCTAATGCATTCTGAATGGACAGTCCGTCCTTCAGGATGCATCAGGATGTCTTCCGTTCCGGAACGGAACGTTTTTTGGCCGCAGCAAATAGAGCAGCATGCTGCGCTTTTTGCTCCGGCCAAAAATCCGGAACACTTGCCGCAAGGCCGGATCCGGAATGAATGCCCATTGAAAGGCATTGATCCGGATCCGGCCTTAAGCTAAACGTCGTTTCGGCGCATTGCCGGATGCGACGTTTAGCTTTTTCTCAATGGTTACCATGGCTGCCGGGACGCTAAAGTCCTGGCAGCCATGGTAAAGTGCAGTGGGGAGCGGGGAGCAGCATACTTACCATCCATGCGGCTCCCGGGGCGCTCCAGAGTGACGTCAGGGCGCCCCAAGCGCATGGATCACGTGATCGCATGGACACGTCATCCATGAGCATGGGGCGCTCTGACGTCATTCTGGAGCGCCCCGGGAGCCGCACGGATGGTAAGTATGCTGCTCCCCCGCTCCCCACTACTACTATGGAAACCAGGACTTTAATAGCGTCCTGGGTGCCATAGTAACACTGAACGCATTTTGAAGACGGATCCGTATTCAAATGCTTTCAGTTCACTTGCGTTTTTCCGGATCCGGCGTGTAATTCCGGCAAGTGGAGTACACGCCGGATCCGGACAACGCAAGTGTGAAAGAGGCCTTAGTAAAGTTCACTGCTGGACGATACGCCAAAAATAATAATTTTGGCACATCTTCAGGAGGTGTAATGGTGTAATGTGCGCCAGTTTTCTAGTGCATATATTGGTAAATGTTTTGTGCCACAGAGGTCCCGCCAAAAGCCTGTTCTCTACCATGCATGGTCCGCCCACTTTTTGTAAAAGTGGCAAGGCGGATGGAAAATTTTAAAAAGTTGCAAAGTTTAGAGCAAGTGCCATGATACATTCCCCCATAGTGTATACCACATGCAATATTATACAACATTAGCTATTCTGTCTAATATACCATCGGCAAGGTCCTACTGCTATGGCAGTAGACCACTGCTAAAAGGGTTACAATTGTACTAATGTATAGATATTAATGTATAGATAATATTATACAACATTAGCTATTCTGTCTAATATACCATCGGCAAGGTCCTACTGCTATGGCAGTAGACCACTGCCAAAGGGGTTACAATTGTGCTAATGTATGTTATGCATTTCCTGTGTAAAAGGCATAAAGTTAATAGGCATTAGTAACAAGTTGCTAGTTGGGGCTGTTTCCACTGTCCTCATAGAAAGGAGGAGTTAGACCAGAGAAGGCAGTGTGTGTCTAGACAGTGAAGTGAGAGGAGAATGAAGACATAGCCCTGGATAGTAAACCAGCCAGAGAAAAGTGGAAAAAGAGAGAAAATGACAATAGTATTCCAGTGTGAAGAAAACTAAAGTCTCTGGATATAATCTATCTAAAACAACTTTGGGACTCCATAGCTGATTTGTTCAGGAGATATGTCTTCAGGTGCCTGAACATACTTTAAGGACAGACTGTGGAAGGACCCACATCCTGTGGAAGAGATTGTGGATTTGTGTATTGTGAGTCCAGCAACATACAAAAGGTGTAGAACTTAATCTGTCGTGCAGAAGGGCCACCCCATGGTTGCATATTGGAAAGAGTGTATCATGTACCCATATTTCCCATAGTACCCATATAGATTCTTATAGTAAAGTGAGCTAAAGAAGGAGGAGATTTGCTTTAAAGTGGTATCCGTCAGCAGATTTGTACCTATGACACTGGCTGACCTGTTACATGTGCACTTGGCAGCTGAAGGCATCTTTGTTGGTCCCATGTTCTTATGTGCCCGCATTGCTTAAAAATTATGTTTTAATATATGCATATAAACCTCCAGGTGCAACAGGAAGTTGACATTACACCTAGAGGCTCTGCTCTCTCCAACTGCAGCATCCTCTGCACTTTGATTGACAGGGCTAGGCATTATGACATTTTAAACCTCCTTTCACTGTTATATTGTAATCACTTACATATATCATCATTACATTCACACACATAAACTTTTATTCCATTCCAACAACTTCTTAATGCGTTATTTATTTTTTGGTCAATAAGTGTAGATGAGAACAGACCTCTCCCATCCCATTGATTCCCTCTCCTACAGCCCTTCAGCACCTGCTTGATGAAAAAAATTCTGTACAAGGCTTAGCACTGAGTAAATGTAAGAAAAGAAAAGAAACATTTGCAAGGAATTTCATCACAGAAGGATAGGACGATAAGACAGGTATTCCGGAAATAGGGACCAATCAAGTAGCCACAGACTGCTGCAAATAACACATACAAGGCTATGTACACTGTGACACAGTGAAAGGTCTGTTAGTTGATGGGAGGTATTTTCCTCCCAGCATATGCTGCAAAGACTGATTGCAGCAAGGTGAGGTCAAGCATCGGGCCAGATTTCACTTGCCGGTTCGGGCTTTACGGACGCCCAACTCTTATTAAAGGCAGCTAGAGTGTGGGATATAGCTGTCTGTGTTAGGCCTCTTGCACACGACCGTATGTATTTGCAGTCTGCAAAAAACTGATCCACAAAAATACGGCCCCTAATAGAACAGTACTATCCTTGTCCGTAATGCGGCCAATAATAGGACATGTTTTATTTTTTTTGCGGAATGGAAATACAGAAATGGAATGCACACGGAGTAGCTTCCGTTTTTTTTGCGTACCCATTGAAGTGAATGGCCTTAAAAAAAAACAGAACAGACACGGAAAGAAAATACGTTTGTGTGCAAGAGGCCTTAAGGTATGAGGCCTGTGCCTGGATGACTAAATCCTGAACTTAAACTTTGGTGTGGACCTGTTTGCAAAGTGTGAACACACACACGCCTGGACTGGGATTCTTTATGCAGGACCTGCAGCATGGTGTGAATGAACACCAGGAATTTCAACTAAGGTGAAGTTGTTTGCTGAGCTGTTAAACCTGCTTGTGTGAATAAAACACTGCAGTTTGAGCAAGAACTGTTTTTGGTGTCTCTGTTCTGCGTCCGCTCACCCTGCCTACCAAAGCGAATTCCCACAACACCTTTAGGGGCAATTTTTATTATTATTGCATTGTACTAATTTTCAGCTTATTTTTATTTATTTTTTATTGGTCTTTGATAAAAATGTTGAACCACTGTCTTTGTGCAGCCTTGAGTTTCTCTAGTAACAGGATCTGAATTTTCAATCTGTTCTATCAGGCAGCTCCTTATCTCTGATCTCCAACATTATAAACACTCAGTATAGGTCAATTCTTATCTTACTGATACGAATGTTACTTAAATAAGTGTTTATGACCTTTTAGTAGTTTAGAGATAAGGTTTATTAGATGACCAGCACAAAGTGTGATTCACACAGCAAAAAAATAAAAAAAACAACCATAGGTTGCTGATCCCTGGTCTATAACCACACACCTCACACAATAAAAAAGAAGCCTTGAGGGCACAGCCACACCATCAGGTTTCTCCAAGCGGTTTTAGAAGTTAAAGAGGACCTGTTACCGCTCCTGACATGCCTGTTTTAATAGCTTCATGCATTCTGGATGTAATAACAGTTCTGGAGCATCTATTCTTATGGCTCTATGTTGTGTCATTACTTTATTATTTCTCCTAGAAGTTATGAATGAATTGCTAGCAGTCTGCAGTAAGGGTACAGAGGGGTGGTAACCAGTTGGAGGTGTGTATTTGCACAGCAGACTCACTCTATCCAATCAGTGCTGCCATTTTCAGACTGTACAGGTACACAGCCCCAACTGGTTACCTCCCCTCTGTACCCTTACTGCAGACTGCTGGCGATTTATTCATAACTTCTAGGAGAAATAATAAAGGAATGGCACAACATAGAGACATAAGATTAGATGTTCCAGAATTGTTATTATATGGGGAATGCATGGAGCTATTAAAACAGGCATGTCAGGAGCGGTGACAGGTCCTCTTTAACATTATTAGTGGATCATAAAAGGAGAGACAGTATACAGAACAGATACAATTTCTCCTCTTTTTTTAATTCACTTCTGATATTGGCTTCCAAAACTGCATGTAGAAACCTGACTGTGTGGTCGTACCCTGAGTAGTTCCAGCTGTCACAAGGACTGGGTTATTTAAAGGGAGGCACACGAATGTCATCTATCACATGCTATATGCCTTATTGGTAAATATATGCACTGAAAAAAGCAGACTAAGCATAAGTAGTTTAAGACGTGCCTATCTATCATTGTAATGATCTTACGTGTGAATATGTGTGAAGTATTCCGTGGAGGGATGCAGGGAACCATTTTTATGATAACACAAGAACTCACACATTAGTTCTACTTGTGCACGGACGGCTAAATATTTGCAGTGTT
This sequence comes from Bufo gargarizans, assembly GCF_014858855.1. Lineage (NCBI taxonomy): Eukaryota > Metazoa > Chordata > Amphibia > Anura > Bufonidae > Bufo > Bufo gargarizans. The sequence goes on along the minus strand of NC_058080.1, from coordinate 83,574,976 downwards.
TATACAGTAAGAACATTCCTGAAGTGCACTCTAGTAACAGCAGTTGTTTTTTTTTGTTGATTCCTAACTATACAGTCAGGAAAGTAAAATGATATCACGCTGCAGTATTTTCACCTGTATCAGATTTATATAGGGGTGCAATTAGGGCATTCTTTTCAAAAAATCATTTAATGGCCTTATGATACTAAGGGCACAAGAGCCACTGGAAAATCTGAAAATCTTTATGTTTATTATAGACACTCGGTTTTAATGAGGTGCTAGTGGTACTGATCTCTGCAGCACCACAGTCCCGTGTGAACGTACCCTTAAGTGCCAAATTCAAATACAGCACAAAAATAGCTTGGATAACCCCTTTAAGTCTTTGTGTGCTGCTGTGATTCATTATTTAGATGATTTCCTGTTATTGGTTTGTTTTAAGCTATTAGATTTGTTTGTAAATATTTGTTTGACCTTTGGTATCCTAGAGCCACGGTTTATACTGTTGACTGTTTGTTGTATCTACAAATGGTCATTGATTCAGTTGGAGGTGAATTTTGCCTTCCTTCAAAGCAAATTTCTAGCATGTAGCTGTCTCAATTAAAGAGAACCTGTCATCAACTTTACGCTGTCCATACTAACGGCAGAATAAAGCAGAGACAGGTGAGTTGATTTCAGCAATTTGTCGTAACTCCCACCATGATGAAAAGAGGCTTCTGGGAGTTGTAGTTTCAGAACAGCTGGATTACCGGAGGTTGCTGATCCCTGTTATAGACAATAGATTTATAAAATGATATTGAATAGGAAATTCCTTCACACACTTACTGAGGGCACAATGTAGGTAAATTATATATACTGAGGGTATTGGGGGGGCATTACTTATACTGGGGGCACAAGGTAGGAGCCATTACTTATACTGGGGGGCACTATGATGTCAGCAGCGCCAGCTAGTATATCTAATGGAGCCAGTTCAGTTACATAACAGACGTTTAAAATGTTGTGTGGTGTTCTTGTTAATTTGGATTTTAAAAAAGTCCTGTCGCTAAGGCCTCATGCACATGACCGTAGGCGGCCCGTGCCCGTATTGCGGTCCGAAATATAAAGGCACCAGCTGTGTGCATCAGTTAAATGGGTCCACAATCCCATAGATACTGCGTGGTGCAGAACGGAATGGAGACACAGATTGTAGTGGGTTTTCTGTCCGTGCCAACACAAAAAAGTAGTGCATGCAAGTGAATGAGTGCGCATCCGCAGACAGCGGGTACGCGGTCGGTACTTGTGCATTGCGGGCCGCAGTTTGCAGTCTGCAACACGGGCCTGGCCAGCACAGGGTCGTGTGTATGAGGCGTTATTGTGCCATACAGTGATATACAGTATATACAGTATATTTGTCATGAGAACTAATGCTAGAAATCTATGCTACAACATGAGACATTTTTACGTTTAGGTCACATGGCCTGAGACATTTCTTTGTAAATGATTGTCCTTAATCATGGTGGCTGATATCGTCCCAATATTGAATAGTATGATAGATGTAGTATGTAGTCATATTATGGTCCAGGCTGATGTGTTACATATGGCAGTGGTCTTCAACTCCAGTTCTCAGGACCCACCTACCAGTCATGTTTTCAGGATTTCCTTAGTATTGGGCAGCTGATATAATTAGTGTCCATCCATCAGGATTTACCACAGGTATTCATTCTGTGGGATACTCCTAAATCCTGAGTGGCAAGTGGGCCCTGAGGGCTGGAGTTGGGGAACCCTGACATATGGGATGTCTGTGTGTTTAGCAGTTGTAGAAATGCGCAAGGGTCCGTCGTTGACGGAAGGTATTTGTCACCGAGGTTCCTGGCCTCGGTGAAGTAAGAGACAGTATTTTCAGGTGTCAGCGGCAGCTAATGCTGATTGACAGTTTGCTATTTTAGTATGGCTGTATAGCTGATCCGGGAAGGCTCTTACTGGGAGTAGTTAAAAGTGCTGGGTGGGTGACTACTCCCCCCATTCCAGTCCGGGTCTTGACTGGACTATAAAAACCCAGCTGGCAGTGTCAGCTGGAAGTGGTTACCACTCTCTGACAGAGGAGCTCTGGCAATCGCTGGTGTGGGTACTGAGCCCTGTGCTGGGCTGAAAAGCTAAGACCTGTGTGTTGGAAGTCCAGGCCATCTAAAGCCTGCATTTGGACTGCTGGAGGCAGAACCGCCGACAAGGTGACGTCTCCAGGACGTCCCTCCATGACAGCACCCACTGGAGGATGTCCTATTGGATCTCTGTAGGGACAGGAAGCGTGAGAGGTTAAGAGGCCCCTCCCCACCCCTCCCACCAGTGTTCTTCCTGTCCCTACGGAGATAGGAGCAGTGAGGAGGAATCCCTGCTGTAGGAGTAGGGAGGAACACTAGGCCAAGGCTGGTCGGGGGCCTTTGCCTCTCCTCTTCAGCCTCAGACACGGCCTAAAGCTAGCACCCCTCTGGGAAGGGGTCCCCTAGCGCTCCTGGTACCTTTCCTTTACTGGATCCAAGCCGTGGTATCGGGACGTTGTTGCCGCTTCTCCGGTGTGGGAGCTCTGGGCATAGCGGCGGCTCCAGCGCGCCTCTGATGACGCGGACTTCCTATGTCGCCGCTCGGATCCACCTCCTCTTCCGGGGGACTCATTCAAAGAAGAGTCGACCCCTCATGCGAGGCCTCAGAATCCTGGGGCCTCCAGCATGGATGCGCGCCGCCATCTTCTCCGCGTCACTTCTGGTCACATACTTCCATGCTGGAGGCCTCAGGATTCTGAGGCCTCGCGTAAGGGGTCGACTCTTCTTTGAATGAGTCTCCCAGAAGAGGAGGCGGATCCGAGCGGCGACGACGGCAGGGCCAAGGTGGTAAGTCCTTTTAAAAAGATGATGTTTAAGCTGCAGGCTGGTTGCATCATGGAGGCCCAGGTGTTGATTAAGCAAGATGCTTCTGCAGACCCCCTCGTCCAGGGTATTGTAAGTAGTGTGCTCCCTTTAGGATTAGCTCCTGCTTGCCCTGTTATATATCTCCATCTCCCCCTTGTCTTTAAGGTGGAAAAGGAGACTGGACACAGACCACATGGTGACTCCAAGAAAAAAACTAAAAAGTGTGGAACCTGCACTAGGAAGCTGGCAGAGTCATATAAGAAACCCTTATGCACAGATTGTTTAGCGAAAATCCTAAAGGAGGAACAACCTTCCTTTCTGGCGGAACTAAGAGCCATAGTGAGGGAAGAAGTACAGGCGGCAGTAATGAGTCAGCCCCCTTCCCTTCCGGTCCCCTCTTCCCCACCTTCCAAACGATCTAGAATACAGTTAGACTCGGATTCCGAGGAAGAACCGGGGTACCTCTCAGACGAATTGGAGGAAGACCATCCCCCTTCCTTGGCGGAAGAACCAAGAAGATATCTGTTTTCTACAGAGCATTTGGATTCGCTGCTAACAGCGGTTAGACAAACCATGGCGGTAGAAGAAGAAGAACAGACGAGAAAGGTGTAGGACGAGATGTTAGGCGGTTTAAGAGCCAGGAAGAGGAAACTCTTTCCTGTGAATTCTAACCTGTGAGATCTAATCAAGGATGAATGGGAAGAGGGTGACAAGAAGCTTTATGTGCTTAGGGAATTTAAGAGGAGGCTGATCTTTAAGGCTACTTTCACACTAGCGTTCGGGGCTCCGCTTGTGAGTTCCGTTTGAAGGCTCTCACAAGCGGCCCCGAATGCATCCGTCCAGCCCTAATGCATTCTGAGTGGATGCGGATCTTCTCAGAATGCCTCAGTCTGGCACCGTTTGACATCCGTTCCGCTCAGCAGGCGGACAGCCAAACGCAGCTTGCAGCGTTCGGGTGTCCGCCTGGCCGTGCGGAGCCAAACGGATCCGTCCAGACTTACAATGTAAGTCAATGGGGACGGATCAGTTTGAAGTTGACACAATATGGCTCAATTTCAAACGGATCCGTCCCCCATTGACTTTCAATGTAAAGTCTGGACGGATCCGTCTGACTAACTTTCAGACTTAGAATTTTTTATGAAATATAATGCAGACGGATCCGTTCTGAACGGATCCCATCGTCTGCATTATAGGAGCGGATCCGTCTGTGCAGACACCAGACGGATCCGCTCTGAACGCAAGTGTGAAAGTAGCCTAACCCGGAAGAGACAAAACTTTGGGACGAGATACCGAAAGTCGACATTCAGGTGGCCAAGGTGGTGAAGAAGACGTCCATATCGTTTGAAGATTCCTCACAATTAAAAGATCCCATGGATCGGAAAATGGATGGGCTTCTGAAGAAGGCCTGGGAATCTTCTGCAGTCACCATAAATACAAATATTGCAGCCATCTCAGTGTCCCGCGCCATGTGTCTATGGCTAGATCAGCTAGAAAATCATCTTAAGATGAAGACATCCAGGGAGGAAATTTTTGAATCCTTACCTTTATTGAAGTTGGCAGTGTCATTTATGGCAGATGTCTCTGCAGAATCGATACGGTTCGCAGCAAAGAATGACGCACTCACAAATACGGCAAGACGAGCCCTCTGGCTCAAATCCTGGACAGGGGACATTGCCTCTAAAAATAAACTCTGTGCAATCCCCTTTACTGGAGCGTATCTCTTTGGTCAAGTCCTCGACTCCATTCTGAAAAGTGCGGCTGATAAAAAGAAGGGATTCCCAGAGGACAAAGTAAAGAAATCGCAGCCCTTTCGTAAGCCCTCAAAACAGTTTACAACCTCAGAGAGGGGGAAAGGTAAGACAGGTACATGGAGTTACCCCAAAGGAGAAAGAGGTAGGGGTTTCCTCTTCAACCCAAACTCTAGCTCAAGCAAACAGTGACATCAGGCCAGTCGGGGGCAGACTCTGCTTATTCTGGGAATCCTGGACCCAGGTCACCCAGAATCTGTGGATCCTCAACACCATCCGGGAAGGAGTGAAAATAGAATTTTGCGTTCCCCCCCCCCCCTTCCCCCCCGCAAAGATTTCTCATTACAAAATTCCAATCAGCGGATCAACAAAATCAATTGAATCTGGACTTATAGAAGCTAATCAAACTAAATGCTATAATTCAGGTCCCAGAGGATCAGAGATGCTTGGGCCATTATTCAAGGCTTTTTCTAATAAAGAAACCAGATGGAACCTTCAGGATGATTATCAACCTGAAATCCCTGAACAAGTTGTTGGTATACCACAGATTCAAAATGGAATCCATAAAGTCATCAATCCCACTAATTTCGGTAGGGGATCTCTTATGTACCATGGACTTAAAGGATGCCTACTATCACATCCCAATTCATCCGCTATACCAACAATATCTCAGGTTTAGAATCATCCAGAAGGGAACAATTCTTCACTACCAGTTCCAGTGTCTTCCCTTTGGGATATACTCGGCACCTCGCATTTTCACAAAGGTAATCACAGAAGTGGTGGAGGCAGCAGCAAATAAGAATTATTCCGTACCTGGACGATTTCCTTCTTATTGCAGAGATGAGGCAGAGTCTAGAAAGCAGTGTCCAACAGACCATCGCCCTTTTCAAAGATCTGGGCTGGATAATAAATTACGCCAAATCGGACCTGGTACCAAGTACCAGGAAACAGTTCCTGGGAGTTCTCTTAGACTCAGAGAAACAATATTCCTTTCTTCCAAGGATAAAGCGGGAAAAGATAAGGAAAAAGATAGAAACCTTTCAAAAAAGAAGGGTCCATACACTGAGGGAGGCTATGCAGGTTCTGGGCCTAATGAAATCCTGTATCTCGGTGGTTCCGTGGGCTCAGTTCCATTCCAGGATCTTACAGAACGCAATCCTGGCGATATGGGACAGGGATCATCATTCCTTGAACTCAAAGATAGTGCTATCAAGGCAGAGTCTAGTTTCTCTATCCTGGTGGACCAACCCAAAAAATTTAAGGACAGGAGTCGCCTGGAATCCTTCACCGTCCATAGTCATTCCCACGGACGCAAGCCAGTGGGGTTGGGGAGCCCATCTGAAAGATAATTACTTTCAGGGCAGATGGTCCAACCTGGACAGTCACAGATCCTCAAACTTCAGAGAACTGAAGGCGGTATGGGAGCCTCTGAAGAAGGCAGAGCACATTCTCTCCAACCACCATATCAGAATCCTGTCGGACAATGTGACAGCGGTTTGTTACCTAAAACGGTGGGGGAAACCAGAAACCCTCATCTACAGGCTTTGACAAACCAAATATTTTGCTGGGCAGAGAAGGAAGTTCTCTCAGTATCTGCAGTTCACCTAAGAGGAGCAGAAAACTCCACTGCAGACTTCCTAAACAGACAGTCTCGACCTAAACCGGGAAGTCTTTCTACAGATCTGCCACCAGTGGGGGTTCCCACAAATAGACCTATTTGCGTCAAGAAAGAACACCCAGTTGAATTATTTTTTCTCTCTAAATCCGAGAGACAAACCGCTAGGTGTAGACGCCTTGTCCCAGGACTGGGACATGGACCTGGTGTACGTCTTTCCTCCATTTCCCCTGATCCCATTGGTCCTGAAGAAGCTAAGAACATGCTCAATGACCCTTATTCTTATAGCTCCTGCCTGGCCGAAGAGAGCCTGGTTCCCTCTGTTGAAGGAATTGCTTATAAGGGATCCAATAACTCTTCCGGGAAGGAAGGACCTTCTCTTGCAGGGGCCCCTGGAACATCCGAACCTCGAGAAGCTGAGGTTAACAGCTTGGATCCTGAAAGGCAGATCCTAAAAAGAAAGGGCCTGTCAGATAAGGTAATTTCAACCTTGCAACAAAGCCGCAAGGCCGTAACCTCGGCCATATATTTAAAAATATGGAAGAAATTTACCACATGGCTGTCAGATTCACATAGATCTTGAACTAAAATATGGCTACTGCTTCCCTACATGTTTCGCCATACCACGGCGTCCTCAGGAGAAATGCAGCCTAGGACATGACCAACGTCCAAAAACTATAAAAAATAGAAAAATACCACAGCACTCCCAGAAGTAGTTCAAATGTATTACATTTTTTACATGATTTACATTAATTTAATAGTCTGGAAAATCCCATACTTCAGCACCCTACTGGTTCCATGGGAACAGAATTAGGTCTTATCCTTAACTGCTACTTGACTGACACCCTAAAACACCAGCAGGTCACGAGTTTTGCAATGCTTAACCCCTTAAGGCCTCCCCAAAGGAAACATTACCCCTATGTCCCTGTTCCCAGTAGTGACACAGTAAACATGTCCCCTTGTACTGTCTTTATTGACTCTCTATTGTGTCTGACACAATAATATTGAATGGAAGGTGAGATTTTATTTATTCCATCTTTGCTGTAAATTACCATAAGATTTGCTAAATAAACATTCCATGTATGAAAAATAGAAAAGATGTCCCGTCAGTAAAATAGTGCCTCTAGCAAAGCCTTTTTAGTGCCCCCACATAGTATGATGATGACCCCTTAGAGAGCCCTCATACTGTATGATGTCCCCTGAGTCCCCACAAATGGCATGATACCCCCAACACTGTATGGTGCCCCCACGCACAGCATAATGTCTCCTAAGCATCTGGATAACAGCCACAGATCAGTCCCACCAAACACATGACTACCACTAAAGTCCTGTCCATACCCAATCTTTAGTGTAAAACCTGCAGATCTCTTCTCTAGCAACAACGATTATTACTAATGGGGAATATCTAATAGATTTCTAACCACTTAGCCAGTATTTTTTTTATTGGGAAAGGTGACAACCCTAAACATGGGAGGAAGTATAGCACAGGCCCCCACTCATGGCAGTGATGTGGTCTGTCTCCATGGTCAGTATGCCACTGAATAGGTTGATTAACCTTCCCCCGCCTTCCAAGGGCCATTATTTTATTTATTTATTTTCCGTTCACATAGCCTTTTGAGGGCTTGTTTTTTTGTAGGACAAGTTGTACTTTCTAATGCCTCCATTTAGTATTTAATATTTCATACAATGTAGTGGGGATTGGGAAAAAATTCCAAATGGAGTGGAATTGGAAAAAAATGCAATTCAGTTTTTTTTACACCGTTCCCTATGCGGTAAAATGTACCTGTTAACTTTATTCTCCAGGTCAGTATGATTACAACGATACCACACTTGTATAGTTTTTCTTTCATTTTAATACGGGGGGGGGGGGGGGGGGAATCTTGAAAATATTTTTTCTTTTCATCGCCATATTCTGACCCCTATAACTTTTTTGTAATTATGTGTATGGAGCTGTGTGAGGGCTCATTTTTGAAAGGTAATCTGTACTTCTCAGTGATATCATTTTGAAGTGTGTGTGAATGCTTGATCACTTTTTATAGCATTTTTTGGGGGGAGGTAAAGTGAAAAAAATGCTGAATTAGTCATTTAGATTTATTTTTTCCCGTTACGCCGTTCACCATATGGTATAAAGTACAGGTGTTTTCGGATGTGGCGATGCCTATCATTTTTCTTTTTATTGTTTATTTCGATTTTATGAAAAGGGGATTGATTTGAACTTTTATATTTTTTTATATTTTTTGCTATATACCAATGCAGTGCTGCCACCTGTTGGCATGTATTGGTATATACCAGTGATAGGTATCGGAGCCTGCTTGAGGCTCCGAGCTATCACTGGGATATTACACTTTGCTGTTATGGACGCTAGAGTGCACGTCTCCTGCGTCTGCACTGCTCAGATGCCGTGGTCACATTCCGCTCGGGCCTCTCCTGTTTGTAACAGCAGAAACCTTGCAGCTATGGCACCCGCTGCACTTTCTAGCAGGAGCCATCTTTAAAGTGCCAACATCTGACATGCATGTACGGCAGAGGTCACCAAGGGGTTGAAACTATTTATATTGGAAAACATCTTGTATTTGGGGAGTTGCTTTGCTGGGGAAGTGTAAGGCCCCTTGCAGACAAGCGTTCCTACCGCAGGTCCCGGCCTGACCTCCCAGCGCTGCCAGGGATCACATAGCGTTATATTGATTTTATGATGCTATGTAACCCTTACAGTTCTGGAATGTATCGGATAACACTGGCATAATGCTGACAGTGTTAGGGTCCATTCACACGTCAGTATTTTTACCTTTCCAGATAAACGTTCATGTTTTTTGCGTATCCGAAAATCTGGATGACATGAGGATGCTTTTAGCATGTCTTCCGCATTTTTGACGGATCCATTGACTAGAATGGCATGACGGAACGCAAAATCGGACAAATAGTAGGACAGGGTATATTTTTTTCCTGGATCCGAATAAACGGAACCCACGGAACAGAACAGAATCACGGAATCGGAGAGCACCATGAGTGCTGTCCGATTATTTGCGGATTCCATTGTAAATGAACGGATCCGCATAACGTTCCGTTTTTAATCGGAACGGATGCGGAACACCAAAACGGACGTGTGAATGGACCCTTATCCAATACATTCCAGAACTGTAAGGGTTACATAGCATCATAAATCAATATAATGCTATGTGAATCTCGTCAATGCTGGGAGGTCAGGCCGGGTGCTGCGGGAGGAACGCTTGTCTGCAAGGGGCCTAAATATAATTTTACATGCTGAAGTGAATTACATTTGATTAAATGTCTAGCAGCAGGTGGATTTAGCAAAGCACAAATCCTTTGCAAAATGGCCGGCTTCAACTAAATACTTCCAGGATTCTGCGTCTATTCTTCATTATTCCGACCTTATTGCAGTACAAAAACAAAGCAAACCTAGGTGTGAGCTTACATTTCATTCATAGTGTGGCTGAATAATGGTGAATGCTGCCAACTAGTTTCCAGGTGTAAAAGTCAGAAATGCAGATAACCTGATTCAAAGTGGTTTTCCAGGAGTTTACTATTAATGGCCTATCCTTAGGTCATCAATATCAGATGACCAGGGATCTGATTCAAGTGAATGGACGCAGGAATGCAGTAACCAGACGCAACCACTAAACAATGTTCTCAGCTACGAAGTCCTGGAGCCTGATTCCTGCACAGTTAGGGCTCATTCAGACGGCCGTATGCTGTCCGCAAAATTACTGAATGCTAGCCGTTTTTTTGCGGATCCGCAAAAAAACTGATCCGCAAAAGAACGGATAGCATTCAGTATTTTTGCTGACCCATAGACTTCAATAGGGCCAGGTCCTGATTTTCACGGACAAGTATAGGACATGTTTCATTTATTTTGCGGAACCTTGGAATAGAAAAGGGCCCCATAGAAGTGAATAGGTCAGCATCTAATCCGCAAAAAAACGTATCCGCATTTTTGCGGATAGCATACGGCCGTCTGAATGAGCCCTTACCAAAATAGCTGTTATGGGGTGCCTGGAGTCAGATCCTAGCTGATCTGATATTAATGACCTAAGCTTCAGGAAACCCTGCTTTGCAACTCATAACAACCACTAACACCAAGGGCAACCCTAAACACCATCAGGCAGGAGAACCCCAACACCATGGGGTGCCCTGAAGAGATAAAAAGGTACACCCTTTCCATCACTGTACAGCCCATGGAGTGTCGAGTATTACTAGTCCTATCCTCCACAACGCTCTCCCAGGCAATCTGCAATTGCATCTCCCTCGCTAGAATTCTACACACAACTGGTGTCACTAGAGGAATAGGGAGTTCACTATATTCCACTGCTCAAATAAGATATTGCCACTTACACTTATCAGAGACTCTTCTCATTACATCCCTGGAAGAATAAACAGATTGCAATTACATTTACATGAAAGAGGCCAAATGGGTTTACCCTGCTGAAAGACATTCTTGTGTCACGAACCCACTGTGCCGCATGAATAACCTCCTCTAAGGGTGTTTTCCAAGTGAACCCCTCGTTCTTCACAGTACCTCTTGAGATTGATTGGTGGACTAGGGGGAACTAGAGGTACAGACATATTTAACAGGCTGAGTCATAACCAGGAGAGACAGTGCAGAACTGAAGGATGAGGCACAGATGAAGTCAAACAAGCACAGGTGCAGGCAGCACAGGTACAGGCCAGCCAATCTGGGTGTCATGGTCTTACCTTCTTGCTGTTCTCCTTCGTTTGACATGTGCTGGCGGCCATCTTGGTTTCTGGGTTTCTTGCAGCCTCCCACCCTGCGGCTTCTCCTTCCCACTGGGAGGAGCTGGATGCCTAGCTCATATATATAGGAGGTCTGTGGCTTCAGTTCCTTGCTTGGTCCTCCTGTGTTCACATGCTTCTAAGACTGCTGCTGCTTCTGGTTCCTGATCCTGGCTTCGTCTGACTACCCTGCTGGTTCCTGATCCAGGCTTCGTCTGACTACCCTGCTGGTTCCTGATCCAGGCTTCGTCTGACTACCCTGCTGGTTCCTGATCCAGGCTTCGTCTGACTACCCTTCTGGTTCCTGACCTCTGGCTTCGCAAGACCCTGCTTCGGTTTAGCCATCCGTTTGGACTTTTGCCTTACAGCTTGATTTTCAATAAAGCCTTCTTATTTCCACTTATCTCTTGTTGTACGTCTGGTTCATGGTCCCATGACACTGGGTCAGCAACAGGAGAGACGAGACAGGGCAGATAAGGATCAAACAGGAAGCAAAGTCCAGAACACAAGCAGAGAAAACATCAACCTTTGCAGGACATTTGATGCTCAAGTACCTGGGAAGAGGGCTAGACCACTTATATAGGTGCAAGATGGATGGGATTGGTCACACATGTCACATGTGCGAAACCTTTAAATCACAGGAGGTGACGCGCGTCGGCCCTTAACGAGGTGCTAGAGGGAACAGGCTGGAAGGTATGCTGTGTTCAGAGCCGGAAGGAGACCATGGACCGGATTCTAAGAAGGAAGACACCTGCAAGGGCAGAGCCCAGGACCACGGCAGTGAATGGGAAGATGTAACGCCCCAGAGTGCTGTTACCACTCTTTTGCACTTTGCTACTGTCTCTAATGCGCTAACTTATGTCCTCCAAATGTATGTCATCCCTGAATAATGTGCATATTTATCCCTGTGTAACTGTTCATGTTCATGCAATACCCCTTAAGAAGCTTTACGTGAAACGCGCGTTGGGGTTCCAGTTCACCACTCAGGTACCTATGCCATGGCTCCACTGTGGGCAGCTCAGTTGTAGTTATCCAGGTTCTATGTATGGTTGCAGTTTGCACTTTACACTTTTTGTACTATTTTGGATCTCCATTCTGGCTTGTTACCATGGCTTTGTCCTAATATATATCCGGTTCATGTTATTTATTATGCTATCTATATGATCTGATTAGTCTGGATATTTCTAACTATATGTACATGTCTATATACTAGTGGTGCCGTGTATATATATTTTTTTTCCAGGGTGTTCTATACCCACCACAATACTATCCTTTATCTGTATTTTATTTTATATTGTCTCGTGTTGAGACCTCAATAAAGTTTATATTTATCTATTTGAGTCAGCCTTATCCCTTTTTTTGGTGTTCTTCTCTCCCCTATATATATGCACAACTGCATGTGGGTTTGAGCACCTCCTGCTAATACCACGCCATTCTTTTCAGTTTGTATATATAGAGATTCCTGAAGGTGTATAAACTCCAATTTAAATGTGCCTGTTTTCCATCTACAGGCCACATTTAGGTGCACCTGTGAGGCCTGGCCATATCAGCCAGTCTTGAGTGGGATTCGCAGACTCCTCCCTCCTCCCATTGCAAGCATGGTTACATGCTGGAGGTAACTGGTGAGCTGTCTGTGAGTCGGCCTCATGCTCCTGTAATTTGCCCACTGGCTCCTGGTATTGCCCCTACGGCTCAGGTAGGAGAGTGTTAGGTCCCAAGCTAATTGAGAAACCTTGGCGTGGTGCTCGGGCGCAGACATGTTCTACACCGTAGGACATGTTGGCTAATCTCTCAATTTTAAAATCAGTTTGAGGGTTTAGTAAGACCGCAGAGTGCACCTGTCTTTGCTATTATTTTGTTATATTCGCACACAAAATAGCTCTCAGAAGACCTACGTTTAAGAATTGTTCACTTGCATAAAGCTGGAAAGGGTTATAAAAGTATTTCCAAAAGCCTTGCTGTTAATCAGTCCACGGTAAACAATTGTCTATAAATGGAGAAAGTTCAGCACTGCTGCTACTCTCCCTAGGAGTGGCCGTCCTGTAAAGATGACTGCAAGAGCACAGCGCAGACTGCTCAATGAGGTGAAGAAGAATCCTGGAGTGTCAGCTAAAGACTTACAAAAGTCTCTGGCATATGCTAACATCCCTGTTAGCGAATCTACGATATGTAAAACACTAAACAAGAATGGATTTAATGGGTGGATACCACAGAGGAAGCCACTGCTGTCCAGAAAAAACATTGCTGCACGTTTACAGTTTGCACAAGAGCACCTGGATGTTCCACAGCAGTACTGGCAAAATATTCTGTGGACAGATGAAACCAAAGTTGAGTTGTTTGGAAGAAACACACAACACTATGTGTGGAGAAAAAGAGGCACAGCACACCAACATCAAAACCTCATCCCAACTGTGAAGTATGGTGGTGGGGGCATCATGGTTTGGGGCTTGAATTCCCAAGTTTATCAAGATATTTTTCAGGAGAACTTAAGGCCATCTGTCCACCAGCTGAAGCTCAACAGAAGATGGGTGTTGCAACAGGACAACGACCCAAAGCATAGAAGTAAATCAACAACAGAATGGCTTAAACAGAAGAAAATACGCCTTCTGGAGTGGCCCAGTCAGAGTCCTGGCCTCAACCCGATTGAGATGCTGTGGCATGACCTCAAGAAAGCGATTCACACCAGACATCCCAAAAATATTGCTGAACTGAAACAGTTCTGTAAAGAGGAATGGTCAAGAATTACTCCTGACAGTTGTGCACGTCTGATCTGCAACTGCAGGAAACGTTTGGTTGAAGTTATTGCTGCCAAAGGAGGTTCAACCAGTTATTAAATCCAAGGGTTCACATACTTTTTCCACCAGCACTGTGAATGTTTACATGGTGTGTTCAATTAAAACATGGTAACATTTAATTCTTTGTGTGTTATTAGTTTAAGCAGTACCGTGGACTTATGAACAGCAAGGCTTTTGGAGATACCTTTATAACAATTCTTAATCGTAGGTCTTCTGAGAGCTCTTTTGTGCGAGGCATCATTCACATCAGGCAATGCTTCTTGGGAAATGCAAACCCAGAACTGGTGTGTGTTTTTTATAGGGCATGGCAGCTGTAACCAACACCTCCAATCTCATCTCATTGATTGGACTTCAGTTGGCTGACACCTCACTCCAATTAGCTCTTGGAGAAGTCATTAGTCTAGGGGTTAACATACTTTTTCCACCTGCACTGTGAATGTTCCCATGCAGATGTGACAGAGCACTGGGAGGAAGTGGCTTTAACTTCCTCCCAGTGCTAGGCAACCGCATGGGACTAGAAACACCACTGCACAGAAGTCCCGCCCCCAAACCATCAGCTGGGACACGCTGCCGTCCCCACGCTGATCGGCTGGGCGCAGCGCCGCCGCCCGGAAGAAGATGGGACACACCGCTGCAGCAGCAGATCTGGGCCATGAGGTATTGGCCATGGTATCGGCGACATTTGCACGAGTACAAGTACTCGTGCAAATGTCCGGTATCGGCCCATGGTGTGGTCAATAAAAACATGGTAACATTTAAGTCTTTGTGTGTTATTAGTTTAAGCAGACTGTGATTGTCTATTGTTGTGACTTAGCTGAAGATCAGATCACATTTTATGACCAATTTGTGCAGAAATCCATATCATTCCAAAGGGTTGACATACTTTTTCTTGCAACTGTATGTTCCGCGATCACTCAAAAACGCAACCATCAATTACAAAACTTGGTATACACATCCCTTGCTACCTGGAAAGAAATCTTGTGGGGGTCTCAGCTCTCTAGGACGTACCGTTCCTGAGATATTTGCAAAAAATTACCTGCATTAGCCAATACAAGCCTACAAGTTTCTCTTCATATCCCAACTACCATACACACGGTCACATGTCCCTGATCAGCCAATAGAAGCTCGCAGGCCCTTAGTCTCCACATACACACAGTTTTATTCCAGGTTTCCATAACAACCCAGCCATTTTTCTTCACTGCTGTAGGTCAGCTTTAAAGGGGCAGGGTGCTATGGATTACACTGTTAAGAGAGTGGAGTGCTGTGGAGTTCACAGCTCAGAGGGCAGGTAGGGTAGCTATTTAGGCCACCCTCAAAAGACGGACTTAAAAACTCTGCCCCCAGGTCCCGCTAAGCCACGCCTCCGATACGGTTAGGCCACACCCCTCTCACTCCGCAGCCGACAGGGATTGAAAAAATAAAGGTAAAATTCAACTTCTGTCAGCTGCAGGGGTGGGAGGGAGGGTGACTTTCTCCCTGCAGCTCACACTCAGACAGCACAGTGCTGCTGTCTGAGAGTGAGCTGTTTAAAAGGATATCCCTGTGTGAGATATTCCCAAAAAATGCATTAGCCAATAGAAGCCTGGTCACATGACCCTTATTAGCCAATAGAAGCTTGCAGGCTCTTAGTCTCCACATACACACCGTTTTACTCCAGGTTTCCATGACAACCCAGCCCACTGCTGTAGGTCAGCTTTAAAGTGGCAGGGTGCTGTGGATGACACTGTTAAGGGAGCAAAGTGCTGTGGAGGTCTCAGTTCAGGGGCAGGTAGGGTAGCCATTCAGGCCACCCTTAAAAGACGGACTTAAAAACCCCGCCCCCAGGTCCCGCTAAGCCACGCCTACTCCACAGCTGACAGGGATTGAACAAATTAAGGTAAAAATCAACGTCTGTCAGCTGCAGAGGTGGGAGAGAGGATGACTTTCTCCCTGCAGCTCACGCTCACACAGCACAGTGCTGCTGTCTGAGAGTGAGCTGTTCGGTTCGAAAGAACATCCCTGTGTCCGTCCAGGTCCTGCGCCAGACGGAGGACAAAGAGTCTGAAAGCTGGACTGTCCTGCCTAAAACCGGACCTCTGGCCACCCTAAGGGCAGGCTGCACTGGAGGTCACAATTATGGGGACGGTCCGCTATAGAGGGAAATATTAAGGGGCATATTGCTGTAGAGGCCACTGTTAAGGGGATGGGGTGTTGTGGAAATCACTGTTAAGGAAATGGGGTACTGTGGAGGTCACTAATAAAGAGGAGGGCTGTTGTGGAGGTCACTATTAAGGGGGCGGGATGCTGTCGAAGTCACTGTTAAAGGGGCGGGCTGCTATGGAGGTCAATGTTAAGGGGCGGGGTGCTGTAGAGATCACTGTTAAGGGGGCGGGTTATTGTGGAAATCACTGTTAACGAGATGGGGAATTGTGGAGGTCACTAATAAAGGGGCGGCCGCTGTGGAGGTCACTGTTAAAGGGGAGGGTGCTGTGGATGTTACTGTTAAGGGGGCAGGAGATGTCACTGTTATTGTGGATACTGTCAATATCTTTTAACGACACACACAAACATTAAATAAAATAGAAGAAATATACCCTTGTAAAGCCGGGTCCTTCTGCTAGTATCCACATAGTATTGTGTTGTTAAAATAAATTATTATATTATAGCAATACATCAAACATTGGCTCCAATTGTGTACATGAAAAAAATATAAAAATATTAATAAAAATAAATCATATTTACATATAAATCACTGGGATAGAAACATAGAAACATAGAATGTGTCGGCAGATAAGAACCATTTGGCCCATCTAGTCTGCCCAATATATCTGAATCCTATGAATAGTCCCTGGCCCTATCTTATATGAAGGATAGCCTTATGCCTATCCCATGCATGCTTAAACTCCTTCACTGTATTTGCCGCTACCACTTCTGCAGGAAGGCTATTCCATGCATCCACTACTCTCTCAGTAAAGTAATACTTCCTTATATTACTATAGTAGTACACCGGCGCTTGCAATGAGTTTAGCTGACGCAGCGGTACCGCAACGGTATCGCCACCGTTTGATATCAAGTAAATGATGTAAGTAATGTATATGTAGGTACTGCGCGACTTGTACTCCCTATTGCTTTCTCAATCAGAATGGCACCATGAAGATACGTAATGGTTATAGCAGGGACTTACAGTTTGGTTGTGATGTCTTAATCCCAGATGCTCCTCTGTGGGTGCTGTTCTCCTGCGTCTTTCCAATTTTCTTCTTTTCTTTTTTTCTTCTTTTTTATTTTTGGTGCCGTTCGGGATGAGGGAAGGTTTGGGGAGCTGGGCCCAAACCTTCCCTCATCCCGAACGGCACCAAAAATAAAAAAGAAGAAAAAAAGAAAAGAAGAAAATTGGAAAGACGCAGGAGAACAGCACCCACAGAGGAGCATCTGGGATTAAGACATCACAACCAAACTGTAAGTCCCTGCTATAACCATTACGTATCTTCATGGTGCCATTCTGATTGAGAAAGCAATAGGGAGTACAAGTCGCGCACTTCCTTATATTACTTTTAAACCTTTGCCCCTCTAATTTAAAACTGTGTCCTCTTGTGGTAGTTTTTCTTCTTTTAAATATGCTCTCCTCCTTTACCGAGTTAATTCCCTTTATGTATTTAAAAGTTTCTATCATATCCCCTCGGTCTCTTCTTTCTTCCAAGCTATACATATTAAGGTCTTTTAACCTTTCCTGGTAAGTTTTATCCTGCAATCCATGGACCAGTTTAGTAGCTCTTCTCTGAACTCTCTCTAGAGTATCTATATCCTTCTGGAGATATGGCCTCCAGTACTGCGCACAATACTCCAGGTGAGGTCTCACCAGTGTTCTGTACAGCGACATGAGCACCTCCCTCTTTCTACTGCTTATACCTCTCCCTATACATCCAAGCATTCTGCTGGCATTTCGTGCTGCTTTATTACATTGTCTTCCCACCTTTAAGTCTTCTGAAATAATTACTCCTAAATCCCTTTCCTCAGATACTGAGGTCAGGACGGTGTCAAATATTCTATATTCTGCCCTTGGGTTTTTACGCCCCAGGTGCATTATCTTGCACTTATCCACATTAAATTTCAGTTGCCAGAGTTCTGACCATTCTTCTAGTTTTCCTAAATCCTTTTCCATTTGGCGTTTCCCTCCAGGAACATCAACCCTGTTACATATCTTTGTGTCATCAGCAAAAAGACAAACCTTACCATCGAGGCCTTTTGCAATATCACTTATGAAGATATTAAACAAAATTGGTCCCAGTACAGATCCCTGTGGAATCCCACTGGTAACATGACCTTGTTTTGAATGTTCTCCATTGACTACAACCCTCTGTTGTCTGTCACTCAGCCACTGCCTAATCCACTCAACAATATGGGAGTCCATGCTCAATGACTGCAGTTTATTGATAAGTCTTCTATGTGGGACAGTGTCAAAAGCCTTACTAAAATCTAGATATGCGATGTCTACTGCACCTCCACCGTCTATTATTTTAGTCACCCAGTCAAAAAAATCTATAAGATTTGTTTGACATGATCTCCCTGAAGTAAACCCATGCTGTTTTTCATCTTGCAATCCATGGGATTTTAGATGTTCCACAATCCTATCCTTTAATAGGGTTTCCATTAATTTGCCTACTATTAATGTCAGACTCACTGGTCTATAGTTGCTCGATTCCTGCTTACTACCTTTCTTGTGAATGGGCACGACATTTGCCAATTTCCAATCTTCCGGGACGACTCCTGTTACTAATGATTGGTTAAATAAATCTGTTAACGGTTTTGCCAGCTCACCACTAAGCTCTTTTAATAATTTTGGGTGTATCTCATCAGGCCCCTGTGACTTATTTGTCTTCACTTTAGACAGCAAACTTAGAACATCTTCCTCTGTAAAGACACATTGTCACAACCAGACAGCTGAGAAGCTCTGACAGAGGCCTTTCAGAACCTCCTCCTTGAGTTTCTGTGTTGTGGTATTCAGCTCCTCCTCTCGTCAGCCTCTCTCAAGCTGTCATGTGTTGGACTAATTGCTTCCCTTTAAATTCTTACCCAGAAGGCTTTTCTGAGCGGCTTATACTTCTTCCTGGAGTGTGTGTGCACGCTGATCTGTCCTCCTGTTTGCTTCAAAGCTAAGTGTACCTTTATCTGTTAATATCTGTTTGCTGGATCCCAGGTGACCCTGACTCCCTCCGTATCTTGTGTAGGGAGCCGGTGGTCGTGTCCCCTCACTATTGTAGGGTGCTCAGGGCTTTGTAGTCAAGGTTCGTGGATATGCAAACCTCCACCATTCGGATCTTTGCATAGGCTGAGCAGCCAGGGAAAGTGCCAGGTCTCCTGCAGGGGTCTCCCTTGGTTCCTTAGTTTTTGGATCCAGCGAGTCGTTTATACATGTTGCTTTGCCTTATTTCCTGTACACCGTCCGTGACATTATAAGCCACCATAACCGTCTCAAGCATGGATCCGGTTTCACTTTTGGCTGAACGCCTTCAGGGTCTTTCATTGGAGGTAGCTGATCTCCGCAGGACTTTTTCTCAGCTTCAAGTGACCGGTTCAGCTTGCGTTCATGGAGTTTGCTCTGAGCCTAAGATCTCGCTCCCGGATACATTCTCCGGGGGTAGTGAGAATTTTGTGCGTTTTAGAGAGGCTTGCAAACTCCATTTTCGCCTTCTTCCCCATTCTTCTGGTGATGAGGAACGGAGGGTGGGGATCATTATATCGCTGCTCAGGGGTAACGCTCAGTCCTGGGCCTTTTCGCTGCCGGAGGGGGCACGGCCCCTCCGTTCAGTGGATGAATTCTTTTTAGCCCTGGGTCAGATATATGATGATCCGGATCGTATTGCTCTGGCGGAGTCTAGACTACGTCTCCTATGCCAGGGTAAACAATCCGCAGAAATATACTGCTCAGAATTTCGGAGATGGGCAGTTGATACTGGTTGGAATGATGCTGCACTCCGAAGTCAATTTTGCCATGGTCTTTCAGAGGGATTGAAAGATGCATTCGCCTTTCATGAAAGGCCTATTTCTTTGGACTCTGCTATGTCTCAGGCCGTTCGTATTGACAGGCGTCTTAGAGAGAGAGGAGAGATCTCTCCTTCCTGTCATACTCGGTCCCAGGACTGTGCAGCGGTCCCATTCTCTGCGCAGGGGTCTCAGTCGCTGTCAGCCCCTTCTGAGCAGGAGCCCATGCAGCTGGGGTTGATTGCTTCTGACAATAGAAGATTCAGCCCGCATGGGAGGGTTTGTTTTTGTTGTGGAGGTATTAATCATTTGGCAAATATTTGTCCCTCTAGGAGATTCAGGCAGTTCTCTGGGTATAATAAAGAAACAAAGAGGAAAAAATCTTTGAAAAATGTTCCGTCTGTTACTATTGGCAGGGTTGAGGCGGAGATTGAAGGTTTTCCGTTTGCTTGTAGTTCCCGTTTTGTCCTGCCGGCTAGGGTGGCGCTAGAGAGCAAGAACATTTTTTGTGAGATTTTTGTGGATAGTGGAGCAGCGGTCAATCTCATTGATAATCACTTTGCGATAACTCATGGTTTCCAGGTGTGCGCTTTGAGAAAGGATATTCCTGTGTTTGCTATCGATTCCGCTCCACTTTCTCAGAAGTCATTAAAGGGCATAGTTCACAATATCCATTTAATTGTGAGTGATGCTCATGTTGAGGATGTGTCATGTTTCGTCCTTAGCGGTTTGCCGACTCCTCTAGTGTTGGGGCTACCCTGGCTCACTAAACATAACCCCACCATTGATTGGCAAGCGAGGCAAATAAATGGTTGGAGTGACTTTTGCAGAGAGAATTGCCTCATGACATCTGTTTCTGAGGTTGCTACTAAGACTGTACCATCTTTTCTCTCTGAATTTTCGGATGTCTTCTCTGAGAGTGGAGTTCAGGATTTGCCCCCGCACAGGGAGTACGATTGCCCTATTAATCTCATCCCAGACGCCAAGCTGCCTAAATCTCGTTTATACAATCTTTCCCAACCTGAGAGGATCGCTATGCGTGCTTATATCTCTGAGAGTCTGAGAAAGGGACACATACGACCCTCAAAGTCACCGGTTGCCGCTGGTTTTTTCTTTGTTAAGAAAAAAGATGGTTCTTTAAGACCTTGTCTGGATTTCAGGGAGCTGAACAGTATCACTATTCGTGACCCTTATCCGCTTCCTCTGATCCCGGACCTATTTAACCAGGTTGTTGGGGCTAAAGTTTTTTCCAAATTAGATTTAAGAGGGGCATACAACCTGGTCAGGGTCAGAGAAGGGGACGAATGGAAGACGGCCTTCAATACCCCTGAGGGCCATTTTGAGAATTTGGTTATGCCTTTTGGTTTGATGAATGCCCCAGCCGTTTTTCAGCATTTCGTGAACAGCATTTTTTATCATTTGATGGGAAAATTTGTATTGGTGTATTTGGATGACATTTTGATTTTTTCTCCCGATTTCAAAACTCATAAGGAACATTTACGTCAGGTCTTGCTCATCCTGCGGGAGAATAAATTATATGCGAAACTGGAAAAATGTGTGTTTGCGGTTCCAGAAATTCAATTTCTGGGGTTTCTTCTCTCCGCTTCTGGTTTTCGCATGGACCCCGAGAAGGTCCGCGCTGTGCTTGAGTGGGAGCTTCCTGAGAATCAAAAGGCGCTGATGCGTTTTTTGGGCTTTGCCAATTATTACAGGAAGTTCATTTTGAATTATTCTTCTATTGTTAAACCACTCACTGATATGACCAGAAAGGGGGTAGATTTTTCTTCTTGGTCAGTAGAGGCGCGTAAGGCTTTTTCTGATATCAAGGAGAGTTTTGCTTCCGCTCCCATCTTGGTGCAACCTGATGTTTCGTTACCCTTCATAGTTGAGGTTGATGCTTCTGAGGTGGGTGTGGGGGCGGTCTTGTCTCAGGGTTCCTCTCCTGCCAATTGGCGACCGTGTGCCTTTTTCTCAAGAAAACTCTCCTCCGCAGAGAGAAATTACGATGTGGGAGATAGGGAATTGTTGGCCATCAAGTTGGCTTTTGAGGAATGGCGCCATTGGCTAGAGGGAGCCAGACACCCTATTACCGTATTTACTGACCATAAAAATCTGGCCTACTTGGAGTCAGCCAAGCGTCTGAACCCAAGACAGGCCAGATGGTCGTTGTTCTTTTCTAGGTTTAATTTTGTTGTCACGTTCCGCCCTGGAGTTAAGAATGTGAAGGCAGATGCCCTGTCACGTTGTTTTCCGGGAGGCGGGAATTTTGAAGACCCGGGTCCCATTTTGGCTGAAGGTGTGGTGGTCTCTGCTCTTTTTCCTGAATTGGAGGCAGAGGTGCAGGCAGCCCAGTCAGAGGCTCCTGATCTTTGTCCTCCTGGGAGGTTGTTTGTGCCTCTCGCTTTAAGACACAAGATTTTTAAAGAACACCACGATACGGTCCTTGCTGGGCACCCGGGGGTAAGAGCCACACTGGATCTCATCGCTCGGAGATTCTGGTGGCCTGCACTTCGTAAGTCGGTTGAGGGTTTTGTGGCAGCCTGCGAGACTTGCGCTCGTGCCAAAGTCCCTCATTCACGGCCATCAGGTCCTCTCCTTCCCTTACCCATTCCTTCCCGTCCTTGGACACATCTGTCCATGGACTTTATCACGGACCTGCCTCGTTCCTCGGGGAAGACTGTGATTCTGGTGGTGGTGGACCGTTTTAGCAAAATGGTGCATTTCATCCCTTTTCCTGGTTTGCCCAATGCTAAGACGCTGGCGGAGGCATTTGTTGATCACATTGTCAAATTGCACGGTATTCCTTCAGACATAGTCTCTGATAGGGGCACGCAGTTTGTTTCCAGATTCTGGAAGGCTTTCTGTTCTCGCTTGGGGGTTCGGTTGTCATTCTCTTCTGCTTTCCACCCGCAGTCGAATGGCCAGACAGAGCGCGTCAATCAGAATCTGGAGACATATCTGCGTTGTTTTGTGGCGGAGAATCAAGAGGATTGGTGTTCTTTTTTGTCCCTTGCTGAGTTTGCTTTAAATAACCGTCGTCAGGAGTCCTCTGATAAGTCACCATTTTTTGGTGCATATGGGTTTCATCCACAGTTTGGGACTTTCTCGGGAGAGGGGTCTTCTGGTTTACCTGATGAGGACAGATTCTCCTCGTCTTTGTCATCTATTTGGCAAAAGATTCAAGATAATCTAAAGAGCATGAGTGAGAGATATAAGCGTGTGGCTGATAAGAGACGTGTGCTTGGTCCGGACCTGAATGTTGGTGATCTGGTGTGGTTGTCTACCAAGAATATCAAATTGAAGGTTCCCTCCTGGAAGTTGGGTCCTAGGTTTATTGGGCCTTACAAAATCCTGTCTGTCATCAATCCTGTTGCATACCGTCTTGATCTTCCTCAGACTTGGAAGATCCATAATGTTTTTCATAAGTCCTTATTGAAACCTTATGTTCGACCCATTGTACCCTCGCCTTTGCCTCCTCCTCCGATTATGGTTGATGGGAATCTTGAATTTCAGGTATCTAGGATTGTGGATTCTCATCTTGTCCGCGGTTCTCTTCAGTACCTTGTTCAGTGGGAGGGGTATGGTCCTGAGGAGAGGATGTGGGTCCCAGTGACGGACATTAAGGCCTCTCGTCTCATCAGGGCCTTCCATAGGTCCCATCCTGAGAAGGTGGGTTCTGAGTGTCCGGAGTCCACTCGTAGAGGGGGGGGGTACTGTCACAACCAGACAGCTGAGAAGCTCTGACAGAGGCCTTTCAGAACCTCCTCCTTGAGTTTCTGTGTTGTGGTATTCAGCTCCTCCTCTCGTCAGCCTCTCTCAAGCTGTCATGTGTTGGACTAATTGCTTCCCTTTAAATTCTTACCCAGAAGGCTTTTCTGAGCGGCTTATACTTCTTCCTGGAGTGTGTGTGCACGCTGATCTGTCCTCCTGTTTGCTTCAAAGCTAAGTGTACCTTTATCTGTTAATATCTGTTTGCTGGATCCCAGGTGACCCTGACTCCCTCCGTATCTTGTGTAGAGAGCCGGTGGTCGTGTCCCCTCACTATTGTAGGGTGCTCAGGGCTTTGTAGTCAAGGTTCGTGGATATGCAAACCTCCACCATTCGGATCTTTGCATAGGCTGAGCAGCCAGGGAAAGTGCCAGGTCTCCTGCAGGGGTCTCCCTTGGTTCCTTAGTTTTTGGATCCAGCGAGTCGTTTATACATGTTGCTTTGCCTTATTTCCTGTACACCGTCCGTGACACACATGCATCAAACGATTTAATAGTCATCCTTTCTAGTGGAGGTCCTTCTCCTTCTTTTTCTTTTGTAAAAACTGAACAGAAGTATTCATTAAGGCAGTCGGCTAGCCCTTTATTCTCTTCTACATACCTTCCGTCCTTTATTTTTAATTTAGTTATTCCTTGTTTTAATTTCCTTTTTTCATTTATATATCTGAAGAATGTCTTATCCCCTTTTTTCATAGACTGAGCTAGTTTTTCTTCTGCCTGAGCTTTAGAAGTTCTTATAACTTGCTTGGCCTCTTTCTGCCTAATCTTGTAGATTTCCTTATCTTCATTGCTCTGGGTTTTTTTATAATTACAAAATGCTAGCTTTTTATTTTTAATGATTTGGGCCACTTCTGCTGAGTACCACAGTGGTCTCTTCCATTTTTTTGCTTTTACTGACAAGTCTAATGCAATTTTCTGTTGCCTTCAATAATGCACCTTTTAAGTAGTCCCATTTCTCCTGGACTCCATGTAATCCATTCCAGTCTGATAAGGACTCATTTATGACTAATTTCATTTTTGAAAAGTCTGTTTTTCTAAAATCTAAAACTTTTGTTTTTGTGTGGTGGGACTCTTTCACAGTTCTTATATTAAACCACACTGACTGGTGATCACTAGATCCCAAGGTTTCGCCGACAATGACATCATATACCGAATCCCCATTTGTGAATATCAAATCCAAAATGGCCTCCCTCCGGGTTGGCTCCTCAACCATTTGTTGTAGGGATAACCCCAGTAGGGAATTTAGAATATCTGTACTCCTGGTAGAACTTGCTATTTTGGTTTTCCAGTTTATATCTGGAAGATAGTTCAAAATAAATCCTTGTAGGTACAGTAGTTGTGTAATAGACATTGCAAGGAGACGTTGCAGGGATGCATTGCTTTCTCTCAGAGCTGACAGATGCATTGGATATAATGACATCTCCTTTTACTCTGGTGTATGTGCAACCTGAACTTGTACTGTAATAACATACAGTTATTCTAGTTGGTGCAGTCATTTGCTCTATAGTCTAGTGTACATTACTTACTTCTATTGTATCAGTTATCAGTAACTTTAATCTAGGGGTCAGATCCATTTTCACTGACACAATATGGTGCAACTGAAAACGGATCCGTCCCCCATTGACCTTCAATGTAAGTCAGGACGGATCCGTTTTGACTTAGACTTTTTCTTTAAAGAATAATGCAAACGGATCCGTTCTAAACGAATACAAGCGTTTGCATTATAGGTGCGGACAGGGCCGGTTCTAGGTGAAATGGGGCCCTGGGGCTAAAAACAATAAGGGCCCCCCCCCCCCATGACACTTGATGACTTTTACAGAAGAAACTGTATATTGTGAGGCACAGTGTAGGCTATATGTGTATAACAAACATATTTCACATGAAAACTTACAGTAACTTGGCTTGGCCCTTGGGGATCTCGGACGCCACTTCCACACTTTGGCCGGGGGCTCGGTGGAGCTGATGTTGTGTTTTATCCTAATGAGAAAGATTTCATAATAAGTATTTGGAGAAGGGACAGAGGGATAGCAGAGCAGGGAGAGGCTGGTGCTGCTACTAGGGGGTCATACCATGGGGGAGTAATAAAGCCCACCATAATGCCCCCCCCCCCCAGTAGAAATAATTCTCCTTATAATGTGACAGTGCAAAAAATACCCCCTTGTAATGCCCCCAGTTAAGCTAATGTCCCCATAGTGCCCCCATAATGTGCCAGTTTTAAATACCCCTATATAGTGCCCCAGTAAATGCCCCCATAGTGCTCCTCTCCCCCCTTCCTCCTAGTGCCCTCATAATGTACCAGTATAAAATGCCCCATATATAGTGCCCCAGTAGATGCCCTCAGTGTCCCCCATAATTTGTAAGTATAAAATACCCCTTCTCAGTGCCCCCATACATGACCCCATAGTACTCCTCTCCCACCTTCCCCATAGTACCCACCATAATGTGACCCAGTATAAAATGCCCCTATACAGAGCCCCTATATAAAATAACCATTCTTTGTGGCCTCAGTAGATGCCCCTATAGATGTCCCCCAATAATGTGCCAGTAAAATGTGCCCTCATAGATGCCCCCCAATAACATGCCAGTAATAAGAGCCCCCCACCATCATGTGTCAGTAACAAGAGCCCCCCATATCATGCGTCAGTAGCCAGAGCCCCCCCCTATATCATGTGCCAGTAGCCAGAGCCTCCCCCTATATTATGTGCCAGTAGCCAGAGCCTCCCCCTATATCATGTGCCAGTAGCCAGAGCCCCCCCTATATCATGTGCCAGTAGCCAGAGCCCCCCCTTTATAATGTGCCAGTAGCCAGGGTCCCCCCCTATCATGTGCCAGTAGCCAGGGCCCCCCTATCATGTGCCAGAAGCCAGGGCCCCCCCTATCATGTGCCAGTAGCCAGGGCCCCCCCTATCATGTGCCAGTAGCCAGGGCCCCCCCCTATCATGTGCCAGTAGCCAGGCCCCCCCTATCATGTGCCAGTAGCCAGGGCCCCCCTATCATGTGCCAGTAGCCAGGGCCCCCACTATCATGTGCCAGTAGCCATAGGCCCCCCTATCATGTGCCAGTAGCCATAGGCCCCCTTATCATGTGCCAGTAGCCATAGGGCCCCCCCTATCATGTGCCAGTAGCCTGACCCCCCATCAACATGTGCCAGTAGCCACCAGTATTGAAAAAATAAATAAAACACTTATACTTACCTCCTTGGCAGCGATGCGATGCAGGCCTCTTCTGGCCTGTGTCCCGCGCTGTATGGCTCAGGGCTCAGGCGGCGCGATGACTTAATCGCGCCGCCTGCGCCAGCCTCTGATAGGCTGCAGGCACAATGGAAGCGCTCATCTCCGTCTGCCTGTCCTGCCTATAGTTAGTTGTGGGGACTCGGGGGGGGGGGCCCTAAGGACTCGGGGGCCCGGGGGCAATTGCCCCCCTTGCCTCTATGGAAGCGCCGGCCCTGGGTGCGGATGCAGGTGTGAAAGTAGCCTTATGTGTATCAGAAGAAAAAAAAAAGAGATCACCGCTCATAATAAGTAACTTTGAGAAATATATATTTAAAAGTAATATTTATAGAGTAACTCCATTCACACACAGACATTCACTCCCCCACAGGACCGAGATATATATCCCTGCATCTCAAGGTAACACTGTTTGAGCGTTAATCCAAGGATCCCATATTTTCAGGGGATCCTCTATGTTCATATACAAACTTATATTGTTCTAGAGAATTAACTAATTGTATCCAATGTTGCAAAGTGGGGGTTTTGGGGGTCTTCCAATTCAGAAGGATAGTTTTCCTTGCATAGCACAAGAGCAATCGGTATAGTTGTCTACCATACTTAGTAGGGATAACATCATTAACTAGTCCTAAAATACTCATAGGATGGAATGCAAACATCAGGTAGGCCAAGTTTAGCATTAATATACGTATGACTCTCTTTCCAGAAGCTTTGAATATTCGGACATTGCCAAACCATATGTAAAAAACTGCCATTCTCATGTCAGCATCTGGTACACTGAGGACTGGGTAGTTTACCCATCTTAAACAATCTACCCAGTGTATATGCAGCCATTTCACCTGAATAAGTTGATCTCTAGCGCTAACAACTGTGGATCTCCATGTGTGACTAAGTTCTCTCACATGTGAGGCCTCCAGATCAAAATCAGATCGTCTAAATCAAGCCTCCACTTAACAAAAGACTTGTCGAGTGTAGAGTCCTGCTCAGCCAGTAATGACGCATAAAAGGTTGAAACCAGTTTGGCCAGCTGAGTCCTCCTTACCACCGCCTCAATAGGGCCACATTCCAGTCTCAACGGATCTTTACAAAATTGAGCATGACAAGCATGCCTGAGCTGCAAATATCTATATAAGCAGTAGTGGGGCAATTAAATTCCTGTTTTAGGCTGTTGAAGGACCTACAGTAAATAGACCCCTGTCAGTTGTGTAAGGTATCGCAGGACCCTTTGGGGCTAAAATTCTAAATATGTCAGGGAAAACAATTCTGGTAAAACCTCTATTTCTCCATAGCGTTAAAAATGGAGACCAGCTCTCCCCATTCTCTTTAACTATATGCAAATCCACCCATTTAACCCAAATTGCCACTGTAGCAGCCATCGTCAGGGTATAGTATTTTGTAGATCCGGCCCCCTTACTATATACTAAGTTTGTAAGGGCCTCATAAGAACCTACTAAAGAAGCTTCCAACACCACTGCTGGATTGCTCGCATCAGCTCTAATCCACCACGCCACATAACTCAACTGTATAGCTGCATAATACATAAAGAGGTTAGGCAGTGCTAGGCCCCCTCGTGTATAAGGCGCCTGAAGAGTCTGTCTCACTATTCTGGGACATGACTTACGCCACAAAAAGGGAGTGAACTCTGTCCATGTAAACAAAATGTTTCTTAGGTGGCGCTACAGGAGCTATGTGGCAGGCGCAGCACTATGAAGTGCCTTTTGCGCTGTGGCATTAGAAGAATTTTGGTATCTCTGACTTTTAGTCTAACCAGACTGTCTATTACTCTGTAATTCCTCTAGCGCCATTTAACGGAATTAGTAGGTTTAAAGAGCACACCAAATGCTTGAAATAACTTCTTTATTAACTTCAACTTTTCTTCATATATAACACTGCCGCCTCGGCAGGAGATAGTCCATGTACAAAACACGTGTTGAAAAGATATCACAAAATGGTGGTATGCATAAGATGGTGGTTCAACTGTTTAGATGTCACGGTCTTTGGTTTGCGCTGTGACGCTGTTGCCACACTTGCGGTTGCCCGCTGCAACGTGTTGCTGTGAGAGCATGCGGTGGCAGTGTCTTGGCCTTCTGATGATTGCCGTGACATGGTTGCCACGCATGCTGTTGCCGGTGGTAATGTGTTTGGTATGCTTGTGTGTGCACTTCCCCTTTAAGTTGTAGTCTCCCTCTGTCTGGTACTTTAAGGGTTAACTCCATGACTGGGTATGGTCCCTTGGCTTATATCTTCTGTGGTTTCCTGGCTGGAGTCTGTTGTACCTCAGCTGTTGTTGGTGCTGGAGCTCTGCTCCAGTCCAGGGTGTTCCATCTGTCCAGTGAGGGCCACCCTTGTGAGATGTTCAATGTTATCCCGGTGTCTCCTTCCCTTCCTGTCCTTATTTGTATGGAGTGGGTAATGTTCAGGGTGTTGGTATGTTTAGTTTGGTGTTTCATGTCTGGTGGTGTTTGGTGTCCAGCATGTTTGGCTAGACATTCCCCTGTCCTATTTTTATTGTAGCTATGGGTGTCCTGGGTCCCTGTGTGGTTTGTGGCGTGTGCTGTGTCCTCTAATGTTGGTGTGGACACCAGCACTTGTGCACGGGTTCCAGTCAGTGTGTCTGTGGTAGGTGTGTTATGGGTTTCGCTTACCTGCCATCTCAATAGCTGTATGTGTTCCCCTCTCCCTACAGCCTGGCCTTAGATAGACTCCTGTTCCTCCATTACTGGGATGAACAGGTCGTCTCTCCCCTGCTCCTAAGTGAGGAATTTCCAGGGCAACTCAGGATATTAGGTATCCAAGGTATGAGCCATCCCACCATTGGGGTCCGCTCATACGGTGAGGAGTCAGGAAGAGGATTAGGGATGTTGTAGGAGGTGACCTGCTCCCGTATTACTCCATTTGGCCAGGCTGATTCCCTTTTGCCCTTTGACACCGCATGGTGGGGGGTTTCCCCCACTCCCCGCCGTGACATCAATCTTGTCATTCAACATAAAATGATAGATATATTTCTCTCTTAAGTATCTGTACTCTCACTTTAAGTAATTTAAGCACTTTATCATCTCTCTGAGAGGTATATCTGAGGTCTAACTAATAGTTCACTTGCTGAATTTGGTCGCAATTTGCAGTATGCAGTTAGCAGTAACTATTTGCAGATTGGTTGAGTATGATCTGGTATGGTTGTATGCAATTTGAATTGCAATATGGAATTTGAATTTGGATTGTGAACTTTGTAGTTTTCAATTGAATTTGTGGTTTGCAATTAAATTTGTGGTTTGAAATTGGTGGAACAGTAAGTAAACTCACATATAACTGGTTCAGTATACAGTTCTAATCACTATATTAACAATAGGAACATTATACGACTGTTTTAAATACCTATTTTGGCCTCTCTGCTTCCATAAAACATAGCTCTTAGTGAAGTGAATGTTCAGCTTCTCTCTCTGGTGAATAATGATATAAGCAGCTCCTGCTAGGAGAATTTCCCACACAAGCTGTGTGTGAGGCTGGCTGTGATTGGTCAAAACTGCTGCTGTGTGTGAGGCTGGCTGTGATTGGTCTAGACTCCTGCCCAGCAACAACAGTTTAACCCTTTGCTTTCTGTTGTTTCTGCTGTGTCACTGAGCTTACCTCACATCCATATAATGAATCTTAAAGGCATACTATCTTTTCTGCTTCTGTGAACACAATATATATAACAATTATATGACATCCAAACATGAAGTCACTGTAAATAACTCTGCTTTTGTCATTAACACACAAACATAGGAACTGTTATTGGCAGGTTTAGCTGTATAAACATATAAGCTATATTAGCAACCTAGGACAGGTCTTAGCTGGCCAGCTACAAGCTGCTCTATAAAGATATAATAATTTAGGCAGGAAAAGAATTTTTTAACATTAATGCGACCTATCAGGGTTAATGGCAGGTTCTCCCACACTTCTATTTTCTTAGTGATAATGTCATTCCCACCATGCAATATAAGTTGGTAGAACTTTGCAACCTCCCTGGGGATATTGATCCCTAAATATTTAAACTGCTCTACTACTTGGAGTTTGGATTGTTTTGAGATGCGAACTGGATCAAATTCGTCGATTAAGCAAAGACTCGACATGGTCCAGTTCACCCGGAGACCCGAAAAACGACCAAATTTGTCTACAGTGCCTAAGAGTGCATCTAAGGAATTCCCTGGGTTCACTAAGTACACCAACATATCACCTGCAGATAAAGAAAGTTTCTCCGTGATGCCAGCCACTTCTCAGCCTCCTATATATGAGTTGGAAGAAATGAGTATGGATAAGGGCTCCATTATCAATGCAAACAGCAAGGGGGAGAGGGGGCAGCCTTGCCTGGTGCCCCTACCCAGGGGGAAAGAGTCCGAAACATACCCATTTACTTTGACCCTCGCTGTGGGGGATCTATAGAGCAACTGTAACCAGTGTAGAAAATTCCTAGGAAAACCCATCCATTTAAGCATCGCCCACATAAACTCCCATTCCACTAAATCGAAAGCCTGCTCATTATCTAATGAGGCCAGGACCCTCATACCCCGATTATCGTGACTAACCTGTAGATTAGTGTATAAACGTCTCCGGCATGAAACCTGACTGGTCCACTCCCACAAAGGAAAGGATTACCTCCCTCAGTCGCATTGCCAGTATTTTTGCCAGAATCTTAACATCTAGATTCAGGAACGAGATAGGTCGGTAGGAGCTACATTGGTCTGGACACCGATTTGCTGTTTTTTTTGTCACTTCACCTGCCACAAAAAATTAAAGGGGTTATCTAACCCCTATAATGGCCCCCAAAATGCTTGGGGGGCCATTAGAAACTGCATCTTGTCCCGCAAGTAACAAGCCCTCATACGGCTATGTGAATGAAAAAATAAAAAAGTTATGGCTTTGGTAGAGCTGGGAGTGAAAAACGAAAACGAAAAAATTGAACATTTCCCGGTCATTAAAGGGTTAAAGGAGTTGCTTGCATTGGACAGTACCTTTTTGTCACAAAGGTGTCTGATCACAGGGTGTTACACTAGGATGCGAGGATGCCCAGCAATGAGCTTTAATCTGTGAAGGAATCCAGTAGCAAACACTCAATAACTCCACAGCGCCACCATGTGTAATAGTAAAGCATTACAGTGCTCATTAAAATCAATAGACAGTCCACATAATGCATGGACATGCTGGGTCCTCCACAGCAAAGCCTTTGTAGCCCCTCTATGCTTTGGCTAATCGATAAGGATCCCGAGCAAGTGACACC
Organism: Bufo gargarizans; assembly: GCF_014858855.1. Classification (NCBI taxonomy): domain Eukaryota; kingdom Metazoa; phylum Chordata; class Amphibia; order Anura; family Bufonidae; genus Bufo; species Bufo gargarizans. The sequence goes on along the minus strand of NC_058080.1, from coordinate 83,543,005 downwards.
CCCCCACCCATCCTTTTCTAATAGGATATTGAAATGTATTTTATTTTTTTCTAAAAATAGACAGCTATCTGGTTTCTGCATCTTCTAGAAGTCGAGTTGCTATACTTCCTTATGTCTCAGGTTTTATAGATACTCCAAAGCAGAAATAATATGGAACCTCATATTGTAGATTGTCTGAACATTGTGAAAAATCATGGCTACGCGTTTCAGTATCAGACTGGCATCTTCCTCAGGCCACTGAAAGGCACAGCCATTGTAATGCATGTGTTTGTCAGTAAAGTCACTGATATTGTCACCTGCACCCACATCCACGCTTTAGTGACAGATTTTATGCACAGGCTGATTTCCTTCTGTCATATTCCTTATAAGGAAGAAGTTCACCCGAAGACAAGGAACAGTATAAAAGTCATAGGGGAACATTTATTAAAGGGGTTGTCCGCTTTTTACTGTTGATGACCTATCCTCAGGATAGTATCAGATCCGACATCCCCGCTGATCAGCTGCTTGACGAAAAAAGCCTCCTCTACTCTGTTTACCTGCAGTGGTGAGCGGTGTAATTACAAGTATGGCGTCCCCATTTACTTCTATGTTACAGCTCTGTAATATTCACTTGAACACAGTGGCGTAGGGATCGCCATAGCAGCCATAGCAGCAGCTATGGGGCCCTACGCCACTGGGGGCCCGCCGCCGACTGAGGTTTAAAAAAATAAATACAATTTATTGTGTGGCGTGGGCCGGGCGTGGCGCTGTGATAGGGGGCAGTCGGAGCCGGAGGCAGAGAGGCAGTCTGGGCGGTGGTTCATCTAACTAGTCCTAGCCGGAAGTGGAGGAGGCGGAGTCGCGGACTCGGAGCGGGAAGTACAATGAAAAGCAAAGCTGCGAGGCGAGCTGCTGGAGTCGGTCAGTTCAAGTGGCTGAGGACTGAGGTGAGGGCTCAGGGCTGGCTCTGGTCTGGCTGGGGAGTGGGACTGACTGAGTCTGTCACTGTAGTCTGTATCAGTGTGTGTCCGACCGAAGCAGCAGCGTCAGTCAGTGGAGTACTGGAGACTAGTGTAGTGGACAAGTGGAGACTGGAGTAAAAGTTATTTCATCTGTGTGTGTGAGGTATAGCAGGATCAAAGCATCTTCCCTAATCCCTATTCACACATATACCTGCTGAAGCCTGGCAGGCGCAGCTGCATTATTTAATAGTGTGGTGTGGTAATGGTTAATGGCATTTTGGCGAAGACACAGCCACCTAATCCTATCTGAGGGGTCCAGATAGGATTAGGTGGCTGTGTCTTCGCCAAAATGCCATTAACCATTACCACACCACACTATTAAATAATGCAGCTGCGCCTGCCAGGCTTCAGCAGGTATATGTGTGAATAGGGAAGATGCTGAGATCCGGCTATACCTTACAGTGAGGTACAGCCGGATCTCAGCATCTTCCCTAATCCCTATTACACAGCCACCTAATCCTATCTGAGGGGTCTGTAGCACAAGAAGGTGAAAGTACATATCGTGGGGTGTGTATGTGTGTTAGACAGAAGGTAGGGGTATGTATCCTGTGTAGTTTGGGTATTAGGGAGAGTAAGGGGTATATATCTAGTGCTGATACAGAGCCGCTCTTCACCTACACGTGTATCAGCACTAGATATATACACCTTACTCTCCCTAATACCCAAACTACACAAGAAACATATCCCTACCTTCTGTCTAATACACATACACACCCCACGATATGTACTTTCACCTTCTTGTGTTACAGACCCCTGTACAACTTAACAATCTTTTTTAATACACAGATATTTATTCATACATTTCCTACACTGGCGAGGTCCGAGGGGTATGTGAAGGTGGGAGATCCGGGGAGGGGGGGGCCCATAATTTTTTTTTGCTATGGGGCCCAGTCATTTCTAGCTACGCCCCTGCTTGAACAGACAGAGCCGTCCCATAGAAGTGAATGGGGACGCCATACTTATAATTACACTGCCCACCACTGCGATTGCTGCGGCGAGCAGGTAAACAGAGCAGAGCTGATCGCCAGGGGTGCCGGGAGTTGGACCCCCGCTAGGGTTGCCACCTTTCAGAACAAAAAATACTGGCCAAATTAAGCCACACCCCAAAGGGGGTGTGGTTGTGGTACATGGCTTAACACAGAGTGTTAAGTTGCTATGTCATAATGTGGCTCCCAGTATTAAAAATCCCCCCATTAGTGCCCCTCAGTATTATTAATGCCTCCATTGGTGCCCCCCAGAATTGATAATGCCCCCATTAGGGTACTTTCACACTTGCGTTTTTCTTTTCCGGCATAGAGTTCCGTCACAGGGGCTCTATACCGGAAAAAAACTGATCAGTTTTATCCCCATGCATTCTGAATGGAGAGTAATCCGTTCAGTTTGCATCAGGATGTCTTCAGTTCAGTCGTTTTGACTGATCAGGCAAAAGAGAAAACCGTAGCATGCTACGGTTTTCTCTCCGGCCAAAAAAACTGAATACATTTTTTCCCATAGGAATGTATTATCGCCGGATCCGGCATTTAGAATACCGGAATGCCGGATCCGTCATTCCGGCATGCGCATGCGCAGATCGGCGAAAATATGAAAAAATGTACAAGACGGATCCGTCTGTCCGCATGACAAGCGGAGAGACGGATCCGTCCTTGCAATGCATTTGTGAGACGGATCCGCATCCGGATCCGTCTCACAAATGCTTTCAGTCAGCGGCGGATCCGGCGGCCAGTTCCGACGACGGAACTGCCCGCCGGATCACACTGCCGCAAGTGTGAAAGTAGCCTTAGCTGTTTTGGTCTGAATGATTCTCAGCATATCTGCTTGGTTGCAGTCGGATCTCTGCTGGTCCCCATTATAGTGAACAGCCTGCCAGATCTGCAAAACCCAGTTGTGAAACAGGCCTAACTCCTATTTGCCATCAAACGAGAAGGAAAGGCCTGGGTGTAGTTACTTGTGGATTGAAGGTGCATCAAAATGAGCGGGCCGCCACGGTGCATAGAAAACCTTACTTGCATAGCAGTAAAAAGAAGCATTGCTCAGGATCACAAGAAAGCTATGGGTCTGTTTCAGGGCACCTACCCTACATGGTGGTATACCACTTAAGGTAGGTGACTTTGAAACCATTTTTTGGAGATGACAGACTCTCTTTAGGCGGGTATTCTCACCTTCAGCCCCCTCATCTATCAGGAAAACAGGGGTTCAAAATCTGTGACTGTCATGTTCAGGTGTGGGAGGGAAACACCCCACCGAACATAGGAGGGAAAGGGGTGAGGGAATAAGGCCTGGAAACTAGGGAAAGGAGATGGACACCTACTAGTAAAACCCTAATCAAAGTCCTGACTAACTACCAGTATTAAGAGACCCCAGAGGCAGGTACGTTCATACACAGGAATACCTAGTGTCCTAAGTCACCCTATATGACCCTGGTACTAATATCAGGACGGAGACAACCTGTTCCTCCAAAAGGAAGGACGAACAGGAGTCTCCCTCAGGCCTTAATACAAATGACAGGGAAATGCAACACACAAAATAACCCAAACAAAATACAAAAGGGAAAGAAAACACTTAACTTCAAGTGGCTATGGCAGCACCAGGAACTCAGCCGAGATCCACACACCAGCTATCCACAACTCCAACAGAAGCTATAAACCGCACAGCATAGTGGGAGAAGCAACAATAAATAGAGAAGGTAAAATGACTATAATAGCCACACCTGGGGAAATAAGGTGCGCGAGCACCAGAAACAACACAGACGTCATTTGATCCAAATAGAAAACATGTTAGATCAAACCACGTGTTGCCAGTCTCACAGATCTCCTGCCAACTGGGAAAGTCTGTGACTCCAAAATGCTCCATTTTGAGATGACAGCGGATTGCTTGGCTCTTTCCATAACTCCCATAGAGCTTGCTGCGCCCGGAAATTATTCACTTTATTAAGGAGGGTCCCAGAGGAATACACTGCACCCTTTGAAAATAAGGGGATCCGTTACTTTAGTAATCACCAGTCCAGAAAAAAGAACCAACTTTTAAAATTCGCAAAGAGGGACAATATGTGCGGCGCACATCACGGCAGTATTTTTCTTACTAGGCCACACTGGTAACTCTCTGGACAGTCTGGACTGTGTATTTCAGGGCAGCTTTGAGTGCTGACAGCATTGGTATTTTAGTTTTGTTTTTTTCAGCCCATTGAAGCACAGGTAATTTTCCTGTACTCCTTAGGAGTGCCTGCTCTAGTTTCTGGCTGACACTATACATGGCTTAGGAGTCCCTGTTTGTCGGGTTGTGCTCTTTCTGCTAAAACATAATGGGCCAGATTTATCATTAGCTCAAGTCAGAATAATGGAGTGAAAAAGTCGCAAAAAAAAGGCGCAAACGCTAAAACTGCGCACACATTTTTTCTGCTCTGCACTATGCTCGCCAGTTTTCTGAAAGTGGGCGTGTTTTCTTATGTAAATGAATCTCTAGACAGATTTACTATTGGGACTATTTAAAAAGTCGCAAAAAAGTCGCAGAAAAATGCGCAATTTCACTCCAGTGAGGACCATGCTTTATCTTATGAGACTTTTTAAAAGAACATGCGACTTTTTCATAAAAACGTTCACATTTTTCGTAAAGATGTGCGACTTTTGTAAAGCTGCTTACTGACGGATAAACTGCTACCGTCAAACCACATTTATTACAGTCTTAACCTCTTAAGGACATAGGGCGTACAGGTACGCCCTTGTGCCCTGGTACTTAAGGACACAGGGCGTACATGTACGCCCTGTGTATTTCTGATCACTGCCGTGCGGCTGGCAGTGATCGGAACCCGGTGCCTGCTCAAATCATTGAGCAGGCACCTAGGCTAAATGCGCCGGGGGGTCCCGTGACCCCCCCATGTCGGCGATCGCGGCAAACCGCAGGTCAATTCAGACCTGCGGTTTGCTGCGATTTCTGCAGTTTCTGATCCCCGCGGTCGATCAGAAACTTTAGTATGCCGAAAATATATCTGTATCCCCCCCCCCCCCTGCACCCCTTAGTGATTTTTGCCGGGTGGGAGGTGCAGGGGGAGGGTTGCGGACGGTGCGGGCGGTGCGGGAGGCGGGCGGTGCGGCAGGCGGGATCGCGATCCCCCGCCCGCCTCCCATTGCGTAATCGTTGGCGTCTAGTGGGCATACCAGGGTGCCAGCACATTGCTGGCACCCTGGTATAAACGGCTGACATCGGTGATGCGATGTCAGCCGTTTAACCCTTTCCATACAGCGGTCCGTACGGACCGCTGTATGGAAAAGGTTAACAGCGCAGGGAGCTCCCTCCCTCTCCCATCGGGGGGCTGCTGTCCCTTTGCAGCCCCTCCGAATGGAGAGGGAGAGAGCCTCCAGGCAGCCCCCCAAGCCCCGTCCTTACCCTTCCCCGTCTGCGCAGTTCTGACCATAACTGAGCAGACGGGGAAGGTTCCCATGGCAACAGGACGCCTTCTCAGGCGTCCTGCTGTCCATGGTGCTGAACAGATCTGTGCTGAAAGGCATAGATCTGTTCAGACAAAGTGTAAAATACAGTACAGTACTATATATTGTACTGTACTGTATTATACAGACATCAGACCCACTGGATCTTCAAGAACCAAGTGGGTCTGGGTCAAAAAGAAAGTGAAAAAAAGTGAAAATAAAGTAAAAATCAAAAAACACATTTATCACTGATTAAAAATAAAAAAAATGAAATTCCCTACACATGTTTGGTATCGTCGCGTCCGTAACGACCTGATCTATAAAACGGTCATGTTACTTTACCCAAACGGTGAACGACATAAAAATAAAAAATTAAAAACTATGATGAAATTGAAATTTTGCCCACCTTACTTCCCCAAAAAGTTAATAAAAGTGATCAAAAAAGTTGTATGTACTCCAAAATTGTAACAATCAAACCGTCATCTCATCCCGCAAAAATCATACCCTACCCAAGATAATCGCCCCAAAACTGAAAAAACTATGGCTCTTAGACTATGGAAACACTAAAACATGATTTTTTTTGTTTCAAAAATGAAATCATTGTGTAAAACTTACATAAATAAAAAAAAGTATACATATTGGGTATCGCCGCGTCCGTATCGACCGGATCTATAAAAATATCACATGACCTAACCCCTCAGGTGACCACCGTAAAAAAAAAAAAAAAAACGGTGTAAAAAAAGCTATTTTTTGTCATCTTACTTCACAAAAAGTGTAACAGCAAGCGATCAAAAAGTCATATGCACCCCAAAATAGTGCCAATAAAAACGTAATCTCATCCCGCAAAAAATGAGACCCTACTTGAGATAATCGCCCAAAAACTAAAAAAACTATGGCTCTTAGACTATGGAGACACTAAAACTTTTTTTTGTTTTAAAAATTAATTCATTGTGTAAAACTTACATAAATAAAAAAAATTGTATACATATTAGGTATCGCCGCGTCCATGACAACCTGCTCTATAAAATTACCACATGATCTAACCTGTCAGATGAATGTTGTAAATAACAAAAAAAAAACGGTGCCAAAAAAGCTATTTCTTGTTACCTTGCCGCACAAAAAGTGTAATATAGAGCAACCAAAAATCATATGTACCCTAAACTAGTACCAACAAAACTGCCACCTTATCCCGTAGTTTCTAAAATGGGGTCACTTTTTTGGAGTTTCTACTCTAGGGGTGCATCAGGGGGGCTTCAAATGGGACATGGTGTCAATAAAACCAGTCCAGCAAAATCTGCCTTCCAAAAACCGTATGGCATTCCTTTCCTTCTGCGCCCTGTCGTGTGCCCGTACAGCAGTTTACGACCACATATGGGGTGTTTCTGTAAACTACAGAATCAGGGCCATAAATAATGAGTTTTGTTTGGCTGTTAACCCTTGCTTTGTAACAGGAAAAAAAATATTAAAATGGAAAATCTGCCAAAAAAGTGAAATTTTGAAATTGTATCTCTATTTTCCATTAAATCTTGTGCAACACCTAAAGGGTTAACAAACTTTGTAAAATCAGTTTTGAATACCTTGAGGGGTGTAGTTTCTTAGATGGGGTCACTTTTATGGAGTTTCTACTCTAGGGGTGCATCAGAGGGGCTTCAAATGGGACATGGTGTCAATAAAACCAGTCCAGCAAAATCTGCCTTCCAAAAACCGTATGGCATTCCTTTCCTTCTGCGCCCTGTCGTGTGCCCGTACAGCAGTTTACGACCACATATGGGGTGTTTCTGTAAACTACAGAATCAGGGCCATAAATAATGAGTTTTGTTTGTCTGTTAACCCTTGCTTTGTAACTGGAAAAAAATATTAAAATGGAAAATCTGCCAAAAAAGTGAAATTTTGAAATTGTATCTCTATTTTCCATTAAATCTTGTGCAACACCTAAAGGGTTAACAAACTTTGTAAAATCAGTTTTGAATACCTTGAGGGGTGTAGTTTCTTAGATGGGGTCACTTTTTTGGAGTTTCTACTCTAGGGGTGCATCAGGGGGGCTTCAAATGGGACATGGTGTCAAAAAAACTGTCCAGCAAAACCTGCCTTCCAAAAACCATACGGCGCACCTTTCACTCTACGCCCCGCTGTGTGGCCGTACAGTAGTTTACGGCCACATATGGGGTGTTTCTGTAAATGGCAGAGTCAGGGCAATAAATATACAGTCTTGTTTGGCTGTTAACCCTTGCTTTGTTAGTGGAAAAAATGGGTTAAAATGGAAAATTAGGCAAAAAAATTTAATTCTCAAATTTCATCCCCATTTGCCAATAACTCTTGTGCAACACCTAAAGGGTTAATGAAGTTAGTAAAATCCGTTTTGAATACCTTGAGGGGTGTAGTTTCTTAGATGGGGTCACTTTTATGGAGTTTCTACTCTAGGGGTGCATCTGGGGGCTTCAAATGGGACATGGTGTAAAAAAAAACAGTCCAGCAAAACCTGCCTTCCAAAAACCATATGGCGCACCTTTCACTCTACGCCCCGCTGTGTGCCCGTACAGTAGTTTACGGCCACATATGGGGTGTTTCTGTAAACGGCAGAGTCAGGGCAATAAAGATACAGTCTTGTTTGGCTGTTAACCCTTGCTTTGTTAGTGGAAAAAATGGGTTAAAATGAAAAATTAGCCAAAAAAATGAAATTCTCAAATTTCATCCCCATTTGCCAATAACTCTTGTGCAACACCTAAAGGGTTAACGAAGTTTGTAAAATCAGTTTTGAATACCTTGAGGGGTGTAGTTTATAGAATGGGGTCATTTTTGGGTGGTTTCTATTATGTAAGCCTCGCAAAGTGACTTCAGAGCTGTAGTGGTCCCTAAAAATTGGGTTTTTCTAAATTTCTGAAAAATTTCAAGATTTGCTTCTAAACTTCTAAGCCTTGTAACATCCCCAAAAAATAAAATATCATTCCCAAAATAATTCAAACATGAAGTAGACATTTGGGGAATGTAAAGGCATCACAATTTTTAGGGGTATTACTATGTATTACAGAAGTAGTGAAACTGAAACTTTGATATTTGCTAATTTTTCCAAATTTTTGTTAAATTAGGTATTTTTTGGTGCAAAAAAAATATTTTTTTTAACTTCATTTTACCAGTGTCATGAAGTACAATATGTGACGAAAAAACAATCTCAGAACGGCCTGGATAAGTCAAAGCGTTTTAAAGTTATCAGCACTTATAGTGACACTGGTCAGATTTGCAAAAAATGGCCTGGTCCTAAGGTGTAAAAAGGCTGTGTCCTTAAGGGGTTAAAGGGCCGATCATAAATCTGACTTGGCTAAAACTGACTTTAGCCATATGTGAAGATGGAGTGAGCTGTCAGAGTCATGATAAATCTGTCTCAATGTCTTTATGTTCTCGCAACGTTATTTCTTGCAATTGACAGGAGTTTCCATAGGGGCAAAATTTTCGCCCTCCATGGCAAACATCTATATGGCATGGTGGGAATGTCACTTTTTATTTTCAGCAGATAACGCTTGGAGCGGCTCCCTGAGATGGTACGGTCGCTATATCGATGACCTGCTGTTCGTGTGGTCAGGCGATTCTGCGGCCGTGCCATCTTTTGGGACCTTTCTCAATAATAACCATTGCTGTCTAAAATTTACCATTTCACATGACATCACCTCCATTGCCTTTAGTGATCTCTCTTTGGAGGGTGACTCTGCGACTCATCAAGTCCACTCTAGTACCTATCGCAAGAACACGTCAGGTAATACAACTCTCATGGCCACATCTTGCCATCCTCCACATGTGGTCCGTAATTTCCCTAAAGGGGAATTTATTCGGGCCAAAAGAAATTGTTCTAAAGATTACAAATTAAAAATGGAGATGGAGATAGTGGCCATGAGACTTGTAGAGCGCAGGTACCCTCCTTGGACTTTAGATCGAGCTAGGGCCAAGACATTAAATAGACCCAGAGACAGGCTTGTTTTTCCGGACAAAGCACAAGCTGACCTACTTTCATGTATTAATAGACAAACCAATGCAGCCGCAAAAAATGTTCCCTGTTTCGTCACCAACTACAGTTTGGAATTTTCACAAATTTGCGCCATAGTTACTAAACACCTATCTGTTCTAAATGGTGACGAACAGTGGTCTGACATCAGCTCAGCAGGTGTCAGATGCATTGCACGTCGCGCACCGACTATTGCGCAAAAAATTAGCCCAAGTCTTTTCACTGACAGTGACACCAGTAAAAAAGAAACAAGTGCTTGGTTGAGACACAAAGGCACATTTAATTGCGGCCACTGCATCTGTACGTGCTGCAATTACATTAAAACAGGCTCAGCAGTTGTTTCAACAGCAACTCACAATTCTTCTAATAACAAACAATATGTAAATTGCAACACGAACTCTGTGGTGTATTGCATTACCTGCACTATATGCAGTCTGCAATATATTGGATGTACAACCAATAGTTTAAAAGTCAGAATCTGTAAACACCTTTCAGACATCCCACATACCAGAGAAAGAAATGTTTCAGCGGCCAGTCTACATTTCGCGGTCTCACATGAGGGAGACACCGCAGGTTTTCAGGTTCAGGCCCTAGAAAGGGTTAATCCTCCTGCTAGAGGTGGTGACTACAAGCGAAAGCTCCTTAACAGGGAATCCTACTGGATTTTTTGTATGGGATCCCGGGTCCCAGCAGGGTTAAATCGCAAACATGATTTAATCCTGCATTACTGATCTTTGCTCAGATATACTTTTAAAACAGTTTATGTGTTTTTTGACATATCCAACTTATACTCACATGGCATTTGGATAGTAGGCGGAACTCAATCTGTGTATCCACTCCTGCTAATCCCAACCATCTTCGAGTGCCAGGAAGTTCAGCTATTTCAGTATGTAGCCATTCAGCAACCAATGTGTCATGAATAAGGGTCAGTATTAGAGCATCCGAAACATGTAGACCTGCTGGCCGTGTTGGATTGTTTTTATCCTGTGTTATTTTGGAATAAAGAACAACGTCTGTTTTGGAAAGCTGGACATCCCGTCTTATTTTTATACAGTTTGCAACTGGTGCCCCTTCCAAGCACCGTCCGTGCTTCCACTGCAAGACTGACCAGGTGAGCGCCGCCTACGGAACTTTTATACTTTGTACTGTCAGCACTTAGGTATATTTCTGTATATTTAACTTTTATTCCGTTTCTACTTTTAAATTATTACTGCCCAGTCTTGAACCCAAGACCTTATGTATAGGAGATTGAAACTTTAAAAAGGACCTTTGATCTGTTTAGCCCTAATCTAATTAGGATCTTACCTTAAAGGGCGGCCCCCACTGATGTCATCGCACTCTTTGATTTCAGCGCCTTATATTCTAATTAGCCGACTTGGTTATACTAGGCGGAGACTGGGACGGTTCTCTTCTCCCTGGCTGTGAGCGCATCCAATAAGAGTGCACTGCTCATAGCCAGGGAGAATGATCAAGTGCAATGACATCAGTGGATAGTTGTTTTTAAGAGGATAGTAGCATAAGTATATTTTGTTTAGTAATTGTAAAAAGCTTTTATTCCAGAAATGAATGCTTCCTGTTGGACCACACTCACTATAAGAACTGGTTCCCATTAGCAAACCCTGCATTTCACCAGACAAGAGAACCCAGCATGCTGCCCCTCTGGCCTGTATTTTTGATGGAAGCTCCTGTCAGATCCTCCAATACAGATGGGGGCAAAACCTAACATGGACTTCTGTGCATGTAACCAATCCTTCATCAGTCAGAGCATATGCAATAGGCCAGGATACGTGTTGTTAATGTTCAGTATTTGTCGTGACGCCAATTGCAGCGTGCGCAGGGTACTACCCCAGGGCCCTTCCAAGGTGTTATGATGCACGTCCCAGGTTAGGAATGCCGGAGTGGTGTAATGGACTATAATGTCTCTATAGGGTGGTGACAATTGTGTCAACGGTGTCTCCTACCTGGGTACGTCTGGGCTCCTGGTTCACTTGCAATAAATTTGAGTGTAGTGATAGTAGGAGCAATACAGGAATTTTGCAGCAGAAATTATGTCCAGACCTTTAGTTGAAGTTCAAACGTTTCTTTACTGAAGATAACTTGTATCCAAGCAGTATACAGCTTTGGTCTCTGGTCCCAGCAGGTTTTAGCAATGATTGGCAGGAATGAATGCTTCTGCTTTAAACTTGGAGCTTGCAGGATAAGTCGTCTGCTTGGTAGCTCTGTAATTGTGGCAGGAACTAATCTTCTGCGCTTTTCTATAACTTCTGCTGTATGGGAACAGACTAGCTGAGGAGGAATAGCTTCTCCGAGATCTGGACTTAAGTAACAGATGATTTCTTAAGGGATGTTTTCTTACTGGAACTCTGGAGACTGTCTGTGGTTTCTGCTTCTTCATCCAGCTGAGGCTGAAGGAGCTCAGATTGGGAATATGATCAAGTCTCAGCTAAGACAAGATCCTTGCTGTCTTCCCTATGCAGGGGATCTCCTGAACGCTATCACACAGCCTTCCGCAAGCAGGGGGGAGGCTACACTAACTCTAACTTCCTTCTCCACTCATGCTGCAGGATGTGGGCACGGCCCACTTCGCTAACAGAGGGGAGCTAAGCTGGAATAATCCATTCTAGCTTAGATATACTAAACTGGGACTTGTACTTGCCAATGTTGCTGTTACCTGCTGGGGAACCTGGAAAATGACAAGAACAATGGAATTTAAAGGGACACTGACAGGCCCAAAAAGCATATTTAGGTATATATATATATGACAGTACCGGTCATATAAAGTGTATTAGAATCATCTAAGTATCCCCCCTGTCCACCTTATAAATACAGTAAAAATAAGTTTTATAACCTGCTTTCATCGTGTTCAATCTGCCCAAGGGGCGGTGTTTCATCTCAACTTGCGCCCAGCCAGCCTTGCCACAACTGCCGTTTGAAGCGCCGCCCAGCTAATCAATATTCACTTCGCTGGGCAGCTACTCTGAAGCGCTGCTGTGCCCGGCGCATGCGCATTAAGCAGAGGCTGCATCGGCCTCTGGGAATCAGATTGTGCGCAGGCGCGATGCGATCCCGGCCAGTGAGGGTGCCGGGCGCATGCGCTGAAGATGGCCGGGGACACTAGTAGCCGCCCAGCGAAGTGAATATTGATTAGCTGGGCGGCGCTTCAAACGGCAGTTGTGGCGAGGCTGGCTGGGCGCAAGTTGAGATGAAACACCGCCCCTTGGGCAGATTGAACACGATGAAAGCAGGTTATAAAACTTCTTTTTACTGTATTTATAAGGTGGACAGGGGGGATACTTAGATGATTCTAATACACTTTATATGACCTGTACTGTCATATATATACCTAAATATGCTTTTTGGGCCTGTCAGTGTCCCTTTAACATGGTTATATATGCACATTTGTGAAGACATAATATAAATTATATCAGATGACTATGTACAGGCTCTTAGAAGATAGTAGCGGGGTAGAGGCGTGTAGTAACACAACTCTGGGGTGTTACACATACTTGCTCTATGATTGTCACATCGCAGGGTCTTTTTTGTTTTCAGAAAAGGATTTAGAAAATAATCTCTCACCCATTAAATCCCTCTGCGACAAATTACACCATTTTATTGATGCCACAACCCAGACATTTACCAGTGTCCAGATCACAGCATCAGATAAGTGGTACCAAACACTCAAACATCAGTAAAGTCTCCTGTCCATACAGGATCTTTAATGTAAAATCTGCGGAGAGCTTCTATGGCGATACCCGTTACATGCTGCAGTTATGGCGTCTATCGCTAGAGAGGAATGTCTCATAGATTTCCGAGAGATAGAAAACGTTTCTACTACCAGTTTTACTGAACAAACAAGGGCAAACTGGGCATCTGCAAAGGGCTGCATGGTTCAAGGGCAGCACTGGATTAGATAAGGGGCTGGATTTCTCTTGGCTTTGTGGTTACTTGCTTCTCCATACAAGCTCATTTAATTACACCATTTTAGACATGAGGCAAGCACAGCATTTTTAACTGCATTTTATATTAAAAACAACAGTAAAAAACTCATTTTATAAAAAAAAAAGGTGCAAAACTCAAAATACTGTATGATCAACCCATGTCACATACCATCATGTATTAAGCCACACAACTGCTACGTGGCCCGAAGGGGGGGCATCATGGAATTAGCTTTTCTCTTCCCCACTTGAAAACACTGTATTTTCATGCAATTGACACTAGGGGGAGCTCAATACAAAGAGATTATTACAGCTTCGATTGTAGTTCCCATCTTAGACAATGGGGGCATATTGCTAGGAGAACGGAGCCGGGGTCCGTCTACCACCAGGTGCAGCTTCCCGCCTCTCCCATTGAAGTGAATAGGAGCGCCCCGCGCATGCGCTCGGCTATTTTCAGTGGCTCCATAGAAATTAATGTAGGGCGGCTGCGCATGCGCGGTGCGCACTCCTCAACTTTCTCCGCTCCATTCTCCTTGTAGGTGCGGGTCCCAAAGGTGGGACCCGCACCTATCAGACAATGGGGGCATATCCTAGCGATATGCCCCCATTGTCTAAGGTGGGATAACCCCTTTAAGTCCTATTCACTGAGCTCCCCCTAGTGGTGGCTGCAGTCAGCTCGCTCGCTTTGTAATAGAAGAGGACATTTATCAATGTATTTTTGCCAGATTTCTGATGTAAATACATTCAGAAATATGGTGGTCCGAATGAGTGCCATATATTTGAAGATCTGTTCCACTTTTTCTGACATAAAAGGTGGATAAAGTCTAAAGGCAACCTTTTTTTATTACAATTTGTATTTAATTAAAAAAAATGGAATGTTAATTTGTCATAAATTGGGTGCTTTGCCCCTATTCTGCATTGCCTGGGAGTGACTGATACATCGGGGGCCCATACGTTTTGCCCTATGAGACCCATGTACGCAGGGCCGTAGATAATTTTTATTCCTGGGGGGGTTCAGCTTTCTCAAATTATAAGAGTCATCATCCACATCCACAGATATCTCCCCCCCCCCCCCCATAACAGTGTCCCTGACAGTGTCCCTATTGTAAGACGGACCCGCCGTTCCTTATGTAAGTGACTAAGTGAGCTACTTGTGCAAAGTATATGTACTAGTACTATCTAAATCTATCACTAACTTAAAATACCCTAAATTGGGTCCTAAGCTGAAAAATGTGGTCGCCAAATTTAAAATACATATAATTGTAATAAAAAAGACATGGAGGAGAATACAGCACCACATACCTGTTACATCCAGTGACATCTCCTGTCATGTAGACCTTCTCTTTCCTCTTCTCCTCCATTTGACCCAGACCACCATGGCAAATTCTTTCAGCCGCATCTCGTCTCTACAGTTTGTAACACAGACACGTTAGATTTCTCAATTTTTCCATCAACCTCCTCATCCTGGTGTCCCCACAGTGTCATCCTGCCACCCCCAATACTAACATAACATAGCAGGGGCGTACATAGAAATCACTGGGCCCCATAGCAAGAATCTGAATTGGGCCCCCTAACCCCGCCCACTACCCACCCCTGGTCCATCCCACCTCCTGTCCTGGCTCCTCCCCTGCCACCCCCCCCCCCCCCCATTTGCCAATTAAGAAATGTATACATACATTCGTACGTATTCGTACTGACCCAGAGAATGAAGGGCACAGGTCATTTTTGCGGCAAAGGGAATGCCGCAGGAACAAAACCCTGTGGTATCTGAATCTATGGGACTACTGTGGATATTCCATAAAAGTTTTATCTGCAGTCCTATGTAACATTGCAAATAACACAGTGATAACTCTCTGAGTACAGATAATGTAGTAGAGGTCACCTGTAGTCCTATGTAACACCACAAATAACACAGCGATAGCTCTCTGAATACAGATAACACAGTGATGGCTCTCTTATTACCGAAAATGTAGTAGTGTTACCTGCAGTCCTATGTAAAACCACAGATAACACTAGTGATGATAATGTGGTAGTGTTACCTGCAGTCCTCTGTAAAACCACAGATAACACTAGAGTAGATCATGTGGTAGTTTTACCTGTGTCCTTAGTGTGCCTCCCTGTGTCTCTTCCACGGACTCCATGCTGGCGGCGCTGCCTCCTCTTCCATCTTCTTGCTCCGCACAGAACGTCCTGATGCAGCTGCGTCAAGACATAGGAACATTGTGGGCATGGTGATAGTGATACAAACACAGACACACACACACACATACATACCTGTCTGCTTTGGTAAAGCCGGGCATAGATGGGCTATGTCAGGTTTTAGCAGAGTGGGCACAGGACAGTGGACACAGGGCGCGATATGTATGCGAGCATAGCTGAACGAGTGCAGGGCCGGAGCCCGCATACACATCGCTCCTCCTGCCTGTGTCCACTGTGCTAAAGCCAGACGTAGGCCATCCCCCACATCTTAACCCCTTTGCTACCAGTGCCATTTTGTCATCACTTCTCTTACCCCAAACCCCTTTAACTCTTTGCTGCTGATGCTGAGTGTGCACATAGTCACCAATCATATCCCCCCCCCCCAAAGGTAACTGATGTGTTGGGGGATGGGTGGCTTGGGGGAATGTGATTGGTGGCTGTGTGCACACTTAGCATCAGCAGCAAGGGGTTTCCTGAGTCCTCTATGAGCCCCTCCAACCCCTAATGCCCCCCAAAATTCTCAGGACAGTGTGCTTTCCTCCTACTTCTCTACCCCTGGGCATTTTGGGGGGCATTAGGGGTTGGGGGGCTCATAGAGGACAGTGTGCTTTACTCCTATTACTCCACCCCCCTGGGCATTTTGGGGGGGGGGGGCATTAGGGGTTGGGGGGACTCATGGGGGGGAGGCTCATAGAGGACAGTGTAGGAGGAAAGCACACTGTCCTCTATGAGCCTCCCCTCCCTCCCTAGGAGTTCTCTTGCTGGCAATGCTGCATTATCCCTTCCCATACACAACCACCAACCAATCAACAGACCACCGTCTGTGTCTGTTCAGGAGCGGGCAGTCCTTCAGTCTGGCCTTCACTCACTAGTGTCACTGCACTTGCTGTCGCCGGGAAACGGCAGGGCAGTGGCAGATTACTTTTTCAGCATGGCTTTGCAGGGGGCCGTGTGTGTCGCCTACTTGCCTCGCTCACGCGCTCTGTATGTATGAGCAGCGCCTGCTCCTGCTGCCTGCAATACACTGGCCAATCAGCAGCTGCCTCCTTGTGCTGATTGGCCAGTGTGAATCAAAACACGCCCACAGCCCGGCCGGATGAATTAAGAGGCAGGTCAGACAAGACTCCAGATGCTGGGGAAGGGGGGGGGGGGGGTGCCGCCGATGATCAAACGCAAGTGCCGAGGGCCCGCTGCGCCTGCACCACAAGTCTGTGTACTGTCTAAAATAAACTAAGGGGGCGGGGCCTTCTGTGTGCTCCGGGCCCCCCTGTGCTGCGGGCCCCATAGCAGCGGCGTGGTCTGCCTATATTGGCGGTACGCCACTGTAACATAGTAACATAGTACATAAGGCCGAAAAAAGACATTTGTCCATCCAGTTCGGCCTGTCATCCTGCAAGTTGATCCAGAGGAAGGCAAAAAAAACCTGTGGGGTAGAAGCCAATTTTCCTCACTTTAGGGGAATAAAAAATTCCTTCCCGACTCCAATCAGGCAATCAGAATAACTCCCTGGATCAACGATCTCTCTCTAGTAGCTATATCCTGTAATATTATTACACTCCAGAAATACATCCAGGCCCCTCTTGAATTCCTTTATTGTACTCACCATCACCACCTCCTCAGGCAGAGAGTTCCAGAGTCTCACTGCTCTTACCGTAAAGAATCCTCTTCTATGTTTGTGTACAGACCTTCTTTCCTCCAGACGCAGAGGATGTCCCCTCGTCACAGTCACAGTCCTGGGGATAAATAGCTGATGGGATAGATCTCTGTACTGACCCCTGATATATTTATACATAGTAATTAGATCTCCCCTCAGTCGTCTTTTTTTCTAAAGTGAATAACCCTAATTTTGATAATCTTTCAGGGTACTGTAGTTGCCCCATTCCAGTTATTACTTTAGTTGCCCTCCTCTGGACCCTCTCCAGCTCTGCTATGTCTGCCTTGTTTACAGGAGCCCAGAACTGTACACAGTGCTCCATGTGTGGTCTGACTAGCGATTTGTAAAGTGGTAGGACTATGTTCTCATCACAGGCATCTATGCCCCTTCTGATGCAACCCATTATCTTATTGGCCTTGGCAGCAGCTGCCTGACACTGTTTTTTGCAGCTTAGTTTGCTGTTTATTAAAATTCCTAGATCCTTTTCCATGTCAGTGTTACCGAGTGTTTTACCATTTAGTATGTACAGGTGACTTGCATTATTCCTTCCCATGTGCATAACCTTACATTTGTCAGTGTTAAACCTCATCTGCCACTTATCTGCCCAAGCCTCCAATCTATCCAGATCCCTCTGTAGTAGTATACTGTCCTCTTCAGTGTAAATTACTTTACACAGTTTAGTGTCATCTGCGAAAATTGATATTTTACAATGCAAGCCTTCTACAAGATCATTAATAAATATATTGAAGAGAATAGGGCCCAATACTGACCCCTGAGGTACTCAACTAGTGACAGTGACCCAATCTGAGTATGTACCATTAATAACCACCCTCTGTTTTCTATCACTCAGCCAGTTACTCACCCACATACAGATATTTTCTCCCAGTCCGAGCATTCTCATTTTATATACTAACCTTTTATGTGGTACAGTGTCAAATGCTTTGGAGAAGTCCAGATATATGACATCCATTGATTCACCACTGTCAAGTCTAGAACTTACCTCCTCATAGAAACTGATTAAATTAGTCTGACATGACCGATCCCTCGTGAAGCCATGCTGATATGGCGTTATTTGCTTATTTCCGTTAAGATGCTCAAACATAGCATCTCTCCGAAAACCTTCAAACAGTTTACCCACAACAGATGCTGTGCCCGTTGTGCTCCCCAATGCCCCAGGAACTATACTGCTGAAAAAATAGTGACCCTAATAGACATAATTGGGGTAATTTATCAAACTGGTGTAACGTAGATCTGGATTTCCAAAAGAGCTGTCAAATATAAAAGGTGGAATCTGATTGGTTGCTATGGGCAACTAAGCCAGTTCTACTGTACACCAGTTTGATAAATGACCCCAAATGTTCCTATAGTGTCTACAGCAGCTATAATGTCCCCTAGAGACCCCCAGTAATAATAACACAACTATATTGTGCTATAATAATCCCTGTATAGTGTCCCCAGAAATAATAGAATTGCCCCTACAGTGCCTCCCCAATAGCAACACCGCCATATAGTAATTTCCACCACACTGCCCCCACATAGTAATCCCCCCCATAGTAATTTGCCCCCACACAGAAATTTCCCCCAAACTGCCCCATGTAGTAGTTTGCCCCTACACAGTAATTTGCCCCACACTGCCCCCACATAGTAATTTCCACCACACTGCCCCCACATAGTAATTTGCCCCCACACTGCCCCAACATAGTAATTTGCCCCCACACTGCCCCCACATAGTAATTTCCACCACAATGCCCCCACATAGTAATTTCCACCACACTGCCCCAACATAGTAATTTGCCCCCACACTGCCCCCACATAGTAATTTCCACCACAATGCCCCCACATAGTAATTTGCCCCTACACTGCCCCAACATAGTAATTTGCCCCTACACTGCCCCCACATAGTAATTTCCACCACAATGCCCCCACATAGTAATTTCCACCACACTGCCCCAACATAGTAATTTGCCCCCACATAGTAATTTGCCCCCACACTGCCCCCACATAGTAATTTGCCCCCACACTGCCCCACATAGTAATTTGCCCCCACATAGCAATTTCCCCACACTTCCCTCACATAGTAATTTGCCCCCACATAGTAATTTGCCCCCACACTGCCCCCACATAGTAATTTGCCCCACATAGAAATTACCCCACTGTCCCCACATAGCAATTACCCCCACACTGCCCCCACACAATAGTTTCCCCCACACTGCCCCCATATAGAAATTTGCCCCCACATAGTAGTCCCTCCCATAATAATTTGCAACCACATAGCAATTTGCCCCCACACTGCCCCATCTAGTAATTTGCCCCCACATAGTAGTCCCTCTCATAATAATTTGCCCCCACATAGTATTCCCTCCCATAATAATTTGGCCCCATACAGCCCCCACATCCCCCCCCCCCATGTACTCGATTTATCTTCCCTAATATGTCCTCCTGTGTGTGTCCCCCCCCCCCCCCACATGTCCTCCAAAGTAGGCACATGAAATAAAAAAATTAAAAATTAACAAAAAATGAAATGCTAAATACTCACCTATGTCCAGGGCCAGGCGCTTGCTCACAGAGGAAGGCGGGATGAGTCAGGCACGTCACAGTGCTGCGTCCCGGCACAGGCGCGCGATGATGTCATCACGCACGCCTGCGCCGGGATTTCACTACCGCATAGGCCTCAGGCCTACAAGGCCTGAAGCCTATGGCGGTGATCGGCGACGGGACAGGGAGCTATGCGCTCCCGTGCCCCGCCGCAGTATGTGGGTATTCGGGTCAGCGTTGGGCCCCCCAGTGGTGCTGGGCCCGGGGCTGCTGACCCGAACGTCCCTATTGTAATACTAATCCGCCACTGATGCTGAAGACAGACACTCTGGGGGGGGTTTGAACCCCCCTATCCCCCCCCCCCCCCTTATCTACGCCCCTGCATGTACGCCCTTGACAATAATATAACACACAGAGCTACTAAGTTCTAGCACAGTTCACTTTAGTTCTCCTATCAGGGAAACAACTCTTTATTTGGGTCGCTTCACATCTCATGGCACATGAACTGGTTAATTACCTCAATTTAGGATAAGACAAAATTATCTGCTAGAAAATGTAATTACCCTGAATTTCCTCTTACAAATCAGCCTGATTCTATCACACATGAACCAACATGAAAACTTCAGGATAGGAGCCCACTCTTATGGGTGACAACCCCCCAATATAGTGTTATTATCCGAAATTCTGCCCCTAGCTCCTATTCCCTGCTGTCATTGGCATAACCAGAAGTGACCAGGCCCCACAGCAAATGTTTGATCCCCCCGCTCTCTCATATCAGGCCCTGCAGCCTCTTCATTCATTTCCTACACGTATATACTGTTTGTCATGTCACTGTATATACCGTCCTTGTATAATACTGTTGGGGGAGCCCTGAAAATAAAATCTTTCGGCCCTCCTCCTGGGTGGGCCCTTTCTGAATTTGGGCCCCACAGCAGCAGCTTCCCCTATAGCAGGGATACCCAACCTGCGGTTCTCCAGCTGCTGTAAAACTACAACTCTCACCATGTCCTGCTGGAGGCTGATAGCTAAAGGCTGTCCTAGCATGCTGGGAGTTGTAGTTTTGCAGCAGCTGGAGGGCCGCAGGTTGGACATCCCTGCCCTGTAGCTACGCCCCTGCCTGCTGTTTTAAAGTGAAGAAGTAAAATTGCCTGTTTTAATCATTCCTGGAGGACGACTTCTGGATTTTCCCTTTACTCATCTGTGCGCCATGAATAGCCCCCGGACCATTAGGAGGGGGATCCATGGCTGAATTGGCATTAGGCCAGTTGAACTATGTTTGACCCTGGGTGCTGGGGTTGAGGTTGTTAGGCAGATTAGGATGATTCAGGCGGGAGGTTTTCCCGCTGTTTTGATTAGGGTTACTGGGCAGAGGTGCTTTGCCCAGTAACCGGGGTATGATTGGTTTGTAGGTAGGCCTGTGAGGATGCTAGGGCTAGGGCAGTTTTGCAGGGGACTTGGAGATAGGCTCTGATTGGTCTCTGGAGGCCGCTATTTTCAAATAAAAATGGGGAGCTGCAGGCAGCGGTGCCTTTTGGATTATCTGCGTGTCAAGTGGAGCGTTCGTCCCCCGCCCGCCCTCCCAATTTTTTGTCAAGTATGGTAATATGGTAAGCGGTCATGGCGCTGTGGGTGGTAAGGATAGTCGTCCCCGATATAGGGATGGACTTGCTTATGTGTACATTTGTTTGTACTGCTGAAGGTAAGTCCGAGTCTATGACTGGACTTTGTTATGAGTTATAATGTTATGAGTTAGAATGTTATTTATTAAGTTAATAAACAGGCCTTGGCTTTTAACTCCACTCTCTGTGTTGTGTATTATTTTGAATAAATAGGAAATAAGGTATAACCAAATGTGTTTGGGTTTGGGTTGTGTGTAATAACATTGGCAATATATATGGCATATTCTGCCATGGACTCTACACTATCTGCCCGTGCCCGCTGCCGCGTCATCTGCTGGTATCAGCACACAGAGATAAGGCATGACGAGCAGAGAACAGAGCGGGAGTCTGTATATTGTAGCTGAGCGACATATTGGTGGAGTAGAACATGGGCGTCGTGGGTGCTCCCGGGGAAATTAGAGGGAAACGTATCACATATTCATGGGACGGCGGCTTCACGGTGGATGTACACGTTGGCAGCTTCAACAATGGAGCCCGAGTCTATATCTGACTTAGGTCCCATACACACGGCCATATCCGTTATACAGTCCTCTAACCACGGATCCACAAAACACGGATCCCGGCTGTCGCCACGTTGCGCTGTCCGCAATTTTCGCGGCCCTGTTGAAATGAATGGTTCCGCATCCAATCCTCAAAAAATGTGCATCGGATGAGGGACAAAAATATGGCCGTGTGCATGGGGGCCAAGAACATCTGCAGGGAGTCTGTACGTTCTCCTCATGCTTTGGGGAGTTTCTCAACTTCCTGCCATGCCCCTTAGGGCTCATGCACACGAACATATTTTTTTTCCGTGTCCGTTCTGTTTTTTTGTAGACCGTATGCGGAACCATTCATTTCAATAGGTCCGCAAAAAAAAACAGAAGTTACTCCGTGTGCATTCCGTTTCCGTATTCCCATTCCGTTTCCGTATTCCCATTCCGACAAAAAATAGAACATGTCCTATTATTGTCCGCATTACGGACAAGGATATACTGTTCTATTAGGGGCCAGCTGTTCCGTATTTTTCGCAGATCCGTTTTTGCGGACCGTAAAATACATATGGTTGTATGGCTCATGCACATAATCGTGGTTTTGGTCTGCATCCGATACACATTTTTTGTGGATCAGTTGCGGATCCATTCATCTCAATGGAGCCGCAAAATATGCGGACAGTACACCGTGTGCTGTCCGCATTTATTAGTCCGTTTCGCAGCCCCGCAAAAAAATAGAATATGTCCTATTCTTGTCCATTTTGTGGAAAAGGACAGGCCATTTCTGAAGCAGTGGAAAAAAAATGGCGGATCGGCGATTTAGGGACTGCAGAAACGGGTACAGCCGTGTGCATGAGGCCAAAGAGGGAGGTTTATCCAAACTGGTGTAAAATAAAACTGGCTTAGTTGCCCACAGCAACCAGACTCCACCTGTCATATTTCAGAGCTCATTTGGAAAATGAAAGGTGGATTCTGATTGGTTGCTAGGGGCATCTAAGCCAGATTTCCTTTGATAAAATTCCCCCAGGTTAAAGGGGATGGCAAGTATTCCAGGCCAGATTGGTCAGCCTGGACGACCCATGGAACTGGATTTCTGTAAAACTGCCCTCTGTGGACAAGGACTGGCGCTGCAGGTTCTATACTGGGCTATAGGGCCCTTATCTCCCAGCAACACGTTAGGCAGAGACTGCAGTACCGCCGCCTCCCCGCTAGGGCTCCCCGCGCTCTCTCTAGAACCTAATGACAACCTTCCACCACCGCCCACCCCCCGGAGAGCAGGCGGCTGGTCACGTGACGCGCGCTGTGCCGGAAGTGCTGGAAGTGACAGGAGAAGCGCAGACATGGTCGGGAAGGGAGAAGACAGCTCCGGGGGGGACGCGCTGGACAGAGCCGCCGCAGCCTGGCTGAGCTGGGATAAGGTGAGGCTCGTCACAGCCATTACTAGAAGGGGTCATAGGACAGCGCCTTGTCTGAACCAGCTGAAATCAGCCAGGGAGTATAGGGTTAATCATTCCTCAGAGATTGAGTTCAATACAATATCAAGGAGTGTAGGAAAGTATTCTTCCTTCCATCTATTCGCCCCTTCATTCATTCCTCTGTTCATTCCTCCGCCCATTGATTAATTCATTTATTTATTCTCCGGTTTGTCTGTTTTGTCAGTCACCCATCCTTTCATTCATTCATGTGGTGGAGTGCACCGTGGCCTGAGGTTGCACCCAGGGGTGTACATTGTGATGCTCTGCAGTGTCCGTGTACAGAATCATATGTGATGTCACATGGCGTCCTCGTGTCCCCGCGCTGTCACTCATGCCTGACAGCTGCTGTCCATAGTCGTGTCCACCAAGACTGGCCTATAGGGGTAATATCAGCGTCACGGTTGTCAGGAGAATGGCAGGATCTGTGAATGAATGGGATTAATGGCCCGGCCCTGATGTAAACCCCCGAATATTAGTGCTGATTATACGCTCAGGAAAGTAGCGCAGGCGAGGCTGGAGGGAAAATTGGAAACTTGTGCCTTCTAGCCTGCAGTGTGCTGTGGAATCACATGACGTCTGCTCCATGGCATGGCATTTTAAGGGGTTGTCCAGTTTAGTGTTATTGATGACCTGGTCCAACTTCCAGTGTCCCTGCTATTTAGGAGGAGTCCCAAACTAGGGGACTGCACCTCCAGTGTCCGAGTCGTTCCCTAGTTGTCGTTCCTTTATAAATGTGTTACAGAACTGATCTCTTAATTCAACAAATGTCATGCTCTTCATAGATGTTCTATTCGCCCGAGACATTTAAGCATACAACTTACAAAATGGAGAATACTCGACAACTAAAGGCTATGTGCAGCTTTGAGCTATTTTGAGCTAAAAATCATTTTTTCAATTGGTCTTTATTACAAATATGTCCTTTTTTTTTTTCTGTACAGAGCGGAGATGCTCTAGCAGCTGACTGTGGGTTTTCTGTCTTTTCCGTCAGTTGGGGAGCTGACGGGCTCCTTATCTCTGCGCTCCGACATTATAAACACTCATTATAGCTCACTTCTTATCTTACTGATTTTAGGTTTATGTGTTTATGACCTCTTAGTAGTTTAGAGATAAGCTTTATTAGATGACACAAAAGGGAAAGTATCAGTCGCACAGTTAGAAAAAACAGTTAACCCTTTGTGACAGAATGGCTCAATATTTTTAATAAAGGCCAATCAAAAATAGGATTTTTAGCCAAAATAAGAGTAAAATGCAATCGTAAAACAAAAATTGCCTCCGAAGGTGTACACAGCCTTTAAGGGCAATTAGCATAATTCATGTTCATTAACCACTTAATTTCTTTCACAGGCTGCCTTCTAAAGGGTGGCCCCCGAAAAAGTAGCCGCCTCCAGGGATAGTATGACAAGATGAACAAGCAAGTGGGTTGTTTTTATTAATTACCCACAAGTCAGAAAAGAAGCTGACAGTGGTCCCCATTCACATCTCTGCTTCTTTGGGCAGGCCGGATTATGTTGGCTGATACTGCTTGCAGCTCTTCAACAGTGATGCTCCAGAAGAAAACATGTCCTGCTTTATCCAACAAGATGGGGCAACTGTCACGGTGGGGAGTGGGGGAAACCCCCCACCGTATAGTAAAGGGGTATGCGGGGAAGCAGCTAGGCCAGGATGCCGGGATCAGGTCACCTCCTCCTAAAGCATCCCTACTCCTCACCCTATTGAGCGGACCTGGATGGTAGGACGGCTCATACCTAGGACCCTGAGTCGCCCTGATAATCCCTCACATAGGAGCAGGGGAGAGATCACCTGTTCTTCCAAGAAACGCATAAACAGTAGTCTCAACCGGCCAAGTTGCAGAGAAAAGCCAAGTGGAACGGCAGGTAAGTATCCAGTGGCAGGGATAACCACTGAACCAAGAACCCAGGATGCATGGTAACTTACCTGTCACAGCTGCTGGACGGCACAACAGAAGACCACACCAAGGTGTACTGGAACCCGTGCAAGCGTACTGCAATCCGAACACCATACCGGACTCAGTACGAACTGACACACAGGAACCAGTACTCCAGCAACAACTCACAGACTTGACATTTGGTTCACCCCTCTGGGAAACCATGAGACCCCCTTCCGGAGGCCACAACAGACAAACGGGAACATCTAGCATCCATGCCGGACAGAATACACCAAACACAGACCAGACATGGAACAACAACTAGACGTACAACAACCCCAGAACATAAACCCACACCAAACATAACAACAGGTAAGTTAGGGAAAATGGAGGAGAAATAAGGAAGACATCGCTGGAGACATCGAGGTCCCACTAGGTGGCCCTCACACTAGAAGATGGAACCTTCAGACAAGCAGCATAACTCCAGCACACACCAAGGCTGGCGTACAACTGATTCCTGGCCTTAAGCCACCGGTAAAAGAAGCGCCTAGTGACCACACCCAGCAAGATAGTTAACCCCTCCAGCACCAGACAGGAACCAGGAGAAGGGGAGCAAAGCACACACATGCAGACAACTACGCGTTGCCCCAGGCAACTGGCATGTACGGCAAATGTGTCACAGCGCCCAACACCGAGGCCGTGACAGCAACCTGCCACACCTCACTGACCCCACTGGCACAGGTGATCCGACCTGCCCAAAGATGCAGAGACCTGAACGCAGACCACTGTCAGCATCTTTTGTGACTTGTGGGCAATTAATAAAACCAATCCACTTGCTCGTTCATCTTGTCACACTATCGCTGGAGGCGGGCTACTTTTTCGTGGGCCACCCTGTACTTGCTTTATCCACTGTTATGTTCCCAGCACTGGTGGTGGCCGCTGGTCGGTGGGGGTGCTGAGTGTTGGTCCTTCACCCATCTGGAGAGTGAACGTTCCTGCAGAAATGAAATGATACATGATCCCATGCTGGGCCCCAGGCACTGTCTTCCTGTCCCTGGCAGTAGGTGGTGCATATCTACCAGCACTTCTAGGCAATGTGAGTGACAACAACGTGAAGATCTAGTGATGTCATCCATGGCCTGCTGCTTTTGTTGCTAAGCAACAGCCTGAATATTTTTAAAGGGATTCCTTTAAGAAAAACATCTTTCAGATACTCTATTAATTCACATTGCTGCTGCTGGATGAAGTCCAGAAATGCCATTGCAAGGCCACTTTTCATGCAGTTGAAGGGCTTCTTAAAGTTTTAAAATTTGCAAAAGTTTTTGCAGTTATACTAATATATTTGAATAATCTCACATTTCTGACGTGTTACTCACATTTTAACTACATGGGGTTTGCCTGTTCTTTTTCAGAATCCAAAAACATCTGAACTGGTGAAGAAGCTGGTGTCGGACGGGGACAGAAAAGAGCTGGAGAAATGGTTTGGCTCCAGGATGGAGTTTGGTACAGCGGGGCTGCGTGCGGCCATGGGTCCAGGGGTATCTCAGATGAACGACCTGACCATTATCCAGACCACTCAGGTACTGACTTTGTAGGAATCTATGTGACAGATATGTCTGTATGTAGTGTTGGATTTTCTTCTTGCTTTCAACGTGTGGAGTAAGAGTGCACCTGGGAGGTTAAGCTTGTACCAATATCCATAACAGTCACGTTGAAATTGTAAAAACCCTCCCAAAATTTTCACTTTTTTTATTGTAGCTTTTTAATGTGTGTCTGCAGTAAATCTTGGTGCAAAACACCAAAGAAGTAATTAGCATAAATATCTTGCATGGAGTTATTCGTATATCACCTAAAATGCTCAAAAAAGCTTCCACACAAAAAATTATTATAATCAATAAGTTCCTTTATTAGACATCCATTAACAGTATATCATTAAAAACATACACAAAAGCAGCAATCATGGGAACACGATAGTGTTACAGACAAATGTATAAAAACAGAGAAAGCTCCAGACCAAAAAGGGACTAGTATCCCCCCACACACAGTTGTGGCAGTGTCGGCTGAGTGGGGCTCATATGGCGAGGTGCACCCAAGCATAAATGGCAAAACACTACAACCATGAGTGCAACCCCACACAACAGAGACTGCAGGGGGAGAAAAAAGAACAAAACACATTCCTTACTGACCCTGGTCTGAAGCAGCCGCCCGACGATCTTTTCGCTTCACGCTTCCTCTTGGGGCAGTAAATCTTGGCACAACTCAGGGGACACTATTGCATTTTTAACCCCTTAGTGACATTCATTTTAGTTTTAAGGACCAATTGTATTTCCCCCTTTTGTATTGTAGCAGTCATAATTTTTTCTTGTACATTTTTATTTTATTTTGCGGGATTAATTGTAGGTTTTTTAGGAACCATTTTGGGGTATTGACGTGTGTTAAATAACTTAGATTTATTTTTAGGAGGAAAGATTTAAAAAAAAACTGCAATTTTGACATTATTTTGTGGAATTTATTGACGGTGTTCACAGTGTCGTACAAATAACATCATTTTATTATGTGGGTCAGTACACTTATGATAATGACTCATTTCTATATATTTTTTACGATTTTCCCTTTCCTCCTGCAGCCTGTCAGCTCCTTCTCAAGACTGAAGGTGAGGGGGGAAGGGGCTGCTTTAGCTGCTCATGTCTCTGGTTTGGTACCAGCTTTGTATTCTTTGAAAAGCTGAAATTCCAAGCTTTCAGACAATACCAGAATGACAGCAATATCTTCAGTACATGGGACGATATCACTGTTAGAAATCAGGATGTGGTGAATACAGCTCTAAGTGAAAGTAAAAGCAAGTTTTACCTCCGACTATTCCCGACTTGATTTCTAACAGACTTGATTTCTCTTGTTTGGCTTAGACTTAGCTGTCATCTTGGTCTTGTATGAAAGCCTGGAAGGCAGGTTTCAAACAAGACCAGTTTCATGCTTCTAGCTGCTACTGTTCAGGAGATATCAGCAGCTAAAGCTCCGCTCGGTGCCTGTGGTTAAAGGATTGTTCCATTTCCCTGTTTCCACGACTAAGTGCTGGGCTGAGGTGGCCGGGCTTATGAAACGAGCCGTGCAGACTGGGCTCCGCACACACGGCCTCCATAACTCCCGGAGGTCTGGCAGGAATCGTTACCCTGGTTGGGCGCAAAGTGGGGTGCCAGTAAGCAGTGTTTCCGTAGCCAGGAGATCTTGATACTTGCCTATCGAATTTTGCCCCAGTTGCTACCCCTCTGCTATGGGATACCACCCTGACTAAATTCCGATGCCAGGCCTGGGTGCAGAAGAGGAGCTATGCCCGCCCCTGGGCTGTATTCCTTCATGGTCTGGAGGTGCAGGGAATCATCCGGATTCATTTTTAATCATCTTTCCTAATTGGAAGGAAATGAGTGAAATACCAGTAACTCAATGATATTTACTGGAGGCTGTGGTAATGCTGGAAAATGTTCTGTAATGAAAGAAAGCTGATGTGGTAATAGTATTAGGACAGTGTGACCGACGGTGTGAGCATGGCTGCGCCCTCAGCAGGATGTGATTACAAAACTTTTTTATTACCACGGCTCTGTACACACACAGGGGGTCATTTATTATCCAGAAATTAGCCTATATTAGGCGTATTTGTGGCGCAAAGGTTATTTGCGCCTCAATCTGCGACTTTTCCCCGCTCACACTAGGTCTAATTAAGTGGGCTTGGACAGGGATGGGCAGCAGGCTCGTCTCATTCATCATTTGCTACACCTGATTTAGGCGTAGAAAATGGTCTAAATGTAAGCCAGCAAGGAAGCTGTCTTAGGCTACTTTCACACTGGCGTTTCTGGGTCCGCTTGTGAGATCTGTTTCAGGGCTCTCACAAGCGGCCCAAAACGGATCAGTTAAGCCCCAATGCATTCTGAATGGATAAGGATCCGTTCAGAATGCATCAATTTGGCTGCATTTGGTCTCCATTGCGTTTTTTAGAAAGTCACTAAAACGCAGCTTGCAGCCTTTTTGATGACCATCTGACTATGCGGAGCCAAACAGATCTGTTCTGACTTAAAATGTAAGTCAATTGGGACGGATCTGTTTTTCACTGACACAATATGGTGCAATTGAAAACGGATCCGTCCCCCATTGACTTTCAATGTAAGTCTAGCAGAATCACCTGCTTTATGCCGTAGAGTTGTGCACGCTGCCATAGACTCCCGTTGTGTGCCATGCTTTTTCCTGGGACGCCCTAGTATTGTGAAGTGTAGCCGACTACTCCCTCTCCAGCATGTTATGCCAGTGATTGGCCCCTGGTCTCCTCTGACAGAAGTCTGAGAAAATGATTTGCCATTTGATTAATGGCCACTAATACAAAATAGAGCGGGCGTTCCCCTCTTAGTGATTCTTCAGTTCCACATACAGCAGAGCCCTCTACTACTCTGTGCTAGTTTACTTATTGGTCATTGGCCCCCTTCCCTCTCGTCTCTCCTATAATCTCCACTCAGTAATTTATTAATATGCTAAGGTTTTTTTTTCAGACCATAAGTAAACTGGTTGATAGGTCAGAAGTGCAGCTGGCCAACAAAGGTGCGTTGGGCGTCACTATGCTCTTCCTAACTATGTCATGGCCGCACACAGTACATAGATCTGCCTACACTCGTTTTCTATGAGAAAAGGAAAGGTTCATGCAATGACCGGGTTTGGAGTGGCCCCACGCTACGCTGGTTCCCCCGGACACCGTTGAGGTGTCACCACGTGTTGCTGCTCTCCGGAGGGGATGGTAAGGTGTGGTGCACCCCAATGAGAAATAAGTCCAGATAGCCAGGGTCTGCAGTAAACCAGGGTGCTTTTTTACTGGAGGAATTCGGGTACAAAACAATACAGGCGAGGCGTAGGGCTGGCTTCTCCAGTCTCCTCCCTGGCAGAAGAATGGTTTGATGTCGCGGAAATGCCTGAGCTTTCTGTCCCTCTTTCTCTTCAGAACGCTGGTACCCTGGTCCAAGGCTGGTGATCCAGGGTCTGTGGCAGCGTATCCCCGTCTCAGCATCTTCTTCTGGTCACTCAATAGTCTGGCAGAGTCTCCTCTTCCAAGCACTGTTCCCTATCTGCAGCACACTAGGGGCTCTGACTGCTCTCTTTTTATATACCGTTTTTGCTAGACTAGAACCTTCTAGTAGGAGGGGTGGAGTGGAGAAACTCAGAACAAACAGATACAATGTTACAACTCCCGTCTGGTATAGACTTACATTAGAGCTTCAATGATACTCAATGGCAATGACACAGCATGTTTTTCAGAAAAAAGTTTCCAGACATAACAACAGAGCTAAAACCAGACACTTAAAAGATCAGGCTGTCTGCTTTTGGTGGTAAACAGGTCTGGGTTTTTCCCTCACATGGCCTTCTTTAAACCCTATGGCAGCTGTGGAAAATTACCAGCTTCTCAATCAAAGCCCTAACAGTCTCTCAGTAGTCGTTAACCCTTACCACAGAGCCTTGTAAATACAGTCATAATGAACAGGATATATATTACAACATATATATATATATATATATATATAAAATGCAGTTACACAGTATTAAACAGTGCAAATTAACCCTTTAGGTGAAATAAAGTAAGAAGTTTTAACTTTGCATAGGGGAAATAGACAAATGTCCAAATACCTCCTTCTCCAGGGCACTACATTCATTCGTTAGGAGAAGATGCTCCAGCATGTTGGCCATTCACCAGCCCTTCTGATGGAAAAGCTGTTGTCACCCGTGTCAGGAGTTATCGTGTTCTCTGCTTTGTTTTTCTTCCCTAGGGGTTCTGCAGATATCTTGAGAAGAACATCAGTGACTTGAAGGAAAGAGGTGTAGTAATTGGCTACGACGCCCGAGCCCACCCAGAAAGTGGAGGGAGCAGTAAGAGGTAGAGATTTTAATTTGATATTCATTTGCAATAACAGAATAACATAAGGATACTTCCACATTAGCTTTTTTTACTGGATCCGGCAGGGTCCAGCAAAAACGCTTCCGTTACTGATAATACAACCGCCTGCATCGGTTATGAACGGATCCGGTTGTATTATCTTTAACATAGCCAAGACGGAACCGTCATGAACTCGATTGAAAGTCAATGGGGGACGGATCCATTTTCTATTGTCAGAGAAAACGGATCTGTCCCCATTGATTTGCATTAGGGGTCATGCTGGATCTGTCTTGCTCCACATCCTAGGATGAAAAGCAAACTACAACATGTTGCGGTTTGCTCTCCAGTATGGGAACGCAACTAAACGTAACGGAATGCATTTTGGCGCACTCCGTTCTGTTCAGTTCAGTTTTGTCCCCATTGACAATGAATGGGTCTGCACCTGTTCCACCAATTGCGGCCGTCTGAATGGGCCCTTAACCAGACACAATGTCTTGTAGGGCTAGCTCAACTGAATATAATTCTACTTTCACTTAGTGATCCATTGCTTCGTTCCTAAGAAAAAATACTTTTAATCCATATGCAAATGAAATTCCTGGAAAACCGATTTAATGTCATCCTGCCCAGAGATGTTTGACAAAGCTGTCAACAGATCTCATCCTGGATATGGGGAAGAATAAAAAAAAAAACATTTCCAGGCCCCTATACAAGTGTCTTTCAGGTAGAAAAGATGGTAATGGTCCTTGGGAGTGGAAACATTTTTAAGGTTACCACCATGATAATTTGGCTGGAATCCGTAGTAGACCGGCGTATAATGCTCATACACCGTGTCCTTAGAATGGGGTTGGCTACAATGCCCCAGATAATATTGAATAAGTATTATTTTTACACATCGTTGCCCTGTAGCCATCATCACCTACACACAGGTTGAACCCCTTGTGTTCCTGTCTGTTGAGTAGAAACCTTTCCACATTGGTAGCCCTTCACCTATGAAGCGGCCTCCCCCTTTATAGGCAGTAAGAATTCTAGGTGTTGTATGAATGTGTTTCAAGTCATGAGAAATTGAATTTAATAATGATATATTAGTTGGATGCACAGGGTGGTTGATACACCAAAAAGGGTGCTCTCAGTCTTGCAGCGTCACCCCGCTGCTTAAAAAGAATAAAATATAAAAGAGATGACTGGGGACTCCTAAGATACTTGGTTACTAGTGTTTATTGTAGTAATTAAAATGACGGATATGATACAGTAAAATACAATACAACGATACACGTTAAAAATTACTTCCGTAGTGTCAGCAGCAATCAAGACAAAATCTCTGCATATTGTGGTTAAAGTATGGCGGAGATCAGTCACTCATAAACGGTGGTATGAGATAACTGTGACTGACCGCCTCACCCCAGACACCATAATACAGATGAAGCGGGTACGTGGTGTTAAAAATGAGTCTTACATCAGTGGCAGTAAACTACAATATAACAATTGAAATACAGTATTGGCAGTGATCAACTGGTGAATAATGAGAGTTCGCTGACCCTGATAGGTAAAAAATCTGTGATGTCAGGGTACAACAGAGTTCAAGTTAATCGGATACTTGTTCCCGATTTAAAGTAGCATAATACCACTATGGGTGGAAAATGCAATAGTCATAGGCAATGTCCTGCTCCGTAACTGGCCCAGCGGCGTCCCGCTTTAGGTCAGAAATAGATCCAGCAGTAGATCGACGTTAAATTAAGGAACACTCTTACCGATGTTGGAGGATTCTCACAACTAGGAGAAAACCTCTGCCGTCTATCGGAACTTGCTCCCGGTTTTCTTGTTGCGGTCGGGTGGATCCTACGATTGATGCCATGGGTCACCTGTTAGCAGCTTGATTGCTGCACGCGATCCCGCTTGTTTGGATCCAAATGCAATATCCCAACCTTCCAGGCAGAAGTTTCAGACCGGCTACGCTTTGCAGATCGGTTCAGAGTTATTCCTGGATAGGATCGATGTGGTGCACTCACATAAACTTGTACTTGGGGGGGTCAGACCAGATGCGTTTCGGGGCTAGAATGTCCCCTTCCTCAGTGTCTATCCGACCTCCACAAAAGAGCCTTACAAGACCCGGTTCGGACTCTGGTTCCGGAAGTCCTATGAAGATCATTATCCGGTCAGAAAACATTATCCTTATTGTTATAGTTTAGCGATTTTACTTATTTTGCTTATTTTGACCATTGTCGATGTATAACCGCATATGTAAGTTCCTAATGTCTTGCGCGCTTGTTCCACTAAAATAAATCGCAAGTGGCAACTTTGCGGTATCATTACGATTCTCTTGCGTTTCTATTGTCACTGTGAACTACCTAGAAGACCACACATTATATATTATTTAGGTGTGTAAATATAGGGTACAGCACATAAGACAGACATGTTCAAAACATGGAAACAAAATGGACTCAAAAAAATATGCTCAAAAAATTACTCAAAAATGAGAATTAGAAGGAGAAATAAAGAAGGGAATATATTATACCGAATGTGGGATTCCATAGGGATAAATTAGAATATCGATCCCAAGGAGACATGAGTTGATCAATAATAATACACATGTGCCCTAATAGCAAAAAGAATATATATACGAATCTAATGGGTTATGTGTGTATACCTATGGACATAGACATATGTATCACTAGATATTCGTATATCAGTTTGTGCACATTTTGTATTAATACTTTTAAAACTATATAAAAAATTTATATAACCAAAACATCTTTTTGTTTAGGATAAAAAATAGTAATAATAGTGTCTATAAAACCATAACACCACAAAGATAAATATAAAAATGCCACAATTTTTTATTTATTTTTTAATTCTTTTATAAAAAAATTCCAAAACAATTTCTTGTTTGACATATCCTCGATTAGCCTTTAGAATAGCTTTGTACCATGAGCAGTCGGTTGATGTTCCATGTTGTGAGCCTGCCGTCAAGGGGGAACCCGCCGGGGCATTAAGCTACTCAGCAGAGCTCACCCTCAAAGGCAGGCCCCAACCCATATTTATAGAAAACCAAAAAGTTCGTATTCTGCGTTTAGACCATCCGGAATCATGGTCTCCATTTCAAAGATTCTGTGTTTCCATTCTCGACATCTTGCTAATGTGGTTCCCTCTTCTCCAACTTTTTGGTACTTTATCTATGGCCGCGAATTTTAAACTAGATGGATCACTGTTGTGAGCAATTTTAAAATGCTTAGAGAGTGAGTGAGTTTCCACACCCTTTTTAATATTTGATATGTGTTCGGCAAGGCGTTTCTTGAGGGTTCTTTTAGTCCTACCTATGTATTGGCGTTTGCAGGGAAAAATAACCCATCAATACAGAAATGGATGGACCTTAAAGGTTTTTTTAGGTGCGGCCAATGTGGTAACTGCAAATTAACATCATTCATGAAACAAACAAAAGAAATAACTGCAACAACAAACGGGCATAAACATATTATAAAGGAATTTTTTACCTGCAGTACAGAGATTGTCATCTATATCATAGAGTGTCCCTGCAAACGCCAATACATAGGTAGGACTAAAAGAACCCTCAAGAAACGCCTTGCCGAACACATATCAAATATTAAAAAGGGTGTGGAAACTCACTCTCTAAGTATTTTAAAATTGCTCACAACAGTGATCCATCTAGTTTAAAATTCGCGACCATAGATAAAGTACCAAAAAGTTGGAGAAGAGGGAACCACATTAGCAAGATGTCGAGAATGGAAACACAGAGAATCT